>NC_137800.1:36702051-37302051 GCF_963383645.1 Muscardinus avellanarius
TGTGGCTTTACAGTACATGAAGGCTATGAGAATAGAAACAAAATGTGTTATCTTTTTCAGCTTTTTTTTCACATGATAGGACTATTCAAACCACAGCAGGTCAAGATGGAGCTCTCTTTCTACCAAGACTGAAGGAAGCGGCTGTGTGTCATCAGGGCTCTGTAAGCCCTTTATACACACCACTAAGAAGGACAACTACTCATTCTAGCTGAATCTTTCCCACTTCTGCTCCCCATAACAAAGAGAATCTTAAGCTGGGGGAGAGCATCACTTTACTCTGGAGGTGCTGGAAGACCCTCCACTCTTAATCCACAGGGAAAACCACGGATGTAGTTCCTAATTATCCTTATGAGGACTGGTTACTGAGGACCAGATCAAATCCAATTCTGTCTGACTATAGAAAATCTTCCTAAAAATCCATAGAAATCTTCCTCAAAATCTATAGAAAATCTTACTGAAAATCACACTGATGTATAAACCCAGGAGCACAGATTATTTCAAGTACCAAGTTAAAATAGTGAAATCCTTCAAATCACTGTACCTTCTATTAAAACCAAGCAGATGTTTTAATTAAAAAAGGAGCTACAACTGAAGTGTGAAATATCTAATAAAAATTTAAAATAATATTAACTTTGTTTAAAAACTATAAGTTGGGTCTGGTGGAGTAAGCTTGTAATTCTATTACTTGGGAGGCTTAGACAGGAGGATTGCAGGTTAGAGTTCGGTCTTAGCTAGTAGTGAGGCTCTCATCAACCTAGCCAGATCTTGTTTCAAAATAAAAATAAAATAGAGCTAAGGGTGTAGGGTGGATGTAGAATGCCCCGAGATCAAGTCCCAGTAACACACACACACACACACACACACACACACACACCTGTTAAAAAATGTAGAATAATGCATCTTTTTGTTTGTTTGTTTTAAATAATCTTACTTTACCATGTCATAAATACCTACAGTTTAAAATAGGATATTTGTTTTACTTGTTGAATGATATATTTTACCAGTTAAAACTGGTGGCCTACTTTCAGATTGACCCATTTTTTAAAAATTGTGTTTGATTTTCCTCCTTCTAATAGTTTATAATGGAAAGAAAAATACTTTTAAAAACTGAGAAACTTTAGATGTTAATGAAACAAATAAAGATGAACTATGAAACTACTATGTCAATCATTACTCCTAAAATTCCAAACTGCTTGCTCTCCTCACCGGCCCTAAGAGAATGCCATTTCCTCCTTAGAGTCACAGTCTGCCAGAATCTGCATTTGCACAGACAGGTTAGAACCCTGATAGCTGCTGGCATTCGGGATAAATTCTAACCTGCCCTGTACTTTGCTGCCATCTTCTCTGTTCTCCAAGGATCCCGACTTTCCAAACAGCCCATCCATAGCACCTTTCAAAAGATTCGATGTTACAGAAGAGTATGACTTGGACTTTAAACATGGGTGGTTTTTTTTTTTTTGGTTTGTTTGTTTGTTTGTTTTTGAGGGACTGGGGATGGAACCCAGGGCATTCTACCTTCAAACTATACCTCTAAACCAATTTTTTTTCTTTATTTTGAAACAGAGTCTCACTGAGTTGCAAAGGGCCTCATTAGGTATCTGAGGCTGTCCATGAACATGGCTGGAGGCTGTCTCAGCCTCCCAAATGCTGGGTTTAAAAACGTGCGCCACACATCTGGCTTAAACATGTTTTTAAAGGTTAGAGATTAGGAAATTCTAACTTTTCTACTTACCCCAAAAGCACAACTTTATGCGTGTATCAGTGTCTTAACAGTGGTACTAATTGCATTCATGGTGACGATTTTGTTTACATATTTCTTTCATTCTTTCTTTTTTCTAAATAAATTTATTTAAAATATTTAGAAAAGGATTTAGTGGAATGGGCTTCTTAGGCTGGTGAAATAGTAAGAAGGACTTTGGAACATCCCACTATGTTATAAAATGGGGATAATAAGAGCACTAATCTGCTGGGTTGTGGTAGAGCTTCTATGAATATTCCAGATAAAATGCCTAAGTGAATAATGTCTAACAAATAGAAAGCATTTGATATAAGTTAATGATATGGCTTAAGTTTAAAGCTTTGCTGTCCAATATGATGTCTGCATATTCCTAATGAACTCCTAAAACATGACTAGTCAGAACTGAAGTGTTATATAGGCGTAGAATGCACACTGAATTATGAAGACCTGCTATAAGAAAAGTACACGATCACATTAATTTTTACATTCGTTGCCTACTGAAGTGACAATATTTTGGGCATATTTAAAAAGATGTTGTGTTTAGATAAGTTTTACTTGTTTCATTTTACTTTTCAATGTTGTCACTAGAAAATTTAGAAATTACAAGTGTGTCTTGTATTATATTTATATATGGCAGGGCCATATAGGCCTGTGGTTGTCACACTACAGCAAGTATAAGTCATCAAGAAGGTTTATAAAATCATAGATTGCTCTGTCCCACAGGCAGAGTTTCTAATTCAGTAGGTTTGGGGAGGTTCCTCAACTTTTGCATTTCTAAAAAGTTTGTTGGTCTTGAGTCTTGCTACTTAAAAGTAGTCCATGAACCAGTCTTATTGTCATCACTTGAGATCTTGTTAGAAATACAAAATCTCAGCTGGGCATGGTGGTGCATACTTCTAATCCCAGCATTTGGGAAGCTGAGACAGGAGGATCGCTGTTCACGGACAGCCTCAGATACTTAGTGAGGCCCTCCGCAACTTAGTGAGACCTGGTTTCAAAATAAAGAATAAAAAACAGGGCAGGGGGTGTAGCTCAGAGGTCGAATGCCCCTGGATTCCATCCCCAGATCCGAAAAAAAAGAAAGAAAGAAGGAAAGAAAGAGAGAGAAAGAAAGAAAGAAATGCAAAATCTCAGATGGTATCTAGACTTACTGAACCAACGTGTGAATATTAATAAAATTCCAAAGCTATGTGCATGCATATTAAATTAAAAAAACTGATAGAGAATAGTGTCTCTCATCCTTTGGATATAAAGTCTCTCATCTGTTGGTCAAATAAGATATCTGAAAAATACCAGTATACTGGACCCACCTCTAAAGAGTTTTATTTCAAAACCTGAAAGACCTAAGCATCTTCTTATCTAAAATGCTCCCAGTGATTCTAATTACAAGAAAACCCTGAGATAGTGGACAGCAGTGGCCTCGTCAGGCCAGATACAGAGGGATCTAGAAACCAGACACTCCTTCTAGTGAAGGTCAGATGCTTGGGAAGCATCAGGTGCAGGAACACAAGGCCTGTGGAGATGGTGGAGATGGTAGAAACCACACACCAAGGGCCAGAGAGTGGGTGCTGCAGTCAGCAGTGGGAGCCTGGCAGGAGACACTCCATGCCCTTGCAGGTATGCCCACTGGGCCAGCTGCTTCAGTTTTGGAGTTCAGAAGAAGACTGAGTAGAGCTGAGTTTAGCTTTGTTCTCAGAAGAAAGAGAATAGCAGGCAAATTATCTGGGAAGAGATGCAGGCTCTAACAAAGAAGATAAGGACCTAGTTATAAGAATACTGGTGTAATTTAGGGTGGTCTCAGCCAACACATTGTCTTAAATTCTTTTCAACCATAAGCCAAGCATTTGTCATACCATTACTTGGGAGTCAGAGGTAGAAGGATTACAGGTTCAAGTCCAGCCTCGGCAACTTAGCAAGACCCTGTGTCAAAATAAAAAATAAAATAGGGTGGGGGCTAAAGCTTCAAGGTAGAATGCACCTGTGCTCAACTTCCACTACTACAAAAGAAAAAAAATTCTACATGACGACAGGATTGGTGGCAACAGATTGGTTTTAGAAGAGACCATAATATCTCTATTCTATAAAATAATAACTGAAATAATCTTTCAGAGATGAGGAGAAAAATGCATAAAAGTATTGAAAGATTAATTGTACATTTCCTTCTCTACCCCCTTATTATACAGAGATGTTATGTGTGGGATGATTCTGAACTAAGTATTGATCTAATTAGAACAATGTACCATAGGCATAGTTTACATAGACCAAAGTATCCTAGAGGGTATTTTTTATCCCAAGAGAGGATCTTGTTAACCCAGATTAGAACTTGCGAGAACGATCAATATTCGGAGGAGGGAGAGCTACTTTTCCACCCAGCATAAAAGAGCACGTCAGCTTTAAGAGTTCGAAGAAGGATTTGAAGAAGTCACTGTCAAAAGACTCCCTGCTTATTTAGGTGTCCCCCCAGAGCATTGTGTGTTCCAAAGAGCTTCTTTAAAAATAACATCCTTACTGGAAGGCAAAATCTGGTCTTACACTGGTCTGGTAACACTTAAAACTCCCATGCAGGATGCATAGCTCAGTGAGAGAGCACTTGCCTAGTATGTATGAAGCCTAGGATTCAATCTTCATCACCAAAAACAAAACAACAAAACAGAAACCCCAAACCAAACCCTCAACCATACAAGCAAAACCTCCCAAATTTGTATGCAGAGGCCATTTGTAACCGTACTTCTCAGTCTTTTGGGGTTGCTGTAGTGGTTCAAAGCAGAGTCTGGATCCAGGACTCCTGGGCTTGAATCCTGATCCTGCCACTTATGTATGACCCTGGGCCCATTACCTTCTTGTTCCTCAGTTTCTCTTACAATAGGACCTACCTTTTTGAAATGTTCTCCTGATTAAAACTATTGTTATTTGAAAAGAACATAGAAAAGTCAGGCATATTATAATTACTAAATATATATTGGTTAAATAGCCCCATTATTTGAATCACTATGAAGGTTTTCATAATATGGTTACATTTAGCAGTTATTTTTATTTACCATGATGATTTTCAAGGACTCCTATGTACGTGATTTCTTGAATACGTATTTTGAGAGTGTCTGAGTGTCATTTGAATTTGTTTCCCTGGAGAACTCAAAATTCTTAATTGATTCCTCATCACTTCCTATTATTTGAGAGGATCTCCGTAGAAAGGAAGTAAATGTAGTTTTCCCATGAATGTTGTTTTCTAGAGCACATCCCCTCACCCCTGAATTCCTTTGAAAAGTGAATTGCACTATAGATGTTTGAGGGCTTTTATGGCCCATGTCAGTTTAGTCGCATTGTCTAATATTCCAGGAGAACAATGCGTCATTCTCTTAGGCAAATGTTTTAGTGTTTAGGGAGAGGCTCAGGGACTTCAGAAACACTGGCATGAGTTTCAAAGACGTATTAAGAAGGCGGTCAGACTCCCTCCCTTACCACAGAGACGGCAGAGTCAGACAAGGCTGGTTAGAGGAAGGGGTGGGTCACTGATGTCCCATGTCAGGCATGCAAAATGATGCCTGAAGTGAGAGGAAGGATGCCACGGACACTTGTTTGCTTCAGCTACATTCAACACAGAGAAGCACATGCAGGAAAAACAATGGTGCTTAGTGCACCGTGCACCGCGTGCCCGCCAGGTCATTTACAGAGCCAGCCAGTGTCTAGAACAATGCACAGAGGCGCCCAGTAGGAAACTAAAGCCCGAGAGGGTGAGTGACTGCAGGTCAGGTCAGCAGGCTCTCTGTGCTGTTGTCCCAAAATGTGGGCAGAGGAAACGGACCTCAGACCTTTACTAATTTTTATTGAAAATTTTTTTTTATTGTGAAACTGGGAAGTGAACCCAGGGACATTCTATGTCCAAGCTCTCTATCCCTAGTTATGTTTTATTTAATTAAAAAAATTTTGAAACAGGATCTGGCCAGATTGTTGAGAGTCTTGATGCATGGCTAAGTCTGTCCTCGAACTTGCGATCCTCCTGTCTCAGCCTCCAAAGTACTGAGATTGTAGGTGTGTGCTGCTACGACCAGCTTAATTTCTGTGCTATTATCTGGGCTTATCTTAATTATATTTGGCAATTCCCGTCATTCATATTTGCTAGTGCAATTCCAAAGTTGTCAAATCACATGTCCGGTTACTTCTCCTACCTAGTTTTTGGTGTCAAGCAATTGTCACTTTGTTGGAGTGATTTGCTGCACGTGTAACATCGTGCTATTTGTTACTGAACTTTATCAAGTAAGGTGAAAATCTTGAATGAAATGTTAAAGAAATGTTATAAAATGCAAGAGGTTATGTAGCAATACTTTCTTAAGCTTATATTAAAACTAGCCTTCTGGTTCAAACTTTTTAAACTTATTGCCTGAATTCCATATGCATTACAAATTCCTCCACTATTTGTACAACAATGACTTTGCTTTTCTTGATATTTATATTCCACTTGAAAATGAGTATATGCAACAGCTTAAAATATGATACAAAAAATCATTAGGATTTCTCTCGAGGTTTCTTCTGGTGTCCTATTCAGGGTCATGAGTGATTTGGAATCTTTCAGCATGCCCACCCACGTCTCCACTCCCCTTCTTCTACCTTTATTTTTCTCAGCTTCTCTGGCCTTCTTTCAATTTCTGGAGTGTTCCACATTGGCCTTGGTGTGTGTGGTGCCCTAGGACTGGATTTATTGAGTGAATAAATGATAAAGTAAAATTTTCACAAATAATTAAGTAACAATGATACATTTTTTTGTTATCTACAAAGGTGTGCAGTAAAAAGTATCTTGTCATGTAAAACAAAACAAAACAAAAACCAAAAAACAAAAAGCAAAATGATATGTTCTAATGAGGCAGTCCTTTCCAACCAACGAGATTCTCTGAAATGCTTTTGAACTACTTATTTGATTTAAAAGTTATCTGAAAGCTGGGTGTGGTGGTGCACACTTGTAATCCCAGCATTTGAGACGCTGAGCCAGGAGTGTCACGGTTTGCGGACAGTCTCAGCTACTTAGTGAAGCCTTTGCAACTCAGTGAGACCCTGTTTCAAAATAAAGAATAAAAAATAGGACTGGAGGTGTAAGTCGAAGGTAGAATGCCCCTGGGTTTCATCCCCAGTACTGCAAGAAAAAAAAAAGTTATCTGAAGAGCCCGATGCCACTTATTTTTCCCTCAGGATATAATAAATTCTGTTATCTTAGTAATTTGCATTTGCAAATTTTTCTGAAAATTCTATTTTTAGAATTGATCTGTTTGAAATAATATAAATGTAATACGTAAAGATATATAGGTAATAAAAATTACCTGAAAAAATAAATTATAGTTCTAGTCCTTTTTCAGAACCATATGATATAGTATTGAAGTATATTAATTTACCAGGTGAGGTCCTTAAGAAATATTTCTTCTGATTAATGTTGAAAAAATCATTTTCTACTTTTTCCTTTTTTCTTTTTTGTTCTGGAAATTGAACCCAGGAGCATTCTACCTCTGCGCTTCACCTTCAGTTCTATTTTATTTTGCTGATGGCCTCATTAAGTTACTGATGCCCGCTGAGAACCTCTAATACTCCTGTCTCAGACTCCCAAGTTCTGGGATTATAGGTGTGTACCACCATGACCATCTAATTATCTATTTTCTTTGCATTCTGTATGGTTATACCACTTGATTCTTCACAAACCATACCCAGTATTGTTTATTGGGTGGGTTATGAGCAACCAGGCATACGTGAAGTGCTATCCTAGCAAAGTTACCTGGTCGCGTCAATGCCATTCCTGGGACGTGAAATCCTTTATCCCATTTGTATTAGCTACAAACATGCAACAAATGACTAGTCACAAATTGAGAAGTTGGGAGACTTGCAATCTTTATTATTATTATTATTATTATTATCATTATTATTATTTGTAAAGGGACAATTCCATGTCCACAGGGGAGATTGGGGAAGCTTTGTGTGTCAAGGCTTCAGAGCAGGAGTTAAGGCTGACGGGAGTGGGGAAATTGGTCTTTGCCATATTAACTTGGAAGGGGTTTCATGACCTCTTCTTCTATTATTGGGCAGAGAAATGTTTGCCAGAGCCTAAATATTTTTTAAGGTATATTACTTTTTACATGCTCTTTGTAAGTCTTAAGATGATAGTGGACTCTCTGAAATGATAGTGTCTTTTTTTTATGTTATTGGTTGACTGATGGCTACCCAACCCTTACCTCAAGTGGTTTCAGGACTGAGGCTGGCCACTGGGAAGACAGAAAGGATTAAAGGGATGTGAGTTTTATCCTTGTCTCCTAATCTCCAGGGAAGGGTGACAGACTAATGGTTAGTTAATTACCAATGATTTAATCAATTCTACCCATGTCATGAAGTCCTCATAGAATCCCAGAAGGATGGAATTCAGAGGGCTTTTGGATATTGAACACTCAGAGGTTCACCTGGAACACCTCTTCTCCCGCACCTGTTCTTATGCATGTCTTCATCTGCATCCTTTGTAATATCCCCTGATAAACCAGTAAATAGAAGTGCTACCCTGAGAGGCCCACAGGGAAAGATAATGAAGGCAAACCGCACTCTGGGCTGCCTTTCCTTGGGCTTCTTATTTGAGGCAAATCCAAATTTTCACCTAGTAAGGAAGGGAGCCAGTCTTTTATTGAAAGCTGGAAATAACTAACACCATCATCTAAGAACAACTTGATTGCATCAGTCTGGCTGCAGGATAGCAGTAAACTATTACGCTTTCCATTAATATATCATGTAAGAAACTGTTTCTGAAGTTTTGTAAGAACTTCTGGACATCGATGACTAATCTTCACCATTTTGGCATCAGGCTTCAGGCCCATTATCATTGTGTGTGTGTGTGTGTGTGTGTGTGTGTGTGTGTGTGTACACATATGCATGTGTGTGTGTGTGTGTACACATATGCGTGTGTGTGTGTGTGTGTGTGTGTGTGTGTGTATGTGTTACTGGGAATTGAACCTAGGGTCATTATACCTTGGGGCTACATCACCAGCTCTTTTTATTATTTTGAAGCAGGTTCTATTATTATTTCTTAATGGAGTGAAAATTGTCATGAAAAATAGAACCAATATGCCTGAAGCCTGAGGAGGTACCCACTTGAATATTTTTGGCTCTAAATACAGTAAAGTAGTTGGCTCTTCCGAAACTAACATTTAATAATCAGGGATATCAAAAGAAATAAGAGCATAGCCATCATCTACAGGAAACACAAAACAGGAACCCACTGTTTATCCTGCTCTCAGGGTACATTGCCAGATCATTGTTCAGAAAACTTTGAACAGGGTCACTCGGTGTAACGTACAGAGCCTTTAAAATCTGAAATAGATGATGAATTGGTCCTTGTCACAGAGGAAAAGTGATGTTGAAAGATTACTCAAGGCTATTAATTTACTGACTTTGAATATTTAAAAACCCTTAAAACTTCTACTTATGATTTTTTTTTCAAATAAGGAATGCTCTTAATCCTAACTAAATGAAAGCATTAGACTAGGTTGCCAGTAACAAAGGTAAAGATACTAAATGAAGCTAAAGATACACATGCAACATGGAAATTATCCTAAAATTCTTGTTTCAAGGTTTCAGATTGTCATATATTAAAGAATTCATAACACATTTGATGGTATGGCAGGCAATCACATATATGTGTTCTGTCTTTTTATCTATATGTGCCAAGAATTGCACTAGAGTCTATCTGTATAGTTCACCATCAAGTTTGACTCTATTGCTTTTAACCTATGTGGCTACTCTATTCTCTTTGTGTTTCAGATTTCTTATTAAAAAAAAATTAAGGACCATAGCAGTACTTGACTCATTTGATTGTTGTGAGGAGTCAATGTGCTAATTTGCACTAAGCTCTTAAAACAACACCTGACACACAGTGGGAGCCCCCAAGGTGCTGGTTTTCACCGCTGTTCCTCCTCCTCATCTCAAGGATGAGTCACAACACTGTAGGCAAGAGCATGGGCTTTCAGCACAAGTGGTTCTGAGGAAAATTTCTAGTAATGACCTTATTTTCTCCTTGATTTGGGCACGTTTTCTGAGCCTCAGTTTCCTCAACTGAAAATAAGGATATCATTAATTACATTACAGCATTTTAAAGAAGATTGGGGAATATAAAGCATGGAAAATCACACATGGTATATATACCATATATATATATATATATATGGTATATATATATGGTATATATATATGTGTGTGTGTGTATACATATATACCATATATATATATGGTTAGATACTAAATTTTAAAATTACATAGAAAAAATTATTTGCAAACTATCAATCTTCAGAACTAGATATATTTTTAGTTTGCTGATGGAGACAATGAAATACATTGGATATAGGTAACTATTGAATTTAATTTTCTTATAATCTATCAGATAACTCCTATGCAGTTTTTATTTTTATCTTAATTTTAAATAAGAATTCATGGTATGGTCAAACAACTGGATTAAGAAAATTCTTCTCTCTCAATAATTTTGTTTTATGGTTGACATAGCAGTCTCTCTAAAGCAATGATATTATCATCTCATTTGCAAAGTAGAAGGAGATTGAAGAGGATGACTTTGCCAGGCCCCGGTAAGAGTCTCTCATTCCTTTAGCAGGTGGGAGGAGCAGGTTTATAATCTTGTCCTTGTTACAAACACTAATTTATGTTGAGTGACTGTAACAAGTGATAACTGAAGTATAAGTATCCATCTAGTAGAGCAATTATTAGGTTATTAGGTTTCACAAAGAGAAGTCAAAGCTTGGGAATCAAGCAGAACCATTTGCCAGGTTTAGAGTTAGTTGCTTCCAATGGCAACTTTGGGAAAGTTAATCTCTTTGAGCCTTGATTTCCTTATCAATAAAATGCAGACAACACCCTCTGCTTATTTGGGAACCTTTTAAGAGGATTAGATAAGACTTTATGTGAAAACCAATTACTCAGACCAGTGCCTGTTGGGGAGGAGGGGCTTATGTTGTAGCTGTTTTATCTTTTCCTACAAGACTGTAAGCTCCTTGAGAACAGAGTTGCCTTTAAAAACGTAAATACAATCCATTTCTATTACAATATCTGGTTGCTAGAATGCACTGAGTGAATATAAAATCAAATAAAAGTATACTCTGAATGTAAAACTAAACAACAACAATAATGAATAATGAATAGACAACTTGACTTAAGTGAAGATATCCAAAAGAGACATTGACAAATTGAATTGATGTACTGGGGAATAGATTTAAGCAAAGAAGTAAATAAAAGAGAACATCTTACTGAATGTATTTAGAGAGGAGAGACAAGCCATAAAATACAAGAGAAAGGTTGTCACATGGATCCTTAGCTACGCGAGGGGATTATGAATAACATCTTTAAATGAATATGGATCGCCTTATTTCCCTTCATCTTATTTTTGTTTTACTTCATAAAAAGATGGTAATGATATTAGATACATGATTTCTATGAGCCCTGATTTTTTAAATTCAACTCTTTTAATTTCTCTTGACCTCACTCTCTGGCCCCATCCTGTCTCTTTCCTACCATGGTCTCCACCTTGGGGACCCATAGATTTTATGTCTAAATCCAGCAACGCAGATCCCGGATGGACAGGTTTCATGTATAGCTTCTTCCCCAGGTCCCTGTTTGCTGCATTCCTTGAACATGACAGAGCTGAGACTTTCAGGACCAATTTTCTCAGATTTCTCAATTTCATTTAACCAGATTTTTTTTTTAACTTTTCATTTAACCTGGAGTCAATGCTGAAAGGAACACTGCAGAACCTCCCAATCACCCCTTCACATTTTGCCAAGTGGGACATGAAGGATGACTTTAGAGGAATGCTATTTATAGGATTAGGGTCTGAGAAACATTGTCCCACAGGGGGTGAAAGGTTCACCAACGCCACGTAGGGCTGGATAAGAATTCCTGTGGGGGCCTGTGGATCTGTACCACGAGCACCAGGGCTGCTCCAGCTTCAGCTACTTCTTTCTTTTGCTTGTGAGCAGCCTTGAGAGAAACAGGCTATTCAAATCCTGATGAACTTGGCTGCTCACAATAGTAGGCTCATTTAAGTATCAGGTGATAGTCTCAATGGAGCAGCAAAAAGAGGTTTTTATAAAGAAAAGAAAATAGATACAAATGACAGAGAAGATGAGATTTGCAATAATTTTGTGAGAATTGATTTAGCTGGAGAAGAAGTGAATAGTCTGTCTTCTAAAGAGAAATACAAGTATTAGTGGAGCATCAGCGTTTGGAAACAGACAAGCGTTTAGTTAAGACAGACACTAAGCGGAGTAAAATGAACTCGGAATCAATCAGTTATGAGAGTGAGTAACGCCATGCATAATAATTATAAAAGTAACTCAAGGAATAAGCAGTAATTCTTAGAAAGAAATTATTTTTATGAATGCAAGTCTTGCTTAGTCAAACTCTCCTGAAAAAAGAAAGGCTTGAGCTCTGTTTGTTTTATAGCATTCTACCAGGGTGTATTTATTTAATAATTTTTGTAGTTATACTCTGTAATGAATCCTACCTGCAAAGACAGATAAAGAGGATGAATTCAGGTTGCCCTTGGACTTACATATACAATGTTGGGTAAGAAAAGAAGGAACTGGAAAGGTTGTGACAAATGGTGCCCATTACTTGTGCCAATCTGAGCTGTAAATTGCACTGGCTGTACCATTCTGTAACATACACTCCAAGTTCGTGTTACTGATTAAGATCTATCCACTTGGCCTCTTTTTAAAAGACTTGCACACATTTGAACATGCCTTTAAGACTCCACATTGGACTTACGCACCACATTCTATTTTGGGTAACCACAAAGGTACTAGAAATTTCAAGTAGTAACAAACACCTCAACCTACAAACTTGAGAACCTGGGCTAATGGATACAGAATTCCCAGGGTTGTGGAGTTCATCCAGGCCCAGGCTGGAGGCTCTAATTATTCTTTGGGGTGCTTGACTTGCTGATGAAGGCCATGTTAGGTTATCTTTGGGTTAATAATGGTTTTTTTAACCATCACAAATCAGCTTAAGGTCTATTTTTGAAGCTATTTCTGTGCTGCCTTAAGATGACTAATTGACACTTTTATTCAGAGGAAATCAAACTGCCTTAAAAGTAGAAACTTTTAACCAACTCTATAGAGAACTTCTCATGCTTATTTATCCCAGATCTTTTAACCAGATTTGGATTAGCTACAAAGATACTCAGAGCTTTCAGTTTCCATGCAGGTCTTATTAAAAATAAAGTCATAATAATTTAAATATTTATCAAATAAATTATAAATTACATTTAGGGTCATTTATATATTATATGCAACCATAATAGATAATATTATGTATTACTTATTAAATACTATATAAGATATATTTTAACATAATCACATAAAAATTATATAAATGTAATTTTGTTGGTCATGAATTTTATTCCACATTCTCTTCTTTTTATAGTTAAAAGAATACATTTGTGTTGTGCCTTCAGAATATATTTGGTTCTTATATCAGATGCATTCAAAAGAATTCCTATCTTGCCAGGCGTGGTGGCGCATGCTTGTAATCCCAGCATTTGGGAGGCTGAGACCAGAGGATCGTGGTTCATGGACAGCCTCAGCTACTTAGTGAGGCCCTCTGCAACTCAGTGAGACCCAGTTTCAAAATAAAGAATAAAAAATAGGGCAGGGGGTGTAGCTAAGAGGTCGAATGCCCCTAGGTTCCATCCCCAGACACACACACACACACACACACACACACACACACACACACACACAAGAATTCATATCTTGATATTTAATGCAATATTTTATTAAAGTCCTCTTTTAAATGTTAGAAGTTCATGAAACTGTGCAAGTTGAAGAATTCTTATGTAATCTTGCTTCTATTCTTGCTGCTTCATCATGTTCTCACTGTCTTTCTTAGTGCCTTTAGGAATTAGTTTTTATCCTGAAGTTTCTTCCTATACTTTAAATACATGAACCTCTCCCACTGCTTCCAAGTCAAAGTGAACACTTACACCCTGGGCTGCATTTGTCATTTTTATTTTGTCAAACAACAACAACAATATAGTCATTATACTTAAAAGGTTTATGAATGGTCCTTGCTAATTTTCAGGCAGAGGGAACATCTCTAATTACATAGATTTTAAGATGGCAGGAGTCTTGGAGGTTTGTTTCTGATTACACTTATCTCCACATATTGCACAAGTGATTATGTTAACTTCATCCTGAGAGAAACTAGCACTTGGGAAAAATATAAAACACAAAAATAATGAAGTAAGTAAACCAGTCCATTAACATATCGGTCAGGTCCACACTCATGCACAGACACCTTATAACCAAAACATTCCAGTTCTCACTTACAGATAACCACTGTAACTCTACAAGTAAAATAAATGTCTTTGTCATGCCATTTGCCGGATATGTTCTACCACCTTCCCACAAATGGATAAGGGCTATAAACTTCAGGGATTATTATAAGATACAAGATATATAAGTCACTGGGTGACTCTAAAATTGGAATTTTTTACACATTGAGAAGAGCAAACAAACAAACAAAAACAAGGACTCGATTTTATTCAATTTTGTTCAGCCAGTCACATTTGTAAATTGTCCTTCCATGTAGAAGAAACTTCAGCACTTTATTTCTTTTTGGTACTGAGGATTGAACTCAGGGACACTTGGGAGTACTTAGCAGGCTGAGACAAGGATCACAGGTTCAAAGCCAGCCTCAGTAACTTAGTGAGATCCTGTTTCAAAATAAAATATAATCCAGGTGTGGTGCACACCCCTTCCATCCCAGCAAATGAGATGCTGAGACAGGAAGATTACAGGTGCATAGACAGCCTCAGCAACTTATTGAGGCCCCCTGCAACTTAGTGAAACCCTGTTTCAATAAATAAATAGTAAATGAATGAATGAATAAGTAAGTAAATAAATAAATAAATAAATAAATAAATAAATAAATAAATGAGCAGGGGCTGTAGCTTGTAGGTAGAATATCCCGGGGTTCAATTCCCAGCACCACCACCAAAAAAAAAATAAAAGTTAACATCTTTATTCACCCTTATTCACACAACAGTCTCTTGGTCTCGTAGACAGTATTTCAAATTTCTCAAATATTCTAAAATATGTCACTTCACAAATAACCTTGCTAATTTAGGGCACAACTGAAGATTCGCTCCTCAGATTTTCCTAAAGTGAGTCACGCTTGTGACCCAGCGCTGCCTCTAATCACTGAGATTGCTTTCCTCTTCCGATCACATGATGGAAAGAAGAGCTGATTTCAGAACTTAGTTATGAATACTTCATAGTGTCTGTTCTCTGAAAAATCTGAACACCGAGTTAAACCCTTCAGTATGAGAGAGAAGCATTAAAAGATATCAGTGTGCTTTTAAGACCATAACTTATGATGATGCTTATTAAATTTTTTGTATGTCTGTGTGCATATGTGTGTGCATGTGTGGTCAGGGGCACAGGGATTGAACCCAGAGGAATTCTACCCCTGAGTTATACTCCTGGCCCTTTTTTAAATTTTATTTATTTTGAAAAGGTGTCTCACTAAGTTGCTGAGCCTCCCATTTCAGTCTCCAAAGTACTGGTGCCACCACATTAAGCTAAAATGGCATTTTTCATAAGCATCTTTAAAAGTGCCACTAAATATCAATTCTGGAAAAAAGGTAATTTTAATACAACTTTAAAAGCTACATATCTGTTTAAAATGAGCACACGTTTGCCATGTCATATTTTATTTTCTTCCAGTGGTACATATGAATTCATTACCAAGGTGAGAACAAAATGTAGAAAATGCATTTTCAATCAGTAAATGTTTAAGAGAAAACCTTGTCCACATTTATTATGATTGTGTATTTTGTTTAAACAAACTCATATGTTCATGAATTGGGCACCTGAGCCTCGGATACACAGTATAAACAGAGCTTGGCAGATGAGCAAACGAGAGCAAATTCTGTTTCATCACAGTGCCTAACTCATAGAAAAAGCCTACCTTGTCTCTTTGAAAAGTGTACAGAAGGCTAAAGGTACAAGCATGCCCAAAGCCAGCCAGGACAAGGCTGTGTGATGGGAAATGAACACTGAATACCACATGTAGGACTTTTTGGATTGTTTTTGATCATTTTGTTTTATATATTTTATATCTTTTGATTGAACTCAGAGCTTTGTGCGTGTGAAACACACATTCTACTACTGAGCTATATTTCCAGCCCCGTTTTCATATTTTAAATGTCTCGGATGAGCTCTTTTACCTAGCATGTTAGGACTTATCCATGAAATATAATTTATCATAAAAGTTAGGGCTCATATTTGCTATTTATCATACTTGATATTATTAAGAATGCAAAGAAAGTAAGATTGCAAGAAAATAAGAAACTTTATTTGCCATTTGTTTTGTCCAAAAAACAAACAAAAAAAATCTACTATTCTTGAAAGGTTTATGAATGTCCCTTGTTAATTTTCTTTCTTACTGACACATGCTTTCAGACTGACCACTGTCTTCTTTAGATCAACATGCCATATCCTAGAAATTGCCCAACACGTATGTAGACACCGGACTGTTCATTCTTTTTGAACTTTAGTTGAACTGTATTTTGTTGCAAAGTTCCTAATTTGAAGGCAAAACCGTCCTTGTCAGTAAGCAGACAGGCCCACTGGCATTGAACACAGATTATCAAGTTGGTGGTGACCAGTGTTCTGGTGGTACATCTTCTAAATAATCTCCCAAATCAACTGGATGAATTAGAGAATAAAAGAGAATTGATAAAAAATTTACACCCAGAGGGTCTTAATGTCTTGTTATTGCCTAGCCTTATAACACCATAATTAGACATTTAAGCATGATTGCATCCCCATAAACTTTATTTGGTCTGTGTTTAGATGCATTTCTTATTGTAAAATTTTATGACTTTGAATAGATTGAGAAAGCATGGAAAAATAAAAGAAAATAAATCACTGGGCGTGGTGGTGCACGCTTGTAATCCCCGCGCTTGGGAGGCTGAGTCAGGAGCATCTCACAGATTCGAAGCCAGCCTCAGCTACTTAGTGAGGCTCTCAGCAACTTAGTGAGACCCTGTTTCCAAATAAAATAGAAAATAGGTCTGGGGAGTATAGCCTGGAGGAAGATAGCCTCTGGGTTCCACCCCTAGTACCACCAGAAAAAAAAAAAAAGAAATCATTTTAAAAAAAGAAATCATTTAAAATTTGCCGGGTGTGGTGGCGCACGCTTGTAATCTCCATGCTTGGGAGGCTGAGACTGGAGGATCGCACGGGTTCGAAGCCAGCCTCAGCTACTCAGTGAGTCTTCTAGCAACTTAGTGAGACCCTGTTTCCAAATAAAATATAAAAAAGGTCTGGGAGTATAGGCCCGATTTAGAAAGCCTCTGGGTTCCACCCCCAGTACCACCAAAATAAATAAATAAATAAATAAATAATAAAATAAAAATCATTTACAAGCTCATTACATAAAGAAAATTAACAGTCTAGATTTCCACCTTCTTTTTGTATTATGATGCTACTTGTGATTTGGGGTCTTTTTCTCTTTCTTTCTTTTTCCTTTTTTTTTTTTTTTGTGGTACTATAGATTACTTCCGGGGCATTCTACCTCTGAGCTACACTCCATGCCCTATTTTATTTTTAATTTTGAAAAAGGGTCTCACTAAGTTGCGGTGAGCCTCACTAAGCTGCTGAGGCTGGCTGTAAACTTTCTATCCTTTAGTCTGAACATCTTAAGTACTGGGAATACAAGCATATGCCAGTATGCTTGTGAGTGGCTCACACCTGTAATCTCAATATTTGGGAGGCTGAGCAGGAGACTTACAGGTTTGAGAACAGCCTCCGCAGCACTGTAGTGGGACTCTCAGCAATGTTCTCACAAATGTTGTGAGCCAGTGGTGGTAGTGCAAGCCTCTAATCTCAGCACTTGGCAGGCTGAGAGAGGAGGTTTGCAGGTTCAAAGCCAGCCTCAGCTATTTAGCCAGGCCCTTAGCAACTTAGTGAGACCCTGTTTTAACCTTAGAGTGAGAGGTTTAGCTTAGAGGTAAAATATCTTTGTTTTCAACTCAAAACCACACACAGAAAAAAAGGAAAGAAAGAGAAAAGAAGGGAAGGAAGGAATAAGGGAGGGAAGGAGGAAAGGAAGGAAGAAAGGAAGGAAAAGAAGGAAGGAAGGAGAAATGTTATGAGCACAGAATTGAGAATTTGGCCGACTCAAGTTAGAATCCTACTTTCTCCTCATGTGTGATCCTGTGCAAGCTGTTTAATCTCCCTGAGTCTGTTTTCTCTTCTCCAAAAAGAGAATAATACCCTCATCCGTTTTTTGTGACTAGTCAATGAGTGGTATTTAAAGAATTTTGGCATGCTGCCTGACTTAGTATACATCAAATGAATGGCAGCCATTATTATTGTTTGTAAGAATACTTAAAGTTACTTCAGATCCCTAACTAACCTTGTAGATCACAAAGCTCAGATACCACGTGACATGAAGACTAAATTTAGGTCAGCCCAAGCAAAACATAATTAAACAGTAAAGCCTATTGGGAAAGGATCATATAAAGGAGTCTTAAGCAAGCTCCTGAGGATTGTAAGATTGTAGTCTCTATTAGAATAATTGATGGAAGTTCTCTGGAATTAGGATCTTTAGATATAGTGATCTCCCTGTGTTCTGTCCTAATAATTCTCTTTATGCACTGAAAGATTATTTGGCCTTAGTATAATATAATCCAGTTGGGACCAGAAGATATAGAAGAATGTTGTTATGCGCTTATAGAAGTTTCTTTGAGTTTTAAGTTAGATGATAACAATTTAAGAACAAGGTGAAAATTGAAAACCGAGTGAGTTTTGTTTTTTTATTTTTGTGGTATTAGGGATAGAACCCAGGGGCATTCTACCTCTTAGCTACACCACAGCCCTTTTTATTTTATTTTATTTTTTGTTAATTGGAGACTGAATCCAGAGGCATTGTACCTCTGAGCTACACCCCAGCCCTACTCTATTTTTTATTTGAAAACAAACAGGGTCTTAATAAATTGCTGAGGGCCTCATAGTTTTGTGAGAATGTCCTAAAATCTGCAATCCTCCCGTCTCAGCTTTCTAAGTACTGTGATTACAGGTGTATGCCACCACGCCTTGCTGCCAAGTGGGTCTTTAAGTGAGTTTTATAGTAAACATACTTTTACTATTTTTTTAATTATTTTTCCATTGGGTAAATATATTTTAAGATATCCCCATCCCCCTTTTATCCTAGAAAATTTTTATTGACATACCTTTGTCAATGAGGAGCTGCCAGATTCCCCAGCAGGATGGAGACTCCATGAGCCCATCTGACATGATACAGGGGCTAGATGGCAAGATTCTGGCCTGACTGAGGTCCTGCATGCCTGGGGAGTGAGGGAAGGGAATAGCAGGTCTCACCCACCCTAAATACTCTATCTTGGGAAGAGGTTGCTTTCTTTTTCAGCCAGGAAGAGTGGCTTCAGCAGTGACATCCCACAGTAGCCCAAACTCACCAATCATCTCATTAAATAGTGTGCGAGTTGTAAAAGGCAAAAGTGTCCGCGCAGAGAGTGTAAAAGTGCAAGTGGTGTGGGCAAGATTGGCCTCTGGAGCACACAACCTGAGCATTGAACCAGGTCCTGCACTTAGAAGGGCCAATGCTCAGGTTGTGTGCTGTCGAAGCCAATCGTGCCCACACCACTCATTTAACAATATAGCTGTTTAATAACGATGATCATACAACTTTGTTTTCCAGCGTGAACTCTTTCAGTGCCTTCTCCTCTGGCAGTGTGACACTCTTACATGGCAGTGTGGTTCTGGTCTCTTTAGCCAGTGTTAGTTTCTGTCTCTTTGTATTGGGCACGCTGCCTTCCATCCATCCCAATAGCCTTCACCTCTCAGAACATGACCATTGTGCTTGGATCTTTGAGCATATTCCAAGGAGAAGGCCCACATGTTCCTAGGACCCTGCCTCAAACACCTTCAGTGAGGCCATGCCAGCAGCAAAACAGACTCCTGGATTCCCTTTGTGCATCCATCCTATTTAGGGGGGTGCATCCAACCCCCTAAAGGGGATGTGCATCATCCACATTCCCTTTGTGCATTCTACCCGTGGAATACCCTACGGAAATAGCATTGCCTATTTCTAGGTCTGCTTGGCATCACTGTTTAAGATACATTCCACATACCTAGGAGTGATTCACTGAGAGTAGCTTCTGGCTGAACAAAAGTCTCACTCTTTTCTCTGCCCTGTCGCCGAAGTTCACAGATAAGTTGTTCCTTTTACCTGAGCTATTGGAACTGTCTTTCCATAGCTATGTCTAATGCTCTTTATTTAATTTAATATAGTTATTAGTTATATCTTTTCATCCACATACATATGATTATTACTTTCCCACACTCAGAAACACCAAAAGTTCTTTTTACTTACTGCATGGCTGGTCCTAATGCTGTTGGCATGGCTACCATTTGTTCTGTGTCTCTGATGTGCCAGGTGCTACAACAGCCATTTTACAACAATCTCACTTAATCCTAATGGCGATCTTAAGAAGTAAGTGCTATTATCTATAATAAGGAATATAAATTTTCTACCAATAGGAAATAGAGCTGTAGAGAGGCTCAGGGACATGTATACCAAGTTAGCAATTATAGACCTGGGAATGAATTCCAAGTTCACATGACCTGCAAAGAGACTTTGTATTTACCCCAGAAACACACCAGGCCCAGTTCTTATTACTGTTTCTAAATTCAGATCCACCAGCCAGCCGCCAGTGTTCTTTTCTGCCTCACTGACACCCTCCGCCCTGTCCCACGTGGGTCTGCAGTGGTCCAGGCAGGCTGCACCCTATTCTGATCTCTCCCTCTCAGTGCTTGCTCACTCCATCATGGGGCTTTTGGTTCTGTGTGACTTTCACTTCTCTTCTCCTTGAACACTGTGAACAGTACCCAAAAGCAGTGGCTCTGACTCCAGACTCATACAGCCAAGAGAGTCAGAGGAGTATAGCGCTTGTCTTACAAATGAACTCACTTTTATCAGAATGACAATACTTACTAATAATTTCCTTCCTTCTTTCCTTCCTTCCTTCCTTCCTTCCTTCCTTCCTTCCTTCCTTCCTTCCTTCCTTCCTTCCTTCCTTCCTTCCTTCCAAGTTTGGGATCTTGCTATGTCACCCAGGCTGATCTCAAACTCCTGGTTTCAAGCCATCCTCGTCCCTCAGCCTCCTGAGTAGCAGGAACTACAGGTGTGGACACCAGTGCCTGTAAGATTTCTTGAGCATCTTCTAGATGCCAGACCCTGCTTTACAAAATTAGAACATATAATCCATTTAATCCTCACAGACCTTTGGAGATCATTTGTCATTTGAACCCTTATTTATTTTTCCTTGGGTCCTATCTCTTTGCTGCCTTCTTCTGGTTCTTACTCTGGGGTGACTCAACTTCAGCCTGTATCCCCCTTCTCCTCTATTGGTGCTTTCCCCATGGCCATGATTAGGATCAGCTCTTAGACATCACAAATTTATTCATTCCTCCCTCCTCTATCTTTCTTTCTACTCTCAGCTGGGACCCTCTCCATCTTTTATTTCCTATTCGTACCTTTTCCCCCAACTTTTTATTACGGCATAATTGACAAACCTGTATATATTTATGATACACAATGTGATGTTTTGATATGCATTTATATTGTGACCAGCACGATCAAGTAAGTTAACACATTTCTCACCACACACAGTTATCTATTGACTGTATGTGTTCAGAACATTTAAGGTCTACTCTTTTGGCAAATTTCAAGCATACAATAGAATATCATACGTTTAGTTACCATGCTGTACATTAGATTCCTATGTTTCCTATTCCTAAGTGTACAATGTTTGTACACTTTAGCCTACATCTCTCAATTTTCCCTCTTCCCCAGCCCCTCACAACCAGCATTCTATTTGTTTGTATGAGTTCAACATTGCCAGATTCCACAAATAAGTGATACCATACAGTGTTTGCCTTTCTCTATTTGACTTATTTCACTTAGCATAATGTCCTCATGGCTCATCTATGTTATTGTAAATTAATTTTTAAAGAACAAACAGGGTGTGTGTGTGTGGGTGTGTGTGTGTGTACCATGTTTCCATATCCACTTTGGACATAGGCACTGAAGTGGGACTGGTGGATCTTATGGTAGTTACACTTTTGAATTTTTTTCAGTAATCTCTCATAGTGTTTTTCACAATGGCTGTACCAGTTTACACTCCTGCCAACAGTGTATTTAAATGGTATTTACATGAAGGCTGGAATGAGATGAGATTTTGAATATTGCTTGGAAAAACACATTTCATAGGCCCAGGGATTGTTTTATACAACTGGCATTGATGTAGCAGGCCCTCAGGTCTTTCACACAAATTATTCAGTTGGCACAGCTGTTCTGTGTGGCTTTTACAGCCAGACCACTTTCTCTAAGTCAGCATCTCTGATCTAAGAAGCCTCCCTTCTGTGAGCAATTTATTGTCATCTTCTAGAACTTTCTTTCTTGAGACAAGTTTCTACATTGCATAGGTTACCTCTGTAGATGTCTTTCTTGAATAAATACATCAATTGTATCTTCCTTATTGTACTTTATTATCATCTATCTTCAATTATGGTAATTAGCATGCCCATCTTATATCTTTCACTGGACTGTAGGCTTTTTAATGGCTTCATGGCTTATTTTTTATTTTTCCTCTACTGAACTCACAGTAGTTCTTGGTGTGTGAGCAGTAAATTAATAAATGAATGATATGAATAAATATCATTATAAAATATGTAATCCAAACTTCAACATCTACACTTGAGTCTGGTCTCTTCTTAAATTGTACCTAGACTTAGAATCTTCCATTTGTCAAGGTTTTCTGTATAATATCAGGTAAAATTAGAAAGGACCTTCATAGCTAACTTAATTCAATCTATCAATAATAGAGACAGAATCTTCAAAAGTCTGAAAAAAATAAGAGTTAGAGAACTTGCCAGTGGTCAAGCCCATCTACCAGTGGGAAGGCTTTCCCCAGGCATTCTGATTCACTGGGATCTATAAATTCATGCTACTGATACATTTGTTGGGCAAATATAGTTTTTATAGTAGCCTTAAAAACATTTGTCACCTGACATTATACATGTCAGATGAAATTTTGATTTTTTCCCCCCAAGAGAATATGACCAAAGTCAATCAACAAGGAGCCCTCTGGTTTTCTTGGCCAAATATCATGCTTTTTCACTCTCTGAGATGCCTTAGCTAGAGCACATACAGATTTCTTGAAAATAATTTACTTTTGGTTGGATATTAAAACATTTGAATTTCAAATAACACTCTTCCTAGTTTCTACTGAACTCAGAAGTATTTAGTTGAATAATCCCATCTACAAAAATTACTGCTTGGACCAACATCCTCCTGGAGCCTATTTGCTCCTCCCCTCAGGCCTTATCTGAACCATGGATATGTGGTACCTCTTCACACAGGCTGGGTTAGAACCAGAATGCAATCAAATGATGGAGCTGCCTGGAACGAAGCCGTTCATTAATGGAACATTCCCCAAGAAACTTAATTTTATAATCATAATCTTTTAGTTCTTGACAGTTGCAAAATTAAATACTAGAGCCAAAAAAGGAACTGGTTTTGAGGGCATGTTTTCCCAATTTATTCCAGAGGAAGCAAAGATTTAGGGTTCAAAATGATTATGATGTAATACTATATAATATAATAACATACAGATCGAGTGAAATTATTTTGCCGGATAACTGTCATTCTGAGGCACTGACAAGAAATTTGAGACTCTGGGTCAAAAGGAAGGTGATTTTCAAACTAAACTAGATTATTTATGGTTTTGATTATCATTTGTTTTTATTGAATGAGGGTGATGGTCATTCTTTCCTTCTGCCAATAAATTTAAAAATTAATTTAAGATATAGTCAAAACACTTTGCACACTTTGGAAGGAAGATTTTTAAATTTAAAGTAAAGGTCATTATGTTAATCTTAGAAATTTCTATCTTTAGTAGAAAGGAAGTCAGTAATATAATCAAATTTCAGACTATATATCACATAAAAAGTTGTGGTTGTAAGTAAAATCAGTGCCAAAGATTCAAAATATATTATCAATCATCTGAGTTATTGACCTAAGAAAACTCTTTTTCCAAAATGGGTATACTTTCATGAAATAAATATTTTTTGATAAATAAGATAATTATGTTCTCCAATACTTTTACTGTTTTCTGAACTGTCAGATAAAACTAATTTGTAATTAACTTGCTCAGGAGATTAAAGTCTGGAAAAAATTCTATAGTCTAAATGAGGCAAGTTATTTTTGGTTGTGTCATGATTTCCCTGTTGAAAATTCCTTTAAGACCTAAAAAGATTGCTCAGAGCCAAGTGTGGTGGCACACACCTAATTCCAGTACTTGGGAGGCGGAGACAGGAGAATCATAGGTTTGAGGCCAATCTCAGCAATTTAGAACCTCAATAACTTAGCAAGATTTTTATTTCAAAATAAAGAGTGCTGGGCTATAGCTCTGAGGTAGAATGTCCCAGGATTCAAATCCATAGTATAGAAAATATTGTTTAAGCCGGGCGTGGTGGTGCACGCTTATAATCCCTTCACTTGGGCGGCGGAGACAGGAGGATCACGCAGGTTCGAAGCCAGCCTCACTGGCTTAAGAGACCCTGTTTCCAAATAAAAATATAAAAAAATGGGGCTGGGAGTGTAGCCTGGAGGTAGAAGGGTTTCCAGGAACCCCAGTACCACAAAAAAAAAAAAAAATATATATATATAGTTTAGATTAGCTTAATGTTTCATATATAAGGCATACTAACCTAAACAATCAAAACATCCTATACTAAAGATCACAGAACATATATCTAAACAATTTCAATAAAAATGTCCTTAAAAGTCTATTTTTTATATTTGTATGGTACTCATAGGCTTTATGTTTTTTCCAGTACCTTCATTAAAAGCTCTCAGCAGCTAGCACAGAACAAACTTTAATTTATTATTATTGTTATCATCAATATATTTTGATTAAACAAATTGAAATTTTTTGAAAAATCTTTTCTGTGGCTCATTGAAATTTAAGCTATTCAGTTTTCTATTTTCTTGAGTTTACTCAGAAGCAGATATTTTGATTGGTCATGTGACATTTTCCAGTTCTTGTTCCATAATTTGAAAAAATCGCTCCAGATTAATACCTTTTCTGTTAAATTTTATAACTCTATGATTAAACTTCCCTTGCTTATACTTATTTAAGAAGAAAAAATTCTTAACTATTTAGTGTTGATCATATTTCTTGATGAATGTGAATATAAGCAGGGGCTTTAAGAAAGAGCAGAAATCAGTTTTTCTTGTCTAAATTATTGATGACGGAAAGAATTACATTTGAGCTTTGCCCAAGTTTCTGGTAATATTTCAGTGTTATGTAATTGGTAAATTACATTCTCAAAAAGACTATATATTTTGCTTTAAAAATAATAACACTTTCCAAAATATTCATGTTTATTCCTTTTCATACTTTCTGATTTTAAAAAGATAAAAATTTCTAAATTGTCCTTTTATCGCTACACCTCAAAGAACACCTTTTAGTCATGTATTTGCATTAGCAAAAGACAGAAGGAAGATCTGATTACTGTGAGCCATTCACTCATTCAACAAATGCTGGCTGAATGAAAGTTTGAAAGGCTGACCTGTTTGCTGAATGCCTCCAATGTCCCAGCAAGTTGAGTTTTCCCTGTTAACTTTTGTTCTGTCCAAGTAACCCCCACCTGTTTTCCTTCTTCCCAGTTGCCACTCTCTGACCTCCCTTTACCTAAACTGGTTTAAGCCAGTGCTTCAGGTTCATCAAATAACATAAGATGATTCACATAATGGCAGAACAATTAAGTTGAAATAAAATATTCAACTACCAGAGGGACTTCAGATAGTGGAGGAGAAACTCCAGTGGAGTCAGGGAGGTGGTCTGGGGGAAGAAGGAGGGCAGAGGGAGGATCAATGAAGGAATCACTTCCAATAATATTATGTACATATATGAGAATTACAGTGTCAATCTCAATATCCTGTATGAGGAAAGAAGAATTGGGTAGGAGCTGGAGAAAGCCCACCAAGTGCAGTGTGCATGCGTGTCACCATCACATTATGATGTGAGACTATAATGCACCAATAAAAGTTTTAAAAATGTTTTAAAAATAAATAAAAAAATGTTTTCATCTTAAGCATGAGTAATGCTATGCTATATAAATTTCCAGACCTAGGTAAAGACATAGTACTTAATAATAGCACAATAAACTACATGGTCTTGATTCTGAAAGTGCTAGACCTTTTCACCAGAAGACAGAGCACAAGAATAGCTGAGGTTAATGTTATCTATTCTGGCTTTCCTTGTTAATTTTAGCAGAGAATTGAAATGATTAGGTGTGACGGCATCTTGATAATGTGCAAGGAGGTCAACTCACTTTTAAGCATCCAAGTATGGACTTGCTAAACTTTCACTTTTTTAATAGTGTAAAATGTAGGCAAATGGTATAAAGTAGCAAAAGGACCCAATGAGGCAGAAGTAGCTGACTCTTGTCAATAGGTAGAGGGTGGTTCCTCACACAGCCCAAAGCTTAAAGCACATTTCTACCAAAGGGGCTGCCGCATCTGCAGTGCTCACCTTTTTGGAGGACTAAATGCTCCTGAAAAACTGGTTATCCTCAGCTGGGAGAAGGCGTAGGGATTTCTTTGAGAGAAAGAAAGACTGAACATTTATGCTGATACATTTTCTCCACTGTGGCCAAAATGCTGCACGTTTTGCTCTATGTATTTTAAAATTCTGCAGTTCTTCGTGTCATTCCCTGCTCACACTCGTGTGTTCTCTGCTTGGGTTTCTCCTGGATCCTGGTATGTAGCTCCTTTTTGCTGTAGTTTGTTGAATTCCTCATGGCTCACCTCTACAACTCTGCTAGTCTCTGGTGCCAAATCAAGTAGAACATCAAAAGATTTGGAACCCGAGAAGTTTATGTTTCCCGCCTTCACATTCAGCCATTCCAGTGAAAATTTACTAGACAAAGGAATCTAAGAAAAGATTTATTTCTACTTTGATTGGTGTGAAGTCACTTATTTATTTGTTTGTTTACTTTTGTGGCACTGGGGATTGAACCACTGAGCTGTTTTAATAGCATCCCAGCCCAATTTTACATTTATTTATTTATTTATTTATTTATTTATTTATTTATTTATTTTGTGGTGGTACTGGGGATGGAACTCAGGGGACTTCTACCTCAGGGCTACACTCCTAGACCTATTTTATATTTTTTACATTTGGAAACAGGGTCTCTTAAGCCAGCTGAGGCTGGCTTCGAATCTGTGAGATCCTCCTGTCTCAGCCTCCCAAGCGTGGGGATTACAAGCGTGCGCCACCACGCCCGGCTTTTACTTTTTATTTTGAAACAAGTTCTCTCCAGGTTGTTGAGAGTTTCTATAAGTTGCTGAGGCTGGTCTCAAACCTGCGATCCTTCTGTCTCAGCCTCCCTAGTACTAGGATTACAGGATGCACCATCACACCTGGCTTGAAGTCACTTTGATAATCTAGAAAAGGTCAGCTCACTTTTAAGCAACCAAATATTACTTTATTAAACTTTTGTTATTTAATGGTGTATAGAATCATATCCTACTCAAAGCATTGGCTATGATTCATTATAAGAAATTATTTTGATGCTTTCCAACCTTTTGAGATGTTCTCTCAAATGAAACATAGAACTGAATGTCTAGATTGGATAAAAACACCAAAAATGGAAAAAGTAGGCAACAATGTAAATGGATGGGGGAAAAAAGTCACTGAAAATTTTCAGTAAGACTCTTTATTACATTTTTCTAAATTATAATATGGATATTAAAAATCTAAAAAATATGATAGTAATGTTACTAGGGCATATTTTTGAGAAGGGAATATTATCGTTGAAAATATGACCCTTGATTAGTTTCAGAAAAGGCGAAAGCTTTCTCTAATTTGCTCAGATAATGTTTTTCAAAGGTGCAGAATTAATGCTGGAACCATGTATAAGAAAAAAAAACCACAGACTTCTGGGCCCAGATTCTCAGTTAGTGAACAAGCACATTTCTGTTTTGACAACCAGAGTCCAGCAAAGTGTGATCTAGTTCTGTGTAGATATGGTATGCTATTGAATCCCAAATAAAAACCTGTCATAGCTGGTTCCCTGTCATTTATTCAATTAATATTATTTTAGTTAAGTTTATGTGAGAATGAGAGTTATTTGCCAATGATTAGAACTCAGTGGTTTGGGAAGTGTTTTCTTTCAGCTAAATGTATATGTCTCAACTTTTTCATAAATAATGTTAAATCTAGTTTAAAATTCTCAGTATCATTCTTGATAATGATAGTTTAAAATTTAAAAGACATAAATTTATAGTTAAATCATTCATTGGATAATTTTTAGAAAATTGTCTAATACAATAATACATTATAACTCTATTATAAAATATACTATATCTAATATACAATTACACTATCAAATAAGTTAGATATAATTTAATATCCTATACATACATAAAATATGAAATATTGAATAAAACATAGATATATCATGGAATCATGTTTCTTGAAATCTAATTACTATATATAATTTAAAATAATTGATTAAATAGGGTTAGTCTTTAAGATGAATTTCAATTTCAATTTTAGCTATTATTTAATTTTAGCATGCTATCCATTACAGTAATCTGAAAGACAGCCAAAATAAATCTTTAAGGAACAGCATGAAAATTAAGAACAGCTATTTATCTTATTTTTATTAGAAAACTAAAGGCTGTTTAAAAATGTGCATATATCTAGAGAAACGAACTTAAGTAATTTCTTAAACAATTTACTTTCTAATTCCAAACATAGGGAATTAATCCATCTTACTTTGTGTTCAAAAGTTCATACAATATTAATTCCAACTTTTGCTTTCAACATGAATATCTTAGAAAGAAGAAATTAGAGTTTGTGAGTCTTATTAAATTCTTGATCTATTAATATTTATATATTTATGATGATAGTGTTGTGGCAATTTTTCATAAGGATGCTATTAGATTAGGCTTATTGAAAATAATTATGCCATCTAATATAGAATAAAGAATATGAAACCTCTGTAATAAAAATGTCAGTATCAAGAATGATTCTAAGAGAATATCTCCTCTCACCTAGGAACCAAGTTGAAGAGAAGCATAAGGTAATGAGTGGTTACCAATAACCAAATTAAAATAAATTTTGCCATTATAGACTTTATTTTAATTATTTGGTTTCTTCCCAGTTTGTGACCTTCTCTTTTTTTCTGACTTCATTATGGAAAACAACTCCATCAGTATCATAATTACATGATAATCAGCTACTAATCATCAAGTCAACATTAGTTGTAAATGGTCTGATTGTATAACCAATTTCAAGCAGATATTTTCTATACTTATTCTCCTCTTGAAAATTTCATCATAGCTGTAGATAGAAAAAAAAGCATTATCTCTATATTAAAAATTCCAAGTTGTCTCATTTAAAATTTATATGTTCTACAATTTCCTCTTAGAAAATTACTATTACTCTCATTATAATCTAGTTGTACCATTTATGATTTTGTGATGCTGAAGACACATTATCATATTGGGGAAGTTAAAGTATTGTTGCTATTTTTTAAATGTTTCAAGTCTCTGTGATTATATATATATATTTATTACTGGGGATGGAACCCATGAGCTTTCTACCTCTGGGCTACACTCCCAGACCTATTTTATATTTTATTTGGAAACAGGGTGTCTTAAGCCAGCTGAGGCTGGCTTCGAACCTGAGCGATCCTCCTGTCTCAGCCTCCCAAGCACAGGGATTACAAGTGTGCACCACCACGCCCGGCCTAGGATGGATATTTTGAGGTCAAGTTTATGTTTATAGTAGCTAATAAAGAAAGAGTGAAACCCAAGCTTCCCAGCACAAAGTCTGAATGCTGCTGGTAAGTAGACACTGGCCAAAATACTTTAGAATCAGGGGTCAGTAAAAGTCTGGAAGCCTATAAGCGAGACAAACGCAATCTCAGGCAGCAGACAAAACCATAGACTTAAGATCCATGTGTAGCTGAAGGTGTGCAGAATAGTCTGGGACAAAGCTTAGTTGGATTTTGTAGGATGCACGAAAGGTGGTCGATGCTGCAGCAGGAGAATTGAAGGAAAAGTTTATCCAGAGGGAAAAAGAATGTTCTGGAAATGCTGAACTATTCATCGATCCTTCCAGGGAAAAGTTGGAAAGGGGCAGAAAGGATCCCCAAAGACACAAAATCTGAGGTGCAAAGTCTTGAAAGATGAGGTGTTTTACTCTGAATTTGATTCTCAAAATCTTTGACTTAAAAACTATGTAGATGTGTGGTGTAGCATTGGATTTTAAACTCTCATCTTTCCTAGCTATGACCCTAAAAGATTAGCAATGTTGGGAAATTAGCAAAAAGTGTGAAGTTTACGCGTCTGTGGTCCTGTGGGCTCAGGCTCCTGTTTCACAGGCAGCCACTGAGGGGACGGGGCAGGCAAGTGCGCCTAAGGTATTCCCACACCTTGTTCTTCTAAAGTTCCCTCAAAAACGAATAAGAAGTCATTTTCTTGCCTCAGGTCTTTTGACTGTGTTAACTCTTATAACCCTTTTGATAGTGTAAGGAAATGCTGTTGGGAAGAAACTTTTTGTTACTCATTCTGTTCTAATGATATTTACCTGGCTGATATTTTTATTCATAAAACTGAATCGATGCTAAGTCTGTTCATTTAGTTTTCCCTTTAATGTTAAACACAACTACAATGCTGTCTCTGAGCAGTGTATCCCATAAGGTGCCTCATACTCCCATTCGTTCTGATTACTAAATGTTGATTCTTAACAATTGAAAATACATTGTCAGCATCTTTGTACCTTGAATATTGGTGGCCTTTAGGACAAAAGTTTTGAAAAAAAATCTTATACTCTATCATTTCCTTATATGAGGGTGTGCTGACTTCTCTATATCTGTAAAACTGGTGATTCATGCTCATAGGTATCAGCAAAAATACTGTACTTAAAATTAAAAGGAGACTTCTCATGCCATTCATATTTTGGGAGAAAAGGTAGCAAATAAAAATGTATTTCTTTGAAGTAATCTTAGTATGTATTTTAAATTTCATGGTAAAATTCATCTTTAGTAAATAGAGGTTTTATCCCAAGTTTTCCAAAATATATTTTCACTAAAGATTTTCAGCAGCATTTTAAACCATCTAACATTTCTGGTTGACCAACGACAGAACTGACTTAGGTAAAGCTGAAATGTCGCTGAAACCGAATTTAATCATTACTTGGTCATTTCCTCCCCAGGGATTTTGATTTGACTGACCAATTTCAATCCACAGTAACAGCTTTGTTCCTAAGAGACTATAAATCAAATAAATACTCACTGAGGGGCAATTCCTAGTGCAATTCAGAGTCCAGACTATTATCATGAAGCAACTGATGGCAAACATCCCTGCGATTATTGGTACACATTTGTATGAGGTGTATATAAAGCTTTTGGTTTCACTCTCCTCTGAAATCTATCTGCTTGTGAGAAAAACTGTTCAATAAAAGAAGTTTTGCCGCCAGCCACATACTATAGCTGTGTTTGTGCTCAATGTGGAGACTCTACTTCCTTTCTTCCCTTGGATTCTGAGCCCGGGAAGCACAATGGGGGTGTTGTGCTCTCGGCTAGTCTGGCATGCATGATACTCAGAAAGGAGGTGTGAGCAGCTTCCAATACCTACACTGTTTGCTCTGCAGCGACCCCGAACAAAATCAAACGGCACCCCGAGACACTCAATCCAGAATAAGCAAGTACAAAAATCCACCGGCTATTCTGACCTACATAAGGGACGTCAATCCTCCATTTAAAGGTATACACAGGTGTGTGAACAGTTAAATCATTTGCCAGGCTTAAATAGAAATTATTCACAATTTACATGCCCCTAGTTTCCCATGTAGTTCTCTTAATATGTGTCAAAGTGTAGGTCATAAAAGAATCCATTGTTTGTAGGAGAGAAAGGTTGTTAGCTGAGAAAACTATCCAGAATGACCAGTTATGGGAGTTTGTTCAAGCAGAAAATATTTATTTTAGACCCTAAGGCATGTTGGTAATTTTTTATTATATAATTTCCAGAATATAAATTCTATATGTCTCAGATACAATTTTGTGAAAATGTGTGTGTGTGTGTGTGTGTGTGTGTGTGTGTGTCTGTGTGTGTCTGTGTTTCCTCGGTAAAATCAGATCATACCATCAATGTAAACCTTTCAGGTTAAGTTTCACTCCAAGTTATTTTTATGCTTTCAAAAGAGAAGAAAAGCTTACCTCTGAGGGGTGCCTGGAACCCCCTTCTCCTTCGTCTCAGCGTGCAAACAGATGCTCCGTGAGCCAACAATCTGTTAGCAGGTAAACCGGCAAGTGTCCGCCTGAGTTACAGCCCAGTGCCCATCCGGACACACACCTGCTTTCTCAGACCTGCTGCTCATATGAACAGCCACGCACAGGACTCGGGCTAGCAGAGGGAAACACCCTCCTTTGAATCACTAATTTTCAGGATAAGCAGCCAGAGAGCTGCTAATATTGCCTTCCCAAGACAAAAACCCTTCTCTGCTGCCTGATAGCAGATACGCAGCATTATCACTCTGCATTCCGCCTGCTCCAATCAGCTAATTTCAGCAGCAGTCAAAGGCTTGTTGAAATGGCAGCCTGCAGGCTTGCAGGGCTGAAATAATTGTACACTACCCTACCCATTGCTTCTCTCCTCTCTGAATAGATTTTTTAAAAAATGCTTCTTCCAGGGTAAAGCTCAGCAGAATATACCACACTGTTTTCCATAAGTAAAATGGCTGGTCCTCTCAGCAATGCTGCGGAAAGCTCATTGGGTTCCACTGGCTTTTCGTAGCCATAGCAACAACCAACAGACAGACTTAGAGGGCAAGCATGGCTGATCATGTGCAGCGTGCGGCACAGCTTGCTAATTTCTTTTCATCAAGCTCATCGTTTTTTTGTGAGGGTAGCTTCTGTTATCTTTCTCAGTATTCGCTGATAATACAAGTGCTCTGATTTTTTGGCTCTCCTGAGAAACTTTTGTTATATGAGTCGGTGTTACACGTGAAATCGAGGAAATGAATAGTATTTGCGTCTATGCAGGTTAAAAATATGCAAATCACTGGAGGGGCAGTAATTGAAAGTATTGTCAAAACAGGTCCTACCTTCCAGTTTTGGAAGGAATTTGAAGGAGGTTGGTAAATTTGCGGTGATTATGCTTTTTTGTTTGTAAATGATAATATTGTAGCCACTTAACTGAAACAAAGCCCTATGAATTGTTATATATACGGTCAAAATAATAACCCAATCAGATAGTATATTTTAATAAGATCATAGAATATCTTTTTATACATGTTTATATTTATTTCAATATTATACACTTTAAAATCCAAATTCTAAAAATTCCTCGTTTTTATTGCCAAAAATGATTTCTTTGATTCAATTATAATTTATTTGTAATTTTGAAGTACTTGAGAAAATTCAAAGGAAATGAAAATCTTTTGACCTTAAGCATTACCTCCAAGACAGAAATAGTTCCTCCTCCCTCAGAAAGACAGATCACATTCTACCCTTCCTTAAAATTTACCTCCTTAGGGAACCTGCCACTAACAAATTAAATCTTCTGCAAAATCCTCAGCCTTTTTTTCCCCTTAAATACCAACACTAGTTATATTCTATTTGATATATCTCCAAGGCACTGTCCCATTTATTTTTATTTCTAGCAATCTGTTGGAAATATCATGTTAACACTTTGGACTTGTAAATAGAGATGTTTTGTTTGCTAGCAATCATTGATTTGTATTTTGTAAGTATTGCACATTCCTCCCCAAGTTAACATCCCCAACTTCAGTAATAATTCCCAAGCCTTAGTATGCACAGGAACACCATGGATACAGATTTGGGAATACCATCTTTCTTCTTGAGGACCAGATGCGCATTTGGCAGGTCCCAGCCAGCTCAGCATCAGCATGCCCACTGAAGACAGGCAAGGGGATCTTTCCTGCTTGGTAGAGTCTCCCATCCGCACCACTTCACATTGTCTTAAACCTGCTTGCCTCTTCTCACTGAAGTGACCTTCTCCCAAGTGACTGAGCTTGCTGTTCCTGAACATTCCCCTTCCTTCACTTCTCAAATTTCAGAATCTCCAATTACCTACCATTTCAGGCGTCTTTGCCTTGCAGATGTTTTTGCTACCTGGGGGTTTTCAGTCCAACCCCACCCCAGCACCTGTTACTTTTATTCCAAGTTGACTCTTTATCCTTCAACAGGATATGCCTTGCTCAGACAGACCACCTCCCTAGTGGACTCCCAGGTGGACTGCGGGGGCTGTCTCTGTGCTTCCGCTGTTCCTGGAGTAGCTAACTGCCATTGCAGTACTTGTCGTGCCTCTGGACGGATGAGCATTTCCCCTTTGATATTAGACTCGCAGGCTGCTTCATCAACTGCCTGAAAGTTGATACGGCTCATGCCTTATTTGTCTTTCATGCTTGGGATATTCTAACTTCTTGGTACTCTTTTTTTTTTTTCTTTTCTTTCCTGAGAGGGGTCTAGCAAGACCCAGACTGGTCTCCAACTCCTGGGCCAAGCAATCTTCCCACCTCAGCCTTCTGAGTAGCTGGGACTCTGAGGACAAACGACCATGCCTGGTTTACGCAATACATTTTAAATGAGGACTTTCAATCTGGTAGAAATAAGTACTAAAATGTTAAATCTCTGTTTTAACTCATTTTTTTAATATCACAGCTCTAAGAAAGTATTATCACTTCAGGAAAACTGAAGTAATTTTTTTATAAAATATTGGCATATACTAAAAGATATCAAGTCCAGGTGTGGTGGCATAAGCTTGTACATAAGTACTTAGGAGCGTGACTCAGGAGGATTGCAGGTTTGAGGCCAGTCTCAGCAAGGTAGCTAGACCCTCAGCAACCTAAGGGATCTAATTTCAATATAACCAAGCAACCAACAAATAAGTAAAATAAAAAAGGGCTGGGATGTCACTAAGAGGTAGTAGGATGCCCTTGGGTTCAATCACCAGTAACACACACACACACACACACACACACACACACACACACACACAGATAGAGGAGATAGGGAGGGAGGGAGGGAGGAAGGGAGAGAGAGAGAGAGAGAGAGAGAGAGAGAGAGAGAGAGAGAGAGAGAGAGAGAAAACACTGTAAGGTCATTCTTTAGGGTGGCTTTTCATTGATGCCTGAAAATGTCTTTATGTACCCATATGCTTGGTTAGCTAGGTATAAGAATCTTTGAAGTCATTTTCCTTTTGAATTCTTTGAGCCTTCTTCCCTTATCTCACATCTTCTAGATCCACTACACCCTCATTTCTCCCTCCTTCAAAGAATAAAATGGGGACGCCGGGCGTGGTGGCACACACTTGTAATCCCCGCGCTTGGGAGGCGGAGACAGGAGGATCGCGCAGGTTCGAAGCCAGCCGTGCTGGCGTAAGAGACCCTGTTTCAAAAATATAAAATAGGTCTGGGAGTGTAGCCCGGAGGAAGGAGGGCTTCCAGGAACCCCAGTACCACCAAAAAAAAAAAAAAAAAAAAGAATAAAATGGGAGCTGGGGAACTGGTAGAAACCGAGACTACTCCTTTTGCTATTTGAGTCCCCATGACATTCCTCATGGCACATTTATTAAACATTAAACAGTCACTTCTCCGCATCCACAGGGGAGTAGTTCCAATTCTCCTTCCAACCCGTACCAAAGTCCTCTGATGCTCAAATCCCATACATAATGGGGAGTAGCATTTGCATATAGCCTATACACACTCCTTTTAAGTGATCTCTAGATTACTTGTAGTGTCTAATGCAAGGTAAAAGCTATGTATAGAGTTGTCACTCTGTATTGATTAGGAAATAATGACAAGAGAGATGTCTGTACATTTTCAGTGCAGACATAACTTTTGTTTCTAAATTTTATCCATCCATGGTTGGTTGAATCTGTGGATGCTGGAACCACAGATGCAGAGGTTCAAAGGTCTATTTCTCTGTTCAGTGGCTCTTTCAAAGCTCTTTGCTTCTTCAAACCCCTCTCCTCATAACTCTGTCTGCCATGTCTCATGAGAGTCACTCCCGCCCTCTGGCTGGGCTCTGCCTTGGCTCTGACTTTCACTCTTCTTTCAAAAGTGTTCATTTAAATATTGATGGAAAGCCCTGGAGAACATTATGTTAAGTGAGATCAGCCAAGCACAGAAGGAGAAGGTACATATATTTCCTCTAATATGCCCAAACTAGGAAACACAGAGGATACCAGTGGGACTCCAGATAATGGAGGTGAAATATCAGCAAAGTTTGAATGGAAAGATAAGAGAGGAGGAAGGCTGATCTTGATTAATGAGGGTCTACATCTGAATATGTGTAAAATTATGAAGATGACATGGTTAACCTGGTCAACCATTGGTGGGAGGGGGGGAAGGGAAAACGGAGGTGGGGGGGGAGAGGGCAACAAATATAGTTTAAATGTATACCATTTATGTTCAATAAAAATTTATTTAAAAAAATAAATATTTTCCAAATACAATTTTCCCAGACATAAGTATGATTTTTCATCTCATCAAATGTCCCAGTAGTATTACACCTGACCAGTCCTATGTCTAGGTCCAATCAGTGATGGAAGGGATATTTGGCATGATCTTATTTTCAAAATATTTCTAAAGTAATAGCTTCAAATTAATAGCTTACTGTGGTTTAAATTTTTATATTCCACCGGGCATGGTGGCACATGCTTGTAATCCCCCCGCTTGGGAGGCTGAGACGAGGATCACACAGGTTCTAAGCCAGCCTCAGCTACTTAGTGAGGCTCTCAGCAACTTAGTGAGACTCTGTTTCCAAATAAAATATAAAAAATGTCTAGGAGTATAGCCTGGAGATAAAAAGCCCCTGGTTTCAGCCCCAGTACCACAAAATTTTGTGTGTGTATTCCTAATCATTGGCAAAATCGATAACCTCTTTATTTATTTTTATTTTATTTTCATGGGTTGGGGGATGGAACCCAGAGGTATTTGACCTCCAAGCTACACCCCCTGCCCTACTTTTTAAATTCTTTATTTTGAAACGGGGTCTCACTAAGTTGCAAAGGGCCTAAGTAGCTGAGGCTGTCTGTGAACCACGATCCTCCGGTCTCAGCCTCCCGAATGCTGGGATTACAAGCGTGCGCCACCACGCCCGGCTACCTCTTTATTTTGATGGTCCTTTGGATCACCTCTTCTGTAAATTTCTTGTTTGTGGCTTTGGTCTGTTTTCTCTAAGGAGGTACTAATTTAGTGTGAAATTTTAAATAAGATGACCATAAAAAGTATGTTCACAATTTTTACATATTTATACACTATAATTAAACTTGTTACATGAGTAGACATTCATAAGATATCCATTGATGTGTGAAGGGAGCTTTACTATTTTCACTGCTAATTATTTGCAGTTTTATTATGAAATAAAAAATGCAGAATGTGGGTCAAAGTTCTATTCAGAAATTATTTTTAGTGTGAAAGCATGTAATACTGTAATATGGTTTCCGAGAACACATTTAGTATTTTTGCTTAGAAAGAATTTCAAATAAAATACTATAATAGAATATCTGCCATCCCTCAATCTAACTTCTATGTTAAGGGTTTAACTATACCATACATATGAGTCTGTCCATATTTATGTCTGTCATCTGTCTATAAATCTGTCACTGAGGGCAAGCACGAACGCTCAATGTGTGCTGGTGAATCTTGGGTGGAGAACATTTTTAGTTTATTTCACTATTCTTAACACTTTTCTGTAAGTTTTTTTTTTCTTCAAGATAAAATGTTTTAAAAAGGGAAATAAAATAAGAATAGAATACAATGTTTAGGGCCGGGTGTGGTGGCGCACGCTTGTAATCCCCGCGCTTGGGAGGCGGAAACAGGAGGACCGCGCTGGTTCTTAAGCCAACCTTGCTGGTTTAAGAGCCCCTGTTTCCAAATGAAAAGGTTAAAAAATAGGTCTGGGAGTGTAGCCCATGGGAGTGTATCCTGGAGGTAGAAGGGCTTCCAGGAACCCCAGTACCACCAAAAAAAAAAAAAAAAAAAAAAAAAAAAGAATACAATGTTTAAACAGAGACAGATTTAAGGTTATGGTTTCTTGATGGGGACATGACTTTTTAAAGTGAATAGGTTGAAAAATTCTGGAGTAACTAAGGGGATTATTACTACTGTTGTGATCAGTGACTATTTTGGTAGTATATACTGGAAACACTTGGCACTTTCTTAAAAGAAGCTTACTTGCCATTTCCCCCACATCTACTGCATCCTTGTACCCTGATCTTTAGCTCCTCTCCCTCTGGTTCTCATGTTGCAATCCTTAATCTGGTTCCTTCGTAAACTTCAAGACCAGAGTTGCTTAACAACACATATTCTTCTTCAGTCACCCCTATTCCTATAGCCTCCACAGCCAAGACCTAACAAAGGATCTGGTCTCTAGTATAACAACAGAAGTTGCGCATGCTTTGTTTTGGGGCAGCACGTACTTTTATACAAGTTAGGCTCAATTTCCTAATATATAATTCCTAAGAAAAAATAAAATAGAATATTCAAAACTTTGTTTCAAAACGTTGCATATTCAGTTATTTTCATAATGACATCAACAATGTGTGTACAAGGGGCCCATGGTGGGAAGTGTGATCACTACCTTGGACAGGGTTAGGAAGCAGACTGGAGCATCTCAGTAAAGCAAATTGGATTTATTTCTTAGAGTCCATCCTCCAAGAATTGTATGCTGGGAAGCAGACTGCTATTAATCACATGCCTTCACATCCTCTGAGGAAGTCGAATCCTGACTAGTATCCAGAATGACCTTAATGGATCAAAGGAATCTAAAACCAAAACAAACCCAGCACAGTGAAGGGTCATGAAAGTCTACTCACTGGTGAATCACAAATAAAATAATTACAGAAGAACAAAACGTCACAGGGGCAAATGATAAGAATATACATTTCAGCAATATAAAACTATTTTTTTATGGTACTGGGGTTCCTGGAAACCCTTCTACCTCTGGACTACACTTCCAGACCTATTTTATACTTTTTATTCGGAAACAGGGTCTCTTAAGCCAGAGAGAGGCTGGCTTTGAACCTACACGATCCTCCTGTCTCTGCCTCTCAAGCGCGGGGATTACAAGCGTGTGCCACCATGCCCAGTTATAAAACTATGCTTTAAATGTGGATATAGCAGGGCGTGGTGGCACACGCTTGTAATCCCCACGCTTGGGAGGCGGAGACAGGAGGATTGCGCAGGTTTGAAGCCAGCGCGGCTTACGAGACCCTATTTCCAAATAAAAAAGTATAAAAAATAGGTCTGGGAGTGTAACCCGAGGCAGAAGGGTTTCCAGGAACCCCAGTACCACCAAAAAAAAAAAAATGGATATAAAAGCCAGTTGCGGTGGTACACACCTATAAAACCAGTAATTGGTAGTCTAAGACAGGAGGATTGCAGGTTCAAGGACAACCTCAACAACTTGGTCCCTCCACAACTTAGAAAGACCCTGTTTCACAATTTAAAAAAAAAAAATATATATATATATGGCTTGGGGTGCTCATAGGTAGAATATCTGAGTTCAATTCCTAGTACCAAAAAAAAGTAAAGCCTATTCCATACATATACCACAGAAGAAAATTTTATTGGTATTTACCTGAACCTCCTAGAAGCTCTGTGTCCCCTCTAGATTTAAAAAGAATATGGAGAAGGTGGCAAGAGGTACAGGAAGGAGGTTTAGCCAGTCCTAAGTTTGGACAGCCTGCTGTCAACTGGCCAATAATAATAACAACGTTGTTTTCAATATTCCAAGCTTATCAAGCTCTGGTTTGCAAATAACTATGATTGCAGTAGCTTAAAGGACCACTTTATCTTAAAATACACATTTATCTGTGTCAGTACCAGCTAGGGAAAAAAATTGTGGTGTTAGCCAATAACAACAAATCTACCCCACCATTAAACCAACCACTGACCCACCAATCCACCTCCACTCCTGAGAACTAACCCCAAGCACAGTATACCATGCTCTCTCTAGCTAAAGAAAAGTCATACGACATTTGTGCAAAGCCCCCAGCGTGGAGATCTGGTGGGTGATGTAGTGGAGGCTGTACCTCCTCCCAGGCCATATGATTGTTTATGCTTCGTAATCATAGGTTGGAAACACGACCAGGGAAGCGGAGGCGGCTGTTTTCTGCTGGGAGGACCATTCTTTGTTCTCAGGAGGCACTCCAACCAAATGAACAGGTTGTATCTCCAGTGACCTTTCCCACTTACACTGTGTCCTATGGAAACAGTGACTCGCAGGTACTTCCAGGCAGTGTGCCACGATGCCCAGCCACACAGAAAATGCCCCGGGCTCTGCCGTCACGGCATTGTTGAATCAATAACGAAACACATCAGCCTCAGCAAACAAAGGCTGGGCAAGCAGCATTTTAAAACAAATGCTGCTGGTTTCACCTGAGCCACTGAAACGAATTATGGGGCACAGGGTGAAACTTGGCAGCTTCTGTAAATGTCGAGGAGGCAAGTGCCAAGGCTCTAGGCAGGCAAATGTGCAGGTCGCGGGGAAAGGAGAATTAGAGGGGCCACCTCCCCCTCCTTTAGAATGAAGCACATCAGATATAAATGCTCAGTGAGATTCATTGACCAAGCTAATAAAGGAGAGCCTGAATAACACACAGGATGGTTCATGTTTTAGAATATGGTAGTTGAACATCAAATTAAAAAGCAAAAGTCCCCCAACCATACTGGAAATAGTAGACACTCAGTTAAAGACAGTTAAAGACAGTTAAAAACTCAGTTAAAGGCTATCAGAGACAGTATATATGGCTTGGAAAGTATGTACTTACTCTTGCAGAATATTGGACGGGAGCTCCATTTTACAAGTTAGGACATAAGCCAGAATGGTGATATTTTTACTGAGTCTATCCAAACAAGAATTAATTTTCTATACTTTCAACTCTAAGACTCGGATATTGTAGTAAGACTCTGATATTGTAACTGTGAGATAGTTTTCTTTGAACTGAGAGCCAGGAAAGATCCTCTTCTTTCAGATATTTACAAAAGAAACAAGAAAGGAAAAAGAATGACTTTAGAAACACTCCTTGTGGGTATAAAGTAGCATGGAAAATCATTTTACAACCAACTTTACTATAGGCATGACAGTGGATTAAAATAACTTTTCTAAGATCAGTTGTATTTATATGCTGTATTTTTTTTTCTTTCTGGCACTGGAGGATGAATCTACAGACTTCTACCTCTAAACTACACTCCCAGTCAGTTTTTTGTTTATTTATTTGTTTGTTTTGATCCTTCTTTGAAACAGGATCTCACTAGGTTGCTGAGAGTCTTGTTATGTTGTTGAGGCTGTCCTTGAACCTGCCATCTTTGGTCTGAGCCTCTCAAGTCTTGGGATTACAGGTCTGCACTACCATGCCAGGTTCCTGAGCTGTATTTTAAAGAATATGGAGAAATTGATGAGAGAAATACATAGAAAAGGGCCCACAATCTAAAGGAATAATATGAACCAAGTATAAGGTATGTAAATACACTTTGATGTATTTATATTCATACATTCAATAAAATGAATTTAACCTCTAAACTAAGAAAATACATGAAACAGTTCTATACTCAACCATTGTAAACAAACTGATTTCTCATTGCCCACCCCTAATAACAAGTGAAGCTCCAAAATGCAATATTTTAATGGACATATTGCTGCCCCAGATACATTAGTGATGGATTATAGAGGAAGAAGTAGATAATAGATATAGATGGGCAACTAGCTGCCTCTGTCAGATACTCATCTCTTTTATGTGTACGTGGTGCTGGGTATTGAACCCAGGGTAATTCTACCTCTGAGCTACATCCTCAGCCCTATTTAACTTTTTTTTTATTTTGAAACGGTATCTTGCTAATTGCTAAGACTGGCTTCCAATCTGCAATCCTCCTATCTCAGCCTCCCAAGCACTGGGATAATAAGCATACACCACCACCATGTTCAGCTTCATTTATTGATGTTGTCGTTGAGCCTTGAGTCTATTGGACCTGTTCAGGGATACAATCGCATCAACAACCTGCTTGCTAGTTTTGAAGAAAATCTCCCTGAAGCTTCATTCACAGCCACTCTCTCATATGTTGTGAGCCTGGCTGAACATTATCAGAGAGTTGGCAGGGCTGACTTGACAGGTCAAGGAAATACCTTTTGCTTCTCAGAAAGCAGAGCCTTGGTGCCTCGAGCATCTCAGAACCTATAGAGGCACTGTGGCCACCTCTTCAGCATGGATGTAGACAAGCATTGTTTATCCCAGTGATCTCTTTATTCCACTCCCATATCAAGATCTCAGGATTTATTTATAAAATGAATAAATCATTAGAGTGGGCCAGGCATGGTGGTGCACACTTGTAATTCCAGTACTTGGTAGGCCGAGACAGGAGGATCACAGGTTCCCAGACAGCCTCAGCTACTTAGTGAGGCCCTCTGCAACTTAGTGAAACCTTGTTTTAAAATAAAGAATAAAGTCGGGCATGGTGGCGCACACTTGTAATCCCAGCACTTGGGAGGCTGAGACAGGAGGATCGCACAGGTTCGAAGCCAGCCTCAGCTACTTAGTGAGGCTCTCAGCAACTTAGTGAGACTCTGTTTCCAAATAAAGTATAAAATAGGTCTGGGAGTATAGCTCGGAGGTAGAAAGCACCTGGGTTCCCCCCCTTCCTAGTACAAGAAAGAAAGAAAGAAAGAAAGAAAGAAAGAAAGAAAGAAAGAAAGAGAGAGAGAGAGAAAGAAAGAAAGAAAGAAAGAAAGAAAGAAAGAAAGAATAAAAAATAGGGATGGGGTTTAGCTCGGCAGTAGAATGCCCCTGGGTTCCATTCCCAGTACCACACACACACAAAAAAAAATCATTAGAGTAGACTAAAAATTTTTACAAGTTATTTAGCTTTGTGATCTTGGGCCAACTATTTAGCCTCAGGTTCATCATCTATAAAAGTAGATACTATCGCCAAGCGTGGTGGCGCATGCTTGTAATCCCCGCGCTTGGGAGGCGGAGACAGGAGGATCGCACAGGTTCGAAGCCAGCTGTGCTGGCTTTATTGTTTCCAAATAAAATTTTTAAAAAGTATAAAATAGGTCTGGGAGTGTAGCCCGGAGGTAGAAGGGTTTCCAGGAACCCCAGTACCACCAAAAAAAAAAAAAAAAAAAAAAAGAAAGAAAGAAAGAAAGAAAGAAAGAAAAGAAAAGAAAAGAATAGATACTATTTAAATCAGAGTTGTTGCAATTAAATAAATTGATTTATGTAAATAATGTAAAGTAAGGCCAGGTATTATTTTGTATTTCCACTTCTTACATTTTTGGCTTGGCTGCACTGCGATAAAGACGGCTCCCAGGACCTTCTAGTAGAGGTGGAAAGATCAGATGGACATAGGCCATAGCATTAAAAAAAAGCAATGCAGATTCACATGCTGACCAAAAGAATGGCCCAGAGGCGAAGGGCCAAAGGAGTTCAACAAAGAAGAAGAAATAGGCACTGAAGTTTCAGTGGGCGTCCTGAGGCACCTGCCACTGAGTGTGGACCATTCCAATTGTGCAAACTATGATCAGAGGCCTCAGGCCTCCATCTCCTGCCCCACCCCTGGCCTATGCCTCCCCCGCCCTCTGGTTGCTCACTGCCTGTCAGGATCCGTGTTCCTTCAGACCTATAACCTGCTTCTTGCACTATGGTGGAGAACTTTATTGCCCAGAATTGCAAGGGGGCCGCCTTCCTAGGAAGGGGTCGCTTCCTTCCAGAGCAGGGTTTCCCTGGCAGTGCAGCTGGGGAAGGAAGACGGGGCTGAGAGAGAGCATGATGGGATGGTGCTAAGCAGGGAGGGACACGCTGAGTGTGGGGAGTGGGAGAAGAGGCTTCGGAGGACTTTCACACAGCATCCCCCCCCCCTTTTTTTGGAAAGAGTCTCCAGGATAGTCATAGTCAGATCACACGCTGTGTAGTTCTATCTCCTTGTGCATTTATTTACCTAAGCAGTCTGTCTGTCCTGGTAGTTTGGAAACTTCAGGGGGCAGGAATCCTTACTGCTTTGTCTTTACCCTGTTTCTAGCGCTTAGTGTAGGAGTTTGACCTATAGATAGAGAAACAGTGAATGAGCAAATGAAGGAATGGATAGATGAGAATCACGGGTGAGCCGTACCTCCCCCAATGCTATCCCTCCATTCAATACAACCAAAGTTTTTATTAATGTAACTAGGAAGAACCACATCAAGTGTCAGATTACTAAATTATTGCTCACCTTCTGAGTGGGTGAAAATACAAATCAATCCATAGCGATGATACAATGTGACATTTTAAAGCCTGTCAAGGTGGCACCTGTGTGCAATCCCAGTACTTGGGAGGCTGGGACAGGAAGACTGCAGGTATTAGGGCAGGCTCAGCAATGTAGCAAAACTTTCAGCAACTCAGAGAAACCCTGTTTCAAAACAAAATATAAAGAGGGCTAGAGGTGGAGATGGGAGGTAGAATGGCCCTGAGTTCAATCCACAGTACACAGTATCTCTCTCTCTCTCTCTCTCTCTCTCTCTCTCTCTCTCTCTCTCTCTCTCTCTCTCTCTCACACACACACACACACACACACACACACACACACCCCACAAAGAGCAATGGGATAGATGTGATATCTTTGGTATGACCATATTCCAGGAGCAAAGGGGAAGGCGGCTGCCCTTGATTTCCATGAAGGGACTGCTTTGGAGCAGGGACGAGTAGATACAGAGGGCTTTGCCAATCTGAGATGGATTTCCAAGCTAAGTTTTTCCAGTGATGGAACAGGACAAGAGGACTCCAGGGAGTTGAATGTGGCTGTGACTGTGACTGGGGCAGGAGTCAGAAGAGACAAAAGTATTAGCTCCGACTATTTATGAAACACCTTTACCTGAAGGTTAGGGACTTCAGACTTTATCTCTGTGGAAATGGGAAGCCACCATAGGATTTTGAAAATAACAAAGATGTGAGCATATTTGCATGTTATAAAGACAGCTATTGGACACACTTGATTTTCAGTAACACATTTCAATGGATCAACTCATAGGGTTTTATGTTTTGGCAACTTTTAATACTCATCCGTATTTTCAGACATTTGTTGAACTTTTTTTTTCTATGTATGATAATTTTAATAGGGCCCAAAAGATTTTCCAGTAAAGGGAAGAACCCATAAATTGTAAGTCATACTCATATTTATGGTCCACTAAAAAGAAAAAAAACTGTTGCAATAAAAATTGTAACACAATGTTCTTTCGTACCTACATTGGGATTTTTATTACTATTTGTTGGAGTAGTTTTTCAGATGTATTTAGATTAAATTTCATCATCTATCATTGTGCATAGCAAAAAAGACATGAAAGTAGTTGGTTAAGATATTTCTAAAATTCTTCATATGTAATGTTCAACTCTCTGATATTTATACTCATATCTGGAATATTTATGCTCCCTTCCCACAATAGTGACCTCTATCTAGTGCTTTTCAAAGTTTGATGTATGTCTGAATAATTAGAAAAAGTGATTAAAATAAAGGCCCAGGCTGTACTCTGTTTTGGACCTCTGTATTCTTTGTTGAGATTCCAGAAGATTCCAAGATCCCAAAGACAGGAAAAACTAGAGTTGTTGGCACAGAAGCACTTCTTATGTGAGTACATTGCTACTGAGCTCGGTGTGATTGTTTTTGTTTTTTTTTTTTGTTTTTTGTTTTTTTTTTTGCATTTGGTGAATTTTCTTGGAGAAACAAATGACGAACTTGTCAGAACTGTTGCCTGGCTGAGACACATCTTGTTTCCTGGAAGCTAAATATCAAAACTTGTATGTCTTAATATCATAGAATTATGGTATTTCCTTTTGGGAATTAGAAGAGAAACAGGCTAGGAATTTAATAACCTAAGCAAGAGTGTATGAAACATATGGGTGATGACCTCTATTACAAGGTTCTGATTAGACAGATTTTGGTACATTCACACCACAGGAGATGTTCGGTGTTTAAAAGTAATTATTTAGAATGATAGCTTGAGGAGAAACTATTCGAAAAAGACACCACAGGAAAAAATTAAAATCGGGAGATCCTGCAAATCATATTCTTTTTTAGAGTTTCATAGTGCACTTCAGCAGTTTGAAAGTTCTAAGACCAGACCAAAATATAAAGATACCCATGTTCATAGCAGCACAATTTGTAATAGCCAAACCATGGAACCAACCTAGTTCTCCATCAACAGATGAATGGATTGCAAAATTATGGGAAATACATACAATGGAATTCTACTCAGCTATAAAGAAGAACAGAATCATGTCATTAGCTAGACAATGGAAAGACCTGGAGAACATTATGTTAAGTGAGATCAGACAGGCAAAGAAAGAGAAAAGACATATGTTTTCTTTAATATGCCCAAACTAGGGAGTATTATGAATACCAGCGGGACTCCAGAAAATGGAGGGGAAACCTCAGCAAAGCCAGAATGGAAGCATAGGAGAGGAAGAAGGCTGAGGTTGATGAATGGAGGAGCTACATCTGAATATGTGTAAAAGTATGAATTTGGCATGGTCAACCTGGATACTCATTGTTGGGAGGGGGGAGAAGAAGTGGGGGGCACCAAGCACTGTCTGAATGTATGCCATTTCAATATGTTCCACATTAAAAAAAAATAAATTAAAAAAAATAAAAAAGATCCTACTTGTATTTTCCACTTAGTATTTCAAATTTATGGCATAAAACATGTTTCTATTCTAATTAAATAAGCAACAACTACAAATCTATAAAAATGCACATCAATGTAATTCCATTTTTATATGTTATTTGGAAACAGGGTCTCACTAAGTTGCTGAGAGCCTCACTAAGTAGCTGAGGCTGGCTTCGAACCTGTGTGATCCTCCTGTCTCAGCCTCCCAAGAGCAGGGATTACAAACATGTGCCACCATGCCCAGCTGTGATTCCATTTTTATATATGAAATTTTGTATATGTAGTCATAGAAGAAAGGTAGTGTGGATTAAGACTAAACATGCTCACTATCTGTAATAAGCGATTGGCTGGGCATGATGGCATGTGCCTCTAATCACAGCTGCTTGGGTGACTGAGATAGGAGAATTGAAATTTTGAGGCCAGCTTGGGCAATTTAGCAAGACCTTGTCTCAAAGAAAGAAAAAAAGGACTGGGAATGTGTATTAGTGGTAGAGTGCCTCTGAGTTCAATGCCAGTACACACAATGATAATAATGATAATGATAGCAAATGATTGGATTATATGCTAAGTTTTACTTTTGCTTAATTCTATATTCTTAAATGAATTAAAATATCTTCATAAAACAGTTCTCAAAAATAGCAATGCCAAAAAGCCGGGCATGGTGGCACACGCTTGTAATCCCAGCGCTTGGGAGGCTGAGACAGGAGGATCACACAGGTTCGATGCCAGTCTCAGCACTTTAGTGAGACCCGGTTTCCAAATAAAGTATAAAATAGGTCTGGGAGTAAACCTATAACCCCAGTGCTTGGGATAAGAAAAAAGGACTGGGGGTGTATCTCAGAGGGAAAAAAATGCCCTTGGGTACAATTCCCACTTACCTCCTCCCCAGAAAACATGACATAAAAAAAATAGCAATAGTAAAGTAACTTTATGAACAAGTCAAGGAAAAATTTGAGTTTTACTGCTATGTTCTATGGAGGAAGTTTTGATGAATGTAAACAAATTTTCGATGTAAAGATGAGGAGCTTGTTTTAGGAGACTTTTTCAATTTACATGAGACAGACTGGAAAAAGTATTATCAGTCATAAATCATATTAAAACCATATAATTACATTATTAATTAAATTATATTATTTATTAGCTAGATATAACATAAGTTGACATATTATTTATAATATAAATTATATTATATTACTTATAATATAATATAATTTAATATGTTATTTATATATTATATAAGTATATAATATATTATAAATATATATAATATATAAAAAACAATACCGTGTTTCCAAACAAAACATAAACTAGGGCAGAGTTGTAGCTCAGAGGTAAAGTGCCCCTGGGTTTAATCCCCAACACTACACATGTACACAGGCAGAGACAAAGTTCGAAATCAAGGTATCTGTAAGGCCATTCCACACAGTAACATTCTCCCAACTCACACTCTTACTTCAAAGTGTGTTTCTTCCCATCTGGGGGCCATTGCTTCCTAGTTCAGATGCTGTGCAATTTTACACTGTCCTGTGGTTGTATGTCAAGTCTCCTCAGTAGTTCAGGCATTCCATTAGTAATCTTTCAAAAACCTAAATCTCAGAATTACAAGGCACATGGACAACATTGTTTCTGTAAATTCGAGCATTTTTTTATTGTACTTGACATCATTTATAATTTTGAAGCCTACTGCAGTAACAGTTAATGTAATTTATTTAGCAGATTACTATGTGCCAGGCACTATGCTACAAATTTTGTAAATATTAAATCTGTTCTTTACAGATAATCTGCCAAGTAGGAATTATTTTTATTTGACAGATGAATAATTAGGTTCAGAAAAATTGTGGCTTCCAAGGTCAGATGTTCTTTTTACCATCCCAAATTTCTTATTTAAGTATGTCGATGCAGAGACCCCTGTTGGTTTTGTTTGGATCAGATTTCTGAAAGTCATCCATAAAGGAATGGTGATGTTCCCAGTGTGGTTTTTAAACCACTTTCTGAGATAAATCATTCATTCTCATGACAGTTTCTGCAACTTAAAGGTATTTTGTTGTTGTTGTTTTGAGGCACTACACATAGGACAACTGTGGTTTAGAACATGATACCGTAGTGTATGGCACTTTGGCATGCTAAGTACTTTGGACTGAAGGAAACTGGAAAGGCCTCAGGGCCAAGGTCTAACCTTCCTCCACCCTCCTGAATTTTGCCCCTCTTTCTCCCTCAAAACCAGGCATTGAAACCAGAATTCTTCTTCCCAAGGCAGGTCGCAGAAACTAAAATTTCTTTCCTCAAAGCCATAAAACCTAGAAAGATCACTCTTCTTTTTAGAAGGCCCTCATTCCATAGAGGTCCTGTCCCATACCAAGGAGGAGGGAATCCTGCAGAGAGAGGCCAAAGGAGTCTGAGGATGCTTGCTGCCCTTCCCTCTCAAAATAGTACGACATACTCTTTTTGTCCAATCCTATTTCTGTTCATCTGTCCATTCCTCAACAAACCTAAGCATACACACAGAGGATCTTTTGATTATTTGGGTCTTCATTTCTGAAGGTTCCAATGTCAGAGAAAACTTTGGTTAGATAATTATTCATATATTTATTCACTTTTATACTCAGAATTGAACCCAGGGAGATTCTACCTCTGAGCTACATCCTCAGCCTTGTTTTTATTTTTGAGCCAGGGTCTTGCTAAGTTGCTGAGGCTGGTCTCATGCCTGTGATCCTCCTATCCCGGTTTCTCCAGGACCGGGATCAAAGGCGTGTGCCACCACACGTATTATGCTTGTCTCTTGTTAACTTGTCTTGTTATAGACGCATCAGCTGTGACCCTTACGCTGAGCAAGGAGGGGCAACACATTTTCAGCTCCTACACTACACTACACATGTACAATTTAGATGCTATATTTTTTCCAAACTAGCAAAGATCATCGCTTGAAAATCAAACTACCAAGTTTCTCCTGAGGTGAATGAAACAATTTCTGTTTCCTGCTGTTCTTTACATTGTGAGGAAAAGAAGAGAATGACTTTGATTTCATCTCAATTGCAATGACCGACCTTGCTCAAGATTTCCTCTTTCTGTTACAGAATGTTTTCAACTAACACTCTTTTGCTGGGAAACAGCCCAGGTCACCACAAGGAGTCTTTCTTCAGTTAATTAAACAGGCTGGCCGGAGAGTGCTGAAAGTCCTCGGCTTCACAAGTCAAACAAGAACTTCATTCAAGCAAAATCTAAGTGGAGAAGTAATATTTTAGTCAGCAGTATTTTAACCAGGCACCTCATCAAATGTGAACTCCGGCAAAACTCCTGAGTGCATTTTGCCACGTCAATGTTGTTCTACCAGAACACGCGTTTTCTACTGCCTGGCTGCTGTGCAGAGCTGGGGGAATGTTCTGGAAGGGTTTTCTTTACAAGGAGGACTGGGTGGAAATGATTTTATTCAGAGCCGCTCCTTCAGCGTACTCACCTACTGAGGCGTGGACACTCACTGACCATCAGTTCCTGTTATGCGAGTTGCACTGGTCCATGGTAAGCATGGCACAGCATTGCCAGAAGATCATAGAAATCATTCTCCATTCTTCCTTTAAATACTTGCTTTTCTTTTGCCCCACACAATACTTATATATGTCACCACACTTTCTATTTTTTATTTTATTTTTTATTTTTATGTGGATCATATTGAAATGGCATACATTTAGACTGTGCTTGGTGCCTCCTCCCACTTCCCCTTCCCCCCTCCCAACAATGAGTGTCCAGGTTGACCATACTACATTCATACTTTTACAAATATTCGGATGTAGCTCCTCCATTCATCAACCTCAGCCTTCTTCCTCTCCTACCCTTCCTTTCTGGCTTTGCTGAGGTTTCCCCTCCGTTATCTGGAGTCCCTCTGGTATTGCTAATAGTCCTTAGTTTGGGCATATTAGAGAAAACATATGACCCTCTCTTTCTGCACCACACTTTCTAAACACAGAAAGTTGATCATGTGTGCTTATGAGTATGAGCAAATGTATTCAAAATATTCATATATAAGGTATATTTGTATAGTAATAATATAAATATATTTAATATGTTAAATTAATCATTAAAATTTGAAATTATGGTTATCTTGAAAATCAAAACCATGGACATCCATTGGCATACATTATTTTCCCTGATTATTAGGGTCAGTGGGAAAGAAAGAAGGGCCAATAAAATCATGCTAATTTATTCAACAAATATTTTCCTGAGTTTGGAGATGTGTGAGGCATGGGAATCAGGTGAAATAACATTAAAATGAAAGATCAAAGACTGGACTTACTATAAAAACTATCCCTAATTATGTGATTATGAATAAACTACTTAATGTTTCTCAGTTGTCTTTTTGCACAGTGGAATGATTTATGCCCCTCTTAATCACAAGTTATTATGAGGATCAAAGGAATCTTTTTATTTACAAGTATAAAGAACAATACAAATAAAATAGCTTCTTTTCCTTCTCCATTTCTATTACTATCTCTTTCTTTCACAAATGTAAACATCATCGTCTCTTCTGCTTTGGGTGAGTTCTCTAGAGACAGACACATGAAGTTATGATTTGGATCTAGAATGCCCCCCAAAGGCTTACATGTTTGGCAATTCAGCAATGTTCAGAGGTGGAGTAATTAAATCACGAGGGCTCTATCCTCTTCAGTGGGTTAATCAGCTGATGGATTAATATTTTGGATAGATTTACTGGGTGGTAACCATAAGAAGTTAGGGGATTGCTGGAGGAGGTAGTCACTGGGGGTGTGGTCCTAAGGACTGTATATGTCTCTGGCCTTTTCTGCTTCCATGCCCTGAGGCCTTGCTGTTTCTACCTTGGAGCCAGCCAACTGTGGACTGAACTGCTGAAACCATGAGCCCAACTAAAACTTTCCTTCTCTACGTTGTTCTTGGTAGGTCACAGCAACAAAAACCTGACTGACACATGTATTGAAGGGCGTTTATTGGGGAACGTTTTTATTATCATATCTGTAAGAAAATCACAGAGGCAAAATTGGACAGAGAAGTAAAAAGTAAACTCTAAGTTTCACCAGGGGCCAAAGAAAATTATGAGGCTGAGATAGCCTTTCCAGGTTGTCCCAAATGAAGAAGGTGATCTGGCCTTTGTAGTTCTGCATCTTCTACTCATTCCACACAGGCTTCTCACATGGGGAGGACATAACTTAGAGCAGAGGAATTCTTGAGAAGGGAGTCAACAGTACATACTCCTGGAGGTTGGGTGAGTAAGGCCCTTGGTCCTAAAGGGAAATATGAGGGATGGTAGCATCACTGAAATCATCATCAGTATCATCTGGGCCTTGGAAAGGCCTTCAAGAAGTCCTTAAGGGCACATAGTCATTTCATTTCTCTCCTATGACACAACAAAGAACAAAAAGATAGAGCCTAACCTCCAAAATAGAGCCCATGTTAAATCAGAGCCTAACCTCCAAAATATCTAAGGAAGACACGAAACTACAATCTGCTACTAATATTGACAAAACTAGATCCTAGCTGGCCCAAGAAGCAGACATTGTCTATTTATTCCATATCAATGTCTCTTATCTCTATTATTTTTGATGTGTATCGTGTGTACGTGGGAGGGGGTTTTCTAGATATTGAACCCAGGGGCATTCCACCTCTGAGTAGTATCCCAAGTTCATTGGTTTTTTTTGAAACTGGGTCTAAGTTGTGGAGAGCTTCACTAAGTTTTTGAGGCTTCTTCACTTTAATAATAGTTTAAAATAGAATCGTGCTTTTTTGGAATGTGCCCAGTTCCCAGCACTTGTTATTATTTGCAATATTTTTAAAAGCAGTACCTGGTTTTGTTCCTTTAAAAAGCTTTATTTTCCTTTTACACTGTCAAGATTGCTCCCATTTTTTTCTCATTCATGTAGAGAAGAATGAGACGATCATCTTCATTCTTGCTCTTGGGCCTCTCCATTCTTGTGATTTAATGTTAAAATACTAGACTCCAGTCTCCATATGTGAATGGTGTGATGTAGCTGGCACATCAAGTACTGCTCTTGAGCCAACTCTCCCTAATCTTGTACCAAGGCATCTGGCTTTTTTGAATGCTAGTGTGGATTTCTATGTAGACTTGCCTAAGATTCAGTTTTGTCTCTCGTTATGACTATTAAGACCTAATGGACACTAATTTTGTTTCAGACCTTTTTTCAGAATCACTGAGGTGATCACACATGCACATACAATGAATAAAAATATTGGACAGAGCAACATAAGAAATTTAGGAAAAGAGAGAAAGAATGATTAAGAGAAAGTAATTGCTGTTCCTATCCTTATACTCACTCCCACTAGACACCCAGACAAAAACCAAGAGATGACTTAGAAGGAACAGATGAGACAGATTGGGCATCCCACTTAACAAAGGGGAGAGGAATGAGTTTAAATTTTTATATCAATTTTTGTCACATAGCCATTATTTATAAAATCTGAACACTTACTTACTCTAAACAGGCACTGAAGTGAAAGTCATGAAAAAATTATTTCATAAGGAGTGTCATATTTTTCATTAATTATTAGCTCCAGTCATATTTGTATAATTAATGGTTGTTGAGCACTACTAAACATAGATTAAAATAAATAATTTGATTTTCATATTTATTATTATTTTTTATTTATTTTTTTTTTTTTGGTGGTACTGGGGTTCCTGGAAGCCCTTCTACCTCTGGGCTACACTCCCAGACCTATGTTTACATTTTTATTTGGAAACAGGGTCTCCTAAGCCAGCGCGCGTGGCTGGCTTCGAACCTGGGCGATCCTCCTGTCTCTGCCTCCCAAGCGCGGGGATTACAAGTGTGCGCCACCACGCCCGGCTGATTTTCATATTTAAATCTTCAGTTGAAATGTCTTTATTAGGCTATGCTGAAGAAATAAATGGGAATTATAACTAATAACCCTGCATTCTCTTTTAATTCAAGATTTGAATTTTCAGTACAATTTTTTCCCTGGCTTCCAATCCCTAGGTATGATCTAATTTTATGAGGCACACTACTGTGTAATTACATAACATTTGGTCCTACATTTACACTAGCAATTTTCCCAATTTGAATTTTAATATTTTTCACTCCGTGTCCTTCTTTAATTCTATTTTCATGTACTTAGAAAAACAGAGATAAAAGGCACATTCTGGTTGGAGGATGAACAACTAAGCCACTGGGAGTTTCCCAATAAAGGAATCTGCAAGGATAATCATATAGAGATAGGACATACATGAGGTGATAAAGCACATTTTTGCTGAATAGCTCTATGAATTGCCCAATAGCTGATCCTGAGTCTGCAAATAGAAAGCAGTTATGAGAAGGCAGGTGAACAAACATCATAAACACTGAAGAAATGGGAGTGTTATCTTTGGTGTGTTGAAAAAGGCCTCCTTTCCATCTCTGAAGCTCTATCGGGGACTGACTTCTGAGCTGAAAGTAAAAGTTAATGCCCACAAGACAAAGACAAATGTCTCAGGATGGAGACTTACTGGTCCTACTGCTTCTTTGGTGTAGGTATAACTTGAATATCTTAGATTGCTTGAAGTTCAAGGTTAATTATTTACCTTTCTCACCATTTGACTCAGATTCTTTTCTTATCAAATTGCTCTGTCTGAACCCAAAACAAACAACCTCCCTCTGGGCAGTTGGTGATCAAGTTAAGCTGGGTTTCTGTGAGGTTGGCAGAACATTAGTTTTCTCATGGTCTTTCTTGTTACCAATAACCATTTTGTTGGTGGGTCAGGGCCCTTCTGGACTGCTGTGTGGATGCTTATGGCTTGCTGTGATTTGGTTCTTTTTGATATTTTAATCCTGCACTTTAGATCTCTTCCATTTTCCCCCAGAATTATTCTCATTTCTCCCTTCCATCGAGTCTTGCAAAATTCACTACAGAGAGAAGTCTTTTTCCTCTTCCCAAGGTTTTCTGCTGTTTAAATATTTGACCATATGTTCCATAATGGACCTAACTTGATAGTCTAGAACAGAGACAGTTTAATAATTAAAAGCAATTAGACAGCAGAGCTGGTATTTTTGGGTTTTTCTTTTCCTTTCTCCAAGACTCCTACAGGAGCAGATTGCTCTAGCCAAATGTGGCAGAAGAAGAGGGGGTAGGTGGTATGGAGTCAGCAAGGCAGATGCTCTGTTTCTGCAGCAACATTCAGTCTAAATTCGAAGCCCAGAAGAAGGAGCTATTCTTAATCCTGGATTCTGGACATGGTTTTCTCCCTTCTTAAAGTACATCACTCTTGACCTTTTATGTTTACTCAACAGTCTTATGCAATTGTGTCTTTTATTAGGATAGCTCAAATCATTTTTAGAAATAGAGACTGGGTAGAAATGATGGCAATAGAATAGCAAAGGCATAAAAGTTAATGAGGCCCAAAGGAGTCAAACAAGTTGGATATACGACACATTGAGTTATCATTGCCTTCTATTTCTCAAGGAATCAATTATTCTATAAAGGCCACTTATTAAGTATTTATTACCTTACATATATTAGAATGGGTGTTGGTATAGAATTGAAAACTAAACAGAGTCACTATCCCAAAGGAATTATAATCTAGAGCTGTACACAAGTCTCTTAAGAGTTCTACTCTTTCCATTACATTCTGCAAAACTATTAGTATTTGTTTTGTTTTTAATTGAATTCTCTATTTTCCTAACTAGGGATGAATCGAGGGAAGCAAAACTGAAGTCAGCAAATCCTCTATTCTCTCATCTCTGAATCTGAACCAATATTAGCCCCTTACTAACATGGTGAAGAATGAAATGAGAGAATTCTTTCCAGGAGCTCAGCATAGGGCCTGGTGTATACTACTGGTTCAATAAATATTAAATGTAGCTATTATTGATATTCTCTGATTATAAATATGGTAAGTCTTAATTCAAAAGAGATTTCAATAAATTTGAGACTTAAGAATATTTCTCTGAACATTCACGCTGCATTGGGCATCTTCATTCAAGCCACATAAGCTCCTCTCAATTAAGACTTGTCATTTAGATGTAAATGCTCTCTTATGTATAATTTTTTTTTTGTGTGTGTGTGGTGGGGTTTCTGGAAGCCCTTCTACCTCCGGGCTACACTCCCAGACCTATTTTTACATTTTTATTTGGAAACAGGGTCTCCTAAGCCAGCGTGCGCGGCTGGCTTCGAACCTGGGCGATCCTCCTGTCTCTGTCTCCCAAGCGCGGGGATTACAAGTGTGCGCCACCACGCCCGGCATCTCTTACGTATAATTTTTTCTGGGAAGGCAGTGAAATTTAAAAATCAAGTGGCATAGTGTAACTCCTACATGAAAACTCTGTCTGATATTATTATATAGCTATAAAAAACTGCATTGTTTTCTTGAATTTTCAGATTATATCTTCAAGAGCCTGAGAATGTAAGTAGCCTTAAAGCAGTAATTCATCTTGAAAAACTCTAATAAAATTATCATAAAATTATATTTAAGTCTTTCACTTCTATCTACATTGGAAGCTTAAAAATAAATTCTGTGTTTTGACTTAGAAGTCATAGATCCAGAAAAGTGTCAAAAAGGGTAAAGTTTGGCCACCATAATTCGGTTATAATTCTTTCTGCACATTGTAGACTATTAATGTGCTATCTAAGGAGAGCGAATAACACTATTATCCATTTTCTTAATATTAGTTCTTTATGTCTAATTCTTATTCATATATCAAACTTAAAATTGAACTAATTTGTTCAGTCATAACTTTTTTGTATAAAGACTGACTTAAAAGTATTTTTCGGTTGTGGCTATTTTTTAACCCTTTCTACTAATAATTCAATTTGTCTAAAGTTCTTTTGTAGTAAAAATATTGTCTATTAAGGACTTTAAGAAAATAGCAATTCACTTCCAAAACTTAATATGAGAACCATTTCTGAACAAATCATTAATCATTAGTATAAATTCAAGTGTAATACTGTGGTATAATATTTTTGTGAAACCTGTCTTTTCTTCTTTGATACAATTCTTTTCTTCTAGTAATAGTATTTGGTAGGCATGATGTTTATAAGATCTTTCCTACTTTCCGTTACAGTTTTGAAAGCACTGCTGAACACAGACCATTTTGAGTATTATATTTTTCCTCATTTGTGGTCTTAAAATTTCTAATTCCAAAGAACAAAGGGTAAGTTATCCAGGGAAAGTGAAGTCATAATTTTATCTTTATCACCCTGTCTGACTATAACTACCAGTGCACATCATGTCCAAGCAATGTGAGCGTGTCTGGTTGGCAGAACTACAGCAGTGGGCTGATAAGTAACAGATCAGCTTATCCACAGCATTCTTTTCCTGGGGAGGTCACTATCCCCTTTGTTCCTCAAAGTCCAACAAAGCTTAAACATTCCAGAAACTGGTACTTCATATTAATTAACTGGCATCGTGTACACGGCTTCTGGAATTATCACCTTGTAATGCTGTAGCTTCTATGCTTTTACGTTTGCCTAATTAAATCCTTTCAAATGTAAGAAGTTAAGCAATTAGTGCCACTAAACCCCATAATTAATAAATGCTTTAAACAGAATTTTAAATAGGGTGTTTTAGGAAGGAAATATTTAGGGTAACAGGTTACTACTGTGTATAAAATACAAACAGAGTATCAATTTTTTAAATTAAATGAATATGGAATGTATTTTTGCTTTTCATCCATAAGTAAGTGAGAATGTTTACATCTAATCCACAGACATTTGTAAAGATCTACACAGAACATTGAACTTAATTCATGTTTCATTTGATGTATAATTTTCAATTAATACTTTGTAATGATTCTCAACTAATTTTTATTCCAACTAATAACAACTAATATGTAATAAAGTGGCATACTATGATTATAATGAAAATAGTTTTAAACTTTGGATTGAGAAAGCACTTGCTGTTTCTGTATCACATAAGTAATGTCTCTCTCTTCCACTGGTCTCGGCTCCAGGTGTTTAGGTCTGCAGCCAGTAGTACAGTTCATGGCACATTACATATGCTCAGCAAATATCTCGAGAATTAATCAATGATGGTATGGGTATAAATTATGACACTGAAATGCCAATAAATAGATATTCAGATAAAATAATAGCTAAATGGCTTTCACAATAAGTGCTCTATAAGTAAATACAAAACATAAAATGTACAGACACATATAAACATATATATGGCACATTCATTAGATAAAGCACACAAATTTTATGATATTTTTAGCATGTGTACATTTTTATCATGCATGTAAGTATGAAATATACTCCCCTACTCTTGAAATGTGTAGATTAATATAGGAAAGAAAAAAATATATATGCATGCCATCCCCAAATCAGGCAGAATGCAATCAATAATAAATATTTACTTTTTTATTAGCTATTTGCTACTATCCTGATAACTCCCTTTTATGTTTCTAAAATAATGAATGGAAACATTTCTATTTATTCAGAAATGTATATATTTCTAATATTTTATTTACAAAATAATATAACCTAAGTTTGGGACTTCACAATTTTACGCTAAAATATGCTTTTTAAAAATTCATATTGTATAGTATTAGTAGATATTTTATTTTATTTGTACATATCATAAATTGTAGATGTTTGCAAGTCATAAGATATACCTAACATGTAGACATATGAAGTACATCAAAAAATGTCTACAAAAACAAATTTTCAATTATTTTTCAAGAAATAGGGAGTGAAATAGGCATGCAATTTAATATAAAGTAGACTGTAGACTACAACAAAAAACTACTTTGACATAAGAATATTAGATTGTGCTCATATAAGTAACAATTTAAATGAGAATTCATTTGAGTATTATCTAAAAAAATGGAAAGAATGGCATGATTTAAAATTTGATTGTTTAGATTTTCATCAACTTTGGAAAAAAAAAAAACCTCTTCTTTTTGCAGTAAAATTCAGCTAATGGATTCTAAGTACTGGGAGAGAGGCTTGGAGGCCAGTTTACCCAGCTACCACCACAAGGCTCTGAAGCCAGCTTTCATATATTTTGAAAAATACGTATGCAAGAAACAAAATTACATAAATCTAAGGAACCTTTCTTATATTGAAAATGGTCCTTAAAATTAAATTTACATGGATTTTTTAAATTTATATGAAACAAAGTCTATCAACGATTTGTTCTTAGAAAAATCCAAGTCCAACCAGAAATGGAAGGCTGAAGTGTTGCCCAGAGGTTGCAAAGCCATTTCCTCTGGGCAAACATGAGGCAATGTCAAGGAATCTCATCCTGAGACATGTTTTCGGAATTGTTCTTTGAAGGCTCTAATACTCTCTGTATTTTAGAGACAGGGAAACTACTGGCTTCAAAACTCTCGTATTAAATGATTTTTTAAAGTACTTCAAAAACCTTGGATGAAAAGTCAAGTAGAAGAAAAGTCCTCATACAATTGATCAAATGCAACAAGGTTAGAAGATGACATCTCATTATGTTGCTGAAGGAGATTTTATTCTGATTAAACAAGGTAGGTTATCTCTCTTCTGGTTTATGAACATATTCCCTGGGATATGAAATTGTTAACATTTCTGCAGTCAGCTTGTTCCACACAAATATCAATCTTTGAGGCATGTTGAGATATTTCTTTTGAAGAACCTATAAATCCCTAGGCAGTTAATTAGCATAAAAGTATTAAAATGTAAACTCTTAAATAAGAAAAGAATCTGTAAAGAAAAATGATTTCAGTTAGTCTAAGACTACAGACTATTCTCAAAGCTTCTTTCATGAAAAATAAATTGTGCTGAGGAAATGAATGTTTCTTGATTCTTTTGTGGAGCTGTTTGGGAAAGTCACCTAACTCCTACTTGAAGTGGGTCTTATTTTGTTTTTTAATTTGGAGTTGGTCTCTAATAGCTCTCGCATTTATTCAAGACAGAAAGTCTGTATCCCTGCTGATATTCTACAACTCCTTTTATAAGATTTACCATATGACACTAGTTCCAGTAGCTGGTGCTTTTCTAAGAATATTAGAAATCTCTGCCACTAGCTCCAAGAAGAGAAAGTAGGCATGTAAAAGATGAATAAGATTCTAGGAATTTTCAAATGAGTCTTTAAGCCAGGACTGAGTCAGAAGGTGGCATTCTGGTTTTCAATACCTGGATGGCGCCAGGAATTCCTCACAGTTTCCCAACCTGTGGCACAGAGAGTGTGAATAGGGCCCATATTACATACAGTAGACCTGGTTGGCCCTGTCTACCTCATAAGCCCAGCTGGGGCGGTCCTAGCCATGACTTGCTCTGGTCCTGTGGTTGTAAAACCACAGCCACAGTGGTGCCTGTGCTGTCTCATCTTCTCACCCCACAGGCTGCCCTACCTCCTGGGAGGATGGGCAAGGCCCCCTTCATGCCAGTGGGGTTGGAATCATGGCAATTCCCCAGCCAGGTCTGGCCCAACTCAACTCATGGGCGTTGTGGTTTCTCCACAGGCTATCTGGAGGGCTCACACAGAGAACCTAAAAGTGTGGGGGAAACTAACACTGGCCATCAGAGAAGGGAGAGGTAGAAGGTTGGAAATTTAGCAGTTCCATAGGGCTTTGCTTCAGTGTGACCTGAGAGCTACCCGTACATTTTGTTAGCAGTGAGGGCAAGCTCAGTAATGAATCGCCTGGTGTTTGGTTTTCCTTTTTCTGTTTCACTTTGAGTTTTGCCTTATTTCTGCATCCTGAGCTTATACATGCTCTACCTCCACCATAAAATAACAGCATGTAAACCTCACTTGAGAATCTCCATTCTAGGGAAACTGGTCAAGTCCCAGGGATAAGGACGATCAAGACTTTGCCTTCCTCACCTAACACAGAACTTCCATATACACCCACACACATGCCTGCCCAGCTTCCATGTGGTCTTTGACAGTGTTGGTTGAATGTTTATTCATCCTTCCAGAAAATGCTACCACCGTCCATGGGACATCAGCCAGGCACCACCCTCTCATTCCACCTTTGCTATACAGAATTTTCCAGGTCCCAGTGTTGCATAATGTTAAATTTCAAGGTTGGAGAGACCATTTCTTCTTCTCATGTCCTGCTGTCTGCTTTTAGAGAAATCAAGTAACGCCAGGACTCATGTCTGATCCATTGCAGAAACAGAGCTTAAAAACTTCCAGAAGGGAACTGAGTCAGAAGACAGACTTAAAAGCAAACACCCGGTATAACTCAGACAGAAGCCTCTCATTTAATCTCTGCCAATAGTTCCAAGAAGAGAAAGTAGGCATGTAAAAGATGAATAAGATTCTAAGAATTTTCAAATGAGTCTTTAAGCCAGGACTGAGCTGAAGATGACATTCTGATGCCTGGGGCTATTTCACAGAAGAATCCTGCCTTTAATATAATTCCAGAGCCAATGACACCAGCCCAGGGTTTGGTCCTCCAGGAGGGCTGCAAGGGACTTTTTTTTTCTTTTTGGCATGTATCCTGTAGTTACCATTTTCAAGAAAAAACTACAGAGCATTGAGTGTGAGCTATGGGGAGAGGAGAAAGGGGGTTCTTGTCACATACTTCAGCGCTTGTAATTCATTTATAGTGGTATAAGAAGTTAGTTTTTAGTGAATAGGGTTGCCGTCTGAGTCTTGACCAACAAAGGGCACAGGTATGAAACCCTAAAATGCAAATATAAAGATACATCACCATAAAATTAAAGTCAGTCTTTATGAAATAAGATGTTACATGTTTTGCATCTGAATGAGGTGGGACAGGATCTTAAGTTACTGCCTCAGAGCATGCTATGTTTGTCTTGATCAAAGAGGGGCTCTCAAAGGGACAGCCACAAACACAGCGGGCACAGGCACCAGAAGGGAAGAGAAGAGGGATCAACTGAAGAGAGTAGAGAAAGGAAGCATCATGTGTGTCTTAAGCTGCTCCGTCTGCTTAATTCCCGGTTGCAGACCTGGAAAGAGTAGAGAAGAGCAACTGTGAGTTCACAGCTCCAAGCTGAGTTTTCTGCCAATGTTGGACGATGAGGAGTTAAAATGACTGCTTGTAGCCCAGAAATACAGGTGGAAATAACTAGTAGCTAGGAGTGACGGGGACATTCCATGCTGTTTAGTATATTGGGAGAGTTGGAGCTTTTATGAATGAATCGCACCTGTTCATCTTAAACATACTATTTAGGTAAATGAATAAAAATCAAATCATCATGTATTCTAGAAATGCTCTGAAGAGAAAAGGTAGCCTCACACAAATGGGTCAAAGAGAATGCCAGAGTATTAAACACCTACTTATTTGCAAACCCCAAATTTCTTTCATTCCTGTTAAATAGAATCTTGGCATGGTTCTTTCATAGGCATCTCTCTTGTGTGTCCAGCACCTTGCTTTTTATTTATTTATTTTTTTTTTTGGTGGTACTGGGGTTCCTGGAAACCCTTCTACCTCCATGCTACACTCCCAGACGTATTTTATATTTTTATTTGGAAACAGGGTCTCTTAAGCCAGCATGGCTGGCTTCGAACCTGCACAATCCTCCTGTCTCTGCCTCTCAAGAGCGGGAAATACAAGCGTGAGCCACCACACCGGCTAACAGCTTGCGTTTAAGAGGGTAATTATGCTAGTCATCTTACATATCAGACCCGTGATCCCTGCTATTACTTTCTGCAAAGTGTGTCTGTAGGATATTTGAGTGGTACAAAACCCTCTTAATTCTATTTCAATCTTCTTTTTTTTTCTTTCAAATCCAATTAGGCAAAAGAAAACAACATATTGGGGAAAAATCAGAAATGGTCTCTTAGGAGTAAGACGTACTGTACGGCTCCCTTTGCATACAGCTTCATTTGTCTGTAATGCCTTCCTTTGCACATGTGTACCCAGATTTAAAAAAATAAAGAGATCAAATACATGTTCCCATGTGTACCTACTCGTGCATGTCTTCATTCACCCACTCAGCCTACTGTCAAATGTTTGCTGTTGGCTGTTTCAGAGTTTGATGTTCACTCTCTGGGAAGGCCACAGACCCACAGACTAACTCTTATGATATTAATGGTGGCACCTAGGAGATGTTCTTTATTCATTGGGTATGAGAATTAGAGGGGACAAGAGGGAGAGGGGTCAAGCAAGGCTTCCTGGTATCGTGACGCCTGAGCTGTGTCAGGTGGAGGCAGGAGCAGAGCAGGTAAAGTAGTGAGAGGCAGAAAGGCCAAGGGGGAGGCGGTGTGCGGTGTGCAGTGTGCAGTGTATGTGGTGTTGCAGAACAAAGTCAAAAGGCCAGCCTTCCTTCCCTCGCTCTAAAACTTGAACTCAACCTTGTAGGTTATGAAAAGCATCAGAGGGTCTTAAGTTGGAGTTCTATTTTAGGTAGATTATTTAAATAAAACAAGGGTGAAGAAAACATCAATTGGGTTGTTGCAAAAGACAACAGGGTCTCAATGGAGGTGGAAATGGGAGGGATTCATGATGGAAAGAAATGGAAATATTTGATGGAAATATAGGAGTAAAATCTGCACAGCACATGGTCCAGAGTTGGAGGAGATAGGTGAGTTTGAAACATGGCTAGTGTTTCAAAGCCTCTCTTTCTTTCCACATTCCCCGCACCCCTCTCTCAGAGGGGCCAGAGCCCAAGACCTGTATCTTCCTTACTGTCTACCCAAGAGAATCTCATGTTAGGTTCCTCTCCTGAAAGGAGCTCATGAAGGATTGGAAGACAGAAAAGAAAGATCTATTACTATTCCACCAATGGTGAATAGGCACAGGAGTTTAGGCAGATGACTGAATGAGGTTTTGCCAGGAGCTGCCGTACAAGCCACTGAGAATCTTTGATGCTGTGGACAGCTGAGATCTTCGGTAGAGATTCCGCAACATTTCTGCAATTTACTTCCCTAATAACCATAAGTGACTTTCCTGGATATTGCTTCTTTAGTGTTTCTAATTGATTCTGTAACTTCCTGATTCTCTGTATTAAAACCTTTTCTAAGCTGGGTGTGGTGGCGCATGCTTGTAATCCCAGCATTTGGAAGGCTGAGACCGGAGCATCATGGTTCGCGGACAGCCTCAGCTGCTTAGTGAGGGCATCTGCAACTCAGTGAAAACCGGTTTCAAAATAAAGAATAAAAAATAGGGCAGGGGGTGTAGCTCGGAGGTCAAATACCCCTGGGTTCCACCCACAGACCTGCAAACAACAACAACAAAAAATCCTTTTCTAATTAAACTATCTGGAGTGGTTTCTACTTTACTGACAAACTGCTAGAATCAGGTGATATTCAGGTGTCTGGATTAGGTGACTAAGTAAATAGTTACAGAATTTATTCGTTTATTCAGCATTATCTTTTGTGTGTGGTATGGGGAGTTGAACTCAGAGGCATTCTATTTCCAAGCTACACCCCAGTCTTGTTTTATTTTTTTGAAACAAGGTCTCACTAAGTTGCTGACAGTCTCACTAAGTTGCTGAGGCTGACTTTGAACCTGTAATCCTCCTGTATCAGCCTCCCAAGTACAGTATTATCGGCATGTGCCACCACACCCAGCTTAGCACTGATTATTTATTTAACCTCTACTATATGTCCAGGCACTGGTATAGGAATCAGAAATACAGTCTCTACTACTATCAAATGATCAGTGCTCCTGTCTTCATGGAACTTACCTTCTAGAGGGAGAAATAATAAAGTTCAAACCAATGACTAAACAAAGTCATTCCAAATGATAATTTTCCTTTGGTAGTACTGGGGATGAAATCCAGCACCATTCTACCTCCAAACTACACCCAGCTTATTTTGAAACAGGGTCTTGCTAGGTTTCTGAGAGTCTCACTACCTGCTGAGGTTGTCCTCAAACCTGCTCTCCTCCTGTCTCAGGCTCCCAAGTACTGGGATTAAAGGCATGTGGCACCATGCCCAGCTCATATGGTAATCTTAAAAATAAAATAACAGAATATGAAATGAAAGAAAATATGTAGGTGGTAGAGGGGCTAACTTAGATTTAACAGAGAAAAACTATGACCAAGGAGGTAATTTGAGCTTGAACAACCTACACATCCCCAAAGTGCTAGTCACACAAAGTTTTATTTCTTCTAGAAAATGAGAACAAGCTTGTTAGCTCAAGAAAAATAAGATATTTGAGGCCCCTTCAGGTAGAGAAGAACACGCAAGAAGCAAAGTTTTGGGAGATGAGCCTGAAGGTTAGGTAGAAGCCATATCATGTGAGGCCTCAGTTATGGTAGTGTTTGGAATAAGCTATTAAAAGGCTTACGCAAAGGAGCAATCCAGTCAAATTTGTTTTTTTTTGTTGTTGTTGTTTGTTTGTTTTGGTGGTACTGGGGTTCCTGGAAGCCCTTCTACCTCCGGGATACACTCCCACACCTATGTTTTTACTTTTTATGTGGAAACAGGGTCTCTTAAGCCAGCAAGGCTGGCTCCGAACCAGAGTGATCCTCCTGTCTCCGCCTCCCAAGCGCGGGGATTATAAGCGTGCACCACCACACCCGGCCAAATTTGTGTTTTAAAAATATCACTGGAGAAACCGTCTTGTGTAACAAATGGGAAATGTAAAACTGGTTGGTAAATATTAAAATATTAGATTTTATTTGCCTTTAGGACATGCAGTTGGCATGCAATTAGATAAAGGAGTCTTCTGGGAAAGGCATGGTGTTGAATTTGGAATTAGGATTCTGTGTACAAGGAATCTTTGATACTCCAAGAGTGTATATGGTAACACAGAGTGTATGTAGATAGAATATGGTTAAGGGTGACTTTGTGGAATGCTCACCTATAAGGATAGCTGGAGGAAGGGTGCTCTACTAAAGGAGGGAGATTCAAGAGGAAAGGTAAGGAAAAGTACAACAGAACTGGGGTAGAGAACAAGAAAAATATACTGACTTTGATCACTTTAATTTATTATCATACTGGATAACCCTGCCAAGTCACAAGGCAAAAAAAAGAAATAACGAACAAGTTTAATTAAGATTATAGGATATAAAGTAAACACAGATAAATCAATCTTTTTTTTTTTTTTTTTTTTTTGGTGGTACTGGGGTTCCTGGAAGCCCTTCTGCCTCCAGGCTACACTCCCAGACCTATTTTATATCTTTTATTTGGAAACAGGTTCTCTTAAGCCAGAGCGGCTGGCTTCGAACCTGCGGCATCCTCCTGTCTCTGCCTCCCAAGTGTGGGGATTACAAGTGTGCTCCACCACCCCTGGCAGAGAAATCAATCTTAATTCTATACACTAGCAATGAAAGATGGAAAACTAAAATTAAGTAACATCATTTGTAAAAGCACAAAGAGTGAAGTACTTAGGGATAAAATTAATAAATGTAAGCAAAATTTATATGATCAAAACAGTAAATTCCTTATTATAACTATAAATTATTAATAATAGATACCAAAGAAGACCTAAGTGAATGGAGAGATATATCATGTTTATATATGAGAAAACCTAATTGTGTTAAGATGTCAATAGTCTACAAGTAGATCTTTAGATTCAATGCAATAAATCCCAGTCAATCAAGATATCCATAAACTGCTCTTAGAAATTTAGAAATTTATTCATAATGGCCTAAACAATTTGGAAACAGAACAAAGTCGAAGGAGTCACATCACCTGATTTAAAAAACTTACTATAAAGCTACAGTGTTGAAGATAGGATATTCCAAGAGTATATGAGATAAAATATTACTTTGTTGGAGAAGGCAAAGACATACAGATCAGAGTAAGAAAATAGAGTCGAGAAACATTCCATATCTTCCACAAAAATACCAATGAAATTTAATAGAAAAATGAGTCTTTGAACTAATGATACTGGAACCACATGTGTAAAAATGAACGTTGATAAATACCTTGGAACCTAGTGGGAAGAATGGGGAGTAACTGCTGAGTGGCCATGAGATTTCATTTTGGGGTTATGAAAGCTTTTTGTACTCTTGGGTTAGAAAAATTTTATATAATATATATATATATATATATAATATATGTGTGTATATGTGTGCATATACATACATAATGTTTGTATTTTATAATATATAAATATTGCACAAAATTACAAGATGTTAAAGGCAAAATTATTATGCTAGACTTAAAATTTAAAACTTTGTGATTTCTACTGCTAAGTAAATGAAAGGGAAGTAGCATATCATGAGAAAATATTTGATATATATGTATATGTACACATATATATATATATGATTATAGACTTGTATCCAGAACATGTAAAGGACTTCACAACAACTACAACAGCAACAACATCATATCATCATCATCATCATCATCATCATCATCATCATCATCATCACCACCACCAAAGTAATACATATGGGAAATAAAGACATGATAAAATTTTCAATACCACAAATCATCAAAGAAATGGACATTGAAGCCAGAATATCATACTCTTTGGTGCTGATTCAGAAAAATGAAACCTGAATATATAGAAACCTGTAAGTGAATGCTTAGAGTGTCTGTATTCATAATCACTAAAACCCAGAAATATTCAAATATCCCTCAGCTTGTAAACTGATAAATAAGCTATAAACTGTGATAAATATATATATAATAGAATTCAGCTCAATAATAAAAAGAAAAAAAGCTAATATGTGCGACAAGACAGATGAATCCCAAACGCGTTATGTTAGCAAAAGAAGTAAGCAAAAAAGACTATAGATTGTGTGTTCCACTTATATGATAGTCTGGAAGTGGCAAAACTATATAGAGAGAAACAAATCAGGGCTTCCCAGGGACTGTGTGGTACCTGGACATGAGGACCATGGACACGAAGACCCATTTTGAAGTGATGGAAATTGTCTAAACCTTGATGTTGTTGGTGGAAGTTCTACAGTTTCATGTACTTTTCAAAATGTATGTATCTCTATGACTAAAAAAGTAAGTGTTACTGTATATAAATTACACATTTAAAAACCTGACTTTAAGAAGTGACTGGGAATACCAGTTAGTCTAGGCAATGAAAAGGCATTGGCAATCCTGAGGAGAATAAGTTCACTGGTAAAGCCTGAAGCAAATTTGAGATAAGAATGTACATGTATTCAATGAGGTAGAGAGCAAGGCAGAAAATAGCAGGAGTCGGCCTCTGCTGAGTCCACCATTAATCAAGTTAAGCTGGCATGTGTCTTTCCCTCTAGGCCTGTAATTTAAACCCAGGGAAGTTGGAGGAGGAATAGGACAAAAAAAGGGGGATGTGCGGTAATGGTTCAGAATCGTCAAGGGCATTTACACTTGATAATTTTATTCTGATATAATTTTGGACAGCAAAATATCTTTGTTAAATAAAAATATAGGGAAAGTTAAGGTTGGCAAATTTTTCTTGTTTGATGAAGCTATCCAGAATAAAAAAGACTCACTGTGGGATCATGTTCCCAGGGATCCTTTGGTATAGCAGGCAGGAATGACATAATATGTATTTATATACACATATATACATATAGAAATATTAACAACAAATGGGGACATGGAATAATTAGGGAGAGTCTACATTGTGAACTTACACTTATCTTGAATTTAATAATAGATGACACATTTTATAATAGCTAACACCAATATTTTAATTCTTTTACCATCCTGTAACTTGGTCTAAGATAGCAATAACAACAACAGAATCTGATTTTGTTATTCCTACCTGTGGCATAAATGGTATAGTAAGGCAATTTCTTTGGGGTTGGCAGAAATGATTTGAATTGGTTTTCCTTTGATAACACCTTCAGTATCTTTTGGATTGATACACCAAAATGTCACTCTGCTCGGTGTGGAGGTGACTACTGAGTGCCGAAATGCTGGTAACATATAATAAAGCTGCACACATGCGTCATGGTGAACAATTTTAGATCAGAATCCATCCTTGAAGGCTCTGGGTTCCCTGTGTTTGTATCAGCCAGACACATCTCCGCCCCACCCCAACTACAGCAAGTCCTAGCCAGATCTTGCAGGATGAGTAAGTGACATATGGCATGTGTGAAATTCCCCTCCACCCTGTTACCCTTCCCAGAGCTGCTGTAGATGGCAGTGACAATAATAGTAACCCTGACTCCAGGAGGAATGTGACAACTTAAACCCCATAGACTACTAAGCAAAGAGGTATTCCAGAGCTCTAAGTGGTACCCTAGAGTCCTGGAGTGATGACTAACTCACAGAAGCACTGGACTCCCATCTAAGGCCAATAACTGGCTTCACAGACAGACAGTCTAAAGTTTCTCTATTATCCTTTTAAATGTCTACTTTAGTCAAAAATCAAATGGCCTGTCTTTTCTATGAGAGCTAGCTGACTCTTTGGCATTCCACAAATTTCTCACATCCATTCCAAGACACAAGGCAGACCTGGCACGCACTCCAGGATTTGAACTCTTCAGAAGTTTAAGAACCCCTAAGTTTATGCCCAAGTCATGGTTTGGTACTGGGAAGCCTGAGGAATTTGATCAGTTTCAGAATCCCTATAGAAATTATGCTTTTAAGCCGGGTGTGGTGGTGCACGTTTGTAATCCCAGCATTGGGGAGGCTGAGACCGGAGGAACGCGGTTTGCAGACAGCCTCAGCTACTTAGTAAGACCCTCTGCAACTCAGTGAGACATGGTTTCAAAATAAAGAATAAAAAAATAGGGCAGGGTGTGTAGCTCGGAGGTCGAATGCCCCTACGTTCCATTCCCAGACCCGCAAAAAAAAAAAAAAAAAAAAGGAAGAAGAAAAGAAATTATGCTTTTAGCCCCTGGCTCACATACCCCTAATAATATGGCTATAGTAGAATGGAGGCAGAAAAGGGGATATAGCTATAGCAATTTTTTCCTAAAGGCTCTAGGATCTGGTCAAGTGTGTAGTGGTCTCCACAGTGACCCAGGTCTTCAAGGGTATTCCAGGAGAAAGTTCTGTGGCATGTGGTAAGCTAAGCTGCAAGAATTACTGAATGCCTTTAACCACAGACCCCTTAATATAATTAAGTCAAAGGAGAAATGGGAAGTGGCTGCACAGGAGTGATGAATTTAACCTCAGAAAATCTCATTGTGGCACACCATCTAACGATTTACTTTGACACTTTTTTTCCATGCCAATGATTGCTGTGACAGCATTTTTTTTAGGGGGGGGTGCTACTAAAGATCGAATCTAGGGGCATTCTATCTCTGAGCTACACCCCCAGCCCTATTTTTATTTTTATTTTGAAACAGTGTCTTACTAAGTTGTCACATGCTGCTGGCCTCAAACCTGTGATTCTCCTGTCTCAGCCTCCCAAGTACTGGAATTACAAGTGTACACAATTGTACCCCACTGATGGTGTGATTTTGAATGGAAAAAAAATCCACCTGAAGACAAAGAAAAATTCAATTAGATACAAATTTATGAAAAGTGAATATTAAAAATACATCAAACTGTTACTTAAGTGAAGATTGCTATGGTACAGAATTATACCCAAATTTTAAATACCCTTTTAAGGACATTTCCTAACCAAGAGTTGGCATGTTTCATCTGACTTATAAGTCCTAAGGCCCATTTCTACAGATAGCATATCCTAAACATTTTCTAATTGTTGACATTTAGATGCCCCTAGATAAATCAGAGTGGCGTATCTTCTGGCACTTTTGTTTGTTTGTTTGTGTGTGTGTGTGTGTGTATGTGTGTGTGTGTAGTACTGGGGTTCCTGGAAGCCCTTCTACCTCCGGGCTATACTCCCATACCTATTTTATACTTTTTTATTTTTGGAAGTAGGGTCTCTTAAGCCAGCGGGACTGACTTCAAATCAGCACGATCCTCCTTGTCTCTGCCTCTCAAGCACGGGGATTACAAGCGTGCGCCACCACGCCCGGCATCTTCTGGCACTTTTACCATTGTGATTTATTTACATCAAAGCCCATGCGTGTGGCATGTTTGTGTCATAGCGACTTGACTGCTAAAGACTATTCTAGAAACGATTTTGTTTGTTTACTTGTTTTGGACAATGTCCTTCACTCATTAGAGTTGATACTGAAATCACTTTTTGAATGACTGGCTCTTAATAAAACAGGCTCTGCTATCTCAGTCCTCCATCAGATTAGGATTCTAGCATATTTACAGGACATCTCCATCCCACTCGGAGTCTAGTAAATGTCCTTGCATCTCTGCACACTCTTGTTGATTCTATCTCTCGGTGTTCTACTGGACCTTCACCCCAAATTCAATGTGAATTCTGGCTTGAGATTTTGCAAGACTTAAGCCCACTGGATTTTGAAGTAGGATTTTCCTTAACAGAAAAGCCTTTCATTATTTATTTATGTTCAATTGACAAGGAAAGAATCCATGAACTTAAAATGACATTCTGAATCAACTGCTCAAACAGGTTGGGTTGGATTGTCACTTGTGTTTTTCCGCTACATTATGTATATTCGAGATTCTGTCAAAAACTAAGTCCTCTGTAGTGCGAGCATAATTATTTATACACTCTAAAATCTTTGCTTCTAACTAAACTGTCTCGTGTCTCTGTGATTACTCTCCTAAACGCAGTCTTTAGTGCTTCACCGCTCTTGTAAAGGAACACCGGAGCCCTGCACGCCATGCTTTCATAGGGGCAGACCTGGGTCTTTGCCTATAAAAATGGGAAATTAGCAACCCATTATTTCAATTGCAATGAATGTGTAACTCTAAAAGGTTTATTCCATCTGGTCCTCTTCACAGGAGACTGAAAGAATACAGGCAAGAATGTTGATGGCCAAACCACTTAATTTCTATTGAGACTAAAAAAGAAATAAAGAGCAGATCTAGGTTGCCAGAAAACAGAAGACGAGCATATGGTTGTTAAAATTACAAGAACAACTGGGAGAGAGAAGACAATCTGCTTTGAATGGCATAAGGGTTTCTGCATTGCTTTTGATCCGCACCCACTCTGGCAACTCCTACAATTGCATAAGCCTTCAATTCTTCAAGACTGTGTAGATACTAATTTAGATTTGGTCTCTGGTTTGCTGCAAAATGAAGCTCTTTCATGGCACAAATGTGGAACAGAGGCAAAGCTGATTTGAAGATGCCAATGAGACCTTTCTTCTCATCCTGCTTCTCAGGCATGTGTCACCATTTCCTCTTAAAATACAGAGAAATGCTAAACATGGCTTTTATGTGGAATGTACAGTTGGTAATAACTGAGTTGGGAAAAGTCTCAGTTCCCTGAACCATTCACATGCCACAAGTTTTCAGAGCAATCTTAATGCTGAGACATTATCAGAAGGCTAAGATTTGGCTACACTGGCTTATGCCACATACTGAAATCTAATAACGTTACAACAAAGTTGCTAAAGGAAAAAGATGACAATTTCTTCATGGTTATTAGAAAAACTCAAGCAAATGACATTTGCAACTCCTTGATACATGATATCATTTATCTTAGGAATTTTTCTGTTCCTGAACATCCAGAAAAGAACTTCATGATTTTGACTCATGAGTGATATTTTAAAAACAACAAAATACTACTTCTTTCCTCTGGGCAATAGTAGTAACCCTGACCAAATATCTGCTGAAAACCACTGAGCTCTATATACTATATGTCTTATGAGACATAAGTCTTCTTAAGTGGTATCAGAATTTATGTAGAACACATGATGATTAATTTTAGGTGTCAACTTGACTGGGCCAAAGGGGTTCCCAGATGGCTGGTAAGATATTAATTCTGGGTGTGTCTGGGAGAGTCTTTCCAAAAATGATTAACATTTGAATCAATTGCCCACCCACATTAAGTGTGGGCATTATTCAATCTGTTGAAGTCTAAATAGAACAAAGAGGCAGAGGAAGGGTATATTCACTTTCACTGTTAGAGGTGGCACATTTATCTTCTGCCCTTGGACATTGGTGTTTCTGGCCCTTGGTCCTTCAAACTTGGACTGAAACTTATACCACTTGCTTACTTGGGCCTCCAGTTTCAAAGAGAAGATAACATGGAATTTTTTTGGCCTTCATAATCATAGGAGGCAAATGTGTGTGTTTCTGTATGTGTGTGTTCTCTGGAGAACCCTGACTGATACAGAACACTTGTCAAAAACTATTCAGAGGTAAGAAAACAAGTGGCTTATCTTTTGTATGTTTTGCTTCTAACATCATTGTTGTTAAATTTGGAAAGCCCGTATTTTCTCAGAAATGAGGAAATTCACTTTAAGGTACCACAAAGGCCATGATTTGGTATTTAGAATTGTATTTTAAAACAGATGTTTTCCTCTTCATATTCCTTTTAGGAAATATAATGATACGATGATGAAGGGATTGTGGATTTGCTTGTGGTCATTTCCATGGTTTAGCCTTTCCATTCCCATGAGCGACAGGCAAGGGATTACAAACCTATGGCAGTTTACAAGATATCCTTGTGGGGTCTGCACGAAGCATGTTTACTTTATTTATTTTTCTTCAAATGACATTCTGAGGAAGACTGTAGAGAAAAACATCATGTGAATAACAGAGACCCTCATGTAATGAAGATCCTGGCTCAATATCAGGTGATAATTGTTTGCTGAGTAAAAAAAATATTTCAATGTACTATGATTTAAATTTTTTAAAAACTTTAACACAGTAGCAAAAAACTATATAGTTGATGCTGAGAATTTCCATAAATATGCACGGAGTGTGGTGGAGAATGCTTGTAATCCCTGTGCTTGGGAGGCAGAGACAGGAGGATCACGCAGGTCCAAAGCCAGCCGTGCTGGCTTAAGAGACCCTGTTTCCAAATAAAAAAAAGTATAAAAATAGGTCTGGGAGTATAGTCTGGAGGTAGAAGGGTTTCTAGGAACCCCAGTACCACCAAAAAAAATTTTTTTCCATAAATATCCCCAGGGCACTTTTTAGAACTATAAATTCTTTCCTTTATTTTACATTCTGATACAGCTTTTAAGGCCTCAAAGTTATTAATCTCTATATTCTATCATTCAGGCAAATTGAAACAGAAAATGAGTCCATCAAACTCATCATTACCTTGGATTTAACAGTGGTAGCTGAAGAATTAGATAATTATTCTTTGTAACTGAGAATTACATTCACTTTTCATAGTTACAGTTAAGATAACTATAGTTTTCAAGACCAATCAATGGAGTACGTGGCTAACAAATTTAATCGTATTCCTGGAGATGATAGGTATGAACATTTAAATATGGGTCTGTTCTAGAAAACTTGGGTCATCTGTTTCATAGAGTTATATTTCTTGGTTTTAATATAAATGTGGCTTTTTAGAAGTTTCCTTAACTGGTAGAAATCATCTTAAGAAGAGATCAATTTTCACATTTGAGTTATATTTCAGACTGAATTATGTGCTATCAGAATCTAACCTCTGTGGTACATTAATCTGCTCACAGCTCCCTCTGATGGTCCATAGAGAGTTACCTCCCAAGTCCACCCAAGACCCTGGCAGTAGAGCCAGTGGACACAAGCCCTGGGTGTCTGGGAAGAGTGTGAATTCACTTCTCATGAGCACATGATGTCTCCTTGTTTATTTGCATTAATATAAAACAGTGCTTCAAATTATTTACCACCACGTAAATTATCACTTCAGGAAGCTGTGTCCTGTTTGGTCTCTCCACTTGCCCATGACACGTTGCCATGGGGCACATTAAACACAAGAATGGGAGAAGCGTGATGGAAATAAACTTCCAAACCTGCCCATTGAATGACTGGTATAAATACATGCATCTAAAATAAAACACCTCCACCCTGAAAGTGTCCATGTGGCCACCCAAACCTAGCTTCCAAGCACCATCCTCAAACTTGAAAAATGCAGGGAGGCAAATGATACTTAATACTCTTGGTGATTAAGATAAATTAAGATTAATCATCACAACAATCACATTTGGGCATTATAAGGCAAATTTTGTGAGTGAAGAAATCAAAGCTAAAAGAAATAAAATCGTGGCCGGGCGTGGTGGCGCACGCTTGTAATCCCCGAGCTTGGGAGGCGGAGACAGGAGGATCGCGCAGGTTCGGAGCCAGCCTCGCTGGCTTAAGAGACCCTGTTTCCAAATAAAAATATAAAATAGGTCTGGGAGTGTAGCCCGGAGATAGAAGGGCTTCCAGGAACCCCAGTACTGCAAAAAAAAAAAAAAAAAAAGAAATAAAATAGTGTCTTCAAAATTTAACAACACAAAACACATATCCCCTTCCAAATACATAATGTGGAACCAGAAAACACATTTTTGTGGTATTCATTGATGCATGATCTTGACTTATTCTAGTTAGTTATAGAATTACTACCACACCCTAAATGTGTGAAATGGGGAATATTTGGGATAGCTATTTATGGTAACATATTAAGGAAGCTGGATAATTATTTCTTGTGGGTGTTACATTAATGAGGTATATCCTCTGCCAATTTAGGGGAGAAATATGATAAATTACTTTTAATGTAAAAGATAAGTGTCAGAATGTCTTTCCCTAAATAATATTTTATAATATAGGGAAATATTTTTACTATATTATAATACTTATAATATTTTCACTCTCCTAAATATATACAAATAGCATTATAAGAAATAAATAACAAATTATGCCTTATATTGTTGAAACAAGCATGGAGTATTTACCAAAATAAAAATTTCTTTTTGATGGAGCTAAACATTAGGAACCCTGAACAAGGAATGAGGAAGAAATGGGAAGAAATGGAGGAAAAACTATGGAGTCTGTTATTGTTGTTATTGTTGTTGTTGAGGATTCTCCGTAAGCCTTTCTCTATGCATCAAATAAATGAAAAAAATATAAATATGTTATTCAGGTGTGTTACTCTTCGGTAACTTACAGAATTTAACCATCTGGCATACTTGAGAGTGTAAGACTAGTCTGAAAAATAAAATTCAAATTACATGAGTCATCCTTTACAGTCTTAAAAACAGGTACCATACCAAAGAGTGGAACATATGTGTGTTTTTTTTAAGTATGGAAATTAGATGTTTTAGAAGTAAAGAAGGGAGGGGTTGAGGAAGACAACCAGAAGTAGAACCTGAGGTAAGCTTTGAAGGTGAATAGTAGCTGGTCAGCAGGTATGTGGGAGAACGAAAGGTGTTATAGGTGAGAATATAAAAAAATGATGGATGTTAATAATTTTTCATTTCTGAAGATTTAGCGAAAAATGCTATAGTCCTATTTGAATTAAAACTAACTATATAAGTTCACTGAGGTAAACATAATGAATGTTCATCACCTCATGTGTATGTGTGTGTGTGTTGCTGGTGACTGAATGCAGGGGCATTCCACCTTTGAACTCTATCTCAGCCCCATTTTATTTTTTATTTTGAAACAGGGTCTCACTAAGTTGCTGAGATTGGCTTTGAGCCTGCGATCCTCCTGTCTCAGCTTCCCAAGTACTGGGATTACAGGTATGCAACACTACTTGATTTGTTTGATGAGAGGTGAGCCTGTCCTCCTTCAAAGGGGATGCCATCATAATGTAAAGCAGTACAGTGCTTCTGGACCCCTGGGAGGTGATGGAACCTTTCAGAGGTGGTGCCTAGTGGAAGGAAGTTAGGTTATCAAAGTTATCCTTCTCTCTCTCTCTCTCTCTCTCTCTCTCTCTCTCTCTCTCTCTCTCTCTCTCTCTCTCCTCTCTCTCCTCAGCCTCCATGAGGTGAGCATTTTTTACACCATGAGCTCCTGCCATGATGTTCTTCCTCACCATGGGCCCAAGGGACCATGGACTAAAATTTCTAAAATTTCTAAAACTATGAGCTCAAATGAACCTTTCTTCCTTGAAGTTGATTTCTCTCAGGTATTTTGTCACAATGATGAAAAGCCGACTTTCTAAGACACAAATATCATTTTATTTTAGTTGCTTAAGGTAAAGTAGGGTTCGTTGTTAAAAGATAACAGAGGACTTCTTTGGTTATTCAGTTGTGGAATGAATCACTACATTTTATTTTATTTTATTTGAAATGAAGAGATTCTACTGTCAAAATGATTCTTTTGATGCAAGAGATACTCAACTAGAAATTGCAATGGAAACTAGAGAAATCCCTGATAAGAAAAAAAAGAAAAGGTGAGAGAGAGGGGAGGAGAGAGGGAGGGAGGAAGTAAGGGAAAAGGTAGAGAGAGAGGGAGAGGCGGGTGGGGGAGGAGAAAGAGAGAGAGAGAACTTGCTAGTCCGTAATTCTGCTATGAAAATCTCCCATAACATTAAAAAGTGGGTTTCTAAGACTTAAAATTAAGGCATTTTATGCATACCCATTTATTTGAAGATATTATAAAGATGATAATTTCTTTATATTTATATAAAAGTTTAAATCAACACAATCAATCAACATCAGACTTTATTAGTTTACTTTCTTTTAAAAAATCATCATAGATGATCAATTTTTTCAAGAATCAGCTACTTTGAGCAACCAGAGGCATCATTTATCATTGCAACACTCATATTCTCTCTAGAATTTTAGGAGCTATTACTATTTTCAAGTTATTAAGCATGCCCTTCTCTCTCTGGGAACCTAAGATTTATGAAGAGATTTATATGGATGTGTACATGGTAAATTTACCTTAAACTATAGAACTCAGTAGTGAGATGTAGATAAAACTTTTTGCTCTAATACCTGTTAACAGGCAGACAAAATCATCTACTTTGAGGGCCACTTTCTATTTTATCAATATTTATACAGTTCACATCAGAACAGAACAAAACAAACACAAGCACTTTACAGAGAGAGAGCACTAGATTTTATTAACCACTTGAAATCCCTGAAGGGAAATGTCATGTCATTAAGAGGATTCTTGGCTGCTAATCAAGGGCTTTTAATTTCCTTAAGCACATTGATCTGGTAACAATTTTCCTTCTCTGAGAAGCAAACTGTTCAGGAACGCACACTCACAGAAGTCTTTTTTTCTCTGGTAAATATAAACATTGTAGAATTATGAAGAATTAAGGCAAAACAGAAGGCAAACATTTGTACCCTGATTAGATGTTGGTCCTCACTCTAAATTCTCCACAGGTCTCACAAACAATCAAAGCCCCCCTTCTCCATATGTCCTATTTATGAGGTTTGCTGTTGGTATTTACACCTGGGATGTTAGTTTGGCATTTAAGATGCTATTTAATTATAGTCACTTGAAATTAACTATGGTATATCATAAAAAAATGATGAGGTATTGCTTTGATTGTTTGGTTTGTGAAATGAATCACTTTTTTGTGTGTGTGTGGTACTGGTGATGGAACATTCTACCTCCAAAATACATCCCTAGCCCTATTTTTTATTCTTTATTTTGAAACGGGTCTCACTGAGTTGCAAAAGGCCTCACTGAGTAGCTGAGGCTGTCCTTAAACCACAATCCTCCTGTTTCGGTCTCCCAAATACTGGGATTATAATCGTGCACCACCACACCTGGCTGAATCACTATGTTTTAATGGCATAAAATATGCCTTTGTGATTCTAGGCACACAGTCAGCACTCTATAAATTAAAGTCAAATGTGAACCTGCATTCTAGGCAACAACATTACAATCTCCACTCAAATTTAGTTGCTTCTTAAATGGTATCAGATTCCAACATATAAACACTAGGAGACAAATCAGTGCATTTCTTGCATTCTTTTCTGTTACTCATTTAATCCAATGTACAACTTTAATCATGCTTCTTAACTAGGATGATTCTCGTTTAGGATAAGAAGTGGTGTGTACCAGAAAGATCAGGACAGACTATCATACCATTTTCTCCCATACAGCTATGTGACCAGGCCAAGCTACTTAACCACAGAATGTTACCTTTCCTATAGGTGAGATCCCACTAATACCATCTGACTATGATGTGGTAAAATAACAAGATTATGAATTAATATGTTAGGTCGTTTCCTGGCACATAAAAGACACACAATAGAAATGATTTCTTCCTTACTCCAACTTTATCACCCCACTATCTCATACACAGATAAAACCTTTGTGACTTTAAAAAAAAATCTCTGAATTTTCACAAGTGTCAAGGTCCCTCTAGCCACCCCCAACTATTATATCACAGAAGAAACTGCTATACTTTTTTAACCACTCATTTTCACATGTCTTAGTCTCACTTTTTCTCCCCATTCCCCCTTATGCAGGAGAAATCAAAATGCCACGACAAAATAAGGGACTTGGCATTTGTGGGGTGTCACATTGCCATTTGACACTTTTCCTTTCATTTAGATCCATACATTGCTTTTTAGGTGGGGTTGCCGGGAGCACTGGCTTCTCTTAGTCAAACCTGCAGCTCATAGCACACCACCAAGGGAGAGCCGCAGAAAGCGCTGGGGAGCTAGCTCTCTATGAGCGTGATGGAGCAATCTGTGGACAGTGACTGTCCCATCCAGCTGTAGTTAGAGACTGCCAGCCTGTTTATTATATTGCGGCTTTCGATCTCCCATATGACACTATCATACTCAGTCTCACTAAACAGTGGTGTCAAACTCAAAAAGTAATCGCCCTGAATTACCATGCATGAAAAGGGGTGGAATTTCTTGGTGCATAGACTCACCATGTGGCAGATAAGGACCTTTCCCTCCTTTCCTCTGCTCCTAGACTAGTGAGCCCGGGTACCCTCCGTGGAACCTACAAGAACCAAATGAAATCTTTCAAGAACCAAGGGAAACTCATGGCCCTGAAAACACAACATAGCTCTGTAACAGAAAGGACTTTCAAGAAGCCCAGAACATTCATCATGACAATAAGATTAAAACGTACCTTTAAGCAGAAAACTGAACGCTTTTTTTTTTTTTAATATAAGGAGTTAATTAGCTCCATCAGCCTTGGAATGACTGATTATTTATTAGTTCTGGCAAAATCTTTGACATTTTCTCATTGTTGGGATTAATCTATTTTTAGATACATTGTACCGAGCACATTTTAAGTTTTGGTGACCCCAGGAGGCTAGTGGAAAACAGTCATGAGAAAATATTTCAGGAAGTTGCAAACTAAACAACAACAAGCTAGCTTATTTTTGTTTTCTGTGAGGAGGTTTCTTCCGAGCCTTTAAAACATAGTATTAGGGTATATTCATTCGAGTCATCCATGCCAGTCTGGTATGGAGCTGGACCTATCCTCTGTATTTCTATCTTTTAATAAACTTCTTTGAATCTTCAGCAACTGTCCAAGCTATGCATATTTATTCTTAGCTTAGGACAAGAACCCACAGTAATTTTGTTTTGGGTCATTTTGGGTTTTGTTGTGGTTTGAGGGAAAGTGCGTCCGGGACCTTAACAGGGGTCCCTGGGAACAGTTTCTCCACAACCATATTCTCCCAATCCATAACATAATTTGGCGACCATACGGGACTGACTTTGCTTTGGGTCATCCCACTATGTCACTCCTTGGTGTGCTGCTTTGCTCTAAGCTCTAGCCTTCCCTCTTTCTAAAGGCACCAAATCCGTAACATAATTTGGCACCCAACGTCTTGGGGCAACGTGGGGCACGTAGCTCTAGTCACTTCCAGGGCATCTCATCGGTGGTCCTAGTATCACTGCACCCCAAAAGTTTTATCCTAAGATTGTCCCAAATGGGAAAGAAAGGACCAGGATAAAACAAGAGGGTTAAGGCAACTTGCAGAATGTTTGTTAAAGCTTTCTGACAGATACAACCTGACAGGCATCTATCGAGGCCTTTGGATGGTCATAGATGCACACGGCATGGACCCATCTGATTCCCCCATGCCAACTACATGCATGAATGTTACCCTAAAGCTGGGGCCCCCCAACTTTGCCCCTGTACAGCTCAAAGCAGTTTATGACCAACTCAATGTCCTTATTCCTTATTCCTTTGCTGAAGGGTACATTCATGCGATAGAAATGGGGGGGGGGAATAATGGAAATTGAGCTCGTGTTAAATGTTTGTAAAATTGTAAATGTCAAAATATATTTTCAGTATCTACTTTGGCCTGACAGGTGTCAGGAAGTTATTAGACAGAGGGGGGAATGTACCAGTATTGGGAATGGCCTAGGAAGATTTGAGAAAGCTATGATTATTGATATATTCCAAAAATTGGGTGAGGGGCAAATCTGTGCAAGGGCTTGGTTTCTGCCTAAAAGCAGGCAACTATTCCAATGTAAATTAACATAGCTAAAAGTAATTAACAAGTCAATAGGAGAGGAGAACTAGGCCTTTCTCTGTCTAAAGACAGATCTTAGGAGAGGAGAACTAGGCCTTTCTCTATCTAAAAACAGATCTACATGATTAGATAAGCTAGCTAAGATGGTAGGAGGGGTCGACCTTCATGAAAGGAGACACCTCACCACACCTTGTTGGGGGAGGTACCTTACAGGGTAAAGAGAGGTAACTTACAGGGAAGTTTACTATGCCAGAATTGCCAGAATTACGTAAACAAGATGGAGGTCATGGGTATAAAAAGTCCGGTCCACGTGTGATCCCTTTGGTGTATTCATTCCTATCCTCTGTATTTATATCTTTTAATAAACTTTTTTAAATCTTCAAAAAATAAATAAAATAAAACATAGTATTAGCCTTAACAGGGCTTAGTTAAATCAGAAAGACTGAAGAAATAATTCATTGTATGAATAAACTAAGGCTTTCTGGGCATTTCTTAGGCTAGAATAAAATTACCTTCAGTGACCATTTTCTCCAAAAGATAAAACTCAAACGTTAGGCCGAGCCACCTCACTCTCCCATTAACTCTGCTAATAGAGAAGGCAGTGTCCTCTTATCTCTTAATCTACTTCCCTCATACCCCACACTTCCTAAGCTCATATGACCACGCCCTCTTCTACTGACCCTGCTCCTGGCCAGGAGTGCAGGCTCCTCCTCTGCAAGGTCACTCTATGATTATTTCCTTCCCCAAACAACGGGCCAGACCCCTTCCTTCTTATGGGAACTAACCACTCCCTCCTGTTTGGCCTCATTATTCCCCACAGACTCTTAAATTCCAGACACAATGGCATACTTTGCTGTAGCTGGTTTACATAGCAGTGTTCTCTAGTAAATTAGCTTCCTGAAGTCAGAGACTTTTTTTTTTGCGATCTGGGGATGGAACCCAGAGGCATTTGACCTCCGAGCTACACTCCCTGCCCAATTTTTTTTTTTATTCCTTATTTTTAAAGAGGGTCTCACTGAGTTGCAGAGGGCCTCACTAAGTAGCTGAGGCTGTCCGCGAATCGCAATTCTCCGGTCTCAGCCTCCCAAATGTTGGGATTACAAGCATGTACCACCATGCCCGGCTAGAGACAATTTTTAAATCACCTTTTATTCCCAATGTCTGGGACAAAATGAGCAATCTATAAAAGACAAGGAATACATGAAAACATAGTGGAGAAGGGATAAAGACTTGAAACAGGATAACTAGCAAAACTTTATGGTGCTGGTGGCTATTATTTCTAAGAACAGGTGCTTGGAGAACATGAATGAAGCTGTAAAGAAATATATTGTAAGTCATGCAGAGAGATGAGTGGTAAGTAAAAATGGCACTGAGTCTGTAAAATTTCAACCACATGCTAAAGATTCGTCCATAATTTATTAACTTTTTTTTTCTTTTTAACTTTGGAGGTTGCTTGAAGGTGGTCCATAAGTAAAGGTCAACAGTGATTGTGTAAGCAGCTGCAGGTTCTGAAGAACTTCTCACTGGGTATGAAACAAGATCACACAGAATACAGTGGACAAGGAAGGTAGAGAAGAGCAGGAGAAAGAAGGCTGCTTCCTTCCTTTAGAAAGCAGTCCTTAAGCTGGGCATGTTGGTGCACACGTGTAATCCCTTTACTTGGGAGGCTGAGGCAGGAGGATCACAGGTTTGAAGCCAGCCTTGTAACTCAGTGAGGCTCATATCAACTTAGTGAGACCCTGTTTCCAAATAAAAATAAAATAGGGCCAAGGGTGTAGCTCAGAGGCAGAATGTCTCTGTGTTCAATCCCTAGAACTACACACACACACAAGGGAAAATAGCAGTCCTTGAATCTCTATGAGTTCCAAACAGTGTACCAGGGCAGATACAGTTTTTCCTACTAAGGAGCTTTGTGGTGCAGGGAAAGGTAGTAAGCAAACAAGTAAACAAATTAGCCATCAATAATTTCAAATAACCAGTGTCACAAAGACAGGAAAGCATGCCACATGATAAAAATGTCCCTCCCTTCCTTAAGACCTTATAAGGAGTTGGCATTTCACTTGAGAGCTCATTGAATAGGAGAGCCATGAGAACACCGGGAGAGTGTTCCAGGCAGGCAGGATGTGTCAGAGTCCCTGAGATCAGAGGGAGTTCAGAGTGTTTGAGAAACCAAAAGGAGACCAGTGTGGGCGGAACACAGCTCAGAGGAGCGCAGTGACTCACAGAAGAGGCAGGAGAAAGAGAGAGGAGGCAGCTAAGGCAGTGCTTTCGAGGTCAAGGAGAGGAATCTGGACTTTATTCTTGGAGCATTTTAGTTAAAGGAGTGAAGACGGATCCGATTTATGTTTTGTAAACAGCGCTTTGCCTGGGATGTAGACACTTGCTACAGGGGAACAATCAGGCAATGATGAGGATAGTCTGGGTGAAAGATGACAATAGCATGAGTAGGCTTCCCAGTAGCAGGGACGAGAGAGTATGCAGAGGAACATTATTTCCATGAAGATTATACAATTGAATGGAAAAATCTGTGTGCGTGTGTGTGTGTGTGTGTGTGTGTGTGTGTGTGTGTGTGTGTAAGAGAGAGGTAGAAATACTAAATGCAATTGCAGCATGAAGGTGTAAGAGGAATTGGGCAGTAATAACAGATTAGGTAGGAAGAGGCCAGAGTTGGCAGAGCCTTGACCATATAGGCCACGGAACAGTGATTTATCTGAAGAGCAGCGAGGACTGGTCACTGATGCTTTGCACACACATGAGTGATAAGATCAATATAACGCTGAGCGAACCTTGCATTTCACTGAGAACAATGAAAGGTATGTGCTGTTGGCCACCGATGGGACTAAGGCCCACCATCAGCATGGGAGGAGCATCCCAAGAGGTCGCCTCTCCTTTTGTGGAAGAGGCGGGTACTGGGATGGAATTCTACCTCTGAGCTACAACCACCCCTCGGGGTGTTATTTTATTTTTTTATTTTGAAACAGCGTCTCCCTAGATTGCTGAGCGTCTCACTAAGTTGCTGAGGCTGGTCTTGAACCTGCAATCCTCTTGTCTCAGCCCGCTGGTTATCTCTCCTAAACACAGAGCGCACCCAGATCTCCCCGAGGCCCGTGTCACTGCTTGTCTTGCAGGTGGTCATTTAGGAGTAGTCTCTGCCTCCCTTGGTAAATTCCTAGCTCACCGAAGGGAACAGCTGTGACTTCTTTGTAGAACATTTAATAAGGTATTAACAGTGTCTCTCACATGATGTGTGTGGAATTCCTATCTTGAATGAATGTCCCATGTTCTAGGATGGTTTTTGCCATGGGGGGTCATAGGGAATCTGCCTCTTTTACCTTCTGTTCCTCACTCTCAAGTCTCACTCTCATTTCCCCTACACTGAGTGTGAAAAGGGGGATGTGTTCCCTTCTCGCATACTCCTGGACCCTTATAGACAGATGATTAAGCCTGGACATAATCACAGCTGGCAGCTGGTGCAAGTCATGTTTAGTAACCACCTGCCTTCCCTTTCAGATCCCCTGAGACTCCTGCAGCTCACCTTACTCATGCTCCTACCCCTCCTCTCACTACCCGCTCCTCCTGGCCACTGCCAGTGCCCTGCACTCTGGGCCATGATGAGGAGGGACAGGGAGAGAGTGTTGCCAAACCCTCAAATAGCCTAAATTATCTGCTCTCAACACGTTACATGGTGATTATACCATATACACAGTCCCTCACATGGCATTTGCATGTTTACATTAGAAGCATGGTTTCAAACTTTTTTTAATTTGTTCATTTTTGGTGCTGGAGATTGACCCCCGGGCTTGTGCATGTAGGCAAGTGGTCTACCATTGATTTTTACCCCAGCCCTAATAAGCATTTAAGAGTAGTGGTCCAGATAAGGAATTATGAGGTAACTTTTTTAAAGACAAGTGAGTAACCAGTGCAGTCTGACCCTCATTTCATTATGCTTTTCTTGTTTGCTTTTCTTTGTTTTGTTTTGTTTTAAGTACTGGGGATTGAAGCCAGGAACATTCTATCTCTGAGATAGACCCTGATCCCTTTTTACTTTTTATTTTGAAACAGGGTCTTGATAAATTGTTGAGGGCCTCACTGAGTTTCTAAGGTTAGCCTCAAACCTGTGATTTTCTTGTCTCAGCCTCTCAAGTACTGGAATTACAGGTGTGCACCACTTCAACCCCACCCTGCTTCACTATGGAATTCAATGCACCGTACTAGCAGCTTTAGTTCATAAACAAAAGTGCAAATGAGAAGTATACTTCTTGTTTATCCAATTGGATAAGAAGATATTTCATGGATTAGTTTGGAACTATTAGTACTATTACATAAGATTATTATAATTACCCATTTTTTAGATTTCTTATCTTGCCAGGCTCCTAAAACTCATTTATCTTACTGATTAGGATTAATCTGCAATCAGTTTTGGTGATATTTTTGTGATTTTTAAGCAGAACCAGATTCCACAGAAAATGCAAGCTGAGGGTTATCTAAATGAAAGATATGTGTCACTTCCAAAGGGAAAGATAAGCTTGTTAATATCAATTAACCTATCATTTGTTATGACTGTGAATTAAATGTCTTCTCTAAGGAACTTTTAGATTCTCCTCGTTTTAGTGTTATTTGCGGCATTCAAAAAAAAGACCACATCCAACAATACTGAGTTCTTTGTTTGATTTCTCAACTGTGAAATAAAGCGTAAAGAGGAGATAAAGTTCTCTAAAGGAACACAGATTATCATTTAAAAAGATTTAACAACCTCAAGCTTCACGTGTTTTCCCATCCTATTTATTTTGTTTCACAAGATAAGGTGAGGTATGCAATGGCTAACTCTTGTTATAGTTAATTTTAACTCCCATATCAATAAGCAGATGCCTTTTCAAGTTATAAAAAGTATGCCATTATTATCAACTGGAGAGAATGAGGTCATTGTTCTCAGAAGACTATAAAAAACTGGAGTATAACCTAGGGCAAAAATATACCTCAGGGGAGAAGATCTCATGCAATCAATTAAGTACCTTTTGAGGCAAAGAATAGCACCCTGAATATTGATTTGTGAATTCTTCTACAAAGGAGAAAAATTAGGATGAAACTATTTAGCTGGAATTTAGATTATTGCGACATAGAAAGATTTGAAATCATCACCTCTATCACTAGACTCTGCTTGCCTGAATTAAATTCTAAGGATTTGGGAAGCAGAGGGCAGGCAAGTAAATTATTTAACAATTTATTTTTAAAAAGTAACTTTTAGCTGGGTGTGATGGTACATGCCTGTAATCTCACTACTTGGGAGGCTGAGACACACAATTTGGAAGCCAGCCTCAGCAATTTAGACAAACTCCTCAGCAACTTGGTAAGGCTATTTCAAAATACAATATAAAATAAGGTTGGGTGTGTGACTTGCAGATTGAATGTCCTTGGATTCAATCTCCAGTACCAACACCACCAAAAAAAAAAAAAAAAGTAACTTTTAGGAGCAAATAAAACGCCCCATAAAAGAGAATCTCTTATGTGTTGAGAAGGGGAAGAAAGGCTTCCCAGAAGCTGGAACTGAACAGGATAAGTTAGGTGGTGTTTTTAGATTAAATCTTCAAGTCCTGCCCAGCCCATAAGCTCTCAACCTCCCACCTCCTCTAATGAAAGTTCAGTTTAGACGTGACCTTGGGCATCTCTTCGGTATTTTCTCTGTCTTTGATGTAGCTGCCAAGATGGTTCCCTCTACTTCTCAAAGAGAATCATTGACATAAGTTTAATTATCAACCTCTAACTCAAGCACCAGAAATGTATGAGATGCAGTGACGATAGTTCACTGGCCGTTCCCCTGCACAGGAACAGCAGAGGCGACAGTCCTCACGATTCAGGACCTCTGCAACTTTTTACTGTTGCCCTTCCAGCCCTGGTGCCTGGCTCGCACCCTCACCAACACCCAGTGATTCACTTGACCATTTGGAAAATGAGACTACTTTTTTTTTTTTTTTTTTTTGGTGCTGGTACTAGTGATCAAACCCATGGGCATGGCATTCTACTACCGAGCAACACCCCCAACCATATTTCTAATTGTTTTTGTTCTGAAACAGAGTCTCACTAGGTTGCTGAAAGTTTCACAATATTGCTGAGTCTGTCCTCGAACCTATGATCCTCCTGTCTCAGCCTCCCAAATACAGGGATCACAGGCGTGCACCACCATACCTGGCTAAGCCTCTTGGTTGAAATGTTGAAGCGCCATATACAAACTTAGGACCTGAAATCACTATTGTTGGTTTCTTCCTTGGGATCCAGTAAAAAAATAAAAACAACAGTAAACTCTGAGGAATTGAGATTGCGTGTGAACATGTATATGTGTGTGTGTACACAGGTGTATATTTAATTGTATAAATCATATAAATTATATAAATCATATAATATTATCTAGTATTATATATAATTAGATTTTATATATATGTAAAATTTATAAATTTTCACTTCAGAGCTTTTTTGTTGTTATTGTTTTAAGATATATGCCTATATACTTTGATGGGTATAAGATAGAATATATATGTACATATGTATACTTTGGACAGATTATAATATATATGTATAATATATAATGTATTTATATTTTTTCTTAGGATATAGGAACACCAACATTTGAAGAGCGCCATTTCATTCACCACACTCTTACCTTCCAAGAGATTCCGTCCATTTTAAGCACTTCATATTTTTCTGTGTCCTCTCCACGGTGGCCTCTGGTTTTAGTTTCTAAGAACTCAAGATAAGCTGTGACACCAAGTCTTAAATTTAAATTTGCTCCTAATTTTTATTAGATATCATAGATATCGATGCAAAATCCTAGGTCTTTCTTAATAAATGTAACTTTAATTTTTCATGTATGATGCTGAGATTTTTATTTTAATGATGAAATAGGTGTAGCTCCAAAGTTCAAACTGCCCACAAACTGGTTTCAAGTTACATGATTTAACCAGGCAGTTTGCCATGTGTCTTCTTGAACTCTCACCCAGGAAATGCTGTCCATAATTTGTACAAATATCCAAGGGAAATTCCAGAAGGCCTAGAAAGCCTCAAAAATGCATTCTTATTTGAGGTTATTTTTAAATGTTTTGAATCTTTGCACTGGTTTCTGTCATCAAAAGTTCCCTGCCACCAGCTAGTTGGCATTGTAAGATATTGGTAAGCATTACCAAGGAGTGGCTGGGGATTGGACACCGGGGAACTACCAGCCTGGAGACCAGAGGAGTCCGTGTTCCAGCCTCACCACAGATGAGCCAAGCACATGTTGACTGGGCAGCCAAGAAGGACTTGTGCCAAATCAGATTTCATTGCATTTCTAATTTAATTAATCTGAATTATTACTTCTTAGTAACAAAATTTAAAGTAAAATCCATCACATTGAAAAGAGTTTTACTTAAAGAGAACTGCCATTCGTAGGTGAAAATCTATTATACATTTACACACATATATTATACAAATGCATACCCAAATTTAAAAGGATCATGAGCTGGACTCAAGGGCATTATTTTTCTTCCCTGTTTCTTGTTCTATTATACACAGGGGAGGTAATGACCAATTTAACCAGCTTGCTTTATACAAATTGGATGTGCTCTATTTTAATTTAATTAAATTCTTTCTTCTTCTTCTTCTTCTTCTTCTTCTTCTTCTTCTTATTATTATTATTATTATTATTATTATTCTTCTTATTATTATTCTTATTATTATTAATTTATTATATTATTATTGTGTGTGTGTGTTTTATTGGTATTGAACCCAGGGGCATTCTACTTCCAAGCTATACCTTCAGTCTTATTTTATTTTTATTTTGAAACAGGGTCTCATTAAGTTGCTGAGGGCCTCACTAACTTGCTAAAGCTGGCTGTAAATCTGTCTCAGCCTCCCAAGAATTGGAATAGCAAGCCTGCACCCCCACGCCCACCCGAAGGTTTATTATATTATGTATGTATGTATGTATGTATGTATGTATGTATGTATTCATTTATTTATTTATTTTTGTGGTACTGAGGATGGAACCCAGGGGCATTCTACCTCTGAGCTTTACCCCCGGCCTTATTTTTTATTCTTTGTTTTGAAACAGGGTCTCATTGAGTTGCAAAGGGGCTCACTAAGTAGCTGAGTCTGTCTGCTAACAGCAAACAGCAATCCTCCTGTTTTAGCCTCCCAAATGCTGGGATTACAAGCATGCGCCACCACACCCAGCTATGTGTGTGTGTGTGTGTGTGTGTGTGTGTGTGTGTGTGTGTGTGTTACTAGGGATGAAACCCAGGGGCTTTCTACCACCAGGCTATTCTTCCAGACCAATTTTTTTAGTATTTATTTGGAAACAGGGTCTCACTAAGTTGCTGAGAGCCTCACTAAGTAGCTGAGGCTGGCTTCAACCCTTCGTGATCCTCTTGTCTCGGCATCCCAAGTACTGGGATTATAAGTGTGTGCCACCACACCCGGCCATACCCGGCTATTTTAAAGATAAAAATAGGACAGTTGTGTTGATGCATGCCTTTAATTCCAGTACTTGGAAATCTGAGACGATGGGAGGATCGCAAATTCAAAGCCAGTCTTCCCATCTTCCCATCTTAGACCCTCAGCAACTTAGCAAGACTTTGTTTCCAAATAAAAAATAAAAGGGCTAGGGGTGTAGCTCCCAGGTAGAATTCTCATGGGTTCAGTCCTTAGTAACACACACACACACACACACACACACACACACACACACACACACATAGATAAAAATAACGCACCTTATTAGCAAAGGGTTAAAATAATTTTGACTGATACAGACTCTGAATCACATCGAGATGAGCCTTATTCATCTGTCAAGAAACACAGCACAGAAAAAATGAGGATGCCTCAGGGGCAGAGAGGACTCTGAAACACCACTCCAAGACCTGTGTCTACAGAGCTTTCAGTTTCTCTGTCCACAATGGAAAATGTGAGAATCTCAGTCTAAGGAGTCATGTGGGAGGAATCAACATGATCCTATTTCTGTTTGTCCTTTCAGTTTGAGTTCAGCCACTGGACTGGCAGGCAAGGAAACCTTGCTCACTTTTTTCCTTTTGATCCCCATCCCCGGCCATGCAAAGGTCTTGATGTCTTTCTAGGCCCAGAGTATTGAAGGGAAGCTCCAGTTATCAGTAAAAGCCATGCCACTACCAAGCATTTACATGTTACCATCAGGTCTAGACACTCTACTGCAGCTCGTCACACTAGGCTCCGGCAGTCCCCCGTGGGGCTGGGCATCTATGCTTAGAGGGGCACACTCTGGGAATACTGAGAAGCCAACTCTGAGGTCCCAACAATTTCTCAAGATACAAATACCACCACACCTCTATCTTATCTCTTAGAAAATCTCTCCCTCTTGAGCCCTTCAAAGGCCCAGTCCTCTCCTTCCTTCTTTCAGGACACCTCTCTAATCTCAACTCACCCCTTCCTATAGTTTGAATCTGGACTGAGCTTAAAAGCCCAGATTTTAAACAATTAATCCCCAGAGTGACACTGTTGGGAGGTGGGGAACCCTTGAGAGGTGGGCCTTGTAGGTCATCATGGCTGTGCCCCTGAGGGAGATTTGGGGACCCCGTGCCATGCCTTCCTCTTCCTCTCTTTGCCTTCTGGCCATCATGACCTGAGCTGCCTCCTCCATCGTGCATCCCACCATGATTTGCCTTGCCAAAGGCCTCAAACAATAGGGCTAATCAACTATAGCCTGAAATCTCCAAAACTGTGAGCCAAAATAAACCTTTCCTCTTCATAAGTTGCTTATCTCAGGTATTTTGCCCCAATAACAGAAAGCTGACTGATATACCCCTGTGAAAAACAAGAAGTACGCCGGGTGTGGTGGCGCACGCTTGTAATCACTGCACTTGGGAGGCGGAGACAGGAGGATCGCGCAGGTTCGAAGCCAGCCGTGCTGGCTTAAGAGACCCTGTTTCCAAATTTAAAAATATAAAAAAATAGGTCCGGGAGTGTAGCCCGGAGGTAGAAGGGCTTCCAGGAACCCCAGTACCACCACCAAAAACAAAACAAAACAAAACAAAACGTACCTTTAACTTCTGAGAGATATTTAGAGCAATAGAGTAGCAGAATATAAATTTAAAGCTTCTTTTTCTATTGGGCAATTCTCACCTCACTAAAATTTTAACAAAGGGGTATTGGTGTTGGGCTGAGGAGCATGGATGGAAAGGGAGAGACAGCACAGACAATCATCATTCCAACACATAACCTCCCCACTATTAAACTAAGTTGTGGTTAAAATCCATTTTCTTTGCACCATAACCTATTGTAATTTATTTTTATGTTGAACCCTTTCCATAAGTCATGTTTAGTGGAATAAAGAAAAGCTAAAGAAACCATGTGTGGTGGCGCACACAGTACTTGGGAGGCTGAGACAGGAGGATAACAGGTTCAAAACCAACCTCAGCTACTTATTAGTGAGGCCCTCCACAACTTAGTGAGATCCTGATTTACTTATTATTTTATTTTATTTTATTTTATTTTTGGTGGCACTGGGGGGTTAAACCTAGGGGCTTTCTATACCCCCAGCCCTATTTTTATAATTTATTTGAAAACAGGGTCTCACTAAGTTGCTGAGAGCTTCACTAAGTAGCTGAGGCTGGCTTTGAACCTGTGCGATCCTCCTGTCTCAGCCTCCCAAGTGCTGGGATTACAAGCGTACGCCACCATGCTTGGCAAAGACCCTGCTTTATTTTTAATTATTTTTATTATTATTATTATTATTATTATTATTATTATTATTTATTTATTTATTTGGTGATACTGGGGTTCCTGGAAGCCCTTCTACCTCCGGGCTACACTCCCAGACCTATTTTATACTTTTTATTTGGAAACAGGGTCTCTTAAGCCAGTGAGGCTGGCTCCGAACCAGCTCCATCCTCCTGTTTCTGCCTCCCAAGCGCGGGGATTGCAAGCATGCGCCACCACGCCCGGCCCCTGTTTTAAAATAAAGAATAAAATAGGATTGGGGGTGCAGAAAGGAAGCAGAATGCCCACTGTGTTCAATCTCTAGTACTGAAAGAAAAAAAAAAGCTAAAGAAAGGGGTTAGTAAAATTCAGTGGCAGGTAAATTATCTCCACAACCAGGAGTCTATCACACCATGTCAGATAACTCTTACCCAAAACTACTGCTTCTGAATCACTGCAGAGAAATCTCTTGTCTCAGACCACGCTTAGACAATTTGTCAGCTATAAATCTGGGGCTCACTTAAGATAGCCCAGAACGTTCTTCTTTTTGTATAAAGTGATAAAACAAATAAAATACTCGGGAATTAAATGAAGGGGAGAATGATGGTGACTTTATGGAACAGGAGAGAAATACACAGTCACAGCAAAGATCTCAATGTTCAGATCATCTCCGAAGAATTTGCCTTTGGTGCTGAGAGGATGGAAAAACAAAACTCTGCTCAGTGTGAACGAACATAGAACTGAGCCAGGTGTGGTAGCGCACACCTATAACCCCAGTACTTGGGAGTCTGTGACAGGAGGATTGCAGGTTCAAGGCCAGTCTCAGCAACTAGACCCTGTTTTAAAATAAAAAGTAAAAAGGGCTGGGGATAAGTCAGGATGAGAATTGGCAGTTGTTTTTCTATTCCAAGTGTCAAATCCCAGAATAGATGATATAAATAATTGATAAGAAATATCATTTTCCTAATCTCTTTGATTTACTTACTGAAGAACTGCACTGGGATACTTTTTCAGGTAGGGAATTCACTCAACTGGTAGGATGAATCTGAGTAACTACATCTTAAGTCAATTGATAGTTACTCTTTTCTATTGAGAATAGTCAGCAGGCAGATCAAGACCTATGAAGGGTCAACTGATTATCCCAGGTTCCTATCCTGATGTTTTGCTGTTCTTAGAATATGCCATATTTGGCTCATATGGCTGCAGCACCCCAACCCCCAGCTATCACCTCTGCATTCCAAGCAAGAAGAAAGAGCAAACAGGAAGAGTGTTAAGTCACATACTAACATTTCTTAACTGCTGCTAGCATTTCATTCACATAAACTGGCTGCAGTAGATGATGGGAAATGTAGTTTCTACTTGGACGCTTTCTGATGGAATTGAGTAGGGGGTGTCTGTTAGGAAAGAAGACTGGATGTTAGCAGTGATTTGGAGTTTTTTGCCATAGTTAGCAGGATGGAAATAAAAACTCATGCACAAATCCATGAAGTTTGACCTCACCAAGCCTCAATTTTGCTTTTGACTCAGTAGGCTTAGCAGATTTCTCTGCTGCAAAATAAAACATTTTTCTTTTGTCTAGTTCCAGGAGACTAGATTTCTCTGAGAATCATTTAAATGTCTTACTTTCATTATTAATTTTAGAAATAAAAGATAATCATAAAGTACATCAGTCTTTTATGTTTCTAAACCTCTTGGGAACAAAAGGTGAAAAGTCTTGATTATTTACAGAGGGAATAAGACATTTAATCAACTGTCTAATATCATAAATTAGATACAAAATAATTACAGAAACTAACCACCATCATAATTTATACTGTTGACAAAACATCACATCTTCAAATTCAGGCCACTGTCTGCTCTGAACTTCTGCTTTTATCTTCCTTTTAAGTGAGGAACACATAATTCTAATTATGTAGTGCCCATTGCCTGTGATCTATTGCAAACAAATATCAAGGGAAATCTGGTTCCCTGTATATAGGGGAATTACAAGATGCATGAAATCTTCAGGAGATGAAAGATCTCACAGTCCAGCAAAACATTGTTTACCCCGAGGACTCTCACAGAAAGCTCTTCCCTTCTGGATCCAGCTTCCCCTCTGTTCATGACCCAGTATGGGCTTCCTAAGTCTTTAGCCCAACAACAAAAAAGCTCATGGCAAATAAGTGGAAGCCACGACTGCTCTTGAGTGTTACGTTTCAAGCATTTTGTCTCTGATCTCACTTCCACTCTGATTACAATACTGTGTCCCTAATGAGACCAAATTGCTGGCAGCCTCAGAAAGCCCTGTCCAGCAAGCTTCTGAGGTCAGCAGAGACAGACGCCGCTCTGATAGCTCGGAAGGACCACGCCATGCAGGCTCCTGCTCTGCTCTCAGGTGCCTTCTGCAAAGAATTATCACCACCTTTCAAAAGGTTTTGGGATCATGACCATTGTCAGATGCATCCGGAACTGGACCTGTGTGGGAAGTTCTAAGATTCCACTTGGGCGAGGTGATGCTATTGGCTGGAAAGGAATTCTGTTGTCTTTTTTTTTTTTTTTAAATAAAAACCAGTGTCAATCAAGGATTTGTGTTTTTTTCTAAATAAGTAGAGAATCCACATTTACTCATTTAAATAAGTGCTATTACAAAATGAAATATATTTATACTGTCCCCTCAAAAAAAAAAAAAAAAAACCTCACCCAGAGAAGGACTTGCAGAAAGATCAGATACCTCAGATACTCTCCTCCCATTGGTTTGATTTTAAAATTTTTCTTGCACCTTCTCTAATAGACCATTAGAAATCTAGAAGCTTATACTGGTCTTTTACCTTACATGAACTCATGGTGATGTTGATAGGAAAATATGTTCTTAATCATACCTCTTTCTGTTTTTTCTTTTTCTTGAGTGGTAGCTGTCAATAAATCCTGCCTTAACACTTGAATTTCCAAATGATCCCAATATAAATCTGGGCGCATGAAATTTCTTAATAGTATAGTATAACCTATCTATCTGGTTGACAGTTTTAGTCATGCTTCCAACTAGATTTTGGAAACTGAAAAGCTTGACGCAGGAAAGGGAGTTTGAGGTCAGACTCAGAAATCTGGAGAAAGTGAATGCTTATTTATCTCTGCTGCTAGGTGCTGGTCACAATGATGGGTCATCACATAATAAAGATTGTGAACTCTGCTTTGTATAAAAGTGTTTAAAGACAACTGAGATATGATGCATTTCTATGCTCATATAATGGATTCTGCGTATCGTTCTAAATTATGAATTTTAAATCACTTGTTCCCTAAAATCAAGTCAAGCTGGGCATGGTGGCATATGCTTATAATTCTAGTATTTAGGAGGCTGAGACAGGAGGATCACAGGTTCGAAGCCAGCCTTAGCTACCAAGTGAGGCCCTCCACAATTTAGTGAGAGACCCTGTTTGAAAATAAAAAAATAAAATAGGGCTGGTGCTGTAGCTCAGGGACAGAATGTCCCCAGGTTCAATCCCTGTAGCCAGAAACACACAAAATCAAATCATATTAATTATTAATTATTTTTTCAAAATGATTTATAAATGAACATAAAAGAAAACTTGGATTAAAATATTAAATTAATATAATCTTAGAAATGTGATTCTCCCTTTACTTTAATAACATAAAAATATAAAACACCTATCATGTGTTGCTTTATTAGTTGGCATCAAACATTACTTTTAATATTAAAATAGTGTACTAACTTTCATCAGTAATTGAGTATTCTGTAATCCTTTTATCCTGTTATTTTGTCTCATATCCTTTTTTTTTTTTTCTTTTTTGTGGTTTGGATGATTGAGCCCAAAGGCATTCTGCCCCTGACATACACTGCCAGTCCAGATTTATTTTCATTTTTGAAACAGGATCCCACTAAGTTGCTGAAGCTGGCCTTGAACCTGTGATCCTCCTGTCTCAGTCTCCCAAATACTGGGATTATAGGTATGTGCCACCATTTCTGGCTCACCTCATACGCTTTATCCTAAAGAAGTAGTCTTAGACTTGTGCCAAGATTTATCTACAAGGAAGCCTTTCATTGCTTTAGTTAAAATGAAAGAAAAAAAGAGAAGTGATCTGAAAGAATAAGGGATTCATTGAACAAACTAGAGTCCATGTAAACATTGACACACAGTGATACCATAAAAATAATGTAGTTGAAAATATTTAATAACATAGAAAACATAGCTACATTATTTTAAGTAAAAGACACTTAAATCATGATTCTAATTTTTTGATAATTAGCATGATTTAGCCATTCCATAATATGCATATATACATGCACACACATAGAGATACACACACATATATATACACATATGCTTTATATATGTATATATATACATATCTCAAAACATCACACTATATGCCACAAATATATGTAATTTTATTTTTCAGTTAAAATAAATTAAAAGCAACAATAATAACAACAATAACAACAACAAACAAAACAAAAACTTCTCATGGAGGCAGGCATTTCAATTCCCTGATAGTCAATTCCTATTACTTTATAAATGAGTAAAATTTCATGGTGTTATATTAGTTGAAGCACACAATTAATAGAGAATCTTTTCTGTTTTTTTAAAATCATATATATGTATATAACAATATTGTCTTTGTTAATGTTTTAAGCAATACAGTTATGGAGAGAGTCACTGGAAGGCTTCCCTTTTCATCTATGCCTTACACCTTTCTTCTCTCTTCAGAGGCAAAACTTAAATAATTTTACTTATGTTCTTCCAGAATGTGACCAGGTACATGCTTACATACACACATAACTACACATGGATACATACATACAGTTGTTGTTTTGTTTATCATAATTAGCACCCTAAAGCCTGTCCTGTTTTTAAAGCTGGAAGTACAAAATAGAGGTATGTCTAACTACCAAAGGCCTATTAAACATATATGTTAATAATATTTTAGTAAAAATAAAAACTCCTGGGCAAAAGAGTATAAGATAGGGTGTTGGAACAGTAAGAGTAGTTCCAATTTGGAGTGTGTAAGCAAATTATACATATCCCCCCAAAAAATAAATTTAAAAATCAGAAAACATACTGATAAGGTTAAAATAAGATATTACTTTATTTGTTTAATTGTCTTAGCCATGTTTGTAGTCTAAGCATGTCTTACAATTTTGAAATGCAATTTCTTTTGGATGATGAGGCCATAAGCCAGAGGATCATTTGAGTAAAATAATAAATTTGTCTGTAATGACCTCTGGACTGTGAAGATTAGACACATCATTATTTTTCCTTTAGAAATGGCTTCCTGGGGGCACAAATAAACAGCAGACATCATAGTGTCATGTATTTAACTATCCTTAATATAGCCAGAATTATAAAACCTATTATTACATTAAAATTATCTTTTTAAAAGAATCAAGATAAGCAGAAAAAATTTTGTTCAATAAGGTTGCTTTTAATAAATTAATTCAGTTATTTAGCAATTCAAATGCACTTATAAATCATAGTAAATTTTAATGTTCTCTATTCAGAGCAAATCAAGAATCAGTATAATATATACTTGATTTGATCATTAAATATGCTATCTGGGAGGCGGAGACAGGAGGATCCGGTTGGTTCGGAGCCAGCCTTGCTGGTTTAAGAGACCCTGTTTCCAAGTAAAAAAATACATAAAATAGGTCTTGGAGTGTATCCCAGAGGTAGAAGGGCTTCCAGGAACCCCAGTGCCACCAAAAACAAACAAACAAACAAACAAACAAACAACAACAAAAATAGCAAAAGTAATTTTAACAATCATTGCTAATTAAAAGTAAAAATAGATGGGGAAATTAGATATAGCAACTCCTTTTCCCTGCCCTCAAAATAAACATTATCCTAAAACGTATGGCATTATAATATTTTCAATTAAAATCAGAAACTAGATAGGAACATTTTTCATTATTGTGATTAGCCTTGACGATCTTTTAGTAAATCTAATTACAAAATAACTGCATAAGCAATGAAAAAAACAAAGATCAAGCTATATCTTATTGCTGGTGATATTATTTTGTACCTAGACAAACCAAGTGATTCTAGCTAAAAATTATAAGAATTAAAATAAGAATTTGCATGTATATCAAATAAATGTTTGGATGAGTTAGAGGAGAAAGGGGATTAACTCCACAGTGACGTGAGGGAACTTTAGAGGGAGAGGATAATATTCTTTAACTTGATTATAGTGGCATTTACATTACTATATTTGTCAAAACTCATAGAACACAGGCAGTGCTAAAATACAGATAATGACCTGGTTCCTTACCTTGCAGACAAGTATAGAATTTTTAAAAATTGTTATTCTTTAAGCTGTACATGCATGTTTTATGTTCTGTTCTAGACTGAATTGAACATTATACAATAAAAGTGTGGGGTAATGCCTTAAATATGCATGTGTACATGCACAGAACTCTATACCTCAAAAGGGTGAATTTTATCATTTTGAAATTATACATAAACCTAGTTTTAAAAACTAAATTGGAATGTTCATAGATTCACACAGGAAAACTATTTATCATGTCTACGTGGCTGTCACTATAGAGAGATGCATAAATACTAATAAATAACTCCAGTTGGCAGTAGTGATGTCATCGGGATAATGGGTTTTGGTGACACTTCGCATTCTTATTTGTACCTTTCTGTAACAGTTGATTTTTAAAATGAGCAAATACCATTTTTTGAATAAAAACAATGAAGTCTTCTAATCATAAAGGTCCCAAATAAAGACTAAGATGAAGAAACAATCGAAAAGAAAATATTTAGAAGAAAAAAATCCAGAATAGGAATGAGGGTTCAGTAAGGTGAGGTCCACAGATTCTTGGGGGTCAGATTACCCTTCTTTTTGGGTTTTAGGACTGGAGTTGAACAGATGGTTGATGGGTAATCCATCCTCTACACTATGATTCCCTCAGTGAATAATCACTCAGCTTCTTTTAGTTCTTGACTCAGGTGATGTTTCTAACTTAGTCTTCATAAATCAACATTTTTCTGGGAAGCCAAAAAAATGTATTTAGATAGTTCTCTTATTTTATCAGCATAATCCTTTTTGAATGCATGTTGCACCATGAGAGGGACATGAATCTTCTGGCATTGGGGTGAAATGCTATAGATTGGTTCTGGACTATCCCCCAAAAGCCCATGTGTTGAAGGCTTGCCCCCCAGCTTGGTGTCATTAGGACATTATGTAACCTTTAAGGGGCAGAGCCTGGTGGGAGGCTTTTAAGTTCCTGGGGGCTGGGCTCTCAGAGGGTGTTGTCACTCTAGCCCCTCCCTCTTCCTTTGCATGTTGCCTCCTGGCCATGAAATGAACAGTTCTACTTGGAAACATGCCCCTGCCACGATGTGTCACTACAGGCCCAGCCAACTGACCCTGGACTAAAACTGTGAGCCAGAATAACCCTTTTCTCAGCCAGGCGCGGTGGCTCACATTGTAATCCCAGTACTTGGGAAGTAAGACCTGAGGAGAATTGCAGGTCTGTGGCCAGCCTCAGATACTTCTTGAGGCCCTCTGCAACTTAGTGAGACCCTATTTCAAAATAAAGAATAAAAAATAGGGCTGGTAATGTAGCTCAGAGGTAGAATGACCCTGGGTTCAATCCCCAGTACCGCAATACATACATACGTACGTACATACATACATACATACAAAATTAAAACAAAAGATTTCCGCAGGGTGTGGTGGTGCATGCTTGTAATCCCCCAGCTTGGGAGGCGGAGACAGGAGGATGGCGCAGGTTCAAAGTCAGCCGCACTGGCTTAAGAGACCCTGTTTCCAAATAAAAATATAAAAATGAAGCTAGGAGTGTAGCCTGGAGGTAGAAGAGTTTCCAGGAACCCCAGTAACACCAAAATAAGTGAATGAATGAATAAATAAATAATTTCTTCTTTATAAATTAATTATCCCAAATATATGCGATAATGATGGAATGCTTCCAAACAAACTTTTTTAGTTTTTGGGAGAAATTATTATATAGTTTCTGTGATCATTTTATCAATAAACTTACAGTCATATTGCAGGCAACTGAAGTGGCAGTACTGAACACAATAAATAGATTTATCAAATCTACCATGTGTTTTCACTGTGCTCGGCAGCTCTTCCACACCTGCTCTGGGCTTATCTTGGGAATTAAAGCAGCAGGAAAAAAAAAAATTCTCAAGCTATGTTGTTAGCAAAAAGGCACTTTTTTTTTTTGGCAAAACAGAACTTTTGAATATTCAGAACTAGTTCACCAGCTTCTTCGTTGAAGCTACGAAGCTAGAAGTAATTTTTGTTTGTGGCCTTTTGATGGGGTGCTGGGAATGGGTAAATCAACAAAACCTGTTGTGTTAACTATATAGTCTGAAGGTAAAATACAAAGATCATGCTTGCTTTTGAAATTAGACATAGATGCTAGCCCATCTCCTGGGCAGTGGGGCAGAAATTAGACATAGCAACCCTAGGCACCTGCTAAGTAATTGAGCATTTTAAAGAGTGCCCCAAACATAATGAAGGCCTAACTCAGAGCACAGAAGTGTCTAGGGCTGCCCACTATAGCTCCAAGGTTAATCTTAACCAAGATTTCCTTCATACACAAGGACCTATTCACCTGATGAGGGACCCTCCATTGCCAATCAGGATTCTGCAGATTAGCAATTCCTCATCTATTCTTCAAGGTCTCCTTAAATCACCTACCTAACTTATATAGAAATGCAGATGAAAAAGAAATAACCATTTATTTTTATAAAGTCTCATCGTGCTCTTCAAATTTTTTAGGAAAGAAGAAAATATACAATAATACATGCATAAACTTGAAACACTTGGCTCTTTGTTTAGGATTCTTCTAGAACATCCTTGGCATCTCTGTAGAGTAAAAGGAGTAGCATGCTGAATGCCAAATCGTGCTTCACACACACCCACTCCAATTTCCATTATATTCTTTAAGGATTTTTTTAGCAAAAAAAAAAAAAAAAAAGATTTTGATGTTATTTGTATAAGCCTCCCTAAAGTAAATAATGGTTTTTTTTTTGTTTTTTTTTTTTTGGTGGTACTGGGGTTCCTGGAAGCCCTTCTACCATATATATATATATATATATATATATATATATATATATATTTTTTTTTTTTTTTTTTTTAATTTGGAAACAGGGTTTCTTAAGCCAGCGAGGCTGGCTCCAAACCAGCGTGATCCTCCTGTCTCCGCCCCTCAAGCGCGGGGATTACAAGCGTGCGCCACCACGCCCGGCAATAATGGTTTATTTTTAAAAAGCTTTCCGTTTAGTGTACAGGTACCACGAAGCAACTTTCTCACCTTGCCATTTTTATTTAAAGCTTCTCAGAAAGTCCATGGCATTAGACTTGCTTTCTTTTGAAAGTTCCTTATTAAACCACAAGACATGTCAAATACAAGTATTTACAAGTAAACCCAATGTTTTACAAGTAAACACAGAAAGTCCGTGGGCAAAGATGCAAAGTCAGGAACTGGCTAAGAAAGCATTTATGCTTAGTGACTCCTTCCCTGACTATCTCTAGAGAGTTTCAAATTCCCTGCTGGAAACTGTTTTGAAAGGAGATGTGAGGTAGGGCATTTCAGGCTGCCTTCTGGGGAGTGTGCTATTAATGCAGCGTGGTCTGGTTCCACTCTGCCATCCACTGCCTGGGCCAAATCTAGGACATGGGATGCAGCCCGAGGAAGCACACCTATAAGGAGGAAAGGATCTCAGCCTGAGAGGGCTGGTGCTCTTGAGACCTACAGGATGCGCAAAGAGATCTGGGTCACTGAGCTTGGAGCAAACTCAGTGTGGCAAGAAGAGATGTTACCACCATCTTCAAATATCTGACAAACAATGCTTTAAAGAGACTTACATATTATTTAGTTTGCCCTAAATGGCTTAACTTAGATCAAATGGTTAGAAAGTACAAAGTACAGAGAAATACACTTTGACTCAGTAAAAGAAAGAACCCCTGGCCGGCCCAAAGATAGAACAGGCGGCCTTGTGGGGTGAGGGCTTGTGTTTCCTAAGCAAAGCCTGGGTGGTGATCAGGTGGGAACAGGGGAGGAATTCAAAGATCAAGGAGATGGAAGTAAAAAGGGTCTATAAGTCCAAGTAACAAAGCCTGGTTGTTGAGTGAGGATGTAGATAAACCCACCTACAAATACACTCCCAGTTTGAATGATGCAGGGGAAGGGCTACATTTCCTTTCCTTCGTGGGCTAAGTAGAAGAGAAGGGGTTCTGTGTGCTGAGGAAGTCTCTGAGCAAGCATAATTACAGTGTTAGAAGAAATATACTTCCCTCTTTTATACAGATCTATAAACTGTTAACAAAGATTTGGTTGTTTGATGGGTTGAAAAACTGCTGCCTATAAGAACTGCCACAGAGCTTCAGGAACTAGAACTCACCACTTCTGGGCTATCCCAGACCATGGTCTTTATTATGTCCCAGCTTGACTCTACAAGTTCAGACCATCCAGCATGCAGATTCATAAACTAGAGGTTTTGTGGTATGTTAAACTATTTCTACAAGTGATTTGAAATATACTATTTTTGATATTTCAGCAAATAGAACTACTGTAACCCAAGATGAAAGAGGTAGTGTTTTCACGCAGCAAACCATAACCTAGGAAGATTTTGGAAGGCTTGAGGGGCGGTAGCACCCACCTACAACAGGAAACTATTTTTCAATTAGTTTTAATTATTGTTATTAACATCATTTCCTGGAGAGTTATTAAGATATGGTTGTTGACTTTCTTAATAAAAAAAATTATCCAATTATGGACCTGTAATTTTTGCTTCTTAAAATTTCATTCTTAAGTTGTTGTTGGGTAGAATTAGTTGTTTTTATTTTTGCTTTTTGCAGTGCTAGGGACAGAACCCAGGGTCTTGCACATGCTGGGCAAGTGCTCTACCACTGAGCTACATCCCCAGCCCCTTGTTTATTTTTTACTAGCTTATTATACCATAATCACATGTATATATGCATATATGCATTGAACTACTGCACATTTTCATTATAATCCAAATAACCATAAACTGTATGAAACCTGACATTTTAGATTTCACTTGCCCTCTGGCATCCAATATAGTACCTGTCCTAATGGGATCCCAATTGAATCATTCTGAATTCTCACTGCACTTACATCACACTCTGTGAAGTAAGTTCTGGCAATGCCTCTCGGGGATCACCCCATGTACTAATCCCAGGAACTGTCAGTATTATTTTATTTGGAAATGCAGTATTTTCAGAGTGTGATTATCCTGGATTATCTGGGTGGATCCCAAATGCAATCATGTCTATTCTTCTAAAACAGAAGCAAAAGGACCTTCGAGGCAGATACACACAGAGAAGAAGATAATATGAAGATAGAGGAGATTAGAGTATTGTGGCCATAAGCCAGGGAATGCTGGCAGCCACCACAAGCTGGAAAAAGCAAGGAACAGATTCTTCCATAGCACCTCCAGAGGGAGTGTGGTCCTGTTGAAGACACCTTGATTTTTGACTTCTGTCTTCCAAAACTGTGGGACAGTAAATTTCTATTCCTTTAAGTCACTCAGTTTATGGTGGTTCTCTGTAGCACCTGTAGAAAACTAGTATAGTATTCTCTGCACCTGAAGTCTGTTTTGCTGCCTTTTCCTGATCCCTAACACTCATACAATGTGCTATAACTCTGCCAGTGCTTCAAGGGTTAACATCACCTGGTGTGGCCTGAGAAGTCTCCTGTCTCTACCCAACCAGCACAGCTGGGGAGTAACCTTGGTCCCTCACAAAGCACTAAGCACAGAGAAAGTCACTATGCCGTCCCTCTCATGAGGGTACATTGCATGAGATAAAAACTATTTAGCATGGCGCCGAGGGCAGAGAAGGTGCCAGCCAGCCCATCCGCCTTCTGCATTGGCCGTGCACAGCATGTGTTTCTCACCCAGCACATGTTCAAGCATGTCACTTGTTGTCCTCACGCCTTAAGAGGAGACTGAGGCTGAGTGATGTCTCCCAATTTCCTCCTCTACACTGGAATACTCTTGCTTCCCATCTTCCTTTTGTTTGTTTTATCTGAGAGGGGAAGAAGTGTGTTTCTCTTTGCTTTCAAGGTTAAACTCTCCAAATAGGCTTTTTATCTTAATCTATTGCATCTCCCCTGGGATCTTGCTCGGGCCATTTTCTCCTTTTGGAAAACATTAGCATTTGATCTCTATATATTTGCTCTGTACTAGAACACATGATGAGGTCCATGATGTTAAAATAAGGGGAAAAAATGTAAGTGCTCCCTGTTATATACCACCCTGCTTCATGAAAAGACTGCTTCCAGTATCTCACCATTCATGTCTTGTATACCTTTCCAATCCACTCTACACGCTCACCATCTACTGTTCTTTCAAATTCACTAGTAATTCAGCTATAAGGTCCAGTTACCGTGGCTTAGACATCACCTCCTTGAACCTGTCTGTAGTATTTAACTCTTCTGCTGGCTTCTTATTGGCACCCCCACTGGTCTCTTAGCCTCTAAATGCTTAAAAACAATATCACCTCCATCCCAAGTTTATTGTTCAATGTCCCTCAGTTTTTAATCAATGTTCATTTCATCTTTGATTTTTTTTTCTTTTTGGCCCTTCCTCCCACCATACCCAATCTGCTGCTCTTTCCTCCTCCTACCCCTTGTCAATTTTACTTCCTGAACATCTACATGATTTATTAGTTACCACTGCCCCTTCATCAGATGAGGTTTCTTTTACTCAATTGTCACCCAGGCAAGTGACAAATAACTTCTAACACGTATTCTCCCTCCTGCCTTCCTTCATTCCAACCTCTCCTTCACGATTCAGCCAAATTGTTTTTCTTAATGTATTTATGTCATTCCATTGTACAAAATCCTCTAATGGCTAGCCACTTTCTATTGAATCAGGCCTGTTAAATTCAATTCACTTCAGCTGGTACTGAAAGGCTTGTGTAATACAAAAGTTGCTACCAGGACCATCTAATACTTAACAGAGTTTTTCTATGTTCCGGGCACTGTGAAGCTCTTCCCAGACAATATTTCCTTTGCTTTTTCTCCCAATAACCCTGTGAGCCTGGGCCCTTTATGACTGAGCTTATAAAGATAAGAACCCCAAGGTGTAGCCAGGACTAGAACCAGGGCCCTCAATCTTTGCAGCCTAACAAGAGAGCCTATGGGAAGAACAGCCCTTTAAGATTTTTTTTCCACACAGGGACCTTCCTAAGACCCAAGAGGAGTCTTTCTCTGTCCTGCTTTCTCAGCTCAGTCGTGGCCCCCCCAGTTCCTCATCTCCCTCTGCTGAGTGCTCACCTCCTTTGAGACCACAAGTACCGGCTCTCCCAGGCAGTCTTTGGTTTCCCCTAATAGAGCACCCATCTCCTCACCTCCTTCAAGTCTCTACTGTACCCCAGTGTCTCAGTGAGGCCCCCAAATGGCTCAGTGCATATGTGACATGCCGCCTATTGGCTTGTGTGTTCAGTGTGGAAGTGTAAGCTCTTTCTTCTAATCTTTGTATCTTCTTCAGTATTTAGCACACTAGCCTGTTGAATTTCCATGCCTCTCTCTCTTTTATTGCCTTGCTATAAAATAAGCTGTGTAAAAGTAGGAACAAGCCAGGCATGGTGGCGCACACTTGTCATTCCAGCATCCGGGAGGCTGAGATAGGAGGATCACGATTTGCAGACAGGCTCGGCTACTTAGCAAGGCCCTCTACAACTCAAAGCCTGTTTCAAAAATAAAGAATAAAAAATACGGCTGGGGTGTAACTTGGAGTCAAAATGACCCTGGTTCCATCCCCAGTACCACACACAAAAACGTAGAAACAAAATTAGAAGGAATTTCTGTACATCCTAGTATAGAACACTGAACATTACACAGAGCTGACACTCAATACATATTGCATGAATCAATGGAACAAAAGGAATACATTGAATACATTTCCCTGGGTTTTCAATTAAAAAAAAGGGGGGGGCTTAAGATAGACTATCTCTAAGATTCCTTCCAATTCTGAAATGTTATGAGTTTAAGATTCTATATAGTCAAGTATTTCCCTCTTTTGTACCAACAAACAAAAGTAGGTGAATTTCTCTATTTGCCAAAATAAGTCTGAGAAACCATCATAACTATTTTTATATCTAATTTTATGCTAGATTAGATGACAAGTTAATTTCTTTATTCTGTTTTATATTGGAAATCATAATGCATCAACATAAACTAGAATGTCTTATTTACTTTAAGAAACTAACCTGAGTATATAGGAAAATAAAGATTTTAAAGAAAATAGAAAGCTATGAATGAACTTTGAAGTTGCTACTGCTTTAGAATTGTGTCATGTATCCTTAAGGGGCAAAGGTTAGACATAATCAGCTCAAACAGCTGTACAACATTTCCTTCTTACAAACATCAAAAAATCAATGTTACTTACTCTTTAGAGCAATGTCAGCATTCCAAAATAAATTTTTATTAAGGATTTTTTACATTCATGTTCATAGCAGCATTTTTTACCTTAGGTTAAAGATGGAAGCATTCCAAATGTCCATTTGTCCATTGATGGATTCTGCATGATTCTACTATTACTACACACACACACACACACACACACACACACACACACACACACACACTGCAATGTTTTACAGCTGTAAAAAGAGATACATGCACGGATGAACCTCAAAGAAATTATACAAAGTGATAAGCTGGTCACAAAAACACAAGTATGTATAATTCCAATTACACATAAAGATACCTAGAATGGTCAAATTCATAGAGACAGAAAGTAGGATGGTGATTGTCAGGGACTGGGAGGAGGGATAACAGGGGCTAGTGTTTAACTGGTATAGAGCTTTAGTTTGGGAAGATGAAAAAGTTCTGAAGGTAAATGGTGGTGATTAAGGACAATGTAAATATACTTAATGCCATGGAACATTACATTTAAAAATCATTAAGATGATAAATTATATGTTATTTATATTTTACCACACTTAAAAAAAGGAAGATGGTGACCGAGAAAAGTGGGGCTTAAGAGCCCCACTAACAACTAATCTCCATTACCACAAAATCAGTGCCTTTCATAGCCAGAAAACACCATCACCAGAGAAACAAAAAAATCACCAGGCTCCAGAGAGAAAGCAGACTGAGAACAGAGCTCAGAACCACAGAGGAGATACACCGGCCTCACACCCGAGGCTGCGGCAGCAGCGCCATACTGCCGGCGGCAGCGGCGACTTCACCGGATGGCTACAGCAAGCCGAGGTGAGCCGCTGCGGAACAGCCAGGCGGGATTTCTCGCCGCAGGTAAAATCTAAAGCTCCCAGTGGCTGAGCTCAGCACACGCTGCAGGGATTCAGAGTGGAAATCAAAACCAAGAAGAAATACGCCAGCCTCACGGCCGAGGGCGTAGCAGCGGCGCCATATTGCCACCGGTGGCAGCAGCAGAGAATTCAACGAATCCAGTACAGCTACATCTGTGTACTCAAGAACAGTGAGTCAAATTGCGGGCCACAGAGGAGAAATCCCAGTACTATACTCCCTGGGACTTGACCCAGTGGGGGAAGGGCGGTGGCAGAGATATCACACCATAGGAGAACTTGCAACCTGGCACCCCCCACAGTCTAAAGCAGCCTCTATTGACTCTCTGGGTCGGAGACTCTGTGATACAACCCAGTAAAGGAGTAGTGGGGTCTGAGATACTACAGACTCGAGATCCAGAACACCTTAAGTGAAGTCATAGTGACCCAAGGGAAGAACCCAGAGAAGGCACAAACTTCCTAAATCATGGGAAAGAGGAATAATACTGGAGCAATGAATGACCACAACCCCACAACATCAGAACCCGATAAAACAGAAAATCAGAGATTTCTAGACGATCAAATCAAGAAAATAACTGTAGAAATAATAGAGGTGCTTCGAAAAGAACTCAGAGAGAGCCAAAAATAGATAAAGGATGCAATTAATGAAGTAAAGGCCTCAATTCAAAGCACAAACAAACGATTAGACCACATGGAGAATAGAATCTCGCTCTTAGAAGATGATAATTCCAAAAATGAACGCATAGTTTCTAATCTAGAAAAAAATATCCGACAGCAGGAATCTGATATTGAAGAAATATGGGCCCATTTTAAGAGAGCTAACCTAAGAATAATTGGAATAGAGGAGGGAAAAGAAAGTGAAACCAAAGGGATCAACAATCTCTTCAAGGAAGTAATAGCAGAAAATTTTTCAAACATAGAGCAAGAGGTTGATACACAGGTCCAGGAAACTTATAGAACTCCCTTTAGACAGGATCGGAGAAGAGGATCCCCACGCCACATAATTGTCAAAATGACCAATGTGGAAGCCAAGCAGAGAATCTTAAAGGCAACAAAAACAAAGGGCCAAGTGACATTCAGAGGCAAACCAATTAGAATCACTCCAGACTTCCCAAACCAAGTCATGAGAGCCAGAAGGGCTTGGAGTAACATATTCCCAACTCTGAAAGAAAACAACTTCCAGCCAAAAATTTCCTACCCAGCAAAACTTTCTATCAAATTAGATGGGGAAATGAGAAGCTTCCATGACAAACAGAAACTGAAGGAATTTTTGTCTTCAAAACCAGCACTAGAGAAAATACTCAGAGATTAACTACAAAGAAGAAATAGGTAACACACACCAGAACCAGAGAAACAAGAGTTTCCATCCAACAGACAACTAAGATTGGTTATCTGTGGAGATTCATTATTTATGTTAGTCTTTTACCTATCTCTAAATGGTATTGTTTGCCTTTATTGTTGTTAATTCTTAGGATTTCTAGTTGGAATATTAATATACCTTCAGATATAGCATTTGGAAATATTTTATCCCATTCTATTAGTAACTGTTAACTCTGTTTACATTGTCTTTGGATATACAATATTTTTTTCTATTTTTTAGGGAGTTTGTATACTCTTCTGTTGCCTGTGCTATTGAAATCATATCCAAGAAATCACTGCCAATTTCAATGTTGTGAGGTTTTATGACCCAGATTTTCTCCTAAAAGTTTATGGTCTTAAGATTTATATTTAGATCTTTTATCTATTTTGAGTTAATATTTGTATATGGGATTAGGTAAGGGTCCAACTTTATTCTTTTCCATGTAATTATTATGTTTCAACAATATTTAGTTAAAATATTATTTCCACCACCAAATGTTCGTGGAAACCTTGTCAAAAATAACTTGATAATATAGGGAAGAATTTAGATCTAGGCTTGTATTTAACTCCAATGGTTTATATATCTGCCTTTAGAACAGTACTACACTGTTTCAATTATTGTAGCTTTATATGGTTTGAAATCAGAAAATATATATCTTCTAGCTTTGTTCTTTTTCAAGATCGTTTTGGGTACCTAGAGTCCATATTCCATATTAGGATAGATTTTTTTTTCTGAAAAATAAATATATAAATATATGATAGTTTCACCTAAAAAATAGAAAAAAATATTCTCTGGTAAGAAAGAAAGTAAAAAGAAATATTGAAATGTTATCTTTAAGTCATCAAAAGCTTGGTATCAGACAAATGAAACTGTTATGTGAGATTATCATTTTTAATTTTGGATAAATTGCTATAATACTAGATGTCAACCACTAAGCCAAGCATGGGAGGGAGAGATGGGGAGAGAATGGGGTGGGGATCGGGTGGGGGCTGACTGGGCGATGTGTGCATGTATGTCTACAAAAGTTTGTATCCCACTATGATGTATGAATACAGTGCACCAATAAAAAATTTAAAAATTTTTAAAAAAAGAGAATGATTCTGCACAGGTAAAAGGTCTATTGTGGCATCAAAAACAAGAATGGAGGGGGGAATATAATAAATCCTTCTCTGGCTTGGACACTCTAGTATTTAGAGCTAACGAAGTGACTGGTCTTAAATTTGCTAAGGTTGCTAGTTGGAGAGGAACAGGAATAATCGGCAGTGAAGCATGGAGTGGGGGAAGGTCCTACAATTTCTATTGCTCTATCATGCAGAAGAGCAGAAAGAAGCCCTGTTAGACTTGGCCAATAAACTGCCTTATGCTTTCCTATTTCCAAATAAATATGGTAAAAGGATTGGAAAGGGGTCCTGACATCAGCAGACCTGAGTCTTGTTGAAGCAAGATGGATCGGTTGAAATCTACCAGAGACACCACCCACTGCCACATGGAGGGTGAGGAGCCAGATCAGAGGGACTGGTTTGGTGTTGGAACACATCTACTCAAAGGCTTATAACACTTCATTCTCCTATGTGAACTGGGAGACCTGAGCTGCTTGGCACCACATCCGTGGATATAATGAAAGTCTTCAATGAGTAGAGTCACAGATATATGCAAAATTTTAAAGAGCAAAAACAGTGCAGGGACATATTAAAGAAGAAACTATAAAAAAGAACAGAGCAAAAAGAATCAAATGCAGATGAAAATGTTGGCTTGAGGTGTTGGGGAAAAGTGGGAGTAAAACCTGGCAAATGCTTCAAGGCCTCCAGTGTATTTGCATAACATTAAAATTAGATTTCGATTAATTCTCCAACAAATAATTTGACTTCAGAAGTTAGAAATATAAAGAGTCATTTTTGCTATTGGAAGTCTTCAAAATTCAAAAGTAGATTTGAAATTTTCAGTGCACACTTTCAGTTCCATAGGGATCATCTCCAGCTCTTTTTAAGAATAGCCTTAACCTAGGGCATTTCTGTCCATACCAATTAAACCACATGTTACATTGAAGACATGACCAAGGACAGCACAGATGTCTTACCTCTCAAGGCACTAATTTCCTCTTTAATTGTTTCCCTGTCAGAATCAATCTCTCTGTGGGGCCTGCTTTTGAGGCTCAGCCAGTCAGCTCCATTGTGCTGACATAACCCAGCTGATGCCAAATGGAGTCGGTGCCCGAGTCCCCATTAAAAGAACAAAACACACAGTCATCCCAGACATGGCACCCCATGGCTACACCAAGCATCACCATGACTTGAAAATCACAGACTGTCATAGAATGAAGGACCCTGGAGGCCAGCCCAGCCCAGCATTTGCCTAGAGAAGAGAAAATCAACTGGGGAGAGGTCGTGTGGTGAGCTGGTGACAGGGCAAGGGACCCACTCATGCCTTCCAACCCCTGGGCTGGCTCTAGCTCCACACCATCATGCACCACCACAGCATCTGTTTTTAAATGCCCCCTTTATCCAGTCACTTTGCTTTGCATAGTTGTTCTAATTTGAGACTTGATAAAACATGATTTACTGATGTGTGTTTCCAAGAATCCAAGATATAGAAGAGAAACAAGAATGAATTAGGGCAATATTCTCCCTCAAGACCAAATTCTTATATTCTAAACCAACTGGCAGAGCCAGTCATTATATCACTGAAACAAAGGAGACCAACGACATTAACATTAAGGGCAAGGTACAGTGGGCATTCTTTTGGCAACACAGCATCTTTTGAACTCATTGCTTATGTCTGATCAATTCCCTACTGTACAAACCCTGCTCTACCAAACCATTTCAATACAGAATCTTAGAAGGCCAGGTATACTATCCCCATAACTCAGGCTTGGTCTAGGTTCCAATCTCAGATATTCAGTGTGAATAACCCAACCCTGTGCCTGAGGCAGGCTATAGCAGCACTGTGGGAGAGGAGTATCCAGTATTCATGGTAGTAGCATCACACCAGCAAGGAACCCTGGTAATCAGGTCCCAGCATAGGGCAGCTTTTCTGCTCAGTGACCAGGTCTCCAAATCCATGGCTTCAGATGGTACCTAGAGTTCAACTGGCCAGACAAGGCAATTTAGAATGAAGAACTAGGGTTCTTCTCTGAGAACTTTGCTTGACCATTAAGAACTTGAATTAATAGTGACTTTGGCAAACTGTAAAACTAATTTTTTCAGGAAGTAAAATTTAAACAAAAATATTTTTTCTATAAACATCTAATTTTCAAATCATTGTGGCCAATCCCCTAATTATTTTCTTTCTAAAATATTATTATTTGATCGCAAATTTACAACACAAAACTTTATCTGGATTAAAATCATCCAGAAAGGTCAGTAAGGATCAATTAAAGGTAATATTTGTGTAATGGGGTTGTAAATCACAGTGAATCTGTATGATTATAATTACTTATCTGTGAAGAAGAATCGATCATGATCCAAAATAATCTTTGAGTTAGGCAAAATTACCTAATTTAATGAATATGGGTAAAATAAGTATGCCAACAAATTCTAAAAGTTTTATTATGGAATTTGTTATGGAAAATAAGTGGAAATGATAGATGCCAATAGAGTCATGCATAAGGAAATGTAGTTTAAGAAAATGGGTAGTTTTCTGCATCGATGGATTTTGTATTAGGAATAAACACTCATAGAAAATATTTAGGCACATTTTCTGCCATTTACTAATTTAGCAGGTGTCAGGAATAATTTTTTTGTTTCAGAGGGTAGTTAACGTAGTCGTAGTAGTTAAATAAAAAGTAAGATGAAGAGATCAAAACTCTTGCTGTCCTGGGTACTGACATCTGTGTAGTAGGAACATAGATCAGGGAGAAGAAAATGCTGGTGGTGATGTGTGTACATTTAATTAGGGCACTAACATAAAAAGCAATGCTGGACAACCAGGCCTTCATACTTTCTCAAACAATTAAAAGAAGGAGGAAGAGAACTCAGAAAAGGGAAGACTGCCAAAAGAAAAAGAAATATTAGAGATATTATTTATACGGAGTTTAACTAGAACCTTAATATACTGAAAAGGTAAAGCTTCAAACAGTGAAATTTTTCTGAGCTAGTAGTGTTTTGTTTTGTTTTGTTTGGTGGTATTGGGGTTCCTGGAAGCCCTTCTATCTCTGGGCTAAACTCCCAGACCTATTTTATTTTTGGAAACAGGGTATCTTAAGCCAGCATGGCTGGCTTAGAACCTGTGAGATCCTCCTGTCTCTGCCTTCCAAGCACAGGGATTACAAGCGTGCGCCACCACACCTGGCCGACTTGTTTTGTTTTTTGAAATATAGTTAATCCAACTTGCAGAACAATAATTTTTGTCAGCTGTACAAAGCCTTTACATTATGTAATAATTTTCTTTTTAAAAGCTAATAATTGGTTTTTGACATAGAAATTTCTTACTTCTTGGTTTCTCCTTTCTTTCTTTCTTTCTTTCTTTCTTTCTTTCTTTCTTTCTTTCTTTCTTTCTTTCTTTCTTTCTTTTGTGTTATGGGAGATGGAACCCAGGGCCATTCTACCTCCAAGAGACACCCCCAGCCCTATTTTTTATTCTATATTTAGAATCAGAGTCTCACTGAGTTGTAAAGGGTCTCAATAAGTAACTGAGTCTGTGCACGAACTGCGATCCTCCTGTCTCAGTCTCCCAAATTCTGGGATTACAGGCGTGCAACACCATGCCCAGCTCAATTATTTTTCTAAACATAAAATACAGTGTGGTCTAAAAAAAATGTAGTGTCCTGTGGCCCCCTTCTGGGTGGTTTCTGGACCCGTCTGGCAGTCATATGTGTCTGCAGTGTGTGTTCATTAACAACTAACCATATCTTCTGAAAATGCTGCAGTGACAAGGTTCTTTGTTGAGGAATGGCTTCATTGGGAATTAATAGCACCGTGTTGGTAAATGACAATATTTCCCAGGCCACTCAATGATAGCTCAGTGATATGTTCCATTACACATGCTTACACATGAGAAAACAATTTACCACGTCAGCGATGAATGTGTATTATTGGACCATCGGAAACACTGAAGTAATCTGTTACAACAATAATATGGCGGGTTGAAAAGGACATGCTCAGCAACCTGCTACAGGTAGCCATGAGTGGATAAAATGGCAGAGCATAGTTTGGCCAAGATATAAGCACGTCCAAAAAGCTAAAGAGCATCATGGTTTCACAGGGGGGCTAACATTCTACCTAATCAATGCAGTAATGTTTGAATAAATATAAATTACATAGACAGCATTTTTCTACTTGCAAAATGTATGAATAGATAAGATGGAAGACCAAAATTGGCTGCATATTTGCCCATGTTCTGTGTCAATGTCTGTGTGTGTGTGTGTGTGTGTGTGTGTGTGTGTGAGAAAGAGAGAGAAAAAAAGATATCAGACTAAGAATCTAATTTGGGGTGATTAATGTAGCAATCACACTTTTCTTCTTTCTTTATGGTAAATATATACAGAGCTGTTAATATATAATAAATAAAAATATATGAAAATATACGTGAATTAAAATATCACATTGGACTTTATAATTATGTACAAATATGTGTCAATCAAAAAATACTAAAAAAGCTAATTCAATAACTAAAAGCAATGGCTAAATTAAGCAATTACTCAGTGATCTAAGATACCTATTATAGGCATTTATCTTTTTCTGGTTAAAATATGACCTCGATTTTTACAAATACAGCATCTTCAATCTCAACAGGATAAAGCAAGATAAATAAATGAGATTGTATTTGTTTATTTTGATAAAAAAAGCCCTAGAATTTTCTTAATCAGTCTGAAATGATGCCATTTATAAAATTTAATTCATGTCTACTTTTTGGGAATACATATACTGTGTAAACTTTGTTTCTAAAACTATATTTTTCCCTGTCTGATTTAAAATGTTGAGAAGCTGGGCATGGTGGCGCACACTTGTAATCCCAGCATTTGGGAGGCTGAGACAGGAGGACTGCAGTTCAAGCACAGCCTCAACTACTTAGTGAGGCCCTTTGCAACACAGTGAGACCCTGTTTCAAAACAAAGAATAAAAAATGAGGCTGGGGGTATAGCTAGGAGGTAGAATGCCCCTGGGTTCCATTCCCAGTACCGCAAAAAAGTAAGTAAATAAGTAAAAAAATTAATAATAATAAAAATAAAAATTTTAAGAGAACATTTAACACTAGAATAAAGTAATGGCAGAAATTTTTCTTAAAATGCCCAGGGCTGCTTGGAGGTTATTATATATTCACACTAATCACCCAAATGCTCATACCTAGAGTTGTTAACAATTAGAGCATTAAACAATGGATTATAATATCTTTGATCAGCCTAAAGAGATACATTTATATTTATTAATTATTCTTATAAAGATAAATGTTGAAATAATTATTAGGGCTTCAAATAATGAATTGCAAACTCCTTAGCTTGGAAAGATACAGATGTATGTACTGATGATTCTTAAGAAGGCAAACACTGAAGTGAACTAAATATTAAGGCTAAAGGCACCAGAGAGGAGGGGTGGACAGCGAGCCGAGGTGAGCAGCTGCTGAACAGCTGGGCGGCAGTCAGCAGTTTTTTCAGTGCAAGGAGCGTCTAAAGCTCCCAAGGGCCAGGATCAACACACCCCGCAGGGACTCAGTGGAGCTCAAAACCAGAGAAGAACTACGCCAAACTCACGGCCAAGGACACGACAGCAGCACCTTACTGCCAGTGGCAGTGGTGAGTTCACCAGACGGCTGAAGACCAACACACTCAAACAGCCACCAGGCTCCAGAGAGGAGGGGTGGACAGCGAGCCGAGGTGAGCAGGTGCTGAACAGCTGGGAGGCAGTCAGCAGTTTTCTCAGTGCAGGGAACATCTAAAGCTCCCAAGGCCGGGCACTGCACACCTGGCAGGGACTCAGAGCGGAACTCAAAACCAGAGAAGAAATACACCAGCCTCACGGCCGAGGGCGTGGCAGTGGTGCCATACTACCAGAGGCAGCAGCTGCGAATCCATTAGCGCACTCAACAACCGTGAGTCAAATTGTGGCCCCTAGGGGAGAAATCCCAGTACTGCATTCCCAGGGACTTGTGCAGATAGTCTGCCTGGGTGGGAGATTTTAGCAGTGCAACCCAGTGGAGGAGTGGCGGTGGCAGAGATATCACACCACAGTCAAAACTCCCCGCTAGAGAACACCCAACTTGGCACGCCCCATGGTCTAAGAGGCCTCGATTGACTCCCTGGGTCTAAGACTTTGTGATACAACCCAGTAAAGGAGTAGTGGTGACTGAGATACCACAGACACGAGATCCAGAGCACCTTAAGTGAACTCGTAGTGACCCAGGGAAGAACCCAGAGAAGGCACAAACTTCCAAAATCATGGGAAAGAGAAATAACAATGGAGCAGTGAATGCCCACAACCCCACAACATCAGAATCTGATAACACAGAAATCCAGAGATCTCTAGAAGATCAAATCAGGAAAATAACTTTAGAAATAATAGAGGACTTTCAAAAAGAGTTCAGAGAGAGTAGAAAAGGGTTAAAGGATGCAATCATTGAAATAAAGGCCTCAATTCAAAGTATAAACAACAGATTAGACCACATGGAGAATAGAATCTCACTTCTTGAAGATGATCACTCCAAAAATGAACGCATAGTTTCTAATTTAGAAAAAAAACCCGACAGCAGGAATATGACATTGAAGAAATATGGGCCCATTTTAAAAGAGCTAACCTAAGAACAATTGGAATAGAGGAGGGAAAAGAAGGTGAAACCAAAGGGATCAATAATCTCTTCAAGGAAGTAATAGCAGAAAATTTCCCAAACATAGAGCAAGAGGTCGATACACAGATCCAGGAAACTTATCGAACTCCCTTTAGACAGGATCAGAGAAGAGGATCCCCACGCCACATAACTGTCAAAATGACTAATGTGGAAGTCAAGAAGAAAATGTTAAAGGCAACAAAAACAAAAGGACACGTGATATTCAGAGGCAAACCAATTAAAATCACTCCAGACTTCCCAAACCAGGTCATGAAAGCCAGAAGGGCTTGGAGTAACATATTTCAAACTCTGAAAGAAAACAACTTCCAGCCAAAAATTTCCTACCCAGCAAAACTATCCATAAAATTAGATGGGGAAATAAGAAGCTTCCATGACAAAGAGCAACTGAAGGAATTTATGTCTTCAAAACCAGCACTAGAGAAAATACTCAAGGAGATTAACTGCAAAGAGGAAATGGGTAATACACGCCAGAACCAAAGAAACAAGAATTCCTATCCAGCAGACAACTAAGCAAAGAAGAATAAACAGTATCTCAAACAGAAATAAGATCATAACATGTTGGGAATTAAACAATATCTCTCTATAATCACACTGAATGTAAATGGCCTCAACTCCCCAATAAAAAGACATAAAGTGGCAAAATGAATTAAAAGCCAGAATCCATCCATCTGCTGCTTAAAAGAAACACACCTTACAAGTAAAGATAGGAACAAACTCAAGGTAAAGGGCTGAAGCAAGGTAATCTATGCTAATGGTACTCAAAGACAAGCAGGAGAGTTTACATTTTTCTCAGCTGCTCACGGAACCTTGTCCAAAATAGATCACATCCTGGGACACAAAATGAGAACTAGCAAATTTAAAAAATGTTACATACTTCCCTGTGTCATTTCAGACCATAATGGAATGAAACTAGAAATCAACTATAAGAAGACCCAGAGAAACAACATAAACATGTGGAGACTGAACACCACACTTCTGAATGAATAATGGGTCATAGAAGATGTAAGAGGTGAAATCAAGAAATTTCTAGAAACAAATGAAAATAAATATACAACATATCAAAACCTCTGGGACACTTTGAAGGCAGTATTAAGAGGAAAATTTATAGCACTGAGTGCTCACATAAGAAAAACAGAAAATCTTCAAATAAATAGCCTAACGACACACCTCAAAGCCCTTGAAAAACAGGAACAATTGAACCCCAAAGCTAGCAGAAGACAGGAAATTATTAAAATTAGAGCAGAAATGAACAAAATAGAGAATAAAAAACAATACAGAAAATCAACAAAACCAAAAGCTGGTTTCTTGAAAAAATTAATAAGATTGATAAACCACTAGCCAACCTAACTAAAAAAAAGAGAGAACCCAAATTATGAAGATAAGAAATGAAAAAGGAGACATTACTACTGACAGCGTAGAAATCCAGAGGATTATCAGAAACTACTTTGAAAAACTATACTCCAACAAAATGGAAAATCTGGAAGAAATCGACAACTTCCTAGATAAATACAACCTTCCTAAACTGAGTCAAGAAGATATAGAACACTTAAACCAACCAATAACAATCAAAGAGATTGAAACAGCAATAAAGAGCTTACCATCAAAGAAAATCCCAGGACCAGATGGTTTCCCAAGTGAATTCTATAAAACCTTTATAGAAGAGCTAACCCCAATACTACTCAAACTATTTCATGAAATAGAAAAAACCGGGAGTCTCCCAAATACATTCTGTAAAGCCAACATCACACTAATACCCAAACTGAATAAAGACAGTTCAAGGAAGGAAAACTATAGGCCTATATCTCTGATGAACTTGGATGCAAAACTATTAAACAAAATACTAGCAACACGCATTCAAAACCACATCAAGAAAATCATACACCATGACCAGGTAGGGTTCATCCCAGGGATGCAAGGCTGGTTCAATATACAAAAATCAATCCATGTAATTCATCATATAAACAGAATCAAAGACAAAAATCACATGATCATCTCAATAGATGCTGAAAAAGCACTTGATAAAATTCAACATTCATTTATGATAAAAACACTCCAGAGAATTGGAATAGAAGGAACATTTCTCAACATTATTAAGGCAATCTACAATAAGCCCACTGCCAACATCATATTAAATGGGGAAAAACTTCAAGAATTCCCCCTAAAAACTGGAATGAGACAAGGATGTCCACTATCACCACTTCTCTTCAATATAGTACTAGAGACTCTAGCCAGAGCAATAAGCCAAGAAAAGGAAATCAAAGGAGTACAACTAGGAAAAGAAGAACTCAAGCTTTCACTATTTGCAGATTACATGATACTATATTTAGAAAACCCAACAAACTCAACCAAAAGGCTTATAGAACTGATCAACAAATTCAGCAAAGTATCTGGATACAAAATCAATCTTAAAAAATCAGAAGCTTTCCTGTACACCAACTATAAATCCATTGAAAAAGAAATTCAGAAAACACTTCCACTCAGGATCTCCCGCAAGAAAATAAAATACCTAGGTATAAACTTGACCAAAGAGGTAAAAGATCTCTACAACGAAAATTATAAAACACTGAAAAAAGAAATCGAAGAAGATCTTAGAAGATGGAAAGATCTTCCATGTTCATGGATTGGCAGAATAAATATCATTAAAATGGCCATCCTCCCAAAAGTGATCTACAGATTTAATGCAATGCCCAATAACCTACCAAAATCATTCCTGACAGACATAAAAAAATCAGTCCTTAAATTTATCTGGAATAACAAAAAGCCCAGAATAGCCAATGTAGTTTCAGCAACAAAAACCATGCAGGAGGAATCACAATACCTGACTTTAAACTATACTACAAAGCCATTGTAATAAAAACAGCATGGTACTGGCAAAAGAACAGATATATAGACCAATGGAGCAGAATAGAAGACCCAGAAACAAGTCCACACACTTTCAGCCAATTGATTTTTGACAAAGGGGCCAAAAACGTACACTGGAAAAAAGATAGCCTCTTCAACAAATGGTGTTGGCAAAACTGGTTAACCATATGCAGAAAATTGGAAATTAATCCCACTTTTTCACCCTGTACAAAAGTCAACTCACGATGGATCAAAGACTTGGAAATTAAACCAGAGACCTTGAAGCTCCTTGAAGAGGGCATAGGTCCAACACTACAACACATAGGCACAGATAAACATTTCCTCAACAAGTCCCCAAAGGCACAACAAATTAAAAGGAGAATCAATACATGGGATTGCATGAAACTGAAGAGCTTCTGTTCAGCAAAGGAAACTATCAAGAACCTCAATCGAGAGCTAACAGAATGCGAGAAGATTTTTGCCACCTACACCACCCATAGAGGACTAATATCTAGAATATACAGAGAACTCAAGAAACTCAACACTAAGAAAACAAAGCATCCAATAACAAAATGGGCAAATAAACTAAATAGACACTTCACAAAAGAAGAAATTCAAATGGCCAATAAGTGCATGAAAAAATGCTCAACATCACTGGCAATCAGAGAGATGCAAATCAAAACTACCCTGAGATTTCACCTAACTCCAACTAGAATGGCAATCATTCAAAACACAAACAACAATAGATGCTGGCGAGGATGTGGAGAAGTGGGAACTCTAAAACATTGTTGGTGGGATTGCAAATTAGTGCAACCACTTTGGAAAACAGTATGGAGAATCCTCAGAAGAATGGGAACAAATCTACCATTTGATCCAGCAATACCACTTCTGGGTATCTACCCAAAAGATAGGAAGCCAAACTACCAAACTAATGCATGTGTATCTATGTTCATAGCTGCACAATTCACCATAGCCAAACTATGGAACCAGCCAAGATGTCCATCAACAGATGAATGGATTACAAAACTGTGGGATATGTACACAATGGAATTTTACTCAGCCATCAAAAAAAACCCTCAATTACATCATTTTCAGGGAAATGAATGGAACTGGAGGACATTATGCTAAGTGAAATTAGTCAGTCAAAAAAAATAAGAAATCAGATGCTTTCCCTAATATGTGAGAGTTAGGGAGAAATGGGTCATAGAAGGAACTCTTGAAAGAGGAAATCCTATAGAGGAGCGAACAAGACAACCTAAAGGAGGAAAAAGGAAGGGGGAAGAGGAAAATCTCTAAAACACACAGTGTACTTAAATATATCGAAGTCAATCACTAAGCCAAGGGGGTGGGAATTGGGTAGGGGTTAAATCAGCGATGAGTACATGTTTATACAAACAAGTTTTTTACCCCAATATGATGTTTGAATATAATGCACCAATAAAAAAATTTAAAAGATAAATAAATAAATAAATATTAAGGCTAGAGTGTTGTTATTGTTGTTGCTGCTGCTGCTGCTGTTTTTACAGTACTGGGGACTGAACTCAGGGGCATCTACCTTCAAGCTACACCTCCAGCCCTATTTTGAAACAAAGTAAGTAAATTGCAGAGGGCCTCACTATGTTGCTGAGGTTGGCTAGGAACCTGAGGTTGGCTAGGAACCTGTGATCCTCCTGTCTCAGCCTCCCAAGTACTGGGATTACAAGTGTGCACCACCATGCCCAGCTAAGGTTAGAGGTTAGTTGGCCAAAACATTCATGTAATCAAATCAAATCATTTGAAACTCAAGTATGATGGTTAAAAATAATTGTTTCCTTCCTTCCTTCCTTCCTTCCTTCCTTCCTTCCTTCCTTCCTTCCTTCCTTCCTTCCTTTTTTTCTTTCTTTCCCAGGGCCTGAGGCATGCTAGTCAACCAATTTACCACTTAAGCTAAACCCCAGCCCTTACTTAAATCCTCAATAGAAGCCCCTTACTAAAAGTAAAGGTATAAAAAAGTTTATTTGTAAGAAGGCTGCTATGTAGATTATCTATATGTAGAAATCATTATATAAGCAGTTTGTTCTTTTCTTTGTAAATTAAATCCAGAAATAGTATTTTTAAAGTAAAATTAAGCCAGGCGTGGGTGGCGCACGCTTATATTCCCCGTGCTTGGGAGGCAGGGACAGGAGGATCGCGCACGTTCAAAGCCAGCCGCGTGCGCTGGCTTAGGAGACCCTGTTTCCAAATAAAAATGTAAAAAATAGGTGGGAGTGTAGCCCGGAGGTAGAAGGGCTTCCAGGAACCCCAGTACCACACACACACAAAAAAAAGTAAAATTAATATACTCCTATCCACTCCTCAAAATATAGGTTAAAAATGTTTCTGGAGATATCATTGCTAAAAAATACCACTTTAAACATTATTACTGCCGGGCGTGGTGGCGCACGCTTGTAATCCCCGCGCTTGGGAGGCAGAGACAGGAGGATCGCGCAGGTTCGAAGCCAGCCGCGCGCGCTGGCTTAGGAGACCCTGTTTCCAAATGAAAATGTAAAAATAGGTCTGGGAGTGTAGCCCGGAGGTAGAAGGGCTTCCAGGAACCCCAGTACCACCAAAAAAAAACCAAAAAACAAAAAAACAAACAAAACAAACAAACAAAAAAAAACATTATTACTTCTTCAAAATTCAATCTCTGAGTCTCACTTTGAATACTTGAAGACTAAAAGACAAATTTTAATTCCTTTATATTTTCTAGTATATTAGGATGAACATTAATTGTAATATTAGAGGTTATAAGGTCTAAAATAATAATTTAAAACAACATGAAAAGAAAACCTATGGGAAGGGTGGAATTAAAAAAAAAACCAACTCTGCAGTTTTAATGTCATCAGTTTATGAAATAAGTGAATGAATTTTTTGACATTTAACTCCAGGTCATTTTCTAATTTTATAAGATATTTATTATGAAATAATATCATTTTATTACATGAAAATTTTGACTGCTTTTTTCCTGTGGAAGACTTCAGCGATTAGTCCTGAGGGATCATAGTGCTTACGTGAGGAACTCTATAGCCTTTGTGTATGAAGAACAGGTTAGAGATAGGAATATTATTTTTCTAGGAATAGTATTCCTAGAGATATGAATATTATTTTTGCTAAAAATAAAACAAAAAATTACATCATGCAGGTTCAATACCAATTGCTTTTTGCATCTTGCTAAAGCTTCTGAAACATCTATGTTATTGGTTTTGTAACTATTTCAGTTTTACTCTGTTGAGAGCAAACGGTTTATCTCTTCTTGGATTTATGCAATTTCCCCAAATGTGATGTTAAATTTTGGCTAAGTAATGAAATGCTCCTGTTCTGAAGTCATAATTGTTGAACTGGAATCTGGTTTTGCCATTCACCAGTTGCAAGCCTTTGCAGATACTACATAACTTTTCTCAGTCTCCAGTTCCTCATCATGAATGGAGAGTAACCACAGGGCTGACTCCATCCCATCATGTGCTGTGGATGTTAAATAAAAAGAAGGTTCTCAGTTCCAGTCGGGGTGGCTGCTTGGAGCATTATACCTGCAACAAACACCAGCCTTTATACTGCTACTAAGGAATTAAGGAAATGCAACTAAAGATGCTAAAAGGAATGTAACATAGCGATAGCTTTTTTTTTCTTAGTGATATTTGGGAGAATATGTCATAGAAAATTATTTGGTGTCTCTGGATCCTGATTTCAAAATCTTTAATCTTTAGAGAAAAAACCTCAGGCTCTTCCAGATTGCTGTGAAATTCAAAGATAATACATGTAAAGTTTGCAGCACGGTGCCCAACAGTAACTCAGTAAGTGGTCTGAGAAGCTCTTATCCCTGCCAGTATTATGGCTGCCTAAATTGACTTCCTGTTCACTTTGGCTGGACTCATGAATGCTTGAGGTCAACAGGCAGGAGTTATCAGGGCTATCTGAGACAATATTGTGGAAAAGGCCAATTTTGTGGTCAAAACACACCCTTTAATATTCCTTTTCCCACATGAGGAACTATCCCTTAGAAGTCTGCTGATTTCCCTCACCCCCTACCAAATATGGTTTCAAAAGGTGACATATACCTGTAATCTCAGTACTTGGGAAGCTGAAACAGGAGGATTTCAGGGTCAAGAACAGCCTTAGCAATACAGCGAGTAGCGAGACTCAGTGTCCTAGTGAAACTGTTTCAAAAAATAAAACATAAAAAGGGCTGGGGCATAGCTAGGAGGTAAAATTCCCTTGGGTTCAATCCTCAGTATCAAAACAAAACAAAACATCCTCAAATAATAAGTGGGTTCTATATATTCTTTTCAGCCTAACTTTTTAACTGATAATTTTTTTGTGTGTTTGTGGTACTGGGGATGAAACCCAGGGGCAGTCTACCTCTAAGCTATACCCCTTGCCCAATTTTTTGTTCTTTATTTTAAAACAAGATCTCACTGAGTTGCAAAGGACCTCACTAAGTAGTAGCTGAGGCTGTCCAAGAACCGTGATCCTCCTGTCTCAGCCTCCCAAATGCTAGGATTACAAGCATGCAACTGATAATTGATTAAACCAAGGTAACATTAAGATTTCTTGCCTGATTAGTGGGAAGGACTTGTGAAAATCTTTGTCAGAGTCTCTCCAATTGCACTCTGTAACCTTGAAACTTCCAAAGCTGGCTGTGATTATAAAGGAACCAGGCCCAAGGAACTGCTCAATGGAAGGTACCAAAAGTATTAAAATCAATAAGGTATGCAGAGAGCTACCAGATAATTACAATGTTGTTCTCTCAAGTCCAGTTTTGATTTAGAGAACTACTGGCCCATATGCCTTTTTATCATATTTACAATCCAGAAATACTTCTAGAGCAGTAACAGCCCATTCTTCTGGAAATTTCTTCCCTCGGCAATAGCATGATGTACTTTAAAAAATATTAGCTACCGCCATTCATTCAAAACTACTTTGAGATGGAAATGCTATCTACCTGAGAACTGTGTCCTCTTATTGTGACCTGGATTTTCTAAACTTAACATTGTACATATAACCTTATTAATTAACTATGAATATGATTTCTAAGGAAAAAGACCTGCTCAAATTCCACTGCCCAGTCTACATGAAGGAAGAAATGCCACTGGATTGGAAATCTGTATCTTTGTGCTTTAGAAAGAGGGGGAAAGGAGCCAGGCGTGGTGGTGCATTCCTATAATCTAAGTACTCGGGAGGCTGCATGAGACAGGTGGATCACAGGTTCAAAGCTGTCCTCTGCAACTCAGTGAGACTCTCAAAAACTTAGCATGACCCTGTTTTCAAATAAAAAATAAAATAGGGCTGAGGATATAGCTTGAGGTAGAATACCCCAGGTTTAATCTCAGGAAGGAAGGAAGGAAGGAAGGAAGGGGAAAGGAAGGACACACAAACAGATGGATGCACGGACATGATGGAGCAGGGCATTTAAGTTTACTGAAGTAAATGTGTCCCAGCCCATTCCAGTAGTACAGAATAGACTTGAGACCTGGTGAAAAGAAGAGTTTTTCTTGTTGGCAGATTCAGGACTGTGGGGAGACACTTGCTTCTATGAAAACAGTACAAAACTTGCCTTCATGTGATATAATATACCTCTATGTAATACTCCAAAGGCAGTTTTACGCATCACAAAATCACTTAAAAGATCAACTGTCATGTGAAACAACCTTGAATCCGATTTTGATATTACAGAGTAGACTTCATGTTTCAGGGGGCTCAGAGGAAGAGAAAGAACAAACTGTTTCCCAGGGAGTTGGGGCAAAGCTCAGGACTTCAGATAGAGACTCAACCTAATGATAAGTGCAATCCCCTCCAAGGAGTGAAGAAATAGTGCTGGCCTGCTAGAAGACTGACAGTAGATGCACCCCAGTGACTCAGCAGCCCCTACCTGTGCACTTTAAAGCCTTAAGGCACTCTGGAGTAATAGCATTGGGTTTATTAAACAATATTTTAAACAAGCTTTTTTTAGATGATTATATGCATGTATATATTACCCATATATATGTATATATATATATGACATGCAGATATACATATTTTATATATAACTATTTTAAATGTGTATAGGAGGACATTAAATATATTGTTCACTTTATAGTAGTGGTTTATCAATTAAGAGATATTAAAAGTTGTATTATATTTATACAGAAATCTGCTAAATATTTTGGCTCTGAAAGACACTGACTTTTATGTGAAAATACAGGAACCCAAAGCCAGGGTGTACTCTGTTAAGACCTAACGGTATCCCATTTCTGAAGCATAATGATATACCTGTTAAAATTTATATTTGAGTTTGAATTGGGCTTTGTTTTTTTTTTTGTATGTTATCTGTATGTATGAATCTTTTGTATTTTGTAGGTATGTCTTTGTGTATTTTCAAATACCACAACTAAAAGATAAATGGAATAATCAGGGCCCTCCAAACAGAAATAAATGCTTTCAGCCATCATAAAATCAACACAGAGCTGGGCATGGTGGCCATGCCTGTAATCCCAATACCTGGGAGGCTGAGACAGGAAGATCACAGGTTTGAGATCAACCTTAGCAATGTGAGGCCTTCAGCAACTTAGTGATACCCTGTATTAAAATAAAAATAAATAAATAAAATACGGCTGGGGATGTAGCTCAAAGGTAGAATGCCCATGGGTTCAATTCCCAGCATCTCTCTAACTCAGATAAAAGTGAAACAAGGTAAATATCAAAGTCATTCTAGAAGAAAACCAGGAGAAATGATTAAAAAGTGCTTTATCATCTTTAGGCCCAGACTGTGTGTGGAAGGGGAGTGAAGCCCTTTCCTCTGCGCCCAGGACGCCATGATGGACCACGAGCATCACCTCAGACTGCTGTGGAAGCAGCTGGCAGGACACAGGACAGGAAGGTAGGAGAACATCACCCTGGTTATTCGGAGTGCTCATGTGCAGAATGTGTAATCTATACCAGGGATATCGATACTACAAATCATTTGTTTATTTTTGTAAACGATGTTTGTTCCATATGTCTCTGGATTTATGCAACTGTATCAAGAAATGAAATAATATTTACTAATTCTTTTTTTTTGCACAAACCATTTGCACACATTGGGAGGTTAGAGATATTTTGTTAAAACATTTAGGGCCAAACAACAACAATGAATCATTTTTAGGAGGACATTTTTTGGGGGGATGAAATGAATATATATTGAAGTTACTTATAAAATTGCCATTCATAAAGCATGGCTTAAGAAAACTATCTAATGTGGTACTGTATACAAATAACTATTAAAATAAATAAAACGTGCCCATTCTTTTTAAGATAATATACATACCTTAGACTGTATGCATGACTTTAATGCATAATCTAATATTGCTCTCTCTCTCTCTCTCTCCTCTCTCTCTCTCTCTCTCTCTCTCTCTCTCTCACACACACACACACACACACACACACACACACACACACACAACTGTGTGCCAATACCGACACATACATACCCACTGCCTTACTTAGACCATTTTGATATAAAATTCCATATAAGAAACTTATTTTAGAGCTATGAGGTAGAAAATATTTTAATTCTCCTGAATTATTATCCTTCTCCTCCCAACTCCATTCCTGTCTGGGAAAAGAACCCAGGGTCCCATGCATGCTAAGCAAGTACCCTACCTCTGTATTCCCAACCCTTTTTATTTTGAGACAGGGCTCCCTAAATTTTGCCTAAGCCTGCCCCAAACTGAGCTCCTCCTTTCTCAGTTTTCCAGATCAATGATGGGGCACTCCAGATGTGTGCCACTGTGTTTATTTATAATCTTTATAATGTAACTGCATATTTTGGTTTTCACTTTGGTGTTTAAAAGAACAAATTTTGTGGCCTGGATTGTTTATGCTTATTTCTCTTTTAAAGATTATCGAAATTTTTGCCTATCTTTGTTTTGCTACTTGATGGTTGATGTTTTATTTAAAATCATATGTTTTCCTTTCATAAGATACGACTTTAGTTCCTGGGGTTTTGTGGATTTGGTAAGCGACCTCAGGTCTTCAGTGGGAAAAGGCAAGACGTAGATGATGACATATGTATGGATATAGAACTCTAGTTAATCTCAATCTCTCTCTCTCTCTCCCTCCCTCCCTCCCTCCCTCTCTTATCTATCTCTACCTCTATATCTCTGTTGCTCTCTCCTCTCCCTATGTGTATATGTGTCGATAGCACATTTCAATTTCATTTATTTCAAATCTTCTCCTTATAGAAAAGTGCTTTAGTTTTCAAATATTCATTAGACATGTATTCTCTCTGTGTAAACACTAACATGTATATGACTGCTTTCCTTTAAGGAGATTCCAACAATCTAAGAACTATGTTTTTTTCAATACAGCCAGCTTTAAAGTCTAATTAAACCTTTAAGGAAATTTGAGAGGTAATGATGCAAAATTTACCTGAAGAGGTCGTGAGACAGAGAAATGTTTGGATCTTAGCACATTTCCATGCCTGTTCTTCTGAAACAAATTCCTTTTCAGCATATTGCTCTGGGGTTTTCCAATGGAGGAGTTATTTCTCACTCATTCTGTCCTCAAGGGACAAATTCCTAAATGTTACAGCTCCCATCTATTTTGATAAAAATGTTAATATGCTTGTTACTTTATCTGTGGATGAAGATGTATGGGTAAAACATGGACCTTAATGACAGAGTTGAACGGGATTCAGAAGACCTGAGTGAAGTTGTAGAAATAACTTAATGTTTCTTTTATTTTTCCTTCTTTCTTTTATTTTCCTTTCTATTATTTTCCCTTATTTTACATGTATGTAAAAATGGTATAAGCTAAGCTTTATGCAGGGTGCACACCTATAATCTCAGTACTTGGGACACTGAGACAAAAGGATCATAAGCCTCAGCAATTTAGTAAGATCCTGTTTCAGAATAAAAAAATAAAAGCCAGGTATGGCAGCACATGCTTGTAATCCCAGTACTTGGGAGGCTGAGACAGGAGGAACACAGTTCTAGCCAGCCTCAGCTACTTAGTGAGGCCCTTTGCAACTTAGGGAGAACTTGTTTCAAAAATAAAGAATAAAAATAGGACTGGGGGTCACAGAGGTACAATCCCTGGGTTCAAGTCCCAGTATGAAGAAAAAAATAAAATGTATGTCAAAATAACTCCAAAATAGCTCTTCTTTCTTTTCTCAGTAGTGTGCAGGTAGCATATTTGATGTGGTAAGATATAAGTAATTTATTTAAAATGTTGGACATTCTTGTTATCGCTAAATGTTTGCTATTCAATCCTTTTGTAACTTTATAGGTTTATAGTTTCTTGTGTGCTATAGTAGAAAATACATGAATGGATGATTTGAGATCAGAAGAATTATTTTTATGGTTTCTTGCTAATAAAATGAAATTTACACTACTATCCAGCACAGCAGTCCAGTTTTAGAACTAAGTTAACATGTAGCCAATATTTAAAATTTTTCTTAATTTTAAACTTTGGGATGTATTATTGTTTTAATTAGCATTACTCTGCTACTTACTCTGGTAAGTAGTATGGACGGAATATTGTGTCCTCCCCATATTCATGTTGAAACTCAAATCTTTAATATGATGGTGTCAGAAAACTGGCCCTTTGTGAGGTAATTAGGTGGAGGAGGTGGAGCCCTAGGATGGAATTAGTGCTTTTATAAGAAGGTACGAGAGCCAGCTTGCTTCCTTTCCCTCCGCCATGTGAGGACACAACAGAAAGATGACTATGAGTAAACTAGATTGAGGATCCTCTCCAGGAGCTGAATGGACTGCCACCTTCATCTTGGACCTTCCAGCCTCGGAAGAGAGACATAAGTGTATGTTATCTAAGATACTCTGTCTATAGTAATTTGCTATGGCAGCCTGAGAAGACTAAGGTAATAAGTTTATATTTCTAATTTTCTCTTTATATTGGCGTTTTGTACATTTTTTGATATATCATTTAAAAACTTTTTATCTATTACATTTGTCCCTCTTTTTTGTTGTTATTGCTCTTCTACCTCTGAATTACACATTTAGCCCTAATTTTTTTTTAAATTTTGAAACAGAGTCTTGCTAAATTGCTGAGACTAGCTTTGAAACTGTGATCCTCCTGTCTCACTCTCCCAAATATTGGGATTAAAGGTGTGTGCCAGCACCCATAGTTTCTATTATATTTCTATAAATGTTTTATAGTCTATTTTATGTTCTATTTTTTATATTTCTATGGGATAGAAGTTATAAATTTTAGACAATTAAATGCCTGTAATTTCTTCTATTTTACCAGGCTTGATTAATTAAATTTTGTTTTTAACTTTTGTCAATTCATAGTGGTATATGATATAAAATGCTGCTCTACTGGTATATGATATAACATAACCCTACATTATTTGTTTTTAAATAACTAATCTCTTATTTTATGTATTAAACGTTTACTTATTGTTTTGAGTTACTATAACCATGTATTTTTCTTATATGAAATATAAATTATTTCTTACTCTACTTTTTGTTCTGTAGACGTTTATAATTTGTTGTAAAACAGGCCCTGATTATTTCAATGAAGGATTTCACACATTAAGAAAGTGCCACAATAAAATGAGATCATAATAAGATGCGATTGTAAAAAGTTTATGGAAATGGAAATATGACAAAGCAGAATACAAATACAAACCAGAGGCAAGAATAAGATGGAGCAAAGAGTAAACTGGACATGTGTATCAGAATGTCCTCCAGGGGCTGCAGGCAGGTTGCATGCTCAGCTCAGATTTGCTAGTAGCTGATACAGAAAAGGGGTCACAACACAACTGCTAGTGCCCTTGACATGGAAACCGCTTATTCAGTCTACATGCTGAATTCATGGGGTATTTTTCACCAGGACTCCATAATAAGCCTATCCTGGGATCTAGTGGGTAAGTAACTGGACAGCATTCTTACAACTGCCATAAAGATTCCGTGAGTTTCAGTATATTAGTGGTGCCCCCAACAAAAGAAAGAATAAATTAGGGTGATGCTTTCAGGAAAGCTAATTCTTCTTGTTCATTGTTGACTCCTCATTCCCTGCACATTCTTAGCATACAGTAGAGGCCTAAAGAGTATTACCGAATGAATAAATGAGTAAAATATTGAGTGGTTCCACTTGTAGGTATCTACTTCTACTAAATGCCAACAGTATGGCTACACAGTGCTGCTGGTTGGTGTAGTCCCATATACCTCTGCATTTTATTGATCTGGAAATAGGTTCAGAAATCCTTAGAGGAAGTTAGGGTGACGAACGTGCTCTAACATGACACCTTTGATTTATTGTTATTCTTTAATGCATTAAAAAAATCTGGTTAGCCTAATTCTCTTTCATTCTGTTCCTTTCCTAAAGCTATTTGTTCCTATTATTTTATGACACCATTTTAAGTTCAAACAATCACATGCACACGTACAAAAAAGCTTTAGTGTATTATCTCTAAAGAGGCTTCTTCCTGTTTTACCCAGGACAGTCCAGTTTATGCCTGTTGTCCAGAAAATGCTTCATTCTTGAAAATGTCCAGATTGGGATGATATACTATGTGGTCACCTACTCTGTCATTTTTATTCACTGCCATAGCTATGGCCAGAGTTTGAACTGACCTGTCTCTCATTGGCCATCTAGCCCTACCACCTGTATGGCTCATTCTCCTCCCACTTCTGATCATGCTTAGCACCAACCAAATTCTCTCAGCACAGATGGAAGCTTCTCTCTTGCTTTAATACTTGGAAACATGTAAACTGAATGAATTCACTAATAGATTTTTATATACTTTCCCCAAAAAGGCTTACTCTTTATAATTTTTTCTACCTTCAGGGAAAAAAAACTGTTGGGATTTTGTGCTTAATTTTTCTCGATATTGGGCTACACCCTCAGCCCTATTTTTTTACTTGAAAAGAGGCACTCACCAAGTTGTGAACAGCCTCAATAAATTTCTGAGACTGGCCATAAAATTGTGATCTTCCTGTCTAAGCCTCCCAAGTACTGGGATTCTAGGTATGAGCCACTCTGCCTGGATCCATCTATATGCCTTTAGAGTCAAGAAGGACAGTGTGTACTCTTAGAGAATCTAAGTGTTCTGCAATGCAATTTAGTTCATACGCTCTTAAGTAAACATGGATACTTTCCATTTCTTGGGAATTTCAACTTGGTCTTGTTAAGAAAAAAGGGAGAAAGTACTCAAAACAGAAGCTGTCCTAGATAAATAAAAAATACATGATTACCTTTGTTATCTTGGCAGCTTCTTTTTTAAGTCCTCCATTTCAGGTTGGCTGATTATAAAAAAAACAAAACAAAAAAAAAACTTACCTTTTTTCTTTTTTTATCTTAGAGAACATCAAGAAAAAATTTGACTCACTGAGCGCTTGATGATGTGAACAGTTTAAAATGTTAGAAAACAAGTAGAAGCAGTAGACATTAGCCTTTCTGTATTGAATGCTTCCTAGTAAAAAGACGGATACTGCTGTTATTAACACCTATGATTGTGCTGAATTAGTTTTATGGACTCAATAAGCCCTCCTGGATGATGAACATTTTGTAATTCAAAGAATGACTCATGGAAAATATAGTTTTCATTTGCTGAAGTGCTGTAGAATTGAATTTAGAAATGTCTTGCTGTGTTGAAATGGATTCAATTTGAATGGAAATGCAAAAGCTACAATAAACTTTAAAGATGTATAAGGACATTCTGTTTCTTTCATCTATTTGGGAAAGCAGAAGCCAGCAACTAATGTCCCTGGGACCCATTGCACAGTTCTATTCTATTACATAAAGAAGCATTATATAAAACAAAGTCACTATTATCTATTTTCAGAGCAAATAAAGTAAACAAAGCCATTTTTTCTGAGATGTTAGATGGCATCTAAGAAAGTATTATAATTGAGGTCCACTGTATCTAAAACTTAAGAATGTTTGTATACTTTGATTTAGCTTGACCAAATAGACAAACACCTGAGTTTTAAAATGCACCAAGTGTTGTGTGCATGCATATGCCTATCATTCTATACCTCTGTGTGATGTATGATTACAAGGCACCAATAAAAATATAGCCAGCATGGTGGCACACGCTTGTAATCCCCGTGCTGGGGAGGTTGAGACAGGAGGATCGCTCAAGTTCAAAGCCAGCCTTAGGGGGCTTAAGAGACCTTGTTTCCAAATAAAATATAAAATATATCTGGGAGTGTAGCCCAGAGGTAGAAGGCCCCTGGGTTCCACCCCAGTACCACCAAAAAAAAAAAAAAAGTACATGCTAAAACTTTACTAAAGTAAAGCAAGACATCATCAAGTGATGTTTTGAGACAAATCTAAACCAGTAAAATTGACAGGTTTCATTTTAAACTTGTAATTGGTATTCTATATTTCTCTGATATCAGTTGTTGTGTCAAAGGGTAAATCTTAAGTCACATACCAGTAATAACTTTCCTACTTAGGATCGGATTAAATTTGATTCTGAAGAAATTGGTGACCAGGTAGTTGTTTTTGCAAGGCAGCAATTAGAGGGGGGAATCTTAAGAGCAAAACTAGGATGGATTTTTATCATTTGAGAATTTGAGATTTTAAGATGTACAGATGATTTTCAAAGAACCATTCATTGCAGTAGTTTACTTTGAATAACATCCCAGGAAAATAAACATTTTTAAGGTTTGAAGGTCAAATATAAAATAATATTCATATAGAAAACGTAATTTAATCTTTTTAATATCTCTATGTATGGAATGATTAACTCTAAGACATACTGAATTTAATTGCAACATCTCTGCTAAAATCATTTACCTTTCTTAATGTTTCCAACACACATACCCTCAAATAGATACAATTGTCGACATAAAAAGCTAGAAATACTAAATGTTGGAGGACCAAAATAAGCAATGTTTTCAAGTATTCCCTCTATATTCTGATTCTATTGCTACTACATTATTTTGACTGCAGATAATAACATGTTGACTTAGCTTTGCCAAAGTGACAACATGCGAGTATAAACAAGTAAACATGGAAAAAAAGAAAGAAAACAAACAAGCATTTTCTCTAGGCAAGTTAGAAATAATTATATGTTCTCTCTTTTAAATATTTCAAAAAAAACCCTAATCTTGTATAAATTGCACTAATTGTTTCTTAATATATTTCATTTAAAAATTTATTACAGTGTCATTTCTCCATTCCAGTGTAGTTTACATATAAAATGTTTTCTTATTTTACCCTTCCTTAAGAATGTGCCTTTATACTTGCCACTCTACCATGTTTCCTTAGAGAAATCTTTCAAGGGCCTTGCTTTATAACAAGTTACATGGGCATATTCTGGAATGTTATTTACCAGCTGGTTAAGAAATTGATAGTTTATAAGTGTGCAAATATCTTAGATTTAGGGATGAAAGGTACTATTATGCTATTACCATAAACCTACTTTACTGTAAATACTGTGGTAACCCAGCCCTAAAAGAATCTATTAAGTTAACATTATGCATTTTTTGGTTTTTGAGGTTTCTGAAACTCATCCATCATTCAGTACCAATTGACGTTTACAAATACCACAGGGCTTGACTATCAGGCTGCTTTGTATGCTTTTCCTGCTCCTCCCTTCCCCTCTTTCTATCCCACCATCTTTATCTAACCTTTGTAATCAGTCATGGCTTGTTTATTACCATTTGAAAAATAGCGTTAAAATGTTTATATACAATCACTTTGTAATTAGTAGGAAATGACTTTATGGTGTTGTTTAACTGATTCCCGCTGGTAGGAGAAAGCCTGGGTTATGTCTAATGGATTTTCCCCATCTCCTCCAGTGGTGATGTGTGGCAAATGGGTTGTGAATGAATATAGACCGTGTAATGAATTATGGCACCAAAGACTGATGTGAAGGGCAGATAGGGAAAACAAAAGGCTTTCATCAGAAAGGATGTCCTGTGGACCAATGTCACAGATACCACTTTTCATTTACACATTATTTTAAAACTTTTTCTGGCCTTTATACTGCTTTTGACATGTTTTATGTAATCAAGTGAATTGTAACTTTGAGAAGTCTGAGTGGATTTGAATGGAGCATTTGTTTTTTGAAGCAAATTCTGCTGTGTGCAGTTCCATCTCACAGGAGTCTTCCTGGAAGGGCATTACCAAAGACTCATGGATGGTTTATCTAACATCTTGTAAAACATTTCTTTACAATGTAAATCTCAGGAATATATTGCTGGTTGGCACAAAGCCTAAATAATGATTAACTCAGAAGATCATTATTAGGACATGGGAAAAATCACTGTACACCGAAATAAAGAAAGCCAGACTGTGTAGGAAGAAGAGAATAAGGATGTGCGGGTTTGATTACAGTCTCACACTCACTAACATTAGGATCTACTTTTCTCCTTTCTATATTTCTTCCATTTCCCTTCATCTCTTTTGCCCTTTCTTTCTTTCTTCAGGAAATATTTTCTGAGATTTACTATGTACTGACGAGAAAAATTAACAGGAACTGCTTCCAGGAGCATCAGGTTGAATGAAGGAAAGACATTAATCAAATAGTCACTCTACTGTCTATACAACTGCAAAGCAAGATAAGTGCTGTGAGTGAAAGGAACCTTCAGAGAGTTAAACAAACAAAAAACCCAACCTTGATAATTCTGAGGACTTGACATCTTGTAGTCCTGAGAGCTGGTATGAGGAGTGGCAGTTGACCTGGCTTCTGAAGAATGTGGTGTTTACTGGATGAAAGGAGGTTGGAGGAGGAAGTAGCATATGCAAAGCCCTGTGCTCAGAGTTTTATATGAGCTGTGTGGCAAGAAAGCAGAGAGCGAAATGGCCGGTGGTTTGTATGAGGTTGGAAAATAAAGGAGCCGCCATGCCAAGGAGTCTTATGGGTCAGGGAGGTACTGAAGATTTCAAACTAGGAAGCGACAAGACCCTATTCTCATTTTTAAAGAATTACTAAGGCTATGAATAATAAACTGGGAGGAGACACGAATGGATGCAGGGATATTAAATTAGAGGGTAATTTCAGAATCTAGGCAGAAGATGGTGGAGTTTTATCTAAAACCACTGGAACTAACTTAGAAAAACAGGAGCATCAAGATGTTCTTTGATCTCTTTCCACTGAGAAAATGTTTGTATAGATGTGGCTTCCCCTACAGGGAGGCACAAGAAGTTGTGGCTGGCAGGGAGAGCGTTAACAAAGTTATTCTGAACATGTCAGCATCATGCCTAGAGTCACTTGAATTAAAGTCACTTAGTCACCTGTTAGGAGAAATATAATGAGATAATTCATTATTAAAATTTTATCATAGGATTGATCTGATTTGAGAGCTTTTCTTACAAGCTGATTCTTGAAGTGGCTTGGTATTGAGAGACCCGCTGTATGATTGGAGAATTCTATGCCCAAGACAGAACACTTTAGTGCATTTCACTTTCAATTGGAATTCTCAGTGGTAGCAATTTTACTTCCCAGGGGAGATCATCAATGTGTGGAGACATTTTTGATTGTCATAACTTGAGAGATGAGAACTACTGGCACCTAGTTTGAAGAGCAACATAGAGATGCCACTAAGCACACTAGTGCACAGAGCAGCCCTCCTCCCAAAAAGAAGAACTTGCCCAGCATATGAACAGTGCCATGGTCCCAAAACCCTGGCCCTCAAGAGCAGAACTTCTAGTAGCCTTCCATGGATGAGGGACAAAGACAATTCTTAGCTTAGTAGTGGAAGCTTTTTGTCATATTAAAGGAAAACAGTTGAGATACATTCTAACCATACAATTTATTTGCAATATCTGGGGCATTTATTCAACAGTATTTATTAAACACAAAATAAGCTCAAAATTATTGTGAGAAAAGAATACCTAAGCTGCTTTTATAAACACACAAATCTAATATTTCTTTGACTGCAAATGTTATGGGCTGTGGGGAGAGATCTCCTTGGTCCTTCCTGAAAGAAAGTTTTCAGATCAAAAGCTTGTATAGAGAAACAGTAAGAGTCTTATTTAACAAAGTGGATGAACAGTTTAAGAGAAGGAGGTGATAAAGAGGAGTTATGCTCCAGAGAAAGGATCTGGAGTGGCCCACCTAACAGGAGTGGAAAACACAGTGAGTTTTTCATGTGGGAAGTCTCTACACGCCTCTGGATACTTCCTTTCTCAAGTGTATGTATTTGGGTTGGTTGGTCACTGGTACTTTTTTTTTCTTTTTCTTTTTTCCATAGCTTAATGGACTTGTGCCAAATTTGCCATGCTGTAAACTTTCCCATTAGTGCCTAAGTGAAATCCACAGGAGGTGTGGGGGTCTAACAGGGCAAGGTAATTATATCACAACTGCCAGAGGCCACCTTTGGGTGGGCCAGGGGTTACACGCAGTAAGTTCAGCCTCCTGGTATTACTGGGTTTTCTAACTGTAGTTGGTCTGAGAATGCCTGAATTTCCTTTCCTGAGAGTTTGCTTAACTTTCCCTCAGGTCTGTCCCAAGCTTGCTCTGATCTGCTTATTCCTATTTAAAAGCTGCCTAACACATATACTTTGTAAGGCAGTTTTGTTCCCCCAGAAATGATATTTTCTAAGCACAACATGTTATTTGATTCTGTTGGTGGATAATGAAAGTGCATTTTCTTGTTCATAGTTTTTTTTTTTTTTTTTTTTTTTTTTTTTTTTTTTTTTTTTTTTTTTTAGTTTATAGAGCTGGAGAAAGAAGCCATGATGCATGATGAAGGAACGTTACAGTCTTAGCATTTAATAATTTTGGCTTCAATTCTGACCTCAAGTACTTTTTTAAAAATACTAATGTGCTGGGTAATTTCTGTTTGTCCCTCCGGGTATACTCACTCCCTTCTCCACCTGTGCTAAACACACCCATTAATGCCCTGGCTTCAGGTTGGGTTTGCCAGGGAAGGGTGCCAGAAATTAAGGTTCTGATTCCCCCACTCTTCTCTGAGCTGACACCATAGCCCAGCGACATTAGCCAAAGTTTGTCTTAGCCCTTTACATAGCTTTTTATCTTAATTTACCTCTTTCAGCCTTGGTTGGAAGCAGAGCCCTGCAGATGACAATATCACTTGTATTTTCCTAATACCAGTTTGATACCACTGAAATAGCCTCAATATTAAGTTTTCATTGCAGCATTTTTGTTTTTGGGTCTGGGGATGCAACCCAGGGGAATTTGACCTTCGAGCTACACCCCCTGCCCTATTTTTTTATTCTTTATTTTGAAACAGGGTCTCACTAAGTTGCAGAGAGCCTCACAGAGTAGCTGAGGCTGTCTGCGAAACACAATCCTCTAGTCTTAGCCTCTCGAATGCTGGGATTACAAGCATGTGCCACCACATCATTGCGGCATTCTAATTAAATTGTACTGTTTTGTGATAAAAACATGAATACAACTTATATTATTATGGTGTATACATTTCTGATGATTTACACACTCTACATATGATCACAAAGTAACTTGAAATTGATTCACAAATGATGTACATAATATATCTATGTAAATTAGAATGAATCCATAGGTGTAGCCTTTGATACACACGAATCTTCATAAAATCAAAGAATAGGCCAGAAGAAAACTTCTGTAACTTCTTTGATAATAGATGATTCTCCATGTTAGTAAAGCATGTGCTTACCTCTAATGGCCCTTCCTCCCTCCCTTCCTTCCTTTCTCGTTCTCCTTCCTTCCTTCCTTCCTTCCTTCCTTCCTTCCTTCCTTCCTCCCTTCTCTTCCCTTTCTCCCTCATTTGCCTCCCTTACTTCCTTTTTCCTCCTTCCCTTCCCTTCATTTCCCTCCCTCTCTCTATTCTCACTTTCCTTCTTCCCTCTTCTTCCCCTCCCTTCCTCTATCCCTCTCTCCCCTCCATTCCTTCCTTTCCTTCTCTCCCTCTATCTTTTCTCCCTCCTTCCTTCCTTCTTTCCTTCCTTCCTTTAATTTATCCTCTAGAAAGAGCCAAAATGAGAGAAGTAAAACTTATCATACAAGATAGTGATTTGACATACATATGATATTAACTTCACCAAGATATGTCATTAGACTGGTATAACTAACAGTAGCTGATACAATGGGTTTTCTTCACTCTACTAGAAATCTTCTTTTTATTTTTATTCAATGAATAGGCCATTGTCTTGCTGTCATCTTTACACATCACACATCTCTGGGAAAACCATCCAACGTGACACCTCCTTGGTTTATGATCACATGATATATGGTAGATGACATAAGAGAAGTACTGGCTTTATTATCCCTATGTCTTTCTTTTCTGATATAGTTACAATGACATCTACTATTTACCTCACATGTTTCTAGGGGAACTTCAAATACTTTAATATAATATATACATAATATAATTCTTCAAATTCTTCAATCAGCTTCATGTTAACTTAGAAAATAGGGTAAACAACTCAGATTATATTACAATGGAAAAAATATCCACTTCTATTCTGAATTCTAATACAAGGAAATAGATTAATGTTAATATGCTTTAATAGTCTTCAATAATACTAAGAATCTCAGTATTCCTATGTATAAAAACACAAACTTGTAACAGATTGGATTTAAAAGTAATTCTATGGGATGACATAGAAAACAGTTAAAAATAGTGGAATTCACATATCTGAGGAGGGAGGAGAGGGAGTTGGTGAGACGCGGGGGAAACACATCAAGTGATGTGCATATGTATGAATGTTTCACTTGAATCTCACTATGATGTAGAATTACAATGCACCAATAAAAGTATAAAAATGAATGGAAAGCAATGTAGGTTATAATGGGAAACTCTTTCAACTATTAACAGAGCATAATTTTAGAGCCATAATTCTACATCCAAGATATTCAGGATGTTGAAGTGGTCTTCATAACGTCTACAAAGAGGACTTTTAAATTCACTCTTTTTACAGATCTTGAATGGCCAGATAAAAATCAGAACGCCAACTAATTCCCACCATCTCTGATGTAAGCTCCCATTTTGTATGCCGGATGACTTAATGGAAGCCTGGGACAGATCAAGTTACTTTAGCACAAGGTGTCTCTGTCCTGAGAGTTGTGTACCTGCATTTGTAGCAAGTCCAGTCATATATTACACACCTACTTTGACTGTAACTGGAGATAGCTGGTGTACAATTGTACTGAAAGAAGTGTACTTTTCCAGCCAGGGAACTTGTAACAGATCCTGCCTCCTCTAGAATTGCCACACAAAGTACCTCCATTCCGTCCTTCCGAAAACTGCTTGAGTGACTGAAAGTGAAAAAGTAGAGCAGAAAGGATTGTATATATCCAAGAGGGCCTGCCACCTCACATTCCAAATGTGGAGCAATTTAAATCTTGAGTGTTCTTATTTTTAAAAATGACAAATGGAAAGCAGTTTATGAAAAAAATGGTGTACTTGTGAGTTTTCACTGGTTTCTCTTAAGAAGCTAAGATAGTTCATAAACTTAATACATTAAATCTTGAAATGTTATACAATTCCCATATAAAATAATCAATGCCAATCTCAATATCATGTATGGAGAAGGGAAGGGAGTAGGATCAGGTCAAGAGGAAGCTCAGCAAGTGCTGTGTGTGTGTGTGTGTGTGTGTGTGTGTGTGTGTGTGTGTGTGTCCCTATCACTCTGGACTTCATTATGATGTGAGACTACAATGCACCAATAAAAGTATATTGAAATCATCTTGCTCATACAAAAAAAAAGAGTGAGAGAGAATATTAATGTTCCTTTACTGATAAGATAATGATAACAAAAGTCACTTGTATAAATGCATAACGATGGGTTGTCAGAATGCCCTTCGGTGATCCATTTAAGGAGACTTTCTGTTCTGAGGGTCTGAATATTTAAATAGGAAAGAAAGTTGTGGGGTTTCCACTGTCCATTACTTACTATGAGAGGCTGAGGGTTTGGCAGAAAATGCTGGTGCCTTTTGTGGCAATCACAGAAGGAAAGGGGGACAGACCAGATAGTTCTTGGCTTAAGCCGCATTTCTGCTTTATGTGTGGATTTTGATTTTCCACGGTTCTCTTTTGCAAAGACATTAGACAGCTACTCTTTATCTTTCCCTTGGCAGCTTTAATCTCTCTCCACTCAGCCATTTCTAAATTGAGGCTAACACCAATACCATGAGGATTAGCGAATTGTATTTGTAAGTAGTTGACAATCATTGTAGCTTTTTTTTTCCTTTGTATAAATGTCACTCCAAAACTAAATCTGTTATGGAACTGTTAAAGTTAACTATATCTTGAAAGAAAGTTGTTTACAGAAGTGAAGCGAAAACGTATCATGATAAAGTTTGGAGAGAGGGAAAGAAGACAGGAATGAGATATATCTTAATCAGCATAGTAATAATATAGAGTAATTCATGGGAAGATACTGGTTTCTACAGATCCTGAGTCCATAGGATCTTGTCTACTTTTCTAGGATATGGGTCTAACAGCCTACCACCAAGCTGGTTGCTGTTTTTAGCCAGTTCTTTATGTAGAATGTTTGCAGCCTTCCAGGGTTTCAAAAGGATACTTCAGGTCCTCAAAAAGAGTAGTCCCGCATTCCTCAACACTTTAAGCATCAATTTTTCTGTATCTTTAGCCTTTACTCCTAGAGGTTAGTTTATTTAAACAGCTTTGCTATTTTAGATCTACCTGTTACAGGAGCATCACCCATTGTGTTAAGCCAAATAGTTCCAAACATTAGTTAACATCGGGAAAACAGGAGTTGTTCATTTCATGGAAAGCACGTCTCATCTTATGAACAAATTCAGTTACCAATACAGTATAATTAGTGGGCCCCTGATTCAATCACCAATGGCCACAGGCCTAATCAGGCACCTGATGCCACATATAGACACATATCAGGAGTGTCAGCTCTCTGGAGGGTCATGCTCTTGGCCTTAAATGTCATGATTAGTACTGTTGTGTGATTATTCTTCACTATAAGAAAAATTCTAAGGCATTAATTTAATTATCTTTGGAAAAGTCTTTGGCAATGGATTTTGCCAATTGCTTTCTGTCCTATCACCTATCATAATGTATCCCTTGAAATGATAGTTATCAGTCCCCTCTTTTCTTTATGAAACATGTTGAATATAATTCCTTTCCATGTAATTAGAAAGTCTTTCCATATTTCTTGAAATCTAAATATTTGTTGTCATCCTCAGAGTACTTTATAAATAACAAAATGATTTAATTGAGCTTTTCCTTTAAAATTGACATCTTTGCATGACATTGATATTATTCTCTTTCGCAGATGAGAAAGGGGAGGTCTAGGAGTATAGTAACTCACTTAAAGTTTCATGTTGGTTTACTGAGGAATTGAAAGTTAATATTCATAAAATTTCAACCCTAATTCAAGGAGTTAGGTACAAATTCTGGCAAACTTTCTAATGGACTTTTTTTCTTCTTGGTATTAGGAATACCAAGAAGAATACCCAGGGAACCCACCATGCCTGGTCTAATTTTTTTTTTTTTAATTTTAAGACAGACTCTCATTAAGCTGCTGAGGGTCTTCCTAAGTTGATGAGACTAGCTTCCAACCTGTGATCTTCTTGTCTCAGCCTCCCAAGTACTGGAATTACAGGTATGCATCATCATGCCCATTCAAAGGAGCCTTTGAAAAAAAGGATTTAATCTCTCCGAGCTTCAGTCTTCTTCTCTGTGAAATGGCGATAACAGCTAACTCTCAACAAGGTAGGTCATGAGAATTAAAGGTGAAGATCTTCAGATTGGCTAGCGAAGAGAGTCCAGCAAACTGTGAGTAGATACTTAATACAGTTCAGTATCCTCTTTTCCATTCTTCGTGTGTGTGTGTGTGTGTGTGTTGCTGGGGATTGAATCCAGAGGCATTCTAACTCTGAGCTACACTCCCAATCCCGATATATATATATATATATATATATATATATATATATATATATATATATATATATTTTTTTTTTAAATTTTGAAACAGGGTCTCACTAAGTTGTTGACAGCTTCTCTAAATTGCTGAGACTGGCTGTCAATCTGTGATCCTCCTGTCTCAGCCTCCCAAGTAATGGACATCCTAGTGTGCACAACCATGCCTTCTTTGTCACTGTCCTGGCCAACCTTTGACTCTATGCTGCTCAGGTTAGAACAGTATGCCCTGCATCCTTCTCTGAGTCGCTTATTCTCTTGAGTCGGCCATGATATCTCTTTCCATAAGCCTTTTAATAATGTATCTATGAAAGCCCAGTTGAAATCTGATTGGCAATAAAAACGTATTCTCATGGTGATGATTCTCAGGAATGTAGGCTTTGCAGCACATTACCTTTATAATAAAAAGGGCACAAAAGGAAAAACGCCTCGTCACTAGCTCCTTCCTCAGACAGAACACTAGGGTTCTAAAATTAACTTCTTAAATTAAAAAAATCTAAAATGTACTTAAAAGAACTAAATATGAAAGATTGTGCTGGGCGTGGTGGCGCACGCTTGTCATCCCAGCATTCGGGAGGCTGAGATTGGAGGATCGCTATTTGCGGACAGCCTCAGCTATTAGTGAGGCCCTTCACCACTCAGTGAGATCTGTTTCAAAAATAAAAAGACTAAAAAAATAGGGCTGGGGGTGTAGCTTGGAGGTACAATGCCCCTGTGTTCCACCTGTGGTACCACATAAAAAATAAATTAATAAAATAAAAGACAGTTGGGCATGGTGGCACATATGCATAATCCCAGAATTGTGGGAGGCTGAGACAGGAGAACTATAGTTTGCCACAGCCTCAGCTACTGAGTGAGGTCCTTTTCAACTCAGTGAGACCTGGTTTCAAAATAAAGAATAAAAAATAGGGCTGAGGTCGAATAACTGAGGGTGTAGCTCGGAGGTCGAATGCCCCTGGGTTTCATCCCCAGTGCCAGGGGGGAAAAAAAGAAAAGAGAAAAAGAAAAATGGCAAACCGCGATCCTCCGGTCTCAGCCTCCCAAAAGCTGGGATTACAAGCGTGCGCCACCATGCCCAGCTGAAAAATTGTATTTTTAAATCCTAAAAGAAAATGATTCTCTCCGGGCGTGGCGGCACGCACTTGTAATCCCCGCACTTGGGAGGCTGAAACAGGAGGATCGCACGGGTTCGAATCCAGCCTCAGCTACTTAGTGAGGCTTTCAGCAACTTAGTGAGACCCTGTTTCCAAATAAAATATAAAATAAAAAAAGGTCTGGGAGTATATCCCGGAGGTAGAAAGCCTCTGGGTCCCACCCCCAGTACCACCCCCCAAAAAAATAAATAAATAAAAATAAAAGAAAATGATTCTCAACATATGAATTCTCAACAGAAGCCAAATTGACCAGTCACTATATATTAGTCCATTCTCTGTAATATGTCCTGCCTCACTTGAAAGTGTCATAAAAACAGGAAGATGGTCTTTTTTTTTTTTTAACTCTTCCTCCAGAGCTTAAAGCAGAGCTATAGGCTTCAATAAATATCTTGACATGAAGAAACACTCAAGAAATATATAACTCCTATGATTTTTTTTTTTTTTTTTGGGTACTGGGGTTCCTGGAAACCCTTCTACCTCAGGGCTATACTTTCAGACCTATTCTATATTTTTTATTTGGAAACAGGGTCTCTTAAGCCAGCGTGGCTGGCTTAGAACCTGCGCTATCCTCCTGTCTCCGCCTCCCAAGCACAGGGATTACAAACGTGCACCACCACGGCCGGCCTATAACTATGATTTTTATCCTATAAAAATCCTATGATTTTTATCACTTAACAATGAAGTCAGATCCATTGTATTTGATATTCTATCGTCTTAGTTTGTTTTGTTTCTGTTTCTTTAATTTCTGAAATTTGTTCATATTTCCTATTTATTTTCAACAAAGACCTGTCTATTCATCTCGTTTTATTTTATCAAAAAGTGTTGAGCTTGTAAATGACACATGAGGACACTCTTTGAGTCTTTAGAAGTATAGAAAAAAATGTTTCTCTCTTGTCTAACTCCAAGAAAAAGAGAAAAACTACTCAGTAGATGAGTTAGGAGCAGCAGGAAAGAGCCAGGCACAAAGGGCTCCCGAAGGGACAATGTTGATACCAATGTCTCATGAATTCCATTTACATATAAGTTCTTTTCCAGCCTTTGTCTGGATAAGACAGGTATTATAAAAGTATAGCATGCTAAGAAGTCATGGTCTTCTGTAGAGGGCAAGTGTCCTACCTAAAAGCATGCAAACTCTTTAAGAGAAAAACAGTAACAGAGCGTGCTGACCAAAGCAAAAGCTGCTGCCTTTGAGGCTACTAGTTTGCAGCTCCTCATTTATCATAATGATAGTGATTTCTTTTAAACTTAAATATTTGAGTAAACTCCTTTAAAGCCTATAAAAAGAAAGAAACCACTTGTATGGCAATGATCTTTAAACTTTTGTTTATATAAGTATCCGGCAAGGAGCTTGTTACAAATCTGGGTTCCTGGGCTCCGCCTTGTGAGACTTCAGATTCTGCAGATAGAAAGGAAAAGTCCCGCAGGCAGGTGACCCAGGCTTGCAGAGTGCTCATGGGGTATGGTGGATTCATCCAACCAGGGAGACTCGGGATAGTCTGTTCTAAGAGATGTCAAGGAGTCAATCTCACTTGATGTAGAAAGATTCAGTCTCTACCTCCTCGTGGACTCTCAAAAGTAATTTTTAATTAAGTTTGAAGCACAGTACACTCAAATGTCTCATTTGTGTGTTCTACCAAAGGTCAACCTTTCTTTTTTTTTTAAAGGTAGCAAGGAGATTTTTCAAAGCCTGCCTTTTGGGTAGAGAATCTTGGGTGAAATTCTGCTATCCTACCATTTAAAGGATAGACTTGGGCAAATCACGTCTCAAGTTTTATTCCAGCCATATATAAAATGTAAATTGTAAGAGAATCGACATCCTAGTGTGATTGTGAGTGGTAAAGGTGATAAAGTGTCACGACCTTGTTTCTCTTGGAGTCTGTGTGACCCTGTACGCATGACGTGGCACAAGCTTCAAGGAAGCTGTCCTGAGGAAAAGTGGTTTTTGGTCAGAGTACTCTCTGTTTTTGGATTTTCTTTGTAGTTATTGTTTTTTTTTGGTAATGATTTTATTAACTTTTTACAAACATGGCTCTGGTGATGTAGGACAAGGTCTCGGAATCAAGACTATAGGAACAGGTGAATTTAGAAGATAAATTTTTTGGTAATATGTCTGAGCCCTCAGACGCCCCCTGTCTTGCTCCAAGCTATAATAAAATTGGCTAGAAAAGAAAAAGGGGGCTCCAGCACATTAGTGGATACATTAGAACAACAAGAAATACTTCAAAAAAGCCCAAAAGAAAACTTAGTCATACAAATAGCTTAAGCAGTTAGAAGAAAGAAGGAGGCTAAGGAAAAAAGGCCCATACCTCCCACCATTATGACTAAGGTGTTTATTAACAAATGCCCAGAAGAAAACATAACAAAGCAATTAAAAGAGGAAGTGTTTACTTACTGGAAAAAGGAGGCCTTACAAAACTCCCTGGTTACATCAGACTTGGTTTTTTTACATTGTTTGAAAATAGAATAAATACAAATATTTGGGGTATAAATATAATGGAAAGGAGCTTGTTACAATATATAAAAGTATATAAAAAGAAATCTTAACAATAACTTCTAGTTATAGCTTTGAACTATAACTAGATGCTGTACCACAAGTCTAACAGCTGGTCAACATGTGCTGCCCAGTTTAAACATGTACAGTGATGAAAATCTTAGACTGTACATAAAAAGCATTGATCTAAAAACAATAACTTGTATGTAAGCCAAAGTTATCCAATGATGCAATCAATTTCTTTATACTGTATATATTCCTTGCCCACTACCTTACAAATTACACTACGATACAACATCCTTGAGTTGTCTGTGTCTGTTTGTCACGCATCGCCAAATCCTTGCCCACCTTCCAAGACCCCTGTCTCAACGGTCCCAGTGCTCCGGCTGAGTTTGTCTGTGACAATAAAGTATATAAAGCACCACTTTATCTGGGACATAGAAGTACAGAATCAATATTCTTATTATTGTCATTATTTTTCTAGATTCAAACTCATTATACTAAAAATATATATTTATCTCCCTGTGCCCAACACATAACCAAAAAATCACACAGTTGCAATTTATATTATTCCAGGCTAATGGTAAAAATTGTTTCTTTACTTCCAGGATATAGTTTCAAATTGAGGGATTTCAAATCTCTGGAATTTTCTTTGTTACAATATTTCTTGGATGTCCATTTGTTTTCAAACAATGAAAAATCATAGTTTAAAATTCTTCCTAAAAATAGGCAGAATTCTGTGGTGAAAACTGTAGCAATTATGTGCATAAGAAACTTTGTGAATTTCTCTATTATTTTATTAATTCAATATTTTTTATAAAAGCCCATATTCCAGTAAAATGTAGGTACTTCTAAAATCTCCATGCATAATATGTCCACCACATTAAAGTTGATAATTAAATTAATGGCAAATTAGAAACATACTGATTAAATGAAGGATAACACATTAAAAGTATTTAAAGTGATGTCTTCGCTTTTATAAAAATATGCTCATTTTTATACTCATAAAATTTCTGTGTAGAATTATATAATTTATAATCACAGTAAATCATACTTGTGATATCTTACTCAAAATATGAGAGGGAAAATGAGGAAAGAGAATAAGCCGAGGATGGAGGAAACAAGGAGAGAAGAGAATTAGTCGAATAACAAATGTTGACCAACTACTACATACTCAACAATATTTCAAGACCTAAGGAGAAGAGTTTTATCTTGGAAAAGCTTTTAGTCTAATTATAAGAATACTTTTACTGTTAAATAAATGTATTGATGATATTTAATAAAGATGGTTAGGCAGACTTTATTCAGGGAAACTACTGAAATGTAATTTTTATAGTGGAGAAGGGAGACTGGGCTCAACTCCAAATACAAGAACAAGAGATTTATAGCCCAGGAGCAGTGCAGGGGTCAGTGGATGGAAAATTACAAAGAGGAAATATCAAGGCTAGATGCTCTTTTATAGGCCTGCTTTAAAAAAAATTCTGTTGAAGACAGGCCAGAGTGATAAGATATCAAGGGTGGGGTGAGAGATTTTATCAAATATCAAGGATGATCAAATACCAAGAATTGGAGATTTTTCACTGAATTGACTCAGCAGAATTATTGATAAAACCTGACTAAATGGTCAAGGACAGATACCAAGGTTGGGCCTTGAGTGTTTAGAGAGTCTAACTACAGTTGGGTCAAGGAAAGAGAGTCTTTGTCAATACAAAAGAGAGAGGGAGAGAGAGAGAGAGAGAGAGAGAGAGAGAGAGAGAGAGAGAGAGAGAGAGAGAGAGAAGAAATCAGAAGAATATGATATTAAATGGTCTAGTATCTATGTTTATAAGAATTAAAAGAAAATAAGTAAAAGTAAGAGAAAGATATTTTTTATGAGTTTTTCCTAAATTGTATCTGAGAAGCAGCTGTCGTTTATATGTTAACACACACACACACACTTTAGGAAATCAGTTGGAGGATGGGGCCCCAAGATCATGAAAAAATGAGATTACTTAAAAGGGACAGAGTATACTTAAAGGATAAAGAGGAATTTGTGTCTGAGGATTAGTAAAGAAGACAGTGGATATGAAAGAGAAAAGAGAGCTGATCCACTGAGAAGCTAGAAAACACCTCACAAAGGACTTTTTCTCGCATTTGAAGATATAGTGTGTTAGGTTGTTCTTTAATAACTCATATATGATTTTTAGTGTCTGATGCCATTTGCCAGCAAGTAGTAATGGCTGTAGCAAAGAGAATAGAGAGTTAACCTGTAATGTCATTGCATTGCAAGGCTGTATACACTGGCAAGTGTCTAGACGAGCCTCTGTTAACCGTGCCAGTCAAAGTCTGGCCTAAAGCAGATAGGGCACCCTGATACCCCATCCTCTTGCCTGCCATGATCCTTTCCCATGATTTTTCTCTGAAGGGCACACACCCTTTTCTAACAGCTAATAAAACTTTTCTCTAAGTTTCCCTCATCCATTATAAATGCAGATGTTTAAGGACCACTTGGTCAATTATCCCATGAAGTTTTCAATTCTCAATGATTAATTACTTAACACCCATGGGAAAACCAGAGTTCTTCTTAAGCCTTCTGGCTCAAAATGCTTCTTTTCAAAAGTCTTCCTCTGCTAATAAAGTGTTTTACATCATTACAACATGGAGAAAACACATGAATCTCAGACAGTCGAGCCATGATGAGTATTTTCAGCCTTTCAGAAAGATGAAGTTGATTCACCATCGCTGTGACTACTAATGACCACTTTCTTAGAGGAAGGTCTGAATCACTAGACTAGCAGTGTCTTCAAAGGCCGTACAGTGCTCATGGATAATTATATTTTCATGTGTTGGTAAAAACACCACCCATCTGATGATCTTATGTCTACATGAACATTATAGCACGTTGACAGTATTATTGTAGAATGATCATGAACTGGAGTATTTAGTAGTAGCTATTAAAGTAGGGCAGTCTTTAAATGATCCTTGTGGGTCTATTAGTTTTCTTGGGCTTCATAAAAAAAGAGCTGAAAACTAGATGAGTTGAAAAATGGAAACTTATCATCTCACAATTCTGAAGTTACAAGTCTGAGATCAAGGTCATGTCAAGATGGATTCCTTCCCAGGCTGAGAGGGAGAATTTATTCCACCCCTTTCCTTTGGCTTCTAGTGGTTTACTGGTATTCTTCAGCTTGTAAATACCTCATCCCTATCTTGCCCTTAATTTTCACATGGTGTTCTCCCTGTGCTTGTATATGTATCTAAATTTTCTCTTCTTATAATGACAATACTCACATTGGGTCAGGTGCCAACATAAATCCAGCATGACATTATCTTAACTAAGTAGTTAAGAATAACCTATTTCTGGCTGGGCATGGTGGCACACACTTGTAATCCCAGCATTCGGGAGGGTGAGACAGGAGGATCGTGGTTCACAGACAGCCTCAGCTACTTAGTGAGAACCTTTGCAACTTAGTGAGACCCTGTTTCAAAAATAAAAAATAAAATATAGGTCTGGGGTTGGATCTCGAAAATAGAATGCCCCTGGGTTCCATCTCCAGTACCGAAAAAAAAAAAAAAAAAAAAAGAATAACCTTTTTCCAAAAAAAGATCCTGTTCTGATGTACTGGAGGTTAGGATTTCAAAATATGAATTTGGAAGTGGTGCACACAATTTAGCCAACATGAGTGGTATTATAGTGAAAGTAGGCCAGCTGAAATCAGGATTCTTCTTGAAAAGATTGTGAAGTATACCATTGGACCTCCAACTGGCTTTAAACTCTATATCTGGCCTGCCAGGCTGCATGCTTTCCAGAGATTCTAGTTTTGTTCTAAATCAAAAGTACCTCCTTCAAATATATTTCTCAATAGGAAAGAACAAAATTTTTAGGGAAGACACGACTTCAAACTTTTCCCAGTAGGGTTCATCTCTGGCTCCCTCTCTAGATGGCAATTTAGCTTACTGATTTCTGTTTTAACTTTCCTGGTTGTTTTTTCCCCTCATGCCCCTCATGCTACATTAGATAATACAGCACTCAAAACGGTTTGAATGAGAGCCTATAGCCCAAGAGGTCTCTCCTGCTTCCATTCATTTGTTCATTCAGCAAATGGTTTTAGGTACCCCTCTTCACCATACAACCCTTCTAAGCTCTAAAGAACAATTTCATAATAAGGCACTATCCATGCTATCCAAGGGCCTGTCCTTCACTGGTGGAACCTGACAAGGACACTCTTTTACAATCAAGACATTCAACCCACTTGAATTTACAAAATCTTAACTCTTTCACAAAGCCATGTGAGATTTTATGTAGAAAAATATATCTGAGAGAGAAATGAAGGTAATTGTAGATGTTCAACTCTGATCAGGTACTCTATGTCCCTCTCCCTGAAAATTGGTCTTGGTTCCCTAAATGCATTCCTAGACTCCTCTACATACAAAGCACTTGATCAAGATACTTCTAGATAGTTTGTCACTGAGTTAAGCAGCCTTTGCATTATTTGCAGTTTAAGAGTTTTGGGTAGTGCCTTCTGTGTACCAGATATGATCTTTCTATCTCAAATCAAACAGAAATAGCAAAATAAACCAACACACTGAAACTAATGGTGCTCATTCTCCAATTCCTTAGAAAAATAAAAAACATATGGTTCATACCCACAAAACAATAGGCAAAGTATCAGTTGCCCAATATGGGGTGGAATAAAACCCAACTCAAATTCAGTCACAGAGAAGCATTTATGGTCTTAAAGACACAGGGGATTTAATCTAAAGCATATATTTCCATGGGCTTCTGTTCCACCAAAGAAGGCCTGAGTCTCTGTTGTCAATAAAAATTTTCAGTTTATTATTGGGTTTATATACCACTTGTCTATAGTGGGAAACTGAAATAAGACTTGAGAAAATATGCATTTGAGAGATTTCTTGAGATTTGAACCCATTTGCTCTGACCTCATTTTTCACTACATAGTAGCACTATCCCAGGTATAATCAAGTCCCATCCCAAAAGGACAGCATTTTACCACTGAGCAGGTGTGTTGGTATCCAAGAACTAGTTCTTTAGACTAACTTTAACTGGGGTCTTGAGAGGGTTAATCATCATTAGTTTGAAGTAGTCTAGTTAAAAGCTAGTGAGGTAGGTTGGTTTTGAGGTATGTGAATAGGGGGAAATGTGTTTTATTCTTCACAAAGAGAGGAACAGTGAACTTGAGACATAATTGTTAACTGATGCAAAGCATTATGGGAGAACATGGAAAACTGAGTTGGGCTGCTGTGGTTTGGAAGTGTCCCCCAAAGGTCCATGAGTTAAATATCTCCCACACTGTGTACTATTGGGAGGTGGTGGGACCTTTTAAGAAGTTGGGCCTAATGGAAGAAGACTGTCACTGGGGCCTTGCCCTTGAAGGGAACCCTGGGTCCCCAGCCCCTTTTTCTTTCTCTCTTTTTGCTTCCTGGCTGCCATGAGGTAAACAGGCCTTCTCTGCCACATACTCCTCCTATGGTTTGTGTGTTACCACAGGCCCAAAGCAACAGGGCCAAGCAACCATGGACTGGAACCTCTGAAATCATGAGTCAAAATAAACCTTTCTAAGTTGAGTTACCTCAAGTATTGTGCCACAGTGGTGGAAAGCTGACAAATACATGTGTTATCTTTGAAAATGAATGGGAAGACAGTGCATAGGAAAATTCAAACTTAGTCCCAGATGCAACAGAAGAAGTAAGCATGCTGCCTCCACAATAAAAGCAGTAAGGAATGCCGTTTATTCTGTTTCTGATTGGCTCTGGGTTTGTGACCAACTGAAGCGGTGCATTCTATGGTGTCCATACTAAAGATTTGCTACAGATCAGCATAGGCAATGGGGATAGCACAATGTTTCAAAGTCAATAAAAGTAGAGCAGTTATAGGAACACAGAAGGGGGAGAATTTTAGCAGGGAGTAGTTGTGGGCTTTAAAGGTAGATAATTAAATGTTCACAAGTGTGACATATTCAAAAATTAATTTTTAAAGTAAATTCTTTCTCGCCGGGCGTGGTGGCACATGTTTGTAATCCCCGCGCTTGGGAGGCGGAGACAGGAGGATGCGCAGGTTTGAAGCCAGCCGTGCTGGCTTAAGAGACCCTGTTTCCAAATAAAAAGTATAAAATAGGTCTGGGAGTGTAGCCCGGAGGTAGAAGGGTTTCCAGGAACCCCCGTACCACCAAACAAATAAAAATAAAAAGTAAATTCTTTCTCAAATCTGATGTGGATATTAATAAGCCTTTCTACAAGCTGACCCTTTCTGGTCTAGATAAAAATATAATAATCATAAATCCTATCATTTCTGTGATAGTCTTAAGTTTGAATGTTCTTTGGTCACATGTCCTAATTTGAGGGTCCAGAGAATATGGTCATCATTGTCAGTGATAATGGAATGTACTGCAGAGTTCCCTTCTCTCGGGGTTCTGAAACTCGCAAGAGCCTTTTCCCCTCCTCTCACTCTTGTTTTTTGCTCTCACTGCCAAGAGCACCCCACAGTACTGGTTGTCAGTTTCTCTAAAAGTGAAAAGTCCTCAGGACTGTCTAATCAGATTGTTTTAAATAATAAATTTAAGCTTTTAGAGAGTGAGAGTGTTATATTCTAAAATGTTTCATAGTGTTTCCATTTCAATTATAAACATAAATGGAATTCTACCCTGTATTGTCTTCTTGAATGACATGTTATTATATTATAACATAATATTTCATTGATTTTTAATTATGACATGGTTTTCTGAAAGTTTGTTACTTTAATCAAAATTTAAGAAAAAATACAAATCTTATACTTATTGTGAGAGTGAGTCCCATAAGAAAATTTAGTGAAGGTGCTTCTTAAGCCAATGAAAAAATTATTACATATCCTCCTAAATGACTTTTTTTGTGGTAGATATAAAACCGAGGGCCTCAAGCATATTAAGCATGCACTGTACCACTGAGCTATACCCCCAGCTTTAAGGGTCTTTTTAAAAAGCATATAGGTTAATTAATATCTCTAAAGTTCTGGTTATTTAATCAGATAATGGGGTTAAACAATTTCTTAACCGAGGTGGTATAAAATTACATGAAATGGCTGCTTACATCTGTGCTCAAATTCAACCCTTTGCTCTTTATAGATACCATAATGCCCACATCTCAAGATAGATGGACTCTGAGTGATTAACTTCAGAACTGAAGAATTCCATATCCTGAGCCCATGTACTAACACATTAATCCCTTTACTGAAAAGTACTTTTAGGTCTGTCCTGTTTTAAAGTGGTAAGAGAGCTGGGTGTGGTGGCGCACGCTTGTAATCCCGCCCTTAGGAGACTGAGACAGGAGGATCGCACAGGTTCAAAGCCAGCCTCAGCTACTTAGTGAGGCTCTCAGCAACTTAGTGAGACCCTGTTTCCAAATAAAATACAAAATAGGTCTGGGAGTATAGCCCAGAGGTAGAAAGCCTCTGGGTCCCACCCCCAGTACCACAAAAAATAAATAAAGTGTTAGTAGATGCATTCAGAAGAACTCCATAGCCTTAGTTACATCCTCCTACAGGCTCCTGATTTAACGTCTCATCAGGGATGCCTGATTAAAACCATTGAGCATATTCACCGCTTTACTTCAGTAAAGAGTGGAGGAGAAGGAGAGATTTGGAAATCAGAGATGATGTGTGTGCTATGACATGAAGGGGGGGCCCTTAGAGGGCCTTGGAGTCCAGTCCTGAAGTATACTCACTTGGTCCCTCACCTGTTCTTCTCAGTACAAAGTAATTGGAGACTTATCTCTTTTTACTTAGAATATATCCTTTTCAGTCTCAAGAAGCTCAATTTTATTTTTCTAAATAAGATGTTCACTATAATACATCTGTTAAGATACTTCCAATGGCTTCCTGCTGCCTAGATTTTAGAGACGTAGTTCTTAATATTCTGTGGTTCAGATATTCTTTTGATCATCTGATGGAACATAGGATCTTTCCACCTGGAAAAAAAAAATCCCTTTCTCTCTCTCTCTCTCTCTCTCTCTCTCTCTCTCTCTCTCTCTCTCACACACACACACACACACACACACACACACACACACACACACACATACTTTCATTCTGGCCCAGTGCTCTTAAGTCTGCCCATAAACTAGGTTATAGGACTTGTTCAGGAAGATAAGAACCCAAACTTCTTGTCTTGTTCTAGATAATCTTACCATTCATTAACAATGACTTGACTATTTTTGAAATTCTTATGTGTCCACTCTGAAAGTTATCTCTCAATTATCTCTGATAATTACCTCAATCCAGTTCACTTATTCTAATACTTCTACTCCCCCCCCCCAAATTTTTTTTTTTTTGGTGGTACTGGGATTCCTGGAAGCCCTTCTTCCTCTGGGCTACACTCCCAGGCCTATTTTATGCTTTTTTATTTTTGGAAACAGGGTCTCTTAAGCCAGCGCAGCTGGCTTTGAACCTGGGCGATCCTCCTGTCCCTGCCTCCCAAGCGTGGGGATTACAAGCATGTGCCACCATGCCCGGCCTACTCCAAATTTTTTTATATCCCTGGGAGTTTCAGTACACTGATACTACCAAGTTCCTACTGCCCATCAGCACCCTCTTCCATGTGCTCCTTTTTTAATAAGCAGCATAGATCCCACCACCTACTAGTACAACCAGCCCTTTCATTTTTTCCCTTAATTTCCCTGCTTCTTTCCTTATACACTGGTCTAGCAGTATACTATCTTTGAGACATTCCACTTTCTGTCTTTATCTGAGTTATCCCACAGTCTTTCCCAGGTCTGACCCATCCTCCTCACTCCTTTTCCCAATACTTGGACAACTGCACCCATTCTCCATCTTCCCTTCAATCCTGTATAAAGCATTTGAAGTCCATAAATCCACCTCATTATTTTGGTGGGGAGAAATTTATTAACCATAATTGTCAAATTATTTAATTTGTATAAGAAAAACAAGACAAAGAAATTAAGTATGACACTGACAAAAGTTTCATTTTTTTCTTTGGAATTTTATACAACTATGAAATGGTGATGAAAGAAGAGAATGTGTAGCTCTTGGAACAATAGGTCCCTTATGGCTTATTTAGCCAAGTACTTTTTCTCTTTAAATGCAGTAGTGTCTTCATTTAGGTAACAATTATCTCTTTTATATTTTCCTTATTACTAACCCCCAGGAAAATTTGTCCCTATGTTTCTTTCTTTCTTTCTTTCTTTCTTTCTTTCTTTCTTTCTTTCTTTCTTTCCTTCTTTCTTTCTTTCTTCTTTCTTTCTTTCTTTTTTTATCTACAATACTTTATTTTTCCCTTTAATTTATTCCCAATCATCAGAATTGTGATTCTTGCCATTACTGTGCTTATAATACAGATATGGAAGAGATAACCTTTGTGCTCCTTTTGTTCTTCCATGACACTGCAAACTGGTTCATATTCTGAGAGAATTACTGGAAGAACAGGTCACAGATCTCCAAGTTGCTACTATTTTTTTTCTGTGAGTGTACTAGAACAAAGATGTTTATCACCCAGATAATGATCAGAAAGTTGATTATTTTAACAACACAAGAAAAGATATTCTGGACAGACTTCCGGGAAGATGGCGACCAAGTAAAGCGGGGCTTAAGAGCCCCACTAACAACCAATCTCTATTACCACTAAATCAGTGCCTTTCATAGCCAGAAAACACCATCACCAGAGAAACAAAAACAATCACCAGCCCCAGAGAGGAGGGAGACTCAGAACGGAGCTCAGAGCCACAGAGGAGATACGCCGGCCTCATGCCCAAGGACGCGGCAGTAGCACCTTACTGCCGGCAGCAGCGGCGAATTCACCAGACGGCTACGGCTACAGACCAACGTGCTCAACAGCCCACCAGGCTCCAGAGAGAAGTGGCGGACAGCGAGCCGAGGTGAGCCACTGCGGAACAGCCGGGCAGGATTCGGCAGATTTTTCGGCGCAGGGAGCATCTAAAATTCCCAGTGGCTGGGCTCAGCACACACTGCAGGGACTCAGAGTGGAGCTCAACACCAGAGAAGAAATACGCCAGCCTCACGGCCGAGGGCGTGACAGCAGCGCCATATTGTCACCAGCGGCAGCAGCGAATTCACCGAGTCCACTACAGCTCCATCTGCGTACTCAACAACAGTGAGTCAAAATGCGGGCCCCAGAGGAGAAATCCCAGTACTGCACTCCCAGGGACTTGACCCAGTGGGGGAGTGGCAGTGGCAGAGATATCACACCATAGGAGAACGTACAAGCTGGCACCCCCCATAGTCTAAAGCAGCTTCTATCGACTCCCTGGGTCTGAGACTCTGCGATACAACCCAGTAAAGGAGTAGTGGGGTCTGAGATACCACAGACTCGAATTCCAGAGCACCTTAAGTGAAGTCATAGTGACCCAAGGGAAGAACCCAGAGAAGGCACAAACTTCTGAAATCATGGGAAAGAGGAATAACAATGGAGCAATGAATGCCCACAACCCCACAACATCAGAACCCGATAAAACAGAAATTCAGAGATTTCTAGAAGATCAAATCAAGAAAATAACTGTAGAAATAATAGAGGTGTTTCGAAAAGAATTCAGAGAGAGCCAAAAAGAGATAAAGGATGCAATTAATGAAGTAAAGGCCGCAATTCAAAGTACAAACAAACGATTAGACCACATGGAGAATAGAATCTCGCTCTTAGATGATCAATCCAAAAATGAATGCATAGTTTCTAATTTCGAAAAAAAATCCGACAGCAGGAATCTGACATTGAAAAAATATGGGTCCATTTTAAGAAAGCTAACCTAAGAATAATTGGAATAGAGGAGGGAAAAGAAGGTGAAACCAAAGGGATCAACAATCTCTTCAAGGAAGTAATAGCAGAAAATTTTCCAAACATAGAGCAAGAGGTCAATACACAGGTCCAGGAAAGTTATAGAACTCCCTTTAGACAGGATCGGAGAAGAGGATCCCCACGCCACATAATTGTCAAAATGACCAATGTGGAAGCCAAGCAGAGAATCTTAAAGGCAACAAAAACAAAGGGCCAAGTGACATTCAGAGGCAAACCAATTAGAATCACTCCAGACTTCCCAAACCAAGTCATGAGAGCCAGAAGGGCTTGAAGTAACATATTCCCAACTCTGAAAGAAAACAACTTCCAGCCAAAAATTTCCTAACCAGCAAAACTTTCTATCAAATTAGATGGGGAAATGAGAAGCTTCCATGACAAACAGAAACTGAAGGAATTTATGTCTTCAAAACCAGTGCTAGAGAAAATACTCAAAGAGATTAACTACAAAGAAGAAATAGGTAACACACACCAGAACCAGAGAAATAAGATTTTCCATCCAACAGACAACTAAGATTAGTTATCTGTGGAGATTCATTACTTATGTTAGTCTTTTACCTATCTCTAAATTGTTTGTTTGCTTTTACTGTTGTTAATTTTTAGGATTTCTAGTTGGAATATTAATATACCTTCAGATACAGCATTTAGAAATATTTTAACTCTGTTTACATTGTCTTTGGATATACAATAATTTTTTTTATTTTTTAGGGAGTTTGTATACTCTTCTGTTGCCTGTGCCATTGAAATCATAACCAAGAAATCACTGCCAATTTCAGTGTTGTGAGGTTTTATGACCCAGATCTTCTTCTAAAAGTTTATAGTCTTTAGATTTATTTTTAGGTCTTTTATCTATTTTGAGTTAATATTTGTATATGTGTTAGCTAAGGGTCCAATTTTATTCTTTTTCATGTAATTATTATTTTTCAACAATATTTAGTTAAAAGATTATTATTTCCTCCACCAAATGTTGGTGGAAATCTTGTCAAAAATAACTTGACAATATATGGAAGAATTTAGCTCTAGGCTTTTATTTAACTCCAATGGTCTATATCTGCCTTTAGAACAGTACTACACTGTTTCAATTATTGTAGCTTTATATGGTTTGAAATCAGAAAATATCTTCTAGCTTTGTTCTTTTTCGAGATCGTTTTGGGTATCTAGAGTCCATATTCCATATTAGGATAGATTTTTTCTGAAAAATAAATATATAAATATATGATAGTTTCACCTAAAAAAAAAGAAAAAAATATTCTCTGGTAAGAAAGAAAGCAAAAAGAAATATTGAAATGTTATCTTTAAGTTATCAAAAGCTTGGTATCAGACAAATGAAACTGTTATGTGAGATTATTATTTTTAATTTTGGATAAATTGCTATAATACTAGATGTCAACCACTAAGCCAAGCATGGGAAGGAGGGATGGGGAGAAATGGGGTGGGGATTGGGTGGGGGCTGACTGGGCGATGTGTGCATGTATGTCTACAAAAGTTTTTTTGTATCCCACTATGATGTATGAATACAGTGCACCAATAAAAAAATTAAAAAAAATAAAGTCTACTTCTCTGGTAGTAATATAAAAAAAAGAAAAGATATTCTGCAGTTAATCTTTATGATGTAATCAATATTTTCTATAACATAAGTGGTTTAATTCAACAATAATTCTTAAGAAGTTTTTACATGTCTCCTGATGAAATAGCCTGGATTAATGTATTTTCTAGTAGTAATAATTCTTCCATAGATCACCATCTGAACACATTTACAATACACATATCCGCAAAGCTCTTAAGTCATTTAAGGATAAAATGTGGGCAAACTTCACCATTATTTGTTGAAAAAATATTCCACACAGTGACAAATTACCATTCCTCAGCTTACCTAGTGATTGAAAATGGAATAACCTTTCTTTGTAATAGAAAGATCTGTAAGTTATCACCTTAAAAAAATATCAAGTGCAGCCTCAATAGTTTGACATGAAATTGTGTACTTCCAGATATACACTCACATCACTAAGGATCTATTCTTGCCCAAAACATATAAACATTATTTATTTGAGCCATAAAAAGTAATTTTTACTTAGTAGGAAGAAACAGGGAATGAGAAGCAAGGTAAACATTGCTGCAAAGAAACGATCACATAATTCCTGATTGAAGAACATTTTTGACAATGGGACTGATCTCTTTAAAACATCAATGATTTGGGGGAAAGTAGTGGAAGAACAGACTAGATTAATAGGAACTAAGTTCATGAGCCCTGAGAATAACCTGCTAAAGAACAAAAGAATAGAAAGGGAAAATTGAAAAAGATTCACATTGTAATAGGTAGATAGTAACATAAAACTACTAATTTTAAAAATTGTGCTGTGGAATAATGGCTGTCTATAATAAAGTCCTTATTCTTGGGGTATCTAACATCCAGGAGTAGAGGGTGTTGTGATGTCTGTAACTTGTTTTCAAATGTCTCCTCAAAACACAGATGTATGAGTATATAACAATAGACAAAATGTTAATAATTAAGTATGGCTAGTGTATTTGATATTCAATTTCTTCAAATTAATTAATTAATTTATGATACTGGGGATTTAACTCTGGGACATTTTGCCTCTGAGTTACATGCCTACCCCTATTTTGTTTTTTCATTTTAAAACAAGGTCTCACAAAGTTGCAGGGAGCCTCACCCTAAGTTGCTGAGGCTGGCCACAAACCTCCTGTGTCAGCCCCCAGTACCGGAATTACACATGTGCATCACCACACCCAGCATTTTTTCAATGTTTGTGTATTCGAATGTTGAATGCAAAAGTGTTCAACTAAAAGTAATGGCAGTATTTTAGGACATTACCTGCCAAAGGTACATCTCACTTCAATTGACTGGTCTGCACATTTTTTTTTTCAGTGCTGGGGGATAAACCCAGGGACTCACACATGCTAGGCAAGTATTCTTCTACTGAGTACATCCTCAGCCTTTTTACTTTTATTTTGAGAAAGGGTTTCTCTAAGTTACCCAGGTTGACCTTAGATTTATGCTCCTCCTGCCTTAGACTTCTGAGTCACTGTGATGATAGATGTGTGCTGCTGTGACCAGCAAGCATGTCTCTAGCTGTGTGTGTGTGTGTGTGTGTGTGTGTGTGTGTGTGTGTGTGTGAGATTAGCAGTCAGGGAAATCAAAATCAAAATTACACTGAGATTCCATCTAACCCCCTCAGAATGCCAATCATTAAAATACAAAATAAAATAATAAATGCTGATGAGGATGTAGAGATACAGGAACCCTTATACTCTGTTAGAGGGATTGCAAATTAGTACAACCACTATGGTGATCAGTTTGAAGTTCCTTGGAAAACTGGAACTGAAACCACCATACACCATATGACCCAGCTATATCCCTCCTGGTATCTTTCCAAAGGAATGGAAGTCAGAATATTTTAGTGATATACATATATCCACGTTTATAGCAGCACGATTTTCAATAGCCAAACTATGGAACCCGCCTAGGTGTCCACCCACAAGTCAGTTGGTTAAAAACTGTGCTGCATACACACAGTGGACTTTTATTCAGCCATAAGAACAAAATTATGTAATCTGCAGGAAAATGGATGGATCTAGAGAATATTGTGCTAAATGAGATTAACCAGTCTCTGAAGAAAAGGGATCATATGTTTTCTTTCATGTGTGGAAACTGGAGAGTAGTTTGGAAACAAAAAGGACTTCAGATAAATGAGGAGAGAGACCAGTAGAATACAGAAAGGGACTGGGAGAGGGAGGTGAGGAGGGGAAAGGAGACTTGAAGAAAATATTTCAAACAATCCTATATGCATATGTGAAGCCATGAATATCAACTTAAATATTATAAACAGGCAGGAAGAGGAAGTGGGATGGGATCCACAGAGAAACATACCAGGCACTGTGAGCGTGTATGTTCCTATCACACTAAGCCTCAATATTTATAATTATAATGTACCAATGAAAGGAAATAAAGGCATATTTTTAAAATGCTTCTAGCCTGGTGGTTATGTGTCATATTGGGGATCAAATTCAAGGTCTTCATTCTGCAGTTTTTCTTAGAAACTATTTTACAAACAGTTCCTCTTCTATAGTACTACTTTGTTGTATATGGTCTAGGTGGGGAAGCTTCACCACCGAGAGCTAAATACTTACATGGCAATCAACTTTTGTTTTTCAAATATTCTGCAACTTCTAGATAAGTGACCAGTAAAAAAATTAATTTGATAATACCAATTAAAGCCACTATATTTGATATTAGATTGGACTGGAATTTCAAACCTATACTTCCCTTTACGCTGTTGGCCAAGTCACTTAAGTACCTACATAGACTGATTTTCTACTTTGTTTCATTTCAAGAGCTCTAGATTGCATGACATCCCAATTCTAAAACTGAATTTCAAGCTATGATTTTGTATAATAGAACAAAATTCAATATGATAAATAAAGAACATGTCTAAAAATTTGGATCTGAAATGCTGGGTGCAGAAATCATACAGCCCTTTTGGTGCATTTATAATTTTTCACATTATAAAGAAATTGAAATGTGGCACAAATTCTCTATAAATATTTAACAGGAAAATGCCAGCACAGCAAGAAGAATTCAGCAACACATGTCTGCAAAGCTTTGCTGAAGGCGCTCATAGGCAGATCAAGTGACTCTATACCCTGGAAACAGGGTCTATAAAGAAACAGGATTCTGTAAATTTTTTGGAAGTCATTGGCAGCCCGCTAAATATTATGCATACCCCACATTTATAAGACAATATGTGAGTGGTTTAATCCTAGGACACAGTAAATGCTGGATTAGTGTCACCATTCACAGCTGAAATATTTGGTGTCAAACACCTACTGCTGAATTCCTCAAATGCAGCAGCCAACAACGTATGGAAGATAGAACACTGATTTCAAGGCTTTCCAGGATGCTCCAAATATATAACCATGGTTTTGGGGGTCTCTGGAGCTTATAAATCCTATTAAACTAAATGGCCTTACATGCCAATGCTCTCCGCATCTTCTCAAAAGTCTGTGATGATTTGTAGGGGGCCCTGAACATTACATAGAATATAAACTATCAGCAATTATTAAGAGAGATGCTAAAACAATGTGATTGTTTTGAGGCTTAATCCACCTGTTTGGTTCTATCAACTTGTTGATACAGTGATTGTCACAGTGAGACATTGACTATTTAAGTTTATGATACTGTTGACTCTCTTCAAACAGAGTAATGTTGAATAAATTAGGAAACCAATAAATATTTAAATGGGTTGCCAACACATAAAAGGCTACCATTTTATATAGCCAACTCAAAAACTATGTCTTTAAGTTTTTGACAGAAGTTAAGCTGAAGAATGGACAACATTTTACAGCTAGAATGAAAAATGATAACAATTCAAATCTTAAGTTACCTCCTGGTGATAGCACAATTTTCCTAAATTTTTTGGCATATTTGATATGTTTAGTGTTCCATTGATTGTATTTTTATAGTAAATATATTTTTCTTTACCATTTTCATTACAAAGGTTTCTTGTTCCTTCTTTCCTTCCTCTCTCCCTCACTTTTTCCTTCCTTCCTTCCTTCCTTCCTTCCTTCCGTCCATCTGTCCATCCTTCCTTCCTTCCTTTGACAAACATTTATTGAGAGCTAGGCAAACATAAAGTGTGGTCAATATGTTAGAAACATTCACAAGTTGGTAAATGAGCTCAGAGGAAGCATACCTGATCTATACTGGGAAGTTGTGAGCAGTGGAAAGACTGGTCTGCTGTCAGTGGCACTGATGGGAGGTGAGAGGAGGGTAGAGAAGTTGCAGGACTAGGGGAGAGGCTCAAGTTCCAGGCAGAATCAGCAGCCTACAGAAAAGCTCAGAATGATGCACAAGCAATGTATGTTTGGCAACTACAAGTATTTCAAAATGTATGGAATGCAGAATGAGGGTACAGACACTACTGTTTTGAGAGATGATCAAGACTAAAATTTATCCAGAAGGGAAACTGGACTTTATTCTAGATCAAAGAGCAATCTCAGACTGTTTAAGAAAGTTATTACCATGAGTTAAATGCACACATTTCAGAAAGCAAATGCTGGCAGGTATGCAGGAGCTGGAGGAGGCAGGCCTAGGGATCTGTTAGAAGGTTATTGCCATGATCAAACAAACAAAAACTTCATGCAAATTAAGGCGGTGGTGAGACTGGAAGAAAAAGAAACTGACTAAAATGAGCAATAAACCCACAAATTTTTTTTTGTAAGTCTAGGTATCTGAAAGAGTTTGCAAAGGCAAAAGGCATAAAATTTGAGATGAGAGTTATTAAATATAGATAGTAATTCCAGAAAAATCAGTGTATGACATTTCTTGACCAGTTATGTTTCAAAAAATTTCATTTGATCATGTTTTAACTAAAACACTGGCAAAGTGAAGAAAGGCCAAACAAACAAAAAATGTTTAATCTCCTCGTCCACCTTAATTTTTCTAGATAATAAATTAATTCTTTTAAAGATAAGTGATGGAATAAATTCAACATCTACCATACATCTGAACCTAAATTGTAAATAGGACACACTTAAAAGCACAAACCATTTGAATATAAAGTGCCAAATAAGATTTTTTTAAAAAGATTGTTCTCTAGCCGGGCGTGGTAGTGCACGCTTGTAATCCCTGCGCTTGGGAGGCAGAGACAGGAGGATCGCGCAGGTTCGAAGCCAGCCGCGCAGCTGGCTTAGGAGACCCTCTTTCCAAATAAAAATATAAAATAGGTCTGGGAGTGTAGCCCAGAGGTAGAAGGGCTTCCAGGAACCCCAGTACCACCAAATAATAATAATAATAATAATAATAATAATAATAATAATAATAGATTTTTCCCTGACTCTAGCAATCATCTTTCAGCAATGACTATCTGTGCTGGGGTGACAAAATCAGACATCTCTCCCTGAGCAGTTATCAATAGGCAGGTCCCTACCATGTAACCAGGCACTCCCCAGATCTACACCCCATTCCCTAAGAGTCACATTCCCCGAGTAAGGATAGGCTCAGAAAGAAGAGAGAAATTTTGATTCCAAAGATTATAGCCCTGGTGTTTATAACGTCTCCTCTTTCAGTTTTCTCACATTTATTTCCTATCCTTTCCCTGCCCCTTTATCATAAAAACACAACCCGTGCACATAATTAGATTTCAAATCCAGAGTAATTCCCGTTCCGCAGTAATGGGGCTCACAGGGGATTCACACTAAAGTAAGGAAATCTCACCTTCCTGCTTAGTTTCTCATAGAATGGAAGACTGTTTCTTCCAGTATCTTAATTTCCTAAGCTTTTATTTTCTTGATTTTCCTCTAGTTCAAACTTGGGAAGTGATATTATTTTTTTCCTCCCAAAGTAATTTTCTCCCCTTTTTCTAGACCAAGCCACTTTTCTGGGTATTATTCTTAAGGAGGCAGATGAGGAGAGTAATAATGCATGAGTATTAGAATTAGGCAGTCTTGGATTTAAGTCCAAGTTCTCTATTTCCAGCTCTATAGTCTTAGACAAGTCTGGCCACACTTTTCTCTTGTTTCATCTATAAAAGGGAGATTACAGATCTCTTTCCTCTTGAGTTTTTTTAAAGTAAATTTGCATGAGACAATATTTATGCAACATACCTAGCATGTGGCCTAGCAGTAAGGAAGTGCTAATTGAATATATTATTAATTCTGAAAGAGATTGGTTCTTCTATCTAGGTTAGTATGGCTAGTTTCTTTGGCACCTGAATGTCATACTAACTGCGTTCCTAGATTCTTCCTTCATGATTTCTCTGGCATATGTGGCTTCTTCTCTGAAGTTGTATTTCATGTTTCTTATTGGACCATTTATGGTTACCTGAACCTCTCCAATCTCCATCAAAGCATTCTGAATTTTAAGGGATTTTCTTTTCACTTTGTTTTTTGCTTATTTGTTTATACTATTCTTGGACTTCATTTTAATTCTCTTCTTACAATACTGGCCACCTAAAAAAAATTCATATCCCCTAATACACATTAGTCTTCCCAATCTGTCTTTTTATTTATTCACTCATTTATTCATTCATACAAGCTGTGGTAATCACTTTTTTCTATACTCCAGGGTCACAAATGAAGTGGGAAAGCAGGCAATATATTGTGGTGCAAATAATAATAATAATTTTTAACATTAAGTTAGACAATATGTATAAAATGATTACCTAAAAGAACACCAGACATCTAGGAAGGAGGATCAACTGTTCGATAGGTTGTAAAGTATATCTCAGGGAGAAAACACGTGATTCTTGATCTAGTAGTTCAATGATGAATAAGAGATTTCCAGGAAATAGGCAGAGGAGAAATGCTGATTCTGTACCAAGGAAACAATACATATATTGGCAAGCAGAGAATAATGCAGACTAAAATAGGATACGATGTTTGGGAACTGCAAGTATTACTCGATAATAAGATGGGAGCAGGGAGCAGTGGAGAAGGGCGCGAATAAGGCAGCTACGTAGGCAGATGTCAGATAGTAAAAGTCTCTTTTATGCTATGCCAGTATTGCACCTCAACTTGACTCTGAAGAACAAAGAATAGTTTCCAAATTGTTAAATGTCTACTCTGCAACAGATGGCATCCTAGATACCTACCATTCATTATCCCATTAAACTTCAAATGAAATACAATGTAGATAGATATCAGTTCCATGTCATTGACATGGAAATCAAAGCTAACTACTAAAATGGGGCAGCACAATTCACAATAGCCAAATTATGGAACCATCCTAGATGTCCATCTACAGGTGAATGGATTATAAAAATTATGGGCTATATACACAATGGAATTTTACTCAGCAATAAAGAACAAAATTATGTTATTTGCAGAAAAATGGATGGACCTGGAGAACATTATGTTAAGTGAGGTTAGCCAGTCACAGAAAGTGAAGGGTTGTATATTTTCTCTCATATGTAGAAGCTAAGGAGTAAAGGATGCCAGAGGGACATTAAATAATGGAGGAGAAGCTCCGGGGGGGAGCCAGGAAGGTGGTCTAGGGGAAGGAGGTGAGAGGAAGGATTAATGAAGGAATCACTTCCATTGATATTGTATACATATGCAAGAATACCAATGTATGTATTCAATACCCTGTATGGGGAGGGAGCCAGGGGAAAACCCGCCAAGTGCTGTGGACAGGTATGTCAGCATAACTATGAAAAACATTATGATGTGACACTATAAGACACCAATACAAGTATTTAAAAAATGGTAGAGTCAGGATTTGAACTGAGGCCCATTTGACTGTAAGATTTCTATTCTACTCTTCCACACTCTTGAAGGAACTAGACTAAGAAAGCAGGGTTTGGGAAGCGGAACTCTGATATATTTTAAGCAAAGGAATAAAGTGGAAAAAAATCTGATTTATCCAGAACATAACTGTGCAGCAGTGTAGAGAATAGATTAAAGAAGGAAGAGTTTAGACATAGAAATGCCCATTAAAATCTCAAGCAGTTGTCTAGTGAGAGACGTAGGAGTCTAAACAAAGACTGTGTGAAATTCAAAGAAAATGCTGGGTCTGAGACCCATTTGGAAATTTAACTGACAGTACCAACATTCTCAAAATGCTTACTGACATTTTACCACATGAAACCCAAGTTATCACAGATCCTCCATCTCACCATAATGACTGGAGGACATGAAAAAGAGGGAAAGGGAAGAATAAAATAATTTTCCAGCTGGGCATGGTGGCATATACCTGTAATTATAGTATGTGGGAGGCTGAGACAGCAGGAGTGCAGGTTCAAACCCAGCCTCAGCAATTAGTGAGACTCTCAACACCCTAGTAAGAACCTAAAATAAAATAAAATAAAATAAAACAGGGCTGGGAGTGTGGCTTGGAGATAGAATGTCTCTGGGTTTAATCCCCAGTACCAAAAAAAAAAAAAAATCTGCCACTGATAATTGGTCTCATCAAAATATTTTAAGAATGAAGCTTTTACAGTAATACCATACTACTGCTTAAAACCTAATTTTTTTTGGTGGTACTGGGGTTCCTGGAAACCCTTCTACCTCTGGGGTATACTCCCAGACCTATTTTATACTTTTTTTTAATTTGGAAACAGAGTCTCTTAAGTCAGAGAGGCTGGCTTTGAACCTGCGCGATCCTCCTGTCTCTGCCTCCCAAGCGTGGGGATTACAAAGGTGCGCCACCACGCCCGGCAAAACCTAATATTTTTTATAGTGAATTGGGAAGCAATTCTAAACTTGACATCCCCCCCAAAAAAATCGAAATTAAAGGGCAAAGTGTAAATTCCTGGAATGGGAACAGGTTGTGCTTCTGCCATAGTTGTAGAAGGGGCCACCAGAGTGCTTATAGAAACTCTTTATTTCTGCACAGACTCAGGGTTTGGAGATTATTTTTATAAGTTACCTCACAGATATTATTTAATTCAAATATTTACCTAGTGCTCAAGTGTGCCCAACAGTGTGGATCCAGAAATGACAAATGCCCTTTCCAGGATCTCAGCAATTTTTTTTAAAAATGCATTTTTAAAGCCCTTGGAAATAAAAGATCATTGCTGGGAATTATACTTTTAGATTTTAATCCACATTTTGACTTGTTGAAAGTTTGTTTCTTATTATCCTTGCCTGTTATTCCTCTGCGAACGGACTTAGCAGGCTTTTAAGAGCCACTTCAGAAACTGCACATGAATACAAACAGCAAATATCTATTCTTAGAGTGTGTGTGTATCTGGCGGGGAGGGGGTGAATTCTCTGTGAAAAGCATTTAAAAGAGATGGAGAGGGAATTGGGAAAGGGCTAAATGGGTGATGTGTGCATGTATGCCTCTATTATCTTACACCCCATTAAGATGTATGACTACAATGCACCAATAAAAAAAATTTTAAAAAAAGAAAAGAAATGGAGTTCCGGATGGTTCAGGAGGAAGCTGACCAGTACTTGGGAGGTGGACATAGGAGGATTGCAAATTAAAAGATAGATTAAACAATGTTGAAGACTCTCAACAACCTAGAGAGGCCCTGTTTCAAAACAAAAAACAAAACAAAACAAAAAAAATAGGGTTGCTGGGGATGTAGCTCAGAAGTAGAATGCTGCTGGGTTTAATCCATAGTACCACACACCCACAAAAAGAGGCTGAATGTTCACCAAATGAACCCATATAGATGTGTCCCTTGTGTCTGCTAGTAGGGAAAATACCAAAGATGAAGTCTGAAGGGAGGAGAGAAGGTTAGCATCTTATTCTGACCAGTTCACAGGTCATAAACCCAGATTCTACCTTTTCTTGACCCCTCAGTGATACCATTCTAAATAAAACAAGATGAACTTTTTGGGTAGCATTCTGGTAAAATAGCTTCCTTTTTCCTCATTACCTGTTTAAAAGAGATTTTATATGACACGGTCCTGGTTGTCAGCAGGTGTGTACCATCACCTCCCTGCTTCAAGCATATTAAGAAACAATAATAAACAAACAAAGCCTCCTTTCTCAGCCCATATAAGAGCTTTTGAAAAGACATGAGTAGAGTTTATAAATTGGTGAAGGATGGAAAAAGAACGCTCATGCAATGTGTGAGAATGACTTATGACTTTAGATGTTCTCTGATGATTGAGTGGAGTTGATCGTCCTCCCTCATGCCAGAGACTATTCGTCTGGCTGCAGAACCCAGCTCACCACCCAGCTACTGTGGTAGTCCTCTAGCCTGGGCCTCCCATCCCTTCAGAGGCTGTCCTCTCCTCCCATAATGCAAGCACTTCTAGTGTCCTTTTGCACCTGTTCTCAACAGAGCTCCTGACACTGCATATTCTGAATCTGGCTCCTACACTAATGGGAGTGACCTATTGCCTTATCAGCGTGCATTCATCAGACTGGCTTTGGGCATAAACACAATTACCTGGTATCCACCATACTAGGAGGATGACAGGGTATAGTGACCCAAGCTTGCTAAGAGATATAGAAAAGATATACTTTTCCTAACTCCCAGATTTTATTGTCAAGTCAAATTGAAGCGATTAATTTGGCCACTTTATCTATAATGGAAATTTGGTAGCTTGGTATTTCAATGTATTGCATCAGTGTGCTTTTGGGGGAAAATTAACTTTGTTAATAAGTTAAGCAAATATATATGTGCTATTTAATATGTCACAGTGGTGATTTGAAGTCAGACTCTACCCCCTTCCTGGAAGAACTCCAATCTAGCAAAGGAAACAAACACTATAAAAAGAAGGAAGAGGAAGAGGCTGGGCGTGGTAGTGCACACCTGTAATCCCAGCTACTAAGGAGACTGAGGCAAGAGGATTGCAAACTCAAAGCCAGCCCAAGCAATTCAAAATAAAAAGGTCTGGGAATGTAGTTAGGTGACAGAACTCTTGCCTAGCATGTGTGAGATGTTGGATTCAATCCCTAGTACTGCCAAAGAGAGAGAGAGAGAGAGACAGACAGACAGACAGAGACAGAGAGACAGGAAAAGGCAGACTGATTCTAAAATTGTAGATGTAAATAGTTAAAATAACTTTCTATAGTGTTTCTTTAACCACAGGTGTTTGTATTTCAGTGGGAGTAGGACTAAAGGTGTCATTGAAACGCTGTTAGTGGGGAAATGACTTTTAGAAGACCAGGAACCCCCATTAATCACACAGCCTGAGCAGTGAGCTATGTAATTGGTTGTCAAGTAGCATTAACCTTCTTTAAGTCTACTCATTTCTTAACAGGTGGGAGAAATGGAACGAATCTCAAGTTACAGAAAATCAAGGAGATACAGCTGAGTACTTTGAGCAAGGAGAATTTGGAGGGCTACCCTAATTTAAAGACCTTTCTTGTTCAGGGGCTGTGATATTCCTTGCTGAAAATTAAAGTTTAGCTTGCATGTAGCCCAAGAGAGTTACCAAGGAAGCCATCCATCAAATTACCTCCTTACATTGTTGCTAGCAAAAATTACCCACAGACAAATAGTCTCCTCTGTTCCTTGTATTTCATCTGTCTTTCCTCTTGTTTCTCCCTCTTCAACTAGTAAACAAGTTCTATTTAAAAAAATGTGAAAAAACATAAAAGATATTGCTTATAGGAAATTTCCTCACAGGTGGCCAAGAAAACACACACACACACACACACACACACACACACACACACACACACACACATCCTATTTCTCTTCAAGATTAGTGCCTACCTAGACTTTCAGCTTTAGTTTTAATTATATTTATTTTAGTACTGGGGATTGAATCCAGGGATAGTCTACCTCCAAGATACACCCTTAACCCTATTTTATTTTTTTGGAAACAAGTCTCCTTAGTTTGATGAGAGTCTCACTACTTGCTGAGGCTGTCCTCAAACCTACAGGTGTGTACTACCATGCCCATTTCAACTTTATTTTGAACCCAAAGCCCACCTATACATTCCTAGTTAATCCATTTTCTCTGTCAGCATTCATGAAGTTATATTAGAATTATAGGATTTGTTTCTCAGACTCCAGACTTTCCAATTATCTCTTCCTCTCTCAACTAACATCTTTCTTTTCTCTTTTTGGCCTGGCCCTTCATTTTTAAAAATCTATCTTCTACTCAGCAAAATCTCTTTCCTGCTCAGCATTCATTCTCTTCTAAGCATCTGCTCTCAGGTCCTGCTAGAACACCAAGGGATAATAACATCTTAAAGTATTCATCCCAAGGCAATTTGCATTTAGATAGGATTCAAAGCATTAAGCTGAAGGTAACATCCTCCAAAGGTAAAAGTTTAGGGATTGAGAGATGAAAGACAATGGGGAGGGCGGGCGAGGACAAGGATGGAGATGGACACACTGAGGACCTTAGTGCTGCCACTTCAGCCATCCCTCCTCCAAAGAGTAATCAGGTCCACCTGTTCAGCTCCAATAAGGTGAGAATCTGCTTTGCTCTCATATCTTTCTAATTACACCCTTCTTATATTTACATGAACTACTTATAATTATGTGGACATCTTGCAACTCTTATAAACCAGCCAAGTAGGTCTAATCAACCAGTTTACCCAGTGAGCAGGTTGGCAGTGCTGAGATGTAAGCCAGACTTGGTCTATTCTTTATCTTCCAATGCCTCTCAGGATTAGCCTCTTCTTTTTATTTAATCCCATTCCTTAGGTCAACTCATCTCTGGCTGCCCTAAAATGCTTTCTTGACCCTGCCCTTATTTTCTAAGATTACCTTCTGCCTCTTTCTTTATTCTTCCTTTAGTAGAAACAGATTTTATATCAGGTATAAGAGCTCCTCTTGTAGTTCAAGTACAAGATATTGTCCTTCTGTATTCTCTCTTCTGCAAAATAATACTAGCCCTATATTCCTATTCGTCAGAGCTACTAATAGATGCCCTTTGTCCATCCAGTTAATTGGGTAATCTAACTTCTCAAAAGCAATGTCTTTTAAACATAGAAACAAGATAATTTTCCATCTATAAAAAGTTATTTTTATTTTATAGTTGATTTTTAAATCTTAAATTAGAATTTTAATTTTTACATTATTTTATTATAGTGAATTATGCAATCCCAATTACAACTAAGCTGTGTTTTTATATTAGTTATTCATATTTGTTTTATTTGCTTAGGACACTTAACAAATAATATCATACATGTTACAAACATTTACAGAAACTGTGAATCGCAAAGTATATCACAATAGCATGACTGATAATATTAGAGGCAAAGTACATTTAGTTCTACAGATAATAGTTAATAAATAAATAAATGAATAGAAAAATATACCCCTGGACTGTCAACTTAGATACTATATTAATGCCTTAGTATTTCCCCTCTTTTGATAAGCAAATGCACACAGAACCTACATTACTTCAAGCTTTCTGAGATGCAGCATAAAAATATCAGCACTGACAATTTTCTATTGAGATTAAAATTTCTGTGGGTCATGCTTTTTAGAGATAACTAGAACATGAAGCAGGGCACTGCCCACCTTCATGCTTGTTCCCTGGGAAAACAGATTCTTCATACTTCTCTCAGGCCACCACACATAACCCACTGATGTGTGACTTCAAATGTCCCATGGAGGATAATGAACAACAGCGAAGCCTTTCCATGGGTCTTAACAATTTAATGACATAAATTAAATCCTGCCTATGTATGGAATAGAGTTGTATGGGTTGGAAGATATGGGGCACCATGCAAGTCTCTGTTTTATCCACTCCTAACAGATAATTGATGGGGATGAGAGACAAAAGAAAAGATTCACTCTTAGAAATAAATGCTCCACAAAGCAATCTCATGCCTCACCTAATGCAATATGTTTCTCATGGGTCTTTTGTTACTCTGTAACATATTAAATTATCCTTCCAATTACCTTGGCAACTAAAACAGTAGCGCCCAATATGCTGATGACTTTTAGATGATTACACTGTCAGTAACAAACGATGATGAAGGCATATTAATTATTAAGCATGATGAAAATGTGCAAAATGTTTTATTTGTTGTTTAATAAAACTTGTGTTTAAAGCTCAGAGGAATGAAATGCTGGCACAATTCTTTTTTTCTGCCTTTGATCAGCAAGACCTTTTTAAGGCTATATAAATTGAAGCAACCTTTAAGATACTACAGCACCCCCCCCCCCATCTATTACTAGGGTCTTCTTAGTTATGAATGTAGCAGAATGTGATCAGTTTAAGATGCATTTTTAACCAGCTTACCTTCGGAACAATAGAAACATTAACAAAGAGTACGCCCTAATAAAAGATCTGTGCACAGTCCGCTTAAGCTATGTGAAGTGTTCCTTTATTCTGCTTAGTCTCCCCCCAGAGGTTAACCATTTTAAAGCTGGCATTTAGACGGAGAACAAGAACAAAGCATTATTAGAAAGCAGAGATCCTCCTCCAGCATCAGCCCCTCTGCTTTCTGCAATTCTTAAGCAATTTAGGCACTGGATGAAAAGAAGCAGTACCTTCGGATGAGAACATTCCAGCACAGGGGTCTCGTCGTCTTGTCGGCGGCCGTGCAGAATGAGTTGCTTGGGCATGGATCTCTCTTCTCAGCTGTGGGTCTGCTTGCTGGCTGCAGCCAACATAAGGAGCATTTACGACATATATGTGGTGTTCATCGCAATCAAAGGCGACTAACCAGCTCAGCTTGGTGCTGCTTGCCTGCGGGCATCAGATCTTTAGACCCTCTCCATCTGATTGGCTGCTTCCCAGTCTCCTTGTACTCCTCTGCCTTAACCTTTGACTGTGTTCAATACGTTTTCCCTAGAGATACAGTCAGAGAATTGCCAGTTAGGAGATCAATGGCAGGTTAAAAATGAGCTGGTTTTAAAAACCAGTGGCATGATTTTCTATGATTATATGTAATGTTTCATTTTCCAGTGTTCAGATAATCTACCCAGGAGAAATCAAACAAAATGGTTAGGATTTAACAGTAGCGGCTTTATGTTTCCTCTCTGAAAATACCCTGAGTGTAATATATGCATAACACACTACTGAAGTGATCAGGTGGCTTTTTGCAACACGGCATTTCTGTATAATCAACATTAAATCAAAACAGATGGGGATGACAGAATATATTAAGAGGGTTATTAAAAATGCTAGGAGATGCAGTTGAATAATTCTACTGAAGCCATCTCCAGAAAGTGTTATAAATCATTTATACAAAATGCTCTTACAATATTTATGGTTTATACATAGAGCTATGATCACAAAAACATAAAAATCAATGGCAGGCAAATGACAAAACCTTTATTGACATGTCTAGAAGAAAAGAACAAAAGGAAGAAAATTTTATTCTACAAAAGTAGACAAAGAAAAAGAAATGATTTTTTAAAGTACACCTATATTATCTTTCCATATATTAGATTCAATTTGGTCAAGGATTTAGGACAGAGTGTTTAAAATACCTATTGGTGTTTTGTTTTACAAAATGAAAGGCTTCTAATTAAAGATGGTGAGTTGGTTGTGGGCATTTTCTCCCTCACAAAACCCCATTGAAATGACAACGTTTTCATTTTTAGAAACCATAAGGCTAGAGAGAAATAGAGGAAATTAGCAACCAATTCTAGAAAAGTAGAAAGCAGATGGATGAGTGGTAAGTAGAAATCAAAGAGAGCGAGAGAGAGGGAGAGAGAGAGAGAGATATGAATCTTCCACTAGTAATGAGCAAAGTTACAGGGACATCTACAACTTGCCAGCCCTGACCAGCTCTAGCACTGGCACTATAATGCACCTGTGAAAGAAGGGATGAAGGTGAAGCTGAAAGCAACAGGTGGTCTGACGGCCCATCCTTCACAGAGTGGAACTCTGAAGTGTATGCTGTGCAGAAATTGAATCAGAGGATGTCTGAACTAGTATGTTGAGAATAAAGGAACCAAACTGAAAAATGGGAAAGTCAGTGAAAAATAAAGGTCCCAGGATTTCTTTCCCTATTCTGCTGAAACAGGTAGAAGAAAGGAGATTGAAGAGAGTGGTCTCTGCAGAACCTGACCATCCCAAAAAATCAGGCTTAAAGGCATTAACATGGAATACTTTCTAAGAAATGACCCAGCCAGATCACCCACACTTATCAATACATGAATATTCTACATATAAGCAGACCAGAAAAAATATCTAATATCAAAGCAGAGAAGGGAACAAACAAAAAGGGAAGCAGGCAAGTAACATACAGACAGGAACATATAGGAAAAAAAGGTCATTTGGAGGAACCAATAAAAATTTGGAGAGAAGTTCAAATACAACTTTTAATGTCAAAATAGGAGGTATACTTATTTTTACTTTACATGGCATCTCATTTTGTTCCCTTTTGCTAGTAACACAATACAATATCATATACTAAGTAAGTTATAAGAAGAAGAGATTTCTTTTGGCTTATGGTTCTGATCCAAGGTCAAGAAGCCGTATCTGGTGATAGCCTTTTTGCTGTCAGAGTCCTGAGATGGAGCTGAGCACCACATGACAAGAGATAGGGAACACCTGAGAGACCTGGCCTGACAGGATTTTGGGGGGGGAGTTCAACTAGAGACTGAACCCATAGGAACTCTACCTCTGAGCTACCCATCCAGCCCTATTGTACTTTTTATTTTGAAACAGAGTTTCCCTAAGTTGCTGAGGCTGGCGTCTAACCTTCAACCCTACTGTCCTCAGCTTCCCAAATACTGGAATTACAGGCATATGCACCACCACACCTGGCCAAACAGGCTTTTTAATGCCACAATCATTGTTAAGACAACTTATTAATTCATTAACTCATTATGTACATGAGTGGATTAATTCCATCATTAGGACAGAGATCAAATCATCTCCCAAATATGCCACCTAATACCATCTTTTAATATCTCATCTTAAGGATAAAATTTCAGTATGAGTTTTGGAGGGGACAAACCATGGTCCTATGTATGTGACTATTGCCTGTGCTGCTTATATCATCAGTCCTCCCAAAGTACATTTCACATTTCAATTACTATAATAGATTATATCATTACATAGTTCTAAACTTTACTGGTAGATCTTCTGCTCACAGCCACTAAATGATAATAGATGCACAACGTGATCAGTGACCAATTATTTCCCTTCTTTCCGTCTGTCCGCAGCTGGTTATTGTATATCTGTTAGCCCGTTCATGCACAGATAACAAAGTGTGTTGTAGAGTCGTCTCCTTGTCTCCCAGTGAGAACCATTTGTGACATTTTGCAAGAGCGGATAATGAAAAGATGGAATTACCCAACAAAGGTAAAAGTTCAGCAAAGGAATGAAAATGTCCACAGGAACTGAGATTGGCCATGATTAGAAGGTTTGAAGGTGGTAATAACAAAGAAGGGGCTCAAAGGATTCTACACATGCATAAGCCATGGAGTCCAAAGAATATTTTAAAAACAAGTTGCAGCCGGGCGTGGTGGCGCACGCTTGTAATCCCCGCGCTTGGGAGGCGGAGACAGGAGGATCGCACAGGTTCGAAGCCAGCTGCGAGCGCTGGCTTAGGAGACCTTGTTTCTAAATAAAAATATAAAATAGGCCTGGGAGTGTAGCCTGGATGTAGAAGGGCTTCCAGGAACCCCAGTACCACAAAAAAAAAACAAAAAAAAAACAAGTTGCATCATCATCTTTCAGATTGAATTGTACTAGAAATGAAAAGCACTTAAGATCGAATTGAGGATGGTAGCAGAAAGAATTAATTTGGCTAATTGCCACATGAAAAGGGAATACTAATTACAAGAGAAGAGAAGAAGAAATTTTTGATTGCCTGGAAAAAAAGGGTTTCAAAAGTTGACATACATTGATTAACATTACCTTGTCGAGTTGCTATTATAAGAAAAAAGGATAGTATTATAAAAATGCATCTAGATACCAAAGATTAGTCAAGGCAAGTAGGTATGATAATTGCCAAAAATTTTATGATAAAAAGGATGACGATGTCTCAGAGAAAGTGATACTGGCAAAAATAATTTGCAATAAAGAACCCTGGGAGACACTTTATAACATCAAAAGCACAGAGGGTAAGGAGTTGGAATCTGATCCAAACTTAGAAAGGTTTATGTAGGACAATTTATGAAGATAGAAAAGGTACTTCATTAGCGTTGTAAGTTATGCCATGAGAAGGCAGTAAGTTCTGTCCCAAGAATGAAATCATTTTAATTTTCACTGTTTTTAATGTTTTAAATTACAGTGTACTAGCCAACTATTACTTTTATTATTTTATTTCCCTATAAATGTATAATTATAGTATGAGAGTTTTAAGTGTTATGAAAAAATGTTAAAGCTAATAGAACAATCATCATTTTTCCCACTAGTTATTAAGATTGCTTTGCATGGTCTCAACTTGTCTGGTCATTTTTTCAGTATTTCATTGCCAGCCAAGGTGAGACTAGTTGTACTGTATCTATGAAATAAGAACAGCCAGCTCTAAGAAAGAAATACATGGGGTATGAAAAGCTCTTGGAAAATTTTATATGAGTATTGAAAGATAAAGTTGAGAAAATATCCTTAAAAGTTGAGTGAAAGGAAAAAAGGAGAAAATTATGATAAAAAAGATAAGAAAATTAAAGTTTGGGGATCCAACATCTGGATAATAGGAGTTCTAATAAAAGAGAATGAAGAAGACAGAAGGAAGAACACCATGCAAAAATAATTCAAAAAAAGTCTTCATGGATTTCTGCAATGAAAGTGTGATATTAAGGGACAGGATTGGCTTATGATTAAGGAATTCATATAACTGTGATGGTTTGTTCTATGATGTCTTTTTCCATCAGATACTTTGTTTAGTTTTGAAAATTATAGAAGGTAATAAACCCCCCTACTATCTATGTATTTTATTACTCAGTGTCCACTTAGTTCCCAAGATAATTTCCAGCTCTAGCAGTAAATATGTGAATACTCTCTGGACTCCTCCATTGAATATAATATGTTTGTTGACATGCTTCTTCAGACTGATCAATTTCAGTTTCTCAGAGGGACTTGGAGAAAATAAAAGACCGTAAGGGAAACTCTAGGACATTCAAAAAGCACTATTTGAAACTTTAAAGTAATGAGAAATAAAATAAAATAGCATTCAAGGTGGGATACACAAATATATTCATCATATGTTTCTCAAAAATATTTAGTTGCTTAAACTAAAACTCATTTATGATTCTGAAAGAACCTATAAAATAAAATGTCATTACTGCTTTGGCACTAAAGGTACTTTGTGAAATTATAGAAGTTGTAAGTTGTGCTTTCCAGTTTTAAGCAAATGAAGGCAAATTTAACAAAAAATTAAAACACTCGTTAGATGCCTATTAAGAAAGTTGAATTCGATTACAAGAATCTTCAAGAATTGGGCAGTTACAGAAAATACCTTGTAAATCAGACTTTTTGGCTAGGAAATAGAATTTAACATGTACCTTCAACTTTAGAATAAAAGCTATAACTAATTTATTAAAAAATCTATTGTTTACAGCTGATAATTCTTTTCAATCACCTATCATTTGATTTCTTTATTCATTGAACATTAAATAGTTCATGTTGAAGCCCAACTTTGTGTGGAACTGTGGATTTTAAGGCATAGAAAGGAAATTAGAAGGAATGAGTACTAGGAAGAAGAGATTAATCCTCCTACAGTATAGTCCAGCCTACCAACCCTGTACCCTCTACTCTGCAGGACATACCCAGAAGTACTAAAGGGTTATCTATTTACTTTTTGTAAATTTAATTAGCACCAGTTTGAATTTGTGAGAAATGATTGCAAGTTTTTTTTTCTAAAGTCTTTGCTTTTAGAAAGTAACTGAACAACCCCTTATATAATATGAGTGAAATAACTATGGCAGACTATCTATTTCATTAAATTTTTACATTTCTAACAGAACTTAGACAAAGTAAGGGAATCTCTCCTGTTTTGAAATATAAATATAAAAATATAAATATAAATATTGAAATATAAATATAAATATAATATAAATATTGAAATATTTTGAAATATAAATGTTGACTGCCTGTTCCAATTCCCCTAAACGGGGATACAGTATGCACTTTGAGACTCGGCCATTGGTATAAGAAGGCAGCCCCCTTCCTCCTCAGCACACATTCTTTCTGTTTACAGTGGCTTTATTCCTTTCAATCTGTCACCGCCTTTGTCTGTTCACTTCAAAGACATATTCAGCCTCAGATCTCAAACACAATGCAGTTGGCTGGTGTCTGCTTACTAGAGCTGAAATGCTTTGTTTTAGAATTGCCTTAACAGCTAACCTGATTAGTCTAGACTTAACACCTTGACCTACATCATTCATTTATTTTCATGAAAATGGAGACTTTTGATGCTGACGCATAGCAAAGTATCAATTAGACCAGAGTTCAAATAAAAATAATTATTATCATGATAAATAACTCCATTTACATGAGCTCTTTTGAGCAATGAGCAAAAGAAATAAAACACATAAGGAATTCTGAGGAACATAGACATTCCTACCCTAAAACATGTTTAAAATGTTACTTTAATCCCTGTTGAAAAAAGTCATTCTTCAACCAAATTCCCTATTATCTTCCTCTCCTTCTGATACATTTAATCATAGCTACCTCTTAGTGATACTTGACATCAGCTGAATAAAGGAAGATAGAGAAATAAAGGACAACGCTGAACTCAATGAATTTTACTGGGAGCATCTTCCTTCCATTTTCTTTTATATTGACTGAAGGACAAGAGGATAGAAGTTATTGTTGCAAGCAGCTTAAGGAAGGCTAAGTCATGTGCTGACAGACAAGAATAAAATAAAGAAAATTCAGTAGTGTGTACACTCTGAAAGAAACCTAAGACCAAAACCCACTAAAACCATGGTTGAGGATCCATTCTTCCTTCATACCCAGAGTTTCCCTCCTATTGTTTTCTTAGATAATATGGATAAAAATTTGATGAAAAAATTTATTCTCTTTTGTCTCTAGTCGATCCAATATAAATATAACTAATAAAGCATAAATTGTCAAGGCATAACTAGAAGCAGCTTGGTGAGCTAGTCTGCAAAAATGTGCACCATCTTTTTTGCTGATTCATCACCAAAAACTATAATAAATCAATATTATATATTGATTATATATTATATATAATATTATATATTATTGATTAAAATATAATTTCAATACATTTAGTTTAAAAATTAAAACTAAGCTGGGTGTGGTGGCACACGCTTATAATTCCCGCACGTGGGAGGCTGAGACAAGAGGATCGCACAGGTTCAAAGCCAGCCTCAGCTACTTAGTGAGGCTCTCAGCAACTTAGTGAGACCCTGTTTCCAAGTAAAATAGAAAATAGGTCTGGGAGTGTAGCCCTAAGGTAAAAGGCCACTGGGTTCCATCCGTAGCACCACACACAAAAAAAATTAAAACTAGAAATTTATAAATTGGGCAGTTTGAAAAAGGTGCTCCTATGTGCCAGATAGGAGGTAGCTAGCAAAGAGAAGAAGAGGCAGAAACAGGGTACAAAAGGTAGGAAAGTGGATTGGTGGTTCTTTCTTTCTTTCTTTCTTTCTTTCTTTCTTTCTTTCTTTCTTTCTTTCTTTCTTTCTTTCTTTCTTTCTGGTATTCAGGATGGAACCCAGGGACACTCTACCTCAGAACTATATCCTTAGCCTGATTATATTCTTTTTTTTTTAATTTTGAAACAAGATCTCACTAAGTTGCTGAGGCTGGCCCTGGCCCAAATCCTGTGATCCACCTTTTTCAGCTTCCCAAGGAGTGGGATTACAAGAGCGTGCCACCACATCTAGATAGACTGGTCCTTTCAAAGTTACCTTCCTTACAGGGTTAACACAGGGAGGACATGCTTGCCAGGCTGACAGAAAAGTTGATTGGGCCTCTTTGGAGTGGTTGCTATGAATCTAACTTTTGGAAAACTTAAATTTCTAAATGCAGCTAAAATCTTAACTAAATAGAAAGAATGGACAGAATATAAGGCAAACACCAAAATAGATTCACAGAACTCCAGGCAGAAGCTTATGCTTAGTGAAAACTACTGAAGGCCTACCAAATACAACAATCTGTACCATTAAAAGCAGTTCGGCCTTCAAGCAGCTGTGTGTGTGTGTGTGTGTGTGTGTGTGTGTGTGTGTGTGTGTGTTCGCGCACAGTGCTGGAGATTAAACCCAGGGGCATTTTACCTCTGAGCTACACCCCAACCCTAAGTTTTTTTTTATTCTTTATTTTGAAATAGGATCTTACTAAGCTGCAGAGGGCCTAAGTTTCTGGAGTTGGCCCTCAAACCTACGATTCTTCTGTCTCAGCCCCCTAGTAGTGATATTACAAATGTGTGCCTGGCTCAAGAAGCTTTTAATTCACCATTTAAAATTTTTCTGTATGAGTCTATGTCTAGATATATACTTTAAACATGTAATATACTAATTTCTCTTGTTCATAACCACTATTCATTACTCTATAACACAAATTTACTGTGAAGCCCTAGAAGGAAAGAGAAGAGCCGGGACTGTCAGACTAGTCATTCTGTTCCCAGTCACTAATATATGTCTTGTCACCTTGTAGGAACTCAATAAAAGGCCTCAGGATAAATTATTAATTACATCTCTGAACCTTTGCAGTTTTTCTTCCTTCAAATTGATACTCTTCTTGAAGTTTAGAAAACAATAATCTCCTATTTTTAACCTTCAATTATTTTGTAAGTGATATAAAATATACTCTTGAAAGATAAGAAAATGAAGTGTTTATCCTTAGGAAGAAGGCAAGAACACAAAAACTGTAAAGCTGGCATTATGAAACTCAGAATACATTTAAAGAAGGCAAATATATTACTTACCCACCCAATGACAGAGTTCCTAAAGTCAAATTTCTTAAAGAGATGGATAGATGAGAATACATAATTAGTAAATGTTGAGAAGAGTGAATATAAGAGAATAGAAACTACTGTGATATACAATAAAGTACAATAAAAATATTGTAAATATTCTTCACAATAAATAAAGTTGTGGAGGGCTTCACTAATTAGCTGCGGCTGGCCACAAACCTGTGATCCTTCTGTCTCAGCCTCCCAAGTGCTGGGATTACAAGCATGCACCATTGTGCCCAGCTAATATTATGGACTAGATATTCTGAAAAAAAATCCTCTGCAATGAATTTTAAAATACTGGGAAAGTAAAATAAATATTTCAATACTTAGTTTGAACATTTAACTGAAGGGCCTTTTTCTAGGAGATTCAGCAGAAGCTAACTCAGGCAAGCTCTGGAATTACTAGTTTAGAATAGAAAGTTCTACTGTGTAATGATAACAGACAAGGCATGACTTTATAAGAATTTGTAGTTCCCTCAAATGCATTTAATCCCAAAGCGAGAAATTAACACACTAGTCCAGAACTGATGGTACTCCTAGGCATCCCTTAAAAGTACTTTCAGAGTAGTATTCCCTTAATGAAAGCCTTCTAGAAGATTCACTAGATTTAGATTAGTCAAATAGAAATGGCACTCTTTCTTGTACAGCTTTCTGAAGACTCCTTGACTGTAAAATGAAATTAACCTAAAATATTAAGGTCACTTCCAGCTAGGATATTTGTCTATCCCATATGGCTTGTGCCACAAATCTAAAAATTTTTGCAAGCTAATGTCAAAGTAATTTCAAACACTAGCAAATACTAAAGGGCTTCTCTGGATGCCTCTTGTCTCCCCATAATGTTTCAAACTATACAATGTGTGGTACATTAAAATTAACATGATGGAAATATCAACAAAAGATGCATTCAGTTAATTCCAAACAAAATAAGCCGCTCCTGTATGCAGCAATTGAAACCTTATCCTATCCAGAAGTTGATCAAAACAAGAACTAAAAACTTAGCAACTGAGTCATCATAAGACTTTGCCTGAAACATTTTATATAACCCTGGTTTTCAAGCCTGCAGAAAATGATAGCAAAAATGTTTTGGAGTTTGTTTGACTGAGTAGCATGAAGGTCGCACCTATCATTTACCAATTCTTGCTCAGCTGTAGAAACCATTCTGGTTAAAGTGATCCAAGTCCTCATGGTAGAGTTTCTTTTGCTTCAATTTCACCAGTTTTACCAGCAGAAGCTATTTCCATTGAGATGGAAATCTCAATCAACACCAATTAATTTTAGAATTATGTTCTTTGAAAATGCACATCTAATTGGTTTAGACACTTCTTGCACAATTTTTAAGTTGAAGCCGGGCTAGAAGTAAATTAAAATAACCATATGCATTTTTTTAAAATAATGTGAAGCACACTGACTTCAAATCATTTCTAGAAACTCAAAACTAAGGAGGAACAATCTCCATTGAAATAGCAATTGTTGCTCTCTATTCTAGAGGGAAACTAGAATATAATTCTTCATTAATTGCTTTCAACTAGACAATTCAATCACTTCCCTCGATTCATTTTTAAAAAGCCACAAAACTTTACAATTCATCTCTGCTGGCATTCTAGGGCAGGTTGTTTTGCCACTTATGTCATTCTCTAAGTGCTCATTAGGCGGTAGAATGAAGTCAGGTCCAAAGCTTATTAGGGCCTTGGGAAGGGGAGGGAGTGCTTTAGGGCACCAAGAGAAAGAACCGTTTCTTCCTATACTAACACAACTTTCAAAGAAGGTTTGGTAAGCCAAATTGAGTTTAAATTGAGCTGAGCTGAATTCAATTCAATCTTAATGAATCAATTGAAAGTCATACTGTTGATTTTTAAACTAACGTTCTTTTGTTCTGAGAGTTCTTGAAACCTCTCCTCCAACAAAAACTAACAATCTCACTCTTGTAATTTCTCTTTCTCTCTCTCTCCCTCTCTCTCTTTCTCTCTCTTCCTCTCCCTCTCCCTTTCCTTTTCCATCTCCCTCTTCCTTTTTCTCTATTTTTTCTTTTTTCTTTTTTTGATGCTAGGAATTGAACCCAGGGATGCTCTACCATTGAACAACATCCCCAGTCATTTTATTTTGAGATAAGGTCTTGCTTAGTTGCCCAGGCTGACCTCAAACATGAATCTCCTGCCTCAGCCTCTTGAGTTGCTGAGATTACAGGTGTGCACCACTGTGTCCAGCTCAATCTGTAATTTTACTCTGTGAATAGTTAATACTTTAAATGATTTAATTTAGTAGTATTTTCTTCAATATGTTCTTAAGTTAGATTATCTTTCATATCTGTTATGTTTAGTTAAAACCACAAATAAAATAATATTCATTGCTGCACTTCTTGTTAACATCTTATTTCATAATGGGGTTTTCATGATCTGAGGGGGCTAGAACCACATCTAATCCCCCATCCTCTCTATCCTAGGACTGGTCTACTGCATGGCACGTAATAGCAGCTTAATAACTATTTAGTAAATGGATCAATGAATGAACAGACAAAACAAAAATAAGTGCATCGTAATTATTTAATTACCACTACACCTGATAGAAAACCTTGGATGAAAGAAAATGTTAATTATGCATTTGCATTTAATAAAGTTGCTGTAAATGTTATTTCTCTCTGTAGTAGCCCAGTGCCTCTTGCTTTGTGTGTACAGAAGTAGCTGATATCTTTAAAGTGTTCCATCCATTGTAGGCATTAATATTTACAACAGGAAAAAAAATAGATGTGAGAATTTTCCAAGGTGTTATGTAGTCAACTATGTGAATTGGGGGGGGGGGGAATGGAATAGAACTGAGTTTATGTAGCTTTGACAATGGACTTTGGCTTTAAAATACAGATCCATATGTATTTTACAATGAGGAAACAGAAGCTCAGGGTGATTTCAGAGTTTGTCTTAGGTTACATGGCAGGCAAACACATCTGTCCACACACACAGTGGCCAGCAGCCATTCTGCTTTTATTACATCCAGGGCTTTACTGACCATTCAGATTTGGATGTTACCCCAACGGCCAGCTGGTTTGAAGAGAAATACAGTTCCAAGGACTCTATTTTTCCCAACTTCTTTACTGCTGTTCACTACATTTTAAATCAGGAAGACTGAATATAATTCAGGATCGCCTTTATATTAGTTGTATGATATTCCATAAGGCACGTGTTTCTTCTGAGCTTCATTATCTCTATATAAAAATGAAGAAAATAGAAACTACTTTTCAGATTATTCCAACATCTAAAAGAATCTTTGTGAAAGGTATAAGAATGTCTGGCACTCAATAAACATCATTCAAATCTGAATCTGTTTTAAATTCCATGCATTCTCTGGATATTTGGCATTTTATCCATATTTCTCCAAACATCACCCTGAAGTACATCAGCTAAGCCTTTCTTCAATATCAATACAATTGGGGTCTATAAAGTAAACTTGTCTCATTTACTGTCTCCAGAACTTCTTTGGTTTGATTCAACCTCAGTTGTCTTTACTGCTAAGTACCCAACTTACTGGCTTTCTACTCTTCTATTCTTACCTCCCCAACTTCCTCTGCTTCCTCCTGGAATTCATTTATATGCTAATGTAAACTATTTGCACTTAAACTACTTGGCTCATGATCTGGTTCTGGGGAACTCAATTAAAACAGGGCCTATTTTCACCTTGATTCTCTGAGAAATAAAACCAAGAGGCTAGATAGATAGACAGACAGACAGATAGTAGATAGATAGATAGATAGATAGATAGATAGATGTGTTATAAGAATTCGCCTAAGTTATTACAGAAATCTAAAATCCCATGATCTGTTATCTGAAAACTGGAGAATCATGGAAAGCAATTGGTATAATTTACTTTGAACTTGAAGGCTGGAGAATTAGGGCATCTAGAGGTGTAGCGCCCAGTACAAAGGATGCCTGAGAACAAGAGGGAAGTCTTGCCACCAGAACCAGGTGAAAGTCCTGGAATCAGAATCAGGAGCTGCAAGGTCCAGGAAGAAAGGAAGACAGATGTCACAGCCTAAGAAGAGAATTTGCCTTTCTTCTGATTTTTTGTGTATTTGTTTGCTTGTTCCATTCAAGGCCCCAGAGGATTAGACAATGCCCACTCACAGTGACAAGAGCAAATCTTTTTTCAGTCCATTGGTTCAATTGCTGATCTTTTCTAGACACCGCTTCATAGACACACCTAGAAATAATGTATTTTCCAGCTCTGTGGCATTGCTTAGCCCAGTCAAGTCAACACAGAAAATGATCATCACAATGTATTGTATCCTCACTTTTTTCCCAGTAGGCCCAAGCTTCCCTTTTCACCGCAGCCCCACAACCTCCTGAATTCCTAGGTTGTAGGAAACCTCTGCCTGGGTCTATTTGTGCTTTATTTGTGCCTCTATTTGTGCTTTAGGTCAGTTACTAAATAATAACCTGACTGCCATCTGTCCTTGTCCTTGTATAAATGAATATGCCTGCTTTATGACGTATGTGTTGCTCACTCTTCTTGTGATTTGCTGCCTTTTTTAATCTTTTTGGTCCCTTATATTTTTAGTCCTGGCCTTTACCTAAAGATGCCTAATTTTCTGCCATTCCAAGATCTAGTGTTTCAGTCAGGGCTCTCACTACTATGATCCAAAATACCTGCCCACCATAACCTAGAGGAGGGAAGATTGATTTGCTCACAGTTCTGGAGATTTCAAGAGTTCAGTTTATGTTAAGCCACATAAAGTCTGTGTAAAGGCAAACCTTTCCATATCATCAGGATGTAATGGTATTGAAAAGAATCAATCTTTAATATCAATAATAGTCAAATGATATTGATTAGGGATGGCTGGAACCCATGGGAGTCCCCTCTGTGGGGCCCCAAGAAGGATCATCTGTTCATTGATCTTTCTAAGATCCTGTAAAAACCTCCAGGTCCCATTAGATTTTTTAATAACAAAAACAGGGGAGTTCCAAGGGCTGATAGACGGCCGGATATGTCCGAGTTTTAATTGTTGTTTTACTAGCAATTGTAACTGATCAAGTTTGTGTGATGGAAGAGGCCACTGCTCCACCCATATGGGATTTTTTGACTTCCATTTAAGCCTGATTAGAGAGGGTGAGGCAGTGGCCCTTAGGATTGGGGGTGATTCCGCGTAAACTTTTCATTTATTAGAAATGGGTCTGGATGATTTCCGCATTGCCGCTTAAAATGGAAATCATCCCTATAATTGAGATGACTCCTTCTGCCCTGCTCAAACTGTTGCTGGTTTTCCTCCTCATCTAGAAGATCATTATAAGAGGCTCGATTATCAGTGGTAATAACAGCCTCAGCTTCTCCAAGAATGTCCTGTCCTAAAAGGTTGGCAGAGAGTCCAGAAACCACAAGAGGGCGGACCTCTCCCTTTCCACCAGATGGGTCCTTCCATGGCAGCCACGTGGAGGTTTCCCAAGATGAGGATTGACCACCCACTCCTTGAACGAGGGGTCCAGGGACTAGCTGCCATGAATAGGGAACTTCTTCTTTTCTAATCACTGTCCGATCAGCTCCAGTATCAATTAAACATTTAAAATTTTTGTCTCCAATTGTGACGACCATCTTGGGTCTTAATCTGGTTACCAGAGGTACCGTCCAATGGATCTCGGTGGAACCATTCCCCTTTTTTAACGGGGCTGGGGGAAGCCCCTTTGGGAGTTTAAAGGCTCCCCTTTTAAGTTAAACTTGGACCGGCAGTCCCGGGCCCAATGAAAGCCCTTACGGCATTTGGGGCAGGGCGTCCGGGGAGTTTCCCCTTTCTTCCCTCCTCCCATAGGAGGCGTAGCCTGGGACGGACACTCTCGGCGGAAATGGCCCTCCCTTCCGCATTTGAAACACGTGGTGGGGGCAACCCTTGATTGCTGTATTGTCTGTATCAGAGTCTGTATGCCCTCCCGTTGCCCTTCCTTTACCGCAACTGCCATAGTTTGGAGTTGATGGCTCATAGAGCCAACGTCTCGAGAGGCCACGATCCATCTCTCTAAAGTATGCCCCTTCAACCCTGCACAGGCCAGCTTATGGTCGGCTGTCATTCCGTCCCACACAAGCATTCTGACAAATTTGTCTCTTAATGGACCAGCCGGAAACTTCCTCTTAAGGCTGTTATATACTCTTTCTATAAATGTAGGTAGATCCTCACCAGGCTTTTGAGTTATTGCCGCAATAGGGGCCTCAGTGGGCCCATCATCTAATTTCCTCCATGCCGCCAGTGCCGCTGCTCTAACCTGATCCTGGTATGGGGGGGGCAAGGCCGCCTGTTGTAGGCCTGTGGTATGTGGCTCGGCCGTCCCCGTAAGCATGCCGTAGGTTAAGGGGATGGCGGGATCGGCATTTTGATTTCTTTCCCCCAAGATTCGGCATTCCTCCTGGTAATAGGCCATCCATTTCATAAAGAGCGGCCCAGGGAGAACTGCCTTGGTTAGGTCTCTCCAGTCCCGGGGGACTAAAGCCTGATGGGCCAGCCCTTCCACTAGGGTATCTGCCCAGGGAGAATTGGGACCGTCCTCCGCCACCGCCTTTCGGAGCTCTTTGAGATCCCGTGGTTCCCAGGGGTACCAGGCGGCTGGACGGTTTGCTCCCGGGTTGACGTTAACGGGAAAGAGGCCCACAGTTCCTCCGGCTCTCCCTACGTCAGCATAGAGCGGCGGAGCAGAGGGTATGGAGAAGGAATTTGTCAGGGAAAGGGACTGTGGGGAGTCCTTGGCGTCCCCAAAGTGATCGGAGGGATCAGGAGGCTTTTTAGGGGCTTCGGGACCAGAGGGGGGTATATGCTCGGTGGCCCCATTTTCCGCTGACTTGGGGATACGGTCAGCGAGTTTATCTGGGGGTCGCGGGGAGAAACAACTTTTAAGCGCGGAGATGGTGGGGAGAACCGCAAGAGGGAGGATTTCCCCTTGCTCCGTCTGGGCTCTCCTAACTAGCCCCTCAACTTGATCCCAGGTATCCCAATCATAAAGATTGCTTTCGGGGAGCCACGGGGCAAATCTTAGAAAGCACCCCCAGGCCTGGGCGGTTTGGTCATCAGCGAGACCAAGTCCTCGGCTCTTGAGAACGAGTCGAAGAGATTCTAGAGCAGGGTCAGGTTTAGAACTGAACTTCCCCATATTAATACCCATATTAATATATGGGGGGATACTCACCCGAAGACCGATTGCTTGCCAGCGATTTCTTTCGTTAGGGAGTGAAGAGGGGGTCCTCACACGGGGCACCAGACTGTCGGGAATCCTGCCCGACAGCTGGCGGGGCTTGGCGAGATGATGAGTACCGACGACTCGAACACACACACCCACGAGCCAGGAGTCAAGTCAAGCGAGATCTCATTTATTTCTCTCCAAGCAGTTCTTTATATAGCACCAAGCCACGAGGGGAATTTAGCCTAGCCTATCCGGATAAGGATCGCTATCAGGCCGAATCTTCTTAGGCTTAGGCGCTATATAGACACACCCTATTACTTAAAGCTTTGCCTTAGGCCATAGGCCGCTCAGGCCAAATCTTCTTAGGCGCTGTATAGACACACCCCATGGGGGGGGGGGGATAGAAAGAGGGAAGAGAGAAGTCAAAAAGGCTCTGCTCTCACATCCTGGAGGCCAGAAGCAAGAGAGAGAGAGAGCAAAAGTGGAGAAAGGATCTTGTGGCCCCCAAACCACAACACCCAGGAACTTACACAAGATTACTCAAAGGAGTATTGATATTTTGTTCTCCAGAAAATTTATGCAACAGCAACACTCCAGAGTAAGAACCCATCGTGGGCAATTCAAACTATCCATGTAACATGTAAAGAAGCACTGAACCTAAGCCTCGGAAGCAAATCCTGCAGGCACCAGAGACAGGCTAGAAATACAACACCAGCAGCAGCAAGTTTTAGAAAACATAGAAGAGGCCGGGCGTGGTGGCGCACGCTTGTAATCCCCGTGCTTCAGAGGCGGAGACAGGAGGATTGCACAGGTTCGAAGCCAGCCATGCTGGATTAAGAGACCCTGTTTCCAAATAAAAATATAAAAAATAGGTCTGGAAGTGTAGCCTAGAGGTAAAAGGGCTTCCAGGAACCCCAGTACCACAAGAAGAATAAGAATAAGAATAGGAAGAAGACGAAGAGGAAGAGGAGAAGGAGGAGGAAGAGGAGGAGGAGGAGAAGGAGGAGGAGGAGGAGGAGGAGGAGGAGGAGAGGGGGAAGAGGGGGAAGAAGAGAAAACATAGAAGAGAATAAAACGAGAATATAGAAGAGTGACTTCCCCAGCTTTCCTAACAACTAGTAGAATTTTGAAGCAGCAGCATCTGCTGCCTTGCGTTGTTTGTTCAGCATTGCTTTACGAGGTACTCCTGCTCCTGTAAGATACAAGAAGAACCAACATTGAGCAGTAATATAAAGGGACAGCATTTTCAGATGAGCACTGCCACCAACATAAAGACAGTGTGATACATTCTCCTTGCATCTATTCATTCAACAAATTACAATAAGTAATATCTACCCATTTGTGAGGTTTTAGATCTATATTGTGCCATGTGCTAGAAGATAAACTGATGAATAAAAATGAATAGCCTTTGATGTCACAGAGCTTATAGTCTGGTAGGCATGGAACACACAATTGAATAATTACATGAAATAAATTTCCATGTGAGGTAAGTGCCTGAAAAAAAAAAAAGACCAGTTTTATGAGATCATAAAAATAAAACTTTCTGAGAGTAAGGAAGTGGCACTTGGGCTAAGATCTGAAAAATGAGCAGGAGCAGACTGCGGGTAAGTGGAAGCCAACCAGATAGAATGGACACTCTAGAATTGCAGAGGGTTCCGAAAGAGAACAGCACGCTGCTTGCTTTCAAGTACCGGGTTTTTCATGAGAGCAATCAAACTATTTATCCTAACAGACCACACTTCTAGAGATTTGTAGACTGAGCTCCATGGGGCAAAGGATTTGCCTGTTTTGTTTGCAATTGTCCTTCCCAGCATGTAGCCCAGTACCTCACAGGGAAGGTGTGCTCCTAGAGCAGGAACAACACAGAGACAGGTCCCTCTTCTGTTGATGCTGACTCAGGGTCATCTAGAGTGAGTGCCTGGCACATAGTAGCTTCTCAATAAATAATTGTTTAGCAGGTCAGTGACTAAATGTCTCTAAAATGTAGCTTTAGATCATAAAATTAGGAAATCATTATTTTGTTGTTGGGGTTTTTTCCTGTTTAATATTAGTAAAATTGAAAAACATCTGGAAAATTTAAATTTATTCTACATTATAAATAATTGCATTTTTAGGGGTTTTCTCCATATACAAATAGTCTGTAATAAGATTTTTAGGTAAGCAGAGAAAATTTACCAAAATGAATCAAAGAACATTCTTTTGGAAGTATATTTTCTTTAAAATTTTTAATGCCAAATTCCTCACAAATTTAGTATATGTAAAGGCTTGAAAAGATACATCATACCCAATATTCATTACAGTCATAGAATCCTAGGGTTCTAAAATATTATTTTACTAAAAATTCAATTGTAAGAGTATGGTAGGCCATGCCTGTAATCCCAGTATTTGGGAGCTGAGCCAGGATAGCAGTTTTGAGGACAGCCTCAGCAAAGTAGTGAGATTCTTGGCAATCTAGTGAGACCCTGTCTCAAAACAAAAAATAAAATAGAGCTGGGGGTGTAGCCTAGAGGCAGAATGCCCCTGGGTTCAATCCCCAGTAACACACACACACACACACACACACACACACACACACACACACACACATCTAATTGTAACTTGAAACATCTAGAAAATTCCCCAAACCTAAGCATATGAAGTTAAATCAATAGTTATGCTTTTATTTGCTTATATTTTAAAAAGCAAAAGTAATCCAGTCATGGTGGCACACAACTATAATCCTAGTACTTGGTGGCAGAAACAGGAGAATCACAGGTTTGAGAGCAGCCTCAGCAATCTAGCAAGATTCTTAGTAACCTAGCAAGACCCTGTTTCAAAGCAAAAAAAAAAAAAAAAAAAATTAAAGGGACTGGGGGTGTATCTCAGAGTTAGAATGTCTCTCTCGGTTCAATTCCGAGTATCACACATACACAAAAACAGTCAAATGACCAAAATATGTGTAAAACAATTTTAACATCTCATAGGAAAGGCAAAAATAAACAGGTCTTTTTATACACACACATACACACACACACACAACTTACATTCCCAAGAAATTCTAATATGCTTGCAAATTGGTTACAAAATTAATCATTTGTAAGTAGAAAGATAACCAGTTCCAGAGTCAGACTGTCCTAGGTTCCCTTTGCAGTTCTGCCAGGTACAGGTATGTCCCATGTGATTCAGCCAGGAGCGGAATGGAGGGGAGACTGAGCTGCCCAGAAGCCATGGAGACAGAGCCATACTGAGCCCTAGGGTACCAGTGATTGACTGGTGGGCCAGGTGCCGGGGCCTAGGCATCCAGAGTATTCACTATGCATCCCTTTTCCTTACAGACAGGTGAAATGAGTTCACAAACAGTTGTGATTGGTTAGACTTAAATCTTCATAATGGTAAAAAAGGCATTCTAGAAATTAGGGATGTGAAAACCTTTAAGTTACTTTGTACCTTGCATAACTGTCCAGGCTGGCAAAGAGCAAGGTTGCTTCCAGAGGCATGGCTGCAGCCGAGTTCAAGGCACATATATGCAGCAGCTTGGGGAAAGGGAGAGGCCAGGGAGCCTGTGTTCCTGGTTGGAAGGCTCTCATCTTGAATGGCAGATATCACTTCCACTCAAATTCCAGTGGGTGGAACTTAGCCAAAGGTCACCTCCATCCACAAAGAAGGCTCAAAAATGCTGTCCCTGGAAGGCCAGTTCTGAGTCAAGATGCAACACAATGTTAAAGAAAAATGTAGAGCCAATTGGTATATAGCTAGCTAAGTCCACCCCAGGCCTCTCTAATTCTCACCCAAATGCTTGTGTGTGCTCCTCCCCCATCACACAAACAGGAGACATCTACCCCATTCTCCAAGGGAAGTACCCAAAACCTCATCTACACTGTACCCAGCTTAATGCAATGGATGGGTTATTTCTGAAAACAATGGACTATTGCTGAAAACCCAGGTCCCAGTATGAGAAGTACCTGCCCAAAACAGAAGATGCTAGGAGACTAACTAGAGGCTGACCGATTGAGGATTGTACCAAGAACAATTTATTAGACACATGTGACACAGGCACGTCCCAGGTGACAGCAAGATAGGAGGATCCCCAAGCCCCAGGGCAGGAGGAAGGGCTTTATATACTAAGCTAGAAAAAGCTGGGCCATGCTACCTGAGTGTGTCTGGCTGTCCTCAGAACACTATTGACATAGCCGAGCATGGTGATGCATGCCTATAATCCCGGCATTTGGGAGGCTGAAACAGGATCACGGTTCTCGGCCAGCCTCAGCTACTTAGTGAGGCCCTCCACACCTCAGTGAGACCTGTTTTAAAACAAAGAATAAAAACATAGGGCTAGGAGTGTTGCTCAGAGGTAGAAAGCCCCTGGGTTCCATCCCCAGTACTGAAAAAAAAAAAAAAAAAACTATTGACATGTCAAACATCAGCTAATAATCAATCTATCACTCAGCTGACTGTGTTAGTGACCTTGTTTATCCTGCAGGATTAGAGATTTGGGCCAGGGTCACCTGGAGGGCAAAGTGGTAACTATGACCAACATGGCCCTGCAAGCATGTCAAATGGATCTCTACACGGATTTTAGAAATCTGGTCCAGAAGTGGCTACTCATTGTCTGTTGTCTTCTAAGCAAAAAGTCAGATATCTGTGTCTTTTCTTTCTCAAACACCCACAGTGATGGGACATGAACAGCAGACCTGTATTAAATACTTCAATTAGGAAAATGGAGGAGCAAAAGCCAGATTCAGATTCCTTAGCAGGGCAGCCTATGGAGAGCCTCTGCTCTGATGGCCCAGTAGAGTTAGTTCACTGCACCACAGCCAGGCCTGCCTTCAGTAACTCTTGGTCATCATCTCCCCCGGCCTGTGACTTTGACACTGGGGAGGGTCTTCTTCATTCATAGTGTCTATGATAATATCTGAAGTGTGGAAGGAATATGTGCTTGCTTAGTTTTCAAAATCAGTAAGCCACAGTTGTGATTTCCAAAATGTAGTAGGTTTCTTCTTCCTCCTCCTCCTCCTCCTCCTCCTCCTCCTCCTCCTCCTCCTCCTCCTCCTCCTTCTTCTTCTTCTTCTTCTTCTGTACTAGGCTACACCCCCAGCTATTATTCTATTTTTCATTTTGAAACACAGTCGTGCTAGGTTGCCAAGGGCCTTGCTAAGTTCCTAAGACTGTCCTCAAATCTGAGATTCTTCTGTCTCATACTTCCAACTACTGGGGTTATAGGCATACACCACCATGCCCAGATCTTAGTAGATTTCTTTAGCGAGTATATTTTTTCCCAGTTAATTCTAGGTTCTAGTCACCACACACAGACCCCTTGTCCACACACATTTCCTAGGCCCATGTCTTTTTTTGGCTTTGAGGATTCATCCTCTCTATTGTAAAGGTGCTTATTTTGAGGACATATAGAGCAGTGAGCTTATGTGTACAGGTGGCACTCTCAAACTGATCTTTTTCTGTTTGGGCTTAATGGTAGGTCTTCAAAAAAGTCTCTGGGAAATAAAAGTTGGGTTTTGGTTCTTGTTTGGAGTCCAGAAGCAAGAGGAATTTCTAGTGCCAGCTGTTTTCTTTTATCTCTGCTTTTACACTAACAATTCTTGCCCAGGCTTCGTTCTTTCTTTGCTAAATGTATTTATTTGTTATCTATTTTTTTGGCACTGGGGAAGGAACCAGAGGTATTCCAAGCTATATTCCCAGCTCTATTCTTTCTTATTTTAAAATAGGGTCTCATTAGGTACTAGGAATGGAACCCAAAGGCATTCTACCTCTGAGCAACACCCTAGCCCTTTTTTTTATTCTTTATTTTAAAATAGGGTCTCACTGAGTTACAAAGGGCCTCACTAAGTAGCTGAGGCTGGCCACGAACCATGATCCTCCTGTCTCAGCTTCCAAAATGCTGGGATTACAAGCATGAACTACTATGCCTGACTAAGAACACAAAGTTTATTTTGCTCTTATGTAACAATACTGAGGTGGGCAATCTGGATTGGCAGGTGTGGCTCCTCTCCACTGGGCATCCCAGGAACCAGTTCATTCCTCCTTCTCCTCCTCCTCCTCCTCCTCCCCCCCTCCTCCTTCTCCTTCTCCTTCTCATCCTTATTCTTATTTTTATTCTTCTTTACTATCTCCTAGGGTGTTTTCTTATGATTCAATAGTCCATCAATGTTTTAGCTTGACAGAGAAGTACAGAAGCATTCCTGATCTATGTTTGAACAAAAGTATGAAGTCATCCTCATTACATTGATGAAGACCTACTGCAAAGGAGACTTGGAGACATGGTATCTCTTTGGGCAATAACGGTAGTGCTTCAGAATAAGGGAAGATAAATTTGGGTGGATATCCAGAGCCGTCATCAAAATAGCCATCTTCCTTATTAGAAATTATTTCCTTATTTGCCAATTTAAGGATAAAATATTTCAGTGTTCCTACACTTTCATATGTTTTCCAAGATGGTATCTACGTGTGTATCAACTTCAGCTTATTTATTAAATATCCTGGTTAGGTAGCTTGGAGAGGTAAAGTTTAACCACGCACTGACATATGTGGTCTTTCACCATTATTTTTCATGCTTATGCTTAGTTGTATAATATTACAATAATTTACTATATTTGATATAAGTGAACCTTCCTTTTTGGTAGGCAATCTTCATTATTAACTGGTAAAAAAAATTTATTATTATGTGAATCAGAGATTTCTGACTTCATATACCAACGGAAAAACATCTTTTCTTCATCCCTTTTACCCCAATACCTTAAGTATATTTTTATATTCTCTTTTACTGTGTATAAGAGTTGAAAGATCATTTTAAGAGATATAAGTATCAATTATCCTCCATAGCCTTTTATTGCTTTTAAAAAGTTATTGAGACTTATTCAACAATAATATTCACTTACTCCCTTTCAAGAGGTGGGTATAAGCCCTGGTCCTGGTAGGCCTCAGTCCCTCCGCACACCCACTGGGGCCAACAGCTGATCAACTCTTCCCTTTCCTGGGAATGAGTTTTTCCACCACTTTTCATTACTCACATAATTAACTTTGAGGCTTAGGGATTTACTAATTGGAGCCTTGACAATCTTCTCCTGTTTAAAAGACTTCTTTTGGCAAAGCTCTTAGGTGCTTTGCACAGGAGAAGGATAAGTTACGATCTCATTATGCTTAAGTGCTGAGCCTCAGTCCTAGTACTACTTAATACCTCAACATCCCAAACTTAAGTTCTGTTATTAAGAATTAAAGATGCCTCTTGTAATCTTGACATAAATGGCCTGGTGAGCACAGAACTATATGTACTTCAAGATGCTTTTTTTATTAGCGCATTGTAATGATAGATCATAGCGAGGTACAAAGTGAGAAAAACGTGTGCAAATACCACTTGGTGTGATGCCTCTGGGTTTTGTTTATTTTTTGTTTGTTTGTTTGTCTGTTTTTTCAAAACAAGTGTTTAACTTCTCTGGGACACATTATCTAGCCTTGAAGTCAATGAAATCTTCCAGAAAGCTGACACAGCATTCAGACTAGGTCACTTCTGCAGTAGCTTGAAAGAGTCATTGTACTTTGCAAAGGTAGGAGTTTCAGAAGCAGAAGACAGCTGGGTTGAATCTGACTCAGTGTAAGATAAATGTCTTCACATAAAAACTGCTTAAAGGCAGAAAGGTCAATTGATGACTATGTTGCACAAACATGAGTTTATGAAATTACTAAGTGTGAAATGAACATCTAATGAATGCACGTTGAAAGGTTCGTTTTTTAACCTTGGGTCATAGTAATGGTAATGGCAACATGTGAACACACTCTTCCGATTCTGTTCCTTTATTTACATGAAGTATTATCAGAGGTATGATGGTGCTTGTTTTTTCTTTGTGGATTTTTCTAATACAGTATGCAAAAATAAAGCCTTTCATGGGAATTAAAAAATGAAAGAGCCCTTTCAGAGTTCCAAAAATATTACCCAAACTCTGCCAAGATTAATATGGTCAAAGTTTCCACGAAAAGCATAATTTCATGGAAGTTATGCCTGTTCAGACTTACTACTGCTTTCTGATATTCACACCATGGGAAGACTAATGTAGTCTGTTATACCATTCACTTTGCCATTGGTGTTGACCCTGCAGATTTTGTCCATGTTAAATGGTTGGAGTTTTATGTTTTTTCTTGTTTAACTGTAAATATAACAAGAACATATGCAGCAAGTCCTTAGTGTTATATGTCTCTGTAGTGCTTCCACTGTCTGATATTAATAATAATAATAATAATAATAATAATAACTCCCAATGTTTTATCAATGAAGAAGGTGAAATGCAGAGAACTAAAGTAGCTAGTAAATATGAAATAAAATTCAGATCTCTCAAAAAAAAATTCAGGATTTTTCCCCATCTACTAAAATACTTATCCATCATGCCACCATTGCAATAAATCTGAATAATATGAAGCAGTGAGTTGCATTTAACATAGTCAGGTTCAGAGACAAGACCTTTATTTTAATCTTTTGCCTTAATTTTCAGAACCTGCACTGGCTACTTCACATGGTAAAGAAAACAAAGCTTTTGGAAACAAGGTCAAATCTAGACTTGGAATCTCTGGGTCTGCCCAAGAGAGCTTGAAGAGGAGAGAGGTGACTGCAACATTTATAGTAACTATGCTGCCTTTCAGAGATAGCATCGTTGTAACCAACACCGCGGTCTCATTAGCGCAAATTCTAATCTGGCTTTGTGCAAGATTTTCCATTCAGTCCTTGGTTATTGTCCTTCGGTGAAGAGATCTGGCAAATGATATTCAAGTGACCTCATTCCTCTGAAACATGGGCTCCAGCCAGAAACTGAATTTTGTAAAATGGAAATGTCTTGAGGGAAAAGGAAAATATGGAGATTGCACTAGTCAGAGAGAGGCTGTTGGAGTGAACACATAAAAAATGATTGTCTCAAGATTGAATTTAGCCTCCTTTTGGGGATCAATTAACGGGTGGTATAGTTCCAAGTGGAATGGTGAGAAAAAAGAATTTGCCAAATACAAAAGTATTAGCTTTGGTGGATGTAAACCAAATGAATTTTTATGCAAATCAATTTTTAAAGTGGTCATTTATATGTGGCATGAACTGCATGAATATGATGAAAACTTGCATCATAATCTACTTACATATATTGCAACAAAGGTACCATAATACCAACAAGTATAATAAATTTCAAAAATAACACTATGTTGACTTAATTAAAAGGTGAGATTAAAGTTTGTCCTGGAATCTCCTAGAATAGTAGTGTCCTGTTTGAAATAGGACTTGCTGTGTGCCATCTGCTAGAGTATCAGATCTGAACTCTCAAAGGTAAAGGATCAATTTATTCAAATACTTCACTGCTATGAAAGACAGACACCATACTCTCATACAAAAATATAACGAGTCCAGAGCATGTACTATGGGAAAAGTAGCACAATGTCAGTGGTAAATGCTTACAGTAATGTATTGGCATGCAGCAACTTGCAGAAAAAAGAAAAAGTGGTGCTTAAATCTCCTTGGTATGACATTGTGTGGAAAAAGAGAACATCAAATAACAATCCAGTTGGACCTAAACAGATATTTACATCTAAGTTCGCCTGGACTTCCTCATATGTGTAATGAGAATGGTAATAAAATGAAATGAGAAGCATTGGCATTCAGCAATACCATGCCCCCTCTCCTACCCTTTGTGTAATTATTGCACATAGTGGAGATAGTTTTAGCATCTAATAATACTTGTTTTTTTAGCAAGACAGAGCTTCCTAAGCTTTAACACCATTATATTATAATGCCTTATAATATTTTTAACGACCATAATTTTTGAAACTTGAAATTTTATGGAATATAAATTTGTATTTTAATATTTTTTACTGTCTACTATGTGTCCATAGATTGATTCATTTTAAACTACTGCATTGTAGCCAGGTCAGGGTGGTGAACGCTTATAGTTTCAGTACTTGGGAGGCTTAGACAAGAAAACCACAGGTTCAAGACCAGCCTCAACAACTTAGTGAGGCCATGTGCAACTTACAACTCAGTGAAGCCCCTGATTCAAACTAAAAATAAAATAGGGCTGGGGTGTAGCACAGAGGTAGAATGGTCCTGGGTTCAATCTCTAACACACACACACAAACACACACACACACACACACACACACTCACACCAACTGGTATGTGGCAAGTCAGAAGTGTTCCTCAGATTCGCAAATGATTTAGGAAAAACAGTATTCACCAACTAGTTGCGACTGCCCACAACATTTTCAATACTTTCAATGACCTCTAATTGAAAGGTCATAATCCTCTAATTCATTTGGCAACCTTGGATCAGTGCAATGAATGAATACTGTATTATGATCACTCACAGCAACACACCCTTATCTGGTAATAACGAGACAATAACTATTTATGATGTTAAGGTTCTAGAAACCATATTCTCTGGACTGACAGATTAATCGTTTAGAGTCTGAAAAACAAGGATTCAGACAAAGTGATCTTTCATAAACATGGGACTTCCTGCTCTGAATTTTTTTCTGCTATGGTAATCTTGGGGAGTTTCCAGGTTTTAGAATCTTGGTCACCCACATTCCATTCTATCAGAATAAGCCAATTCCACAGAAACTTTGGAACTGAACCACAGTTAGCATAATTCCAAAAACCCAATTATGCACCGGAGACATGTATATTGCCCAAGATTCCTTATAACAGCTTATGTTTAAAATTTACAACACTGTTTTATTTGTATTGATGTGCAAAAACTTTAGAAGCCATTTCTCAACTACTTTCCTCCATAACCATAAAAATTCTAAATACTTTTTCCTCTATTCACTAGATCAGTTTATGCATCCATACAGCCAACTAAAATATTGACTTTTAGCTTCATTATTTATAGCTTTATCATACTGGCTTTATCTTATAAAATTTATCTTAGATATAGCTCTATATAAAACAAAATTATATACAATGATTTATGGAATATTCTGGATTTTTTATTAATTTCATAGAAGCAAATTAATTGTGAGTGAAGTGGGACTAAATCCATCATTCCAAAAGGCTGACTTTTTGTGTGTGTGTGTGGTAATGAAGGTTGAACCCAGGAGCATTCTACCTCTGAGCTACACCTCAGCCCATTTTATTATTTTTATTTTGAAGCAGGATATCACTAAGTTGTTGAGGGGATCACTAAATTTTCAAGGATGGCTTTATTTATTTATTTATTTATTTATTTATTTATTTATTATTTATTGGTGGTACTGGGGTTCCTGGAAGCCCTTCTATCTCCGGGCTACACTCCCAGACCTATTTTATATTTTTTATTTGGAAACAGGGTCTCTTAAACCAGCGAGGCTGGCTCCGAACCAGCGCGATTCTCCTGTCTCCGCCTCCCAAGCACGGGGATTACAAGCATGCGCCACCACGCCTGGCGTTCAAGGATGGCCTTAAAGCTGCAATCCTTCTCATGTGTGCCACCATGCCCAGATTTCTTTTGACAACCACAGCATACCTCCTTACTCTCGGACCATGTGGCTTGGGGTTGCTGATGCCAACCTCAGGCTCTATCTAGTTAATTCCAGTCTGTACCACTGGCACATCCCATACTTTTGGCTGCAGCGATGGGCTTAAGATGGTGACAAGACCCAAGTTGTTCACAGAGTGTGGTGTTGCATGCTTGTAATCCAGGTATTTGGGAAGTGGAGACAAGAGGATTGCAGGTGCAAAGTCAGCCTTAGCAATTTAGCAAGGATTTCAGCAATTTAATAAGACCCTGTTTCAAAATAAATAGAGCATGGTGGTGCGCGATTGTAATCCCAGCATTCAGCAGGTTGGGACCAGGGGATTGCAGTTCGCGGACAGCCTCAGCTACTTAGTGAGGCCCTCCACAACTTAGTGAGACCCTGATTCAAAATAAAGAATAAAAAAAAAAATAGGGCAGGGGGTGTTGAATACCCCCGTGTTCACCCCAAGACCCACAAAAAAAATAAAATAAAAGGGCTGGGGTGTAGCTCAGGGATAGAATGTTCCTGGGTATAATCTCTTGCACAAAAGAAAAACAAAAACAGAAAACCAAGCTGTTCGATAGAGTTTACTTTAGAATATCGGCTGAACTATTGAGAAAAGTAGCTCTTTTTCCTCAAGGCTGTTGAGCAGCTGTGCTAAAATCTGGAGAAGTGAGAAACATCTCACCACTATGTTAGAGGCCTTCCCTACAATGGTGCTCACATCTGCAAACCAGAGCTGAGACAGAAAGAATGGTTCCTTACAGCAGCATCCATTCAGGGTTTGCCTGAAGTAATAGCTGTCCCTGGACTTCATAAGTGACGTGAGATGACATATTTCTTTTCTCACTTTGGCTGATTTGTTATAGTAAGTTTTAACTGGATTTTTGTCACTGGCAACCAGATAATCTAGATCATATTTTGACATGCATATTTAATAAAATACAGTGCTAGATAATGCTTTTCTTCAGAAGGTAGCTGTAGCCCACAAGTAAGTCAGTAGGCTTTAAGGAAGTTTAAATTTCACCAAATTTAAGTTGCTTGTAGCTCAGGTAACAGTATTCCGAGGCACAGGGTCTGATAAGTACCTTCTCTAGCAATACCAGGCTCCACCAGCTCTCCTGCGTTTAACATCATCCTCTCCACTTACTGCATTCAGACACACAATTTCACCTACTTGGATTGTTCTTCGCTCTCTTTTCTAATTAACTTGTATTTATCCTTTGCACTTTAGTTCCCAAGAAACATACTTGGCCAGGAGAATTCTGGTTTGCTTTCTACTACCTTCCAACATGTAGCCCAAATATTCAGCACAAAAAGAGTACTCAATAATACTTTTCTCTCAAAATCTACAATATTATTTACTTCTCAAAATACTGAATTTCTTCTAATAATTTTGAAGCATTTGTATTTATAAATAAAATTTTTTAAGATGACTTTTGGAATTTTTCCCTTGTTGGGTTAAGAGAGAAAGGCCAAAAGGAGAGAGAGAGAGAGAGAGAGAGAGAGAGAGAGAGAGAGAGAGAGAGAGAGAGAGAGAGAGAGAGAGGACTTCAGCCTGGCTCTCAGAAGACTATATCAGCTGCTCACGGTATCCAGGATGGATAGTGTAGTCTAGTGCATCTTGTGTTTTTAGAAGATCACCAAGAGATAACATTCACCATCCCAACATCTATTATAAATCTATACTGATAATATCAGCTTTAGATAAATGTGATAGAGCATGAGTATATATGATACATACATACTATATTCTATAACAAGAAAAAATTTCTCAACCCCCTCCCCAATTATGTATTTGTTTTTGAAATGCTAAAATGATACTACAATTAAGAAATACAAGTATAAGTATAAAAGCTAGAAACTTTGAACCAACTTGTTTGTAGTATCATTTAACAGTAAAACTTAATAAGAACTGCTGTCTCTTCAATTTTCCAATCTGTAAAAAGTATGGGTCGACATTGAGTTTTGTGTATAACTAATAGCAAGCCTAGCAAGCCTAAACAATAAAGGTAAATGCAGGTTTTCTGACCTTCTCTGTAGGTGTTCTCAGAAACTACCCCCCAAATTTATTTTATGTCTAAATCATTCCAGTACTTATTAATGTATTTTCTTCAATCTTTCCCACTCCTTTACCTTTTTCCAACACCATGTAGTTTTCCTGTCACTAGTAAGATACTGATAAAGTAGGAATCTATTTCTGAACATTAGTCATAGAAACGAAAGTCATTTAGAGATAATATTCATATTTACTTCTTATCAAAGTACTCTGAGTTTCATCATTATATTAGTGATTCTCCTTCTTCCAGTACAATATCTAGGTTTATGTGGGTGATTAAGAATGACAGTTAAGCTGAGCGTGGTGGCACATGCTTTTAATCCCAGTGCTTGGGAGGCTGAGACAGGAGGATCTCACAGGTTTGAAGCCAGCCTCAGCTACTTAATGAGGCTCTCAAGCAACTTAGTGAGACCCTGTTTTCAAATAAAATATAAAATAGGTCTGGGAGTACAGCCTGGATATAGAAAAGCCCCTTGGTTTTACCCCCAGTACCGCAAAATAATAATAATAATAATAATAATAATAATAATAATGACAGTTAACCTGGTACTATGTTGATTTTTTTCCATTTGAATTTTAATTTTGTATTTGATGCACAAAAAAATGTACTTGTGAAGTATCATGTACTATATATATTGGGATATTTGTGAATATAGAAATCATCAGACACAAAGATAATTTTGTTAGTGGAATGATCTATAACATTCACTTATGTTTTTAGCACGTTTTAGTAAATATAAATATAGTAGTCCTCTTTTTCTCCACAGTTTCACTTTCCATTGTTTCAGTTACCTGGGATCAATCATAGGCTGAAATTTTTAAATGGAAAATTTCAGAAGTAAACATTTGTAAATTTTCTTTTTTTTTTAATTTTTTATTGGTGCACTGTATTCATACATCATAGTGGGATACAAACTTTTGTAGACATACATGTACACATCGCCCAGTCAGCCCCCACCCGATCCCCACCCCATTCCCTCCTCATCCCTCCTTCCCATGCTTGGCTTAGTGGTTGACATCTAGTATTATAGCAATTTATCCAAAATTAAAAATGATAATCTCACATAACAGTTTCATTTGTCTGATACCAAGCTTTTGATGACTTAAAGATAACATTTCAATATTTCTTTTTGCTTTCTTTCTTACCAGAGAATATTTTTTCTTTTCTTTTTTTTAAGTGAAACTATCATATATTTATATATTTATTTTTCAAAAAAAATCTATCCTAATATAGAATATGGACTCTAGATATACCCAAGACGATCTCGAAAAAGAACAAAGCTAGAAGATATATATTTTCTGATTTCAAACCATATAAAGCTACAATAATTGAAACAGTGTAGTACTGTTCTAAAGGCAGATATATAAACCATTGGAGTTAAATAAAAGCCTAGAGCTAAATTCTTCCCTATATTGTCAAGTTATTTTTGACAAGGTTTCTACGAACATTTGGTGGGGGAAATAATAATCTTTTAACTAATTATTGTTGAAAAATAATAATTACATGAAAAAGAATAAAATTGGACCCTTACCTAACACCATATAAAAATATTAACTCAAAATAGATAAAAGACCTAAATATAAATCTTAAGACTATAAACTTTTAGAAGAAAATCTGGGTCATAAAACCTCACAACATTGAAATTGGCAGTGATTTCTTGGATATGATTTCAATGGCACAGGCAACAGAAGAGTATACAAACTCCCTAAAAAATAGAAAAAAAATATTGTATATCCAAAGACAATGTAAACAGTTAAAAGTTACTGATTGAATGGGATAAAATATTTCTAAATGCTGTATCTGAAGGTATATTAATATTCCAACTAGAAATCCTAAAAATTAACAACAGTAAAAGCAAACAAACAATTTATTTTTTTTTATTTATTTTTTATTGGTGCAATGTATTCATACATCATAGTGGTATAAAGAAAATACTTTTGTAGACATACATGCACATCTCGCCCAGTTAGCCCCTACCACGATCCCCACCCCATTCCCTCCCCATCCCTCCTTCCCACGCTTGGCTTACTGGTTGACATCTAGTATTATAGCAATTTATACAATATTAACATTGATAATCTCACATAACAGTTTCATTTGTCTGGTACCAAACTTTTGATGACTTAAAGATAACATTTCAATATTTCTTTTTGCTTTCTTTCTTACCAGAGAATATTTTTTCTTTTTTTTTTTTAGGTGAAACTATCATACATTTATTTATTTATTTTTCAGAAAAAATCTATCCTGATATGGAATATGGATTCTAGATACCCAAAACAGTCTCAAAGAAGAACAAAGCTAGAAGATGTATATTTTCTGATTTCAAACCATATAAAGCTACAATAATTGAAACAGTGTAGTACTGTTCTAAAGGCAGATATATAAACCATTGGAGCTAAATAAAAGCCTAGAGATAAATTCTTCCATACATTGTCAAGTTATTTTTGACAAGGTTTCCATGATCTTTTGGTGGAGGAAATACTAGTCTTTTAACTAAATATTGTTGAAAAATAATAATAAATGAAAAAGAATAAAATTGGACCCTTACCTAACACATATACAAATATTAACTCAAAATAGATAAAAGACCTAAATATAAATCTTAATACTATAAGCTTTTAGAAGAAAATCTGGGTCATAAAACCTCACAACATTGAAATTGGAAGTGATTTCTTGGATATGATTTTAATGGCACAGGCAACAAAAGAGTAAACAAACTCCCTAAAAAATAAAAAAAAATATTGTATATCCAAAGACAGTGTAAACAGAGTTAAAAGTTACTGATTCTCTTCCAAGAGTTCCTCCTATGACCCATTTCTCCCTAACTCTCACATATTAGGGAAAGCATCTGATTTCTTATTTTTTGTGCCTGACTAATCTCACTTAGCATAATGTCCTCCAGTTCCATCCATTTCCCTGAAAATGATGTAATTGAGTTTTTTTTGATGGCTGAGTAAAATTCCATTGTGTACATATCCCACAGTTTTGTAATCCATTCATCTGTTGATGGACATCTTGGCTGGTTCCATAGTTTGGCTATGGTGAATTGTGCAGCTATGAACATAGATACACATGCATTAGTTTGGTAGTTTGGTTTCTTTTCTTTTGGGTAGATACCCAACAGTGGTATTGCTGGATCAAAACAAACAATTTAGAGATAGGTAAAAGACTAATATAAGTAATGAATCTCCACAGATAACTAATCTTAGTTGTCTGTTAGATGGAAAAATCTTGTTTCTCTGGTTCTGGTGTGTGTTACCTATTTCTTCTTTGTAGTTCATCTCTTTGAGTATTTTCTGTAGCGCTGGTTTTGAAGACATAAATTCCTTCCGTTTCTGTTTGTCATGGAAGCTTCTTATTTCTCCATCTAATTTGATAGAAAGTTTTGCTGGGTAGGAAATTTTTGGCTGGAAGTTGTTTTCTTTCAGAGTTGGGAATATGTTACTCCAAGCCCTTCTGGCTCTCATGACTTGGTTTGGGAAGTCTGGAGTGATTCTAATTGGTTTGCCTCTGAATGTCACTTGGCCCTTTGTTTTTGTTGCCTTTAAGATTCTCTGCTTGGCTTCCACATTGGTCATTTTGACAATTATGTGGCGTGGGGATCCTCTTCTCCGATCCTGTCTAAAGGGAGTTCTATAAGTTTCCTGGACCTGTGTATCGACCTCTTGGTCTATGTTTGGTAATTTTCTGCTATTACTTCCTTGAAGAGATTGTTGATCCCTTTGGTTTCACTTTCTTTTCCCTCCTCTATTCCAATTATTCTTAGGTTAGCTCTCTTAAAATGGGCCCATATTTCTTCAATGTCAGATTACTGCTGTCAGATATTTTTTTCTAGATTAGAAACTATGCGTTCATTTTTGGAATGATCATCTTCTAAGAGCGAGATTCTGTTCTCCATGTGTTCTAATCGGTTGTTTGTGCTTTGAATTGAGGCCTTTACTTCATTAATTGCATCCTTTATCTCCTTTTGGCTCTCTCTGAATTCTTTTCGAAATACCTCCATTATTTCTACAGTTATTTTCCTGATTTGATCTTCTAGAAATCTCTGATTTTCTGTTTTATCGGGTTCTGATGTTGTGGGGTTGTGGGCATTCATTGCTCCAGTATTATTCCTCTTTCCCATGATTTAGGAAGTTTGTGCCTTCTCTGGGTTCTTCCCTGGGTCACTACGAGTTCACTTAAGGTGCTCTGGATCTCAAGTCTTTGGTATCTCAGACCCCACTACTCCTTTACTGGGTTGTATCACAGAGTTTCAGACCCAGGGAGTCGATAGAGGCTGCTTTAGACTATGGAGGGGTGACAGGTTGGGCGTTCTCCTATGGTGTGATATCTCTGCCACTGCCACTCCCCAACTAGGTCAAGTCCCTGGGAGTGCAGTACTGGGATTTCTCCTCTGGGGCCCGCAATTTGACTCACTGTTGTTGAGTACGCAGATGTAGCTGTAGTGGACTCAGTGAATTCACTGCTGCTGCCGCTGGTGGCAATATGGCGCTGCTGCCACACCCTCGGCCATGATGCTGGTGTATTTTTTCTCTGGTTTTGAGCTCCGCTCTGAGTCCCTGCAGCATGTGCTGAGCTCAGCCACTGGGAGCTTTAGATGCTCCCTGCACCGAAAAATCCCACCTGGCTGTTCTGCAGCAGCTCACCTTGGCTCGCTGTAGCCATTTGGCGAACTCACCGCTGCCACCAGCAGTAAGGCGCTGCTGCCGCGTCCTCGGGCGTGAGGCCGGTGTATCTCCTCTGTGGCTCTGAGCTTTGTTCTGAGTCCCCCTCCTCTCTGGAGCCTGGTGATTTTTTTGTTTCTCTGGTGATGGTGTTTTCTGGCTATAAAAGGCGCTGATTTTGTGGTAATGGAGATTAGTTGTTAGCGGGGCTCTTAAGCCCCACTTTTCTCGGTCGCCATCTTCCCGGAAGTCCTCATAAATTTTCTATTGCATGTCAATTGAATGACAATTCTGAGTAATGTAATAAAATCTCCTAAGATTCTTTTCTGTCCTGCCTGGAACTTGAATCACCCTTTGCTCACTGTACCCACAGTGTATATGCTACCTACCCTTTAGTCACTTAGTAACCATCTCACCTATCAGATTGACTGTCATGATATAAAAGTGATTCTACTCATTTTACTTATAGTGGCTCTCAGGCACAAGCATAGTGATGCTGGCAATTTGGATGCACTAAAGAAAAGCTATAAACTACGGATATTTCTCCTCTAATCTGAAAAAGTAAAAGTTCTTGACCTAATATGAAAAACAATCATAAATCATATGCTGAGGTTGCTAAGATTTACCTTAAGAGCAAACAAACAAACAAAACAAATAATAGTATTACAGAACTTGACAGTTTCCAGTTTCAGGCATTCAATGGAGGTTTTGGAATGTATTCCCCTATAGATTAGGGAGATGAACTATTATAAAGTGAATAAGTTAGCAAGGTTTTTATTTTAAAAAAAATAATGCTATGAAAGAACAGTTAAAGTGAAATAAAACTGACCAAAGAAATTTCTGGCAGAGAAGTTGATTTCATGAATTATCTGACTACATCTCCTAGAACTGTAACTGATGGTTATAAGGAATCTATCTAATCCTGTTGTATCGTGTAAGTAATAAAGGAATGGGGGTTCTTAACTCATTGCCTTATTTGTGAGAATGATCAAAATCACACTTTGGAATAATATCTGTCTTTAATTTTCTATTTGATATATTCAATATAAGTCATAAAGACTAATTACTCTTAAGTTTTCATTTTAATTTTCAATTTATTTGTATTGAGGTTTAATCTTTTGTCAATTGTGATGAAGAAATTAATCTCTACTGTGGCTTGGTCAGGATTTCTCATTGTCTTTCCTTGCCCAAGTTATTTCTATTACCTAACTCACACTCCATGTTTTGTCCTATGTTAGAGTACATCAAGATGATGTGTCTTTGTGTGTGTGTGTGTTTGTGTGCATGTGGTAGTGGGGATGAAACCAGGGGCATTCTACTTCTGAGCTGTACCTCCAGCCCCATTTTTAATTATTTATTTTGAAATAGGATTTTACTAAGTTGCAGAAGGTGGCCATGAACCTAGGATGTCATTTGCACAAGACTTTCGTTCTTTACATTAGTAATACCTTAAGTATACGCTAAGCAATAAGTGTGCCAGGGAATGGAATTTTCCTATTTTCAGAGTCTTGCATCTCATCCTCTGTGCTTAACATTCTTCTCTTTGTTTCTTGCACTTGCTTAACATCAAATATTCCCCTGATAATTTAGATTCATTGGGAAAATGTATAGCAAACTTTCTGTTTCATTTATTTTACTATTCTGCCTTCTAATAGCACATTCTATGTTTTTTCTTTACCATTCTTCTTACTCTTCACCAACCTTAAAAATTATCTCCAGTAACTGAAAAAGATGATGTTTACACTCATAATCTTGAGAGAATTTTTCCTTCACTATCTTTAATTAAACTAATGCATTAATTTGGCCAGTGCAACATACATAGAATCAAGGCAGTAGAGAATTAATTTAAAATAAATGAAAACCCAAAATTCTCAATCAAAAACTCTGAGACCTCTAGAATAGCCTAGGGATTGTTTTTTAAATTATAGATGTGTCTCTTTCAAGTGGTTATGAAAGCAGTCTTTGCTTATTTTGTTACCTAAGAAAATCACATTTATACAATCTAGAGATTTTAACAGCTGGTCGGCTACCTCAGGCACTTACAGCCCTATTCACAAATGACCCTTGACCTTGTATTTTCCTAAACTGATGAAAACATAGCTGTGTTCACTCAAATAAACAAGCATTTTCTTAACTGTTTGTTTTAGGGAAAATGCTATCTTAAATGCTTTATTTATTTGTTCAACACATATTTATTGAGTGTTGATTACATGTCAGACACTTTTGTAAGCACTGAGGATACAGTAGTAAACAAAATAGACAAAAGCTCCCTTATGAAGCTCATTTGCTAGTGGGGAGCTAGAAATAGCCAAACTGAAAATATATGGCATGTCAGATAGCATAAATGTTGTGTAAAATAACATAGAGAAGGCGGAGATGAGGCTGGAGAATTTAAGTAAGGCAGCAGGAAAGGTCTCTGTGGAGGTGACATTTTAGCAAAGACTCAAGGATGTGCTGGAGAGAGGATGGCTGATTACAGCAAATAAATTTTGTGTTAAAATACTAAATGCAATCCATCAGCCCTTGCCAGAATGAATCATAACCAGATGACAGGTTCGTAACCCATAAATTAAAGCAAATTCTCAATTGTCATCACAACTTTCCCCAAATATTTCCTCAGCATCTCCTACATACAGTCTACTCTGCTGAGTTTCAGGAGGAAATCTATGGATGTGAGCTGACAGAGATATCCTATTATCTATCAGAGAACGCCGGATAACTATATTAGCCATGATTTTTTTTTTTTTTTTCATGGAAAGTTCAGCATAAGGCCACTCAGGGATTTAGAGGTGCCTGAGCGACTCTAGTGAAACCCTGACCAGAAATGACTTGCACAAGGTTTATAGTTGAAGGAGAATGAGAGAGCAGATTTTCACTGATATTTGGGTATAAAGAGTGAGGAGAGAGTTTGGCTTTAATGTGTTGGGCTGTTTACCTGGATCTACAGAGGTAATACAAACAGGGACTGTGGAAGAAAGGAACCCTGGCTTTAAAAAGTATAAAATCTTTTCTGCCAAACACATGGTCAAATGGCAGCCATTTTAGCTCATATAACCTTTGGTTGAATGGAAACATCTAGAATCTTAAACTTTGTTTCAAAACTTCCACCCATCCTAGAAATAAGCCAATCACTGCAGTTTGAGTTTTTTGTTTGTTTTTTGTTTTGTTTTGCTTTGCTTTTTGTACCAGGGATTGAACCCAGGGGCATTCTATCTCTGAGCTATATTTCCAGCCCGAATTTTATTCTTTATTTTGAAACAGGGTCTCACTAAGATGCAGAGGGCTTCATTAAGTAGCTGAGACAGATTTCTCCTGTCTCAGCCTCCCAAGTACTAGGATCACAAGAGTGTGCAACCAAGCCCAGGCAGAGTTGTACTTTAAATTTTGTTTCTTTGCCAAACTTTATTTCAGAAATTTGTTTATCTTAGAGAATAACCAATCACACAAAGTCGTAAAACCAAGCCTTCACCAATCAGGGCAGGGGCAGGATCATGTCAGGGATAAAAACCCCAGCGGAGGCCCCCACTGGGTGTACTTTCTTACCAGACTTTTTGTCAATTGCATACCCTTCTACAGAAGTAAATTGCCTTGCCAATTTACCTTTGATTTTATAAGTGTTTATTTGGAGCTGTCCTAAAATCTGTTTCTAACATGACTCATTGAGGAATCCCTGGAGGGCCAGCAGCTTGGTTCAGTGGGACCCAGCTCCCTTGTCTTCTGCAATATGGGTATCAGTCATATAAGGTTTTGGCCATATATTAGCCATAACCTTCCTTATGGGACTTTAAAGAAAAGAGAAATGAAAAGAATATGTGCTTGAAATGCATAACATAGGGTGGCAATGGTGGACATCCTAAAGATTCCTAGCAGTGGCCAAACAGAGGGTATCTTAGAAGGGTCTGCTGGGGAGCATGTGGCTGCAGAAAGAAGCAAGAAGCAGTATGGTCAGTGGGAGAGATCATCATTGTGAACACAGGGCTCACAAGTGGTTAGCTCTGTGGAAACCAGTGCCATATGTATATGTTAGTACATATCCCAACACTGCATACAGAATGTGTAGTCAACTTTTATAAAATTAATATCCATTATCAATCTAGTCTCTTTGGAATTGATTTTAGTACACAGGATAGAAGATAGGTACCAGAGGAACACAGATGTTCATTTCAGAGGAGGGGGAGACACTGAACCCCAGAATGTGAATGAAGACTTCCCCTGGGAGGTGGGTGAAGGCTTCTTGGATCGGTAGTTATTTTTCTCTGTCAACATTGTAAGGAACACAAGTCCTATATGCCAGAAATCCAAACAAAGTTGGGGATCATCCTATTCCACTGTAAAAAAACTTTTGCAGGCTATATTTATATCCTTCTAGAAACACTGGATTGTCATATTGTCACCAGAAACATCTCTCTACCTACGCACCTACGGAAACATTTTGAACTTCAGTGAAAGTACATTATACTTACGGTTATGCAACATATCTTTTTTATGTAGTTCATCACAGAAGTAGATTTTTTTCTCATAATTTTTTTAAATAGCTGACAACATGATCAAAGCAATCCATCCTTTATTTTCCTTTCTTTAAAGAATAAATAAATCAAGTTAAAAATCAATGAGTTTATGATAACCATTACTCACCTATAGCTTCACACTTAGAAAGGAAACTCTAAGTTGAAATATCCACGATAACATTGATAACTTAAAACTTATAAAGAGGCTGAAGGTTTTCAGGAGACCTAATGAAATCCCAAAACAAAGAATATTTAATGAAAGAGACATCTTCCCATTTCACATCCTACTGAACCCAATATGGAGGACAGATCTCTGTTGGTGTATAGAACTGGCAATTGAGACATCATATAGAACTGGACATACCAAGTCACATCTTTGGTACTTATGGCCCAGTATATCTTGTATACCCAGTATACCTTGTAGTGGTCTGATACTTGTGCATTGCAGGGTTCAAGTGATCTTTTCTCTTAACAGATACTGGGCAAGGCATGCAGAGAACAATACTGTCCTCTAGCGGTCAGCAGTGAGCTTATGTTAATGTTTCTTCCTGATACTGTCAGTGATTTCCAGAACAATCTGTTGTTTATCAAAGTGAAGGACACGATTGATAGAATTTACTGGATAAAATCCAGACCCAAATAATCCTGGTTTTGTCTGACTTGTCTGGGTAATGTCAGTTGCATGGTCTGATCCTGCTTTGGGGAAGTGAATCATGTCATTATTCTATTCATAATTCAGCTTCCTAAATGGCAAATTCAAGATGCTTCTAGCGCTAGTAAATATGTATGTGGTTTTTTCTGAGTTAAATAGGCAACTAGTGTTTCTTTGTTTAATTAAGAGGATTATGAAGAGAATGGAGTAAAAGTATATGAAAACCTTTTAAAATTTAAACTAAGCAAATATGTTACTAGTAAATAAAATAAGTATTTATCTCTGTTTTCTTTTAAAACATATTTTAATTCAGTTTTGCGTTTTAGGAGTTTTCCCACACATTCAACACACACATATGCATATGTATGTATGTATATATATTCTTAAATAGTTGATCACCTATGTAATTAACTTCCTTCTAGACTTATTAATAAAAGTCTCATCATGAAGAAAATGCTTTATTGGTAGATTTAAACTTGAGGAAATGCATGTGTGTACCTTCATGATTCACCTATGTGGACTTTCTTTAGGAATTACATGATCCACATTCCCAGAGCACTCACACAGCATAGCTGTCTTTATACAACCATTATTGTAAATATACCTACGTTTTGTATAGACAAAACTGGATGATGAGGAATGTTAGTCCTAAGTCAGTGAAGATAAAGTTTCCTACTAGGAAGTACCACCGATTTGCTTGAAAATACTCTGAAGACAATAAACCCAAAGAAACAGACATAACTACTTAAATTGTCACATTTTTTCACTATAAGATAAAAATGAGTGGTGATACTTGGGTTCAAATTATATAATATGCTGTTGATTATCTTTTAACCATCACAAGAAAAAATATTCTCAGTAAAAATGGAGACAAAGTAGGAAGATGTGATATGAAGGATCATTTCTAATAGGAAAATATTTACTTAAAGCAAGTTTATTCTTCTTGTTCTTTGTAATGACCTCAAGATATGTAATATCTTGTCAGGCAAATGTTGTCAACATTCTTGACTTCACAGTTATGCAAAAATTAAAAATAACAGCAGAAGAACTACAAGAGATACTGAGACAACCAAAACTGGGCCAGCTATTTAATTTGCATGTGGAATTAACTTACCCAGTGCAGGCCTCAGCATGCTGGTGCCTGCCCAGGTAGACCCTTAAGTACTAAGGAAAGATGATACAGTGCCAAAATGTGTACTTTCCAACATCAATTTTTTTTCTTCTCTACTATAGTCAGATTCTTTGGTCCTTCATCTACCTGTTTTATTCATTAGTAATTCAAGAAAACAGAAACTTTTCACTCACTGGGCCGCTTTTATCTTTTTCTTAAAATAATAGAGTTTGAGCAGGCCATGGTAATACACTCTGTAGTTCCAGTCGTTGGAAGGCTGATACAGGAAGATCGCAGCTTTACAGGCAGCCTCAGCTACTTAGTGAGGCCCTCCCTATCTGGTGAAACCCTGTTTCAAGTAAAAACTAAAATAAGGCTGGGAAATAGCTCAGAGGTAGAATGTCCCTGGGTTCAATCCTCAGAAAAGCAACAACAATAACAACAACAACAATAACAATGATATTTGTGCACAATAGAATTTTACTCAGCTATAAAAAGAACAAAATTATGTCATCTGTAGAAAAAAATGGATAGAAGTAGAGAATATTATGTTAAGTGAAATCAGCCAGTCTCAGAATGCCAAGGGTCATATTTTTTTTCTCATTTGTGGGAGGTAGAGAGAAAATAGAAAACAAAAGTGATTTCAGATAAATGAAGGAGACCAATGGAATGGTGGAAGGAGTTGGAGGGAATAAAGGGAGAGAGGGATAAAGGAGGTGTGATGAAGGAAACATTCAAATAATGATCTGTTCATATATGAAGATATCACTACCATTCCTGCCCTATGTGCAGGGAGGAAGGGAGTGGAGTGGGATCCGGAAGAAAACACAGCCAGTGCCATGTGCGTGTACATTTGTATTACTTTGAACCATATGATTACAGTGCACCAATAAAAGTATATTAAAAAGTAAACTTCTTGGGAGGCCGAAAGAGGAGGATCACAGGTTAAAGACCAGCCTTCACAAATTAATAAGATCCTGTTTCAAAATAAAAATAAAATCAGACTGAGATGTACCTCAGAGGTAGGATGTCCCTGGGCTCAATCCCCAGTATCACACAAAAAGTAATCATAACAAAGTTTGTCTTTATTTTAAATGATGTATATTACATATGTATACTACATACACACACACACACACACACACACACACACACACACACACACACACATATATTTCAGAAGTTACCTTTCAGAGTGTGTTACCATTGTGTTTAACATCTTAAGGTAAGTCCTACAGCATCATGTATATGGACTCAGGTCTGTACCTCATACTTTTCTAATTCAACATGTCTTCTGCTGTAAAAGTTATTATCTGTATGTTTTATCTGCCATTCAGAAGCGGTATTCAAGTGGCCAGTGATGATGAAGCTTCGGGGCTCAGCTGAGGGCTTCAGTTAGACTCTGTCCCATCAGGAACCACGTGGGCAGCCCAGCTTCCGGTCCTGGTTCCCTTCTTGTTCTTGTCTATTTCTCCAGCTTCTTGTGTGGCTTCATCCACACACTGATCAATGTGCTCAAGTGCCTGAGAGTCGGCATTTTCTGCTAAAACTCGATCTAAACTCAGCCTGCTGCAGACTCAACTTTCACCTCAAGGACCAAATGTTGGCCTATGTCCCATGCTGTTTTGGGCATCTGACTCTAGCAAGTCCCTGTTTGGGCTGTACTATTCCTGTATTGGTGTTGACGTATCGTGCTGTCTGGGCTAGACTCAGAAGCCAAAATAGGAGAGCTCTGGAAACTGCACAGCATCACTGTTCTCAAACTGATGGTCACATATGCACCCAGTGGTTAAAACAAATAGATGAATATGCAGCTATCCATCCACTCAGGGGACCACAGAACAAAATCCTGAGGCTAAGATAAATGGACATGGGGCACATGTGAAAGACAGCACCTTAGATATGAGTATCAGACTTCTTTCCTTACAAAAGAATAAAAAGTAAGGAATACATTACCTCCCTGTTGTTAACACTGTCAACCTGGGAAGGCTTAGTTAACTTGGCAAAGTCTGGGTCAGAGTGGACTGTGGCAAAGACCAGGTTGACTTTCTAAAGATGGAAAGAGAAGTCCAACCAAGGCACACTCTGCCATGAAACAGCGTTCTTATTAAGGACTAGAGAATAGAAAGGATACTCTTATGTGGACAACTTCTCACTTTTACATTCTAGAAAACCCTTACTTAAAGCATAAAACTTAACCCTCTTCAGTGCCCCTGTGTCCTGTTTATTCAAACCTATGTTCCCGTTGGGTTTTTTCCACTCCTCTAATGCATTCATCTTGCTGCTTCATAGTATCTGTTTAATGTGCATTTATTCCCTCTAGATTGTGAGCAACTGTTAAACAAAGATTGTTCCCATTCATTTTTGTTTCTTCTGCTCTTTATAATAAAATGATGTGCAAATATAGATTGAGCATTCCCAATCTGAAAATATGAAGTCCAAAATGCTCTAAATCCAAAACTTTTTGAGTGTCGACATAATACCACCATTAAAAATTCCACGTCTGACCTCAAGTGACAGTCAAGACACAGGCACAACTGGGTATGGTAGTACATGCCTATAATCTCAGTACTTGGGAGGCTGAGACAAGAGGATCAGCAGGTCTAGATCAGCATCAGTAATTTACCAAGACTTTCAGGAACCTAGCAAGATGCTGTTTCAAAACAAGAAATAAAAGGGGCTCGAGGTGTAGGTTGGTGGTAGAAGACCTCTGGGTTCAATCCCTATTTCCACCAAAAAACACAAAACAAAAAAATAGGCACACTAAGCACATTATTAAAATTACCATCAGGCTACTGTAGAAAGTGTATAGGAAGCAAGTGAGTTTCATACTTATGCTTGGGTTCCATTCCCACGATATCTTATTATGTATTTGAAAATACTTAAAATCTGAAAAAAAATCCAAATTCAGATTCTAAGCATTTCAGATATTCAGTATGTAGTCGACACCTAGTCAACACCTGGGGGGTTAACAAGCATTTCACTCTGAAGTTTTTACTAGCATGGAAGATTGGGTTCCTTGCCAGGAAGCCAAACAAACTCCAGACCACTGATATGGGATCTCTACTCAGAAACAGAGAATGCAGCTTCTCCCTAAGATGGCAACAGTTTCAAGAAGATATCTCTCCCACCTGAGCAAGAAGGAAAGCCATGTCTTGAGCACAACTAAAAGCTGAGGTTGCAAGGCCCAAAGAGTGTCAAGTCGGGAGGAGAAACAGGCAGCAGGGTGTTTTCATCCTTGACAGAGCACAGGAGAGGCATGTAGCCACCACAGAAACAGGTTAGAAGGAAAAAGAAAAACACAAGTTCAGCCAGTTTTTCAGATCAAGTGCAAGCCAGTGCACTGGGGAGTTTAGAACACTGAGGAGCCTCAGACCCAAGGAGGATTTGCACTTGCCACTCATTCTTTCCCACTGTATGTTCATGGGCAAGATTGGGGGCAAGGCAGGAAACCCCCGGCCACCAGTGCCAGACAAGGTGCGTTGCCTCTGAGAACGAGAAGTGAAAGCCCTGTGCCTTGGAGGAGGGGCTGGGAAGCACTCAGCTTGCAGGATCCTGAGAGTGGACCAGTACACACCCATTACCCCTTGAGAAAGAGACAGGACAGTCTCCCCTGCCCAAGATGCTGGGAAGATTTTCAGTCAAAACCAATTGAAATGGAGGGACATGATACACCATAGATGTATCTGTGGAAACATCACTGCCCCAGCTCCCTCTAACCAGCTGCTACATAGAAGAGGAGGACCATCTGGCTGAGATGTCTGAGTGGTTCTGGGGCTTCTGCCATCTGCAGAGATGACATCCTCTGCCTGGTGCTCCCCATTTCCTCCATTAAGTCTCATAAGGGAAGTACAGTCAGACCACAGCTTAGAGAGGTTCTGGGAAGTATATTTGTATCTTTATCATCATCATCATTATTGTAATTATTATTATTATTATTATTATTATTGGCTTTTCTGCTTCTGCAGAAGCAGAAGTAGTTCAAGGTATTAATCTTGAACTACTACTCTAGCTACAGCTCAGAAAATGATTCTATAAGTGAATTGTAATCAGAGTTGAAAAGCCAGTCCAAGCCAGGTATGATGGTTACTGAGTATGCACTGGGAGGCTGAGAAAGGGATTGAAGGTTTGAGGCCAGCCTCAGCAACCTATAGAGACCCTCAACAACTTAGCAAGACCCTGTTTCAAACAAAGAGAAAAAAGAAAAAACCAGGAATCTATCTTGGAGAGAGAATGTCCCTGGGTTTAATCCCCAGTACCAAAAAGAAAAAGGAGAAAGAAGAAAGAAAGAAGGAAAGAAAGAAAGAAAGAGAGAGAGAAAGAAGAAAGAAAGAAGGAAAAAAGAAAGTCTAGTTCATTATTCCTACTGCAACAACCATCTATCTAGACATCATTAGATGAGCTGTCTAATTTATTTTCCTCCTAGAGTCAGAGCGCTTGTAACAAAGTCAGACTCACATGTTAGTTTATTTTTACTTGATCAATGTCTCTCCTTCTGCCCCATTTATTTATGAGTTCCTCGCATGCCTTATTCATTGTTTACCTTGTTTCTATAGTTGTCCTTGCTATAGTATCTAGAATAGAGTTTGACATTTGGTAAATGCTGTTAAATAAATGAACAGACTCTAGGAATTTGTTGAGAAAAAAAAATAACAATAATATTCCTTGCCATGGAAAAGTACAGCCACGTTTACATTTGACTTTCGGAGATGCGTAGAAGGAAACTGTAAGAACAAGTTGGAGATGATGTGTGTCCAGTTAATTTGCTTACAAAGCAGCTATCAGAACGTATGTGACCCATCCTCTCCGCCTCAAAAAAGAAACAAAGGAAAGAGAGAGATGTGGAATGCTCTGAGCCTCTGCAGGTATGAAGCTGTGCCGCTGGCAGGTCATTACCCTAAAAGCGCAAGCCATCAGCCAGAACCATGTTTGGAAGTGCCCAGACGGCTGCAGCAAGCACTCAGCGTATCTCCATTAGGCATTTACACAAATTCCTGGAACTTGTGCCAGCTCGCCTTTCAAAGTGATTCACTGGCAAGAGAAAAGGAAGAGAAAAAAAATTCAAGGTCTTAGGGTACATTTTTTTCACTTGCTTTCTACAGCTAAAAGGAGTCTGGAAGCTTAAAAGGGGCTCACAATAGCTGAATAATAGCCAGAAGGGAGATTAACAAGAAACATTCCAAGAGCTGGGGATTTCTCTTGGTGTTAGCACGAGAAGAATTCAGTGCTGTCTGTGTATTGCCTTCACCATGAAGGGACTGAGACCGGGTCTGTCAGGGGGATGCAGTCCCCCAGGCCCTCCCTAGAGGGCAGGGCAGGGGTATTCTCTGAGACAGCCCTCTAGAGGCTTCCTTGGCTCCCATCTGCCTCCCTCCAAAAGTAATCCTGGTGTCACAGAGAAATCTGAACTTGGCCTGGAGATGGGTCCTTTCAAGTGATTATTCTGTCAGACATCCATATTTCAAAGGAAATCCAGTAATAAACAATAAGAAAGCAAATAGATAGCCTAATTAATAGAACTATTCTGAATTTCTCAATAACTAATGTTAGAAATATATTTTAGTGGCTTCAAAAAAAAGGCACATGATCAAAAATGGTCTGGCAAAGCAATTTTACTTTTTATTAAAAAAAAAAAAGAGTGCTGCCAGGTATGCTAGGAGTACATCCAACAGAGAGCAGGGGGGCCTTATGTATCCCTAACAGAAGGCTTCTGTGCTGTACTCCTATTGGTGAGAGATAGCTTCACAATGCTCAAGGCCAGCTACAAGGGATACTGGCAGAGGGGTTGACATTTGCGACTTTTTAAAGAGATGCTCATTTTACAAAGGTATGTGAGTTTCTACAAAGTTACAAAATGGCAGTTTTACCAAATCGATTTTGAGTTAAAGTATTCCTTTGATAGAAAAGATCTAATTATATTTTCATACTGTCAGCCTTCTGCTTTAACTTAATCTTCTTCTTTATTTTATTTTTTGGTGGTGGTGATACTATAGATTGAATCCAGGGGCATTCTACCTCTGAGCTATACCCAAGCCCTATTTAATTTTTATTTTTAAGCAGGGTCTTTCTAAGTTGATGAACATCTTACTACTTGCTGAGACTGTTCTCAAACCTATTTTCTCCTGTCTCAGACTCCCAAGTATTGGGATTACAAGCATGCACCATCATACCCAACTCATTTAATCTACTTCAGTGAAAATTTTTCCTCATGGTTGGCCTCTATTATGTACATTTTGGCCAGATTACTAACCCTTAGACTCATCTATAATGCCACATGATATATGAGTATATTCAGGATGAGAGCAAAAATAATGAAGAGAAAGTCACTTAGTCTCATCTCTCTTTATACTATTGGTGGTTCATAATGAGCACAATATTTTTTAAAAGATCAGCCAGTCTCAGAAACGCAAGGGTTGTATGTTTTCTCTCATTAGTGAAAGGTAGAAAGAAAATAGAAAACATAAGGCACATTAAATAATGCAGAAAGAGATTCCTAAAGGAAGAGGACTGGGAGGAAGATGGGGAGGAGAAGGAGTATTGAAGGAGGAAACAGTTTAGATGATACTTTAGCAATATGTGAAGAATTACTAGTGAGTTCACTAAGGGGGTGAAGGGTTGAAAGGGATCTGGGTGGGATGTGGAGGGCAATATACCAAGAGCTGTATACAGATATGTTTTTATCACATTGAACCTCACTATGATGTATAAATGTAATACGGTAATAAAATAATTTAAAAATATTTTCTATATGTCCATTCCTATAAATCTGAATGTCCTGGGCATCCCAGCTATTGAAGCGGTGCGTTTCAGTGCTTCAGGAATAAAGAAGTTCAGAAATGCCTCCCCAAAATACATTCTTCCTTTGTTATACCGACTTTAAACTAAGAGCGCTTGTGTTAGTCAAATTTGTATTTCTGTGACAAAATTCTTGAGCTAATCGACTTAAAAAAGAAAAAGTTTGTTTCGGCTCACAAGTTCAGAGGTTTCGGTTCATAATAGCTTGGTTGCTTTTGTCCCAGTGGTGGGGAAGAACATCATAGTGAGAGCATGTGCTGGAGGAAACTGTTCTCCTCCTACAAAGAGAGAAGAGGAGGAGCCAGCGTCCAAATACTGTACTCAAGGGCACACCCCCAATGGCCTACCCAACTTCCTTCCACTAGGCCACATCTCCCAAAGGTTTCGCCACATCCCAATAGTGTCATGGGATGAAGACAAAGCCTACTAGGGGGGCTGTATCATTCAGGGTTCGCTAGAGCAACAGAACTCACAGGGTATGCATATGGTAAAAGAGGGCTTATCAAATCAGATTATAGTCCAAAGCAGTGTAGTCCCAAGTGACTGTCTGCACATAGATAGTTGGAGGAACCAGCAGCTGGTTGACTGGTCCAAGAGTTGGAATCTCAGTATCAGAATGACTGGTAATGCTGTGCTAGTCCAAGATGGAAAAGCCAGGAAACCTCTAGAGAAATGATGGTGAAAGCCCATCAGAGAGCTGAAGGCTGATGTCCCAGGCAAGAACAGACACGCTTTTCTCAGGAAGTACCAAGCAGGTGTTCACATAGCTTTCTCCTTTTTTATCCAGGTCCTGCTCTTATCAGAACAGTGCCACCTACATTCAGAACAGGACTCCCCCTTCAATCTGCCATTACATAAACCATTCATCTCATCAACACACCCAAAGTCATATAATCTTAGGTGTTTCATAATCCAGTTAAATGGACAATCCAGATTATCCATAAGATTCAATACCTTAGCAGGTCATTCAATATCCAAACTATAGCACTTGGAAACAGCAAAGTGTGAGTGGGGCTTTCTCTGGACTTTCTTTATTTTCCTTTATCTAGAGACAAGTCCTCTAAAAGTACCTAATTGTCGAGAATCCCCTCCCCAGGAATCTGGTCAGCTGGGGAAGATGAACTTCTGTCACAGGACAGAGGGCTGAGCTTGACACCAGGCCCAGAAAAGTTTTGTCACAGGATACTATTCTTCTGAGGTCCAACTTGTCTTTACCCAAAACTGTTTACTCTCCTTTAAGTTGTCCACGCACCCCCCCCCCTCCTGTGAAGAGGGCATGTAAATATCTAGATCTTACAGGGATTTGGGGGATTGACTTTTCTTTCCTGTGATAGTCTTGTGCATTCAACAAACTTAGGCACCTCTTCTCCTGTTAATCTGCCTGCTATCCACTTATCTCATAAATTCAATTATCAGCTCCTTAGAGTATGGAGAGAATATCTTTCCTCCCCAATGAGAGAAAAATGACTTGTTACTTGCAGCTATCAGCTTCGAAAATCAAACTTCAGTTTTGTTACTGGCTACATTAAGAAGGCTAGACTTTAGAAATAAGAAGAGAATGAGAAAGAGAGAAAGCGCAAAACTGAAGGAGGAGGTGGTTGGAATACTGGTAGGGGAAAGGACCAAATTCATTCTCTATCAGGTATCAGCTCCTGTGATACTTAACCCGCTTCCACAATGTCAGCATGAAACCATTCACAAGGGCAGAGCTCTTATCAGGATCCTATCACTTCTTAAAGGCCCTGTCTCTCAACATGTCTACACTACACGTTGAGTTGCTAACACAAGAACTTTGGGAAACATTCAAACCAGAGCAACAAGCATAAAAAATATGAGCTTTTAATGAACATTTACTGAAGGGAGAATTTTAAATGAATAAGTCAGATTGTACTACACTTTGATTCCTAGCCCTGCTCCATCCCCTGATTCCAGGTTGGTGTTCGCTAGTGAAATGTGACCTGTTACGGAGGACAGAGAAGCCACGTTTTCATTATACATCTGACTGTGATATGAGTGATTTTCTTTCCCAGTCACAAAACTAAACCTGGCTAGAGACCACCCATCTATTGTATTGATAGAATGAGACGGTGAAATGACATGTGAGATATTGTTGACTAAGCCTTTTCCCAAAAGGAAGCCTTTTCTTGTTCTTCTTGCTATTGTTAGAAAAACCTGAGGCAGTTAACTTTATTTTAAAAACAGGCACTGACCACATAGATGGCTCCCTAGCCTGTCACCCCTCACACAGAGTGTTTATCAGCCCTAACTCTAGTCAAGCCCAGATGAGCTTCACATCTTGCGTTATTTTTAACCATGATCTGAAGTGACTTTGCTTTGAAAGAACAGTTAGTTCACTACAGCTTTTCTTTTCTGAGAACCCTCAGGCTTATATTAACCCACAGACAAATCAGCATTCAATTCATATCTGGCCTTTTTTGGGAGGCTGAGACGGGAGGATCATGGTTCACGGACTGCCTCAGCTACTTAGTGAGGCCCTCCACAACTTAGTGAGACCCTGCTTCCAAATAAAGAATAAAAAATAGGGCAGGGAGTGTAGCTCAGAGGTCGAATGCCCCAGGGTTCCAGCCCCAGATCCACACACACACACACACAAAAAAAAAAGAACAAAAAGTTCAATAAAGTGATTAACACACTGTGAAGAGATTCAAGACAACTATCTAAAGCAAAAGTATCTAAAGCAAAAGTATCTAAAGCAAAGAGGTAACTTCCTTGAAGTTACTTCTTTATAGAAATATTATTTCATTTTTTAACTGGTACACTGTAATGTCACATCATAGTAAGGTTTAGAGTGATAGAAACATATACACACACAGCACTTGAGTGTTTCCGTCTGGTCCCATTCCATTCCCTCTTCCTACACAACATTAACTTTGATATTGATAACTTCATATACGAACATAAGATTATTTGAACCGTTTCCATCATAAATGTCTCCTTTTGCCCCCTACCTCCCTTCCCAAATCTCCTCCCACTATACTACTAGAATCTTTCCTTATTTATCTAAAGTCCTCTTTGTTCCCCAGTTTTTCTCTAGCTTTCATATATGAGTGAAAATATATGACCTTTCTTCAAAAATTATAAATTACTTAGGCCTTTACACTTTCTAAAAAACATAAACACTTGGTGAAGAAAGTTGAGGAATTTTTTTTACCTGAATAGGCAAATAAAAGTTTAAAAAAATTCCCTCAATCCTTTTAAACATAGTTTATCTCATGAATTATAACATATTTTATATACATAAAGATTGCTACACAAATACAAGAGTCATTATTTTACTAACACTACAGACAATTGTTAATGCTCATATGATATCCCTAGAGGAAAGGAAATATTTCTAACTATATGGTATTCAGGGAGAAAATAATTTCTTAATATTTTCCTAATTAGCACCTAAATGCTACTTCACTTATGTCTTTAAAATTAAATTGTTATGAAACACTTTATTTAGTTTTTTAAAACTCATTTTACTTGTAGCAATTTTTTAAAATAATGCATAAGAATATGCATTATTTTAAAAAATTCACCAAATGAAACCATTCTAACCTCTAAATATAAAGGGCATGTGTTTCTATACATATTCAATATCTATTTCAATGGGGCTGGCATAAATTAGGAGAAATGTGTACCTGACATTTAATATAAATAATTGGAAACAGGTAGAGAAGTACATCCTCTGCTTCAAAGACAATAGTTATTGGTTAATAAAGGTGGAGATATGGCAAAAAATAGAAGAGGAGCAGTCTCAACTCTATAAATATTTTACATGCATCTAAGACCACTGACCCATGCATTAGCCTCCAAAAAAAGCCAATTTGTTTTTATGTCTGTCTGCTACCCCCCTAACTATTTACGTTATCAATTCCATTTTATTTTTATAACCTTGCTGATCAGATTTAAATGTTGAGAAATGAGGTGAATCCAAATCTGCCACTTTAATAAATAACTCATCCAATCTATTTTAATGAGCAAAAATATAATGCATATAAGCCAGAGAGATAAACCTGGAAAACAAAACACTAATCACCAAAATGACCCAGCAGGGAGCAGTTGGAGAGCAACAGAAAAGATTACATGAATGAATTAACTTGCAAGGAAGGAATTTGAACAGAGGCCCTAAATTCAATTACTGGCAAAGGACAATTAAATGATTTTGGACAAGTAAATAGGAGGCAGTGGGGAAGAGAACAGACCAGGAGTGTTGAAAAGACCTGGATGAGGTCAAGGAGGCTGGTTGTTCACTCACTGGACAATTCATTCATTGGCTGAGTAAGTGCTTATAAAGAGTAAACTTCATGGGAGATTCTGTGAGGCATGAAACACAGAGAAGAGAAGGAAAGACATATGAAAGGATAGTCCGTTCTGAGCAGGAATTACGCATGTATAGGTTGAGAAAGTGACTCTAGAGATAATAATCAGGTTCAGCTTGTTTATTGCACAGAAGAGGGAGTTCATTGAAAGCTGCGCTCTTCTAGCAAACAGGGAGAGATGTGACAGAGATGGCTGGGAAATGATGGGTGGAAAGCAAGCCTGAAATACCCATATGTGGGTGCACACCACCCTTCAAACTTGACCCAAAGATGGGGTGGGGAAGGACTCTGAGGGCCAAAGCTGGCCGCATGCCCAATTCACCGGCTTTCCAGAACACAGAGGATACGCAGCCCAACACACAGATGTACTGCACACACTGACCTCATTCCAGTGTCTTTACAGACAAAGGAAAATCAGGCCTGTGGATCTTTTTAACCTGTTCAACCAGCAGAAAAATCCTCTACCTTTTCTATACCTACAGGAGAGTCTGAATCTCAAGAAAACTGCAGGACAAGCAAAGAGAATGAGAAGCCAAAGAGGAAGGGGGTAGGGAGAGAGAAAGCCCAGACGCCTAATTCCACTGTTCTCTGCTTGGCTTATTGAGTTGTCTAATTATAAAATGAAATTTTACTTTGCTACTATAGTATCTAAAACTAAGGGACTTAAAAAAAATTGATCTCTTTGCCCCATCTAGTGGTCTATCTTGAAATGGCATGCCTCTTGACATCACAAACCAAAGGATCTGTGTAGCTTTACTGAACCAGAAAAAGGAGGAACATGGTGGTCTGAGCCTCTCCTGTTGCATAACTGTGAGAAGTGTTCCAAAGGAGAAAAAAAAAAATTAGGCATTATGCCTTTCTAGCATATCTTCTCTATGGTTGTCAAGGAAATTTTTTTAATATACTTTCATCATATGTTATAAATTATATGTTATAGTGAGATCCAAAAGAACACAGACACACAGCACACATTACTTGGTGTATTTCCCTGTAGTTCCCTTAGTATTACAGCCTGACTCTCCCTTCTCCCTGTACACAGTAATGAGATTGGCAGCCATATCCTCATATGTGAACATAGCATTATTTGAGTTGTTTTCTCCCTTTTTCCCCTCCTCCCTCCTCCCCACAATCTCCTTCCACTTTCTACAGGTCTCTCTCCTCATTTAGCTAAGATATCTTTTTTTTCCTCTTTTTCACTAGCTTCCACATATGGATAGAACTAAAGAATTTTACGCTAAGCGAGATCAGAAACTCAAAAGTCCTGTGTTTTCTCTCAAAAACATGTTTTATTACTCAAATGATTAAGCTTAGTACCAGAAAGGAAAAAATGTTAAATTTTTCATCTATGTCTTCCAGAACATTGTAGCAGATTTTTCTCATACTTAAAGGAAAAAGTCACTACTAAAGTCAAGTCAGCATTAAAACAACAAAAACAAACAAAAAAAAAGTTAGAGGAGGGATCATTTGAAGGGCTTATCTGGAAAATCTGCACATTTTAAAACCAAAAATGCAGCTGCAAATGACAGTACAGTGGCCACCTTCCCGGGAGGGTTCTCATGGACACAGTGGTGTTTCACGAAGCAAACATCAGTGAACCAAAGTGTTTTCTTGATGTGCCTCTCATGATACGGTTATGCAAATGTCCAGAGAAACAAGGTTCCTCTCGAACAGAGGGCTAGTGCCAAAGGTAGCGAGGTCTGTTGCAGACACCGCATAAGCCAGAGAGACAGAAAAGCTGTTTATTCTCCATTCAGTCGTATTGGCACCCTTGTCAAATAACATCTGAATATATATGACAGTGTTTATTTCTGGACTCTCTGTTCTATTATATAAGTCTGTATGTCTGTCTTTGTGCCAGAAACACGGTTGCAATTACTGTAGCTTTTTAGTAAGTTTTGAAATCAGGAAGTTTGCATCTCCAAATCACTTCCCTTATCGACTTTTCTTTTTTTTTTTTTTTTTTTTTTCTTTTTTTTTTTTTTTTTTTATTTTATTGGTGCACTGTATTCATACATCATAGTGGGATACAAACTTTTGTAGACATACATGCACACATTGCCCAGTCAGTCCCCACCCGATCCCCACCCCATTCTCTCCCCATCCCTCCCTCCCATGCTTGGCTTAGTGGTTGACATCTAGTATTATAGCAATATCCAAAATTAAAAATGATAATCTCACATAACAGTTTCATTTGTCTGATGCCAAGCTTTTGATGATTTAAAGATAACATTTCAATATTTCTTTTTGCTTTCTTTCTTACCAGAGCATATTTTTTCCTGTTTTTTTTGGTGAAACTATCATATATTTATATATTTATTTTTCAGAAAAAAATCTATCCTAATATGGAATATGAATTCTAGATACCCAAAACGATCTTGAAGAAGAACAAAGCTAGCAGATATATATTTTCTGATTTCAAACCATATAAAGCTACAATAATTGAAACAGTGTAGTACTGTTCTAAAGGCAAATATATAAACCATTGGAGTTAAATACAAGCCTAGAGCTAAATTCTTCCCTATATTGTCAAGTTATTTTTGACAAGGTTTCCACGAACATTTGGTGGTGGAGATAATATTCTTTTAACTAAATATAGTTGAAAAATAATAATTACATGGAAAAGAATAAAATTGGACCCTTACCTAATCCCACATAAAAGTATTAACTCAAAATAGATAAAAGACCTAAATATAAATCTTAAGACTATAAACTTTTAGGAGAAAATCCGGGTCATAAAACCTCACAACATTGAAATTGGCAGTGATTTCTTGGATATGATTTCAATGGCACAGGCAACAGAAGAGTATACAAACTCCCTAAAAAATAAAAAAAATATATTGTATATCCAAAGACAATGTAAACAGAGTTAAAAGTTACTAATAGAATTGGATAAAATATTTCCAAATGCTTTATCTGAAGGTATATTAATATCCCAACTAGAAATCCTAAAAATTAACAACAATAAAGGCAAACAATACAATTTAGAGATAGGTAAAAGACTAACATAAATAATGAATCTCCACAGATAACCAATCTTAGTTGTCTGTTGGATGGAAAATCTTGTTTCTATGGTTCTGGTGAGTGTTACCTATTTCTTCTTTGTAGTTAATCTCTTTGAGTATTTTCTCTAGTGCTGGTTTTGAAGACATAAATTCCTTCAGTTTCTGTTTGTCATGGAAGCTTCTTATTTCTCCATCTAATTTGATAGAAAGTTTTGCTGGATAGGAAATTTTTGGCTGGAAGTTGTTTTCTTTCAGAGTTTGGAATATGTTACTCCAAGCCCTTCTGGCTCTCATGACTTGGTTTGGGAAGTCTGGAGTGATTCTAATTGGTTTGCCTCTGAATGTCACTTGGCCCTTTGTTTTTGTTGCCTTTAAGATTCTCTGCTTGGCTTCCACATTGGTCATTTTGACAATTATGTTGCGTGGGGATCCTCTTCTCCGATCCTGTCTAAAGGGAGTTCTATAAGTTTCCTGGACCTGTGTATCAACCTTTTGCTCTATGTTTGGAAAATTTTCTGCTATTACTTCCTTGAAGAGATTGTTGATCCCTTTGGTTTCACTTTCTTTTCCCTCCTCTATTCCAATTATTCTTAGGTTAGCTCTCTTAAGATGGGCCCATATTTCTTCAATGTCAGATTCCTGCTGTTGGATATTTTTTTCTAGATTAGAAACTATGCGTTCATTTTTGGATTGCTCATCTTCTAAGAGCGAGATTCTGTTCTCCATGTGTTCTAATCGGTTGTTTGTGCTTTGAATTGAGGCCTTTACTTCATTAATTGCATCCTTTATCTCTTTTTGGCTCTCTCTGAGTTCTTTTCGAAGCACCTCTATTATTTCTACAGTTATTTTCCTAATTTGATCTTCTAGAAATCTCTGATTTTCTGTTTTATCGGGTTCTGATGTTGTGGGGTTGTGGGCGGTATTCATTGCTCCAGTATTATTCCTCTTTCCCATGATTTCGGATGCTTGTGCCTTCTCTGGGTTCTTCCCTTGGGTCACTATGACTTCACTTAAGGTGTTCTGGATCTCGAGTCAGTAGTATCTCAGACCCCACTACTCCTTTACTGAGTTTTATCACAGAGTCTCCAACCCAGGGAGTCGATAGAGGCTGCTTTAAACTATGGGGGGTGCCAGGTTGCACGTTCTCCTATGGTGTGATATCTCTGCCACCACCACTCCCTCACTGGGTACAGTGAGGTACAGTACTGGTATTTCTCCTCTGTGGCCCGCAATTTGACTCACTGTTCTTGAGTACGCAGATGTAGCTGTACTGGATTCGGCGAATTCACTGCTGCTGCCGCCGCCAGTGGCAATATGGCGCCGCAGCCACGCCCTCGGCCATGAGGCTGGCGTATTTTTTCTTCTCTGGTTTTGATTTCCACTCTGAATCCCTGCAGCGTGTGCTGAGCTCAGCCACTGGGAGCTTTAAATCCTCTCTGCGCCTAAAGATCCTGCCTGGCTGTTCCGCAGCGGCTCACCTTGGCTTGCTGTAGCCGTCCGATGAGTTCGCCGCTGCCGCCGGCAGTATGGCGCCGCTGCCGCCGGCAGTATGGCGCTGCTGCCGCGTCCTCGGGCGCGTGTGTCTCCTCTGTGGCCCTGAGCTCTGTTCTCAGTCCGCTTTCTCTCTGGAGCCTGGTGGTTTTTTTTGTTTTTCTGGTGATGGTGTTTTCTGGCTATGAAAGGCACTGTTTTTGTGGTAATGGAGATTGGTTGTTAGCAGGGCTCTTAAGCCCCGCTTTTCTCGGTCGCCATCTTCCCGGAAGTGCCCCTTATCGACTTTTCTTACGGTACAACATTTTTAGGTCTTCCCTAATTGTCTTAGAGTTCGCTACCAGACAAGGGAAACTACCTAGGCCCCTTTGATCTTTTTCAAGAGTTATTTGGTTATTAGGATCCCTTAAAATTCTATATGAATTTTAGGTTGTTTTTTATTTTCATTTTTTTTTTTTTTTTTTTGGTGGTACTGGGGTTCCTGGAAGCCCTTCTACCTCTGGGCCACACTCCCAGACCTATCTTTATATTTTTTGAAACAGGGTCTCTTAAACCAGCGCGGCTGGCTACGAACCTGCGTGATCCTCCTGTCTCTGCCTCCCAAGCGTGGGGATTACAAGCGTGCGCCACCACGCCCGGCTCATTAAATATTTTTAATGTCACTGAGATTGACAGAACTTACATTGATCTATCAATCGCTTTGAGCAGTGTTGTTAGTTTAACAACATTAAGTTTCCCAACCCATAACATTAGCTATGTGTTCTTTAATTTCTTCCGTCAATGTTTTCTAGTTTTCAAAAGACACATTTTTCGCCTCCTAGGTTAGGTTTATTCCTCAGTATTTGACTTATCTTGATGTTATTATAAGTGGAATTGTTTGCTTAATTTCCTTTTCAGATTTTTCATTGTTGGTAAGCAATGGGTTTTGTGTTCTGATTTTATTTCTTGTAACTTTGCTGATTTTGTTTATTAACTGAACAACGGTTTTTATGGAATCTTTTTTTGGGGGGTAGCCTACATATAAGATCATGTCAGATGCAAACAAAATAATTTTGCTTCTTCCTTCCCAGTTTGGATGTTTTTTATTTCTTTTTCTTTCCTACTTAAGTTGGCTAGAACTTCCAGTTCTACATTTAATAGAAGTGACAAAATTGCCATTATTTTATTTTCTTGTATTGCTTTATTTTATTTTTTGGTACTAGAGATTGAACCCGAGGGCACTCTACTTCTGAGCTACACCCCTCAGTCATATTTTATTTTATTTTTTAATTTTGAAACAGGGTCTTGCTGAGTTGTTGAGGGTCTCACCAAATTGCTGAGGCTGGCCCTAAACCTTCAATCCTCCTGTCTCAACATCCTAAATACTGGGATTACAGGCACGCATACTATGCTGACTTTTTCCCCTGATTTTAGAAGAAAAGTATTCAGTCTTTCCCCACTAAGTATGTTGTTACTTGTCGGGTTTTATAATGGTTTCCATAAAGTTGAAGAAATTTTCTCTATTCCTAGTTTGTTAATTTAGTAGTTTAATAGTTATTCTTAGTTTGTTTTAATCTGTTAATGTGGTCTTGATGGTAGCAGTCTAAGGCCTGGCTAGAGGCACATCAGTCCTGCTTCTTGAGCTGTTGATTACATCCACACCCCAGTCTCTTCCTTCATTGAACCTCCATACTTCAGGCTCTTGTACATCTTCCCAAAGGACTCAGATCTAGCAACCAGAGGACTAGGGAAGCCTCCTTTCCCCCCCACTGTCTGATAAAATTATTAAAATTAATCAATCCACTGTTTGGAAAATCTAGCAATCTCGGCCAACTCTTGTCTTACTATGACTCCAGACCACTGTGAGGGCAGCACGGGACAGAGCCTCAGACGGTTGGCAAGGCTACGCTTCACACTCGCTGCTGTTCAGCAGCAGTTACCGGCCCTTTCCTTACCCACATTTCTCGATGTAGTCCAGGTAGGGGCTCAACAGCAAACCACAGGCCATGGAGTCACACTCTCCGGTGTTGGGCATTCCATTGTGTTTCAGGCCACAGCCCATCCCTGGCAGGGGTGTCTTCCTTCCTGCCACTTCCTCAGCATCAGCATTTTTAAATTATGACTTGGAGAAGAACCCTGTGTGCCCATGTGTTTCACACATCCTTGTAGAGGAAGCAGTTGGTTGAACTCCCCTGGGGTACAAAAATGGCCACAGCTCTTGTTAATGTTTCTTGGTTGGAGTCTGGACCCAGCCTGTCTTCACTGATCCTTCATAACTTGCTACTCTTATCAGAAAACTTCATGCACCCCTAACCCTCAAGGGTACCTTGGTTTGCATCCTTGGAGACCAGTAGCCCAATGTTTAATTTAAGGACACCTCTTCCTGCGCCCTGTCTCCCACACTAGAAAAGACCAGAACTGACTCTTGGCCTGAGACACCAGGACAGACCCTGAGCTTGTGACCCTCCCCATCCAGCTGCCCATCATACTTTGGCTCATAGTAGCAGCCCCTAAAAGCTCAGTATGACGGTCATCCTCCTATTATAGAATGGAGCCAAATCTTGTCCTTTGTATATTTCCTTTTCAGAAGAGGCTGGCTTTCCCCTGTCCTTAGTCCCCTAACAAGTGCCATGGTGCTAAAGGAGGTCAACCCTCTCCTGCACCCAGTGGCCTCCTGGGCAGCCCCTTGAGATTAAACATGTGAACAGGGATGAGAGTGCGCAGACTCTACAGGTTGAACTGCCACCGTGGTGTGCAGCGGGGCTCGGTGGAGTGTTGCTGCTTTCCATTTAGGAATGAGGAAGCCCTCGATAATGGATGAGACCAGAAGGTCAGCACAATTTGCCAAACTTCAGCTAGCCATCTTAGCATCAGCTGCTCCTGTCAACAAATGGTCCTATCTACACATTTTTTTTTATAAACTCTTGGGTCATTGCCAAGAATTGCTCCCCCTATGGAATAAAAATCTTTGGGAGACCTTTGCCTCACAGATATTCAGGATTAAATCAAAGTAGCAGACGTTTCTTTGTATTCTACGGGCATAATACAAAGTCTTTCCAGGACATTTCTTATTCCCTTTGGAGTCCCAGCAATTACTGATAGTGACCAAGGTGCACATTCACATTTCAAAATAAACCACACCGGGCTCTTGTAAAAGGCATTCAGTAGAACTCCCAGCTTACAATACACCCCACAGGAAGGTTTAAAGAGGACTAATGAGCTCCTGAAAGAACTCTATCCAAGTTATAAGAAGACAAGTTAACCAATAACTGGTCTCATTCTCTCCTCAGCCCTTAATCTCTCTGAATTTAAGGTCACTTCACTGACTCACACCTCATACCATCTTTAAAACTCTCTATTACCCTTTACTATGTTTAAAAGGGAAATGTGCCCCTTCTTCAGGCATGTGAAGACTTATTATGCATACTTGATTTAAGGCTACTTAATAAAGTCTTACCCTATATTTTATAGATCTTCTATCCTGGTCCCATTCCATATGAGCTGAGGTCAGATCAAGGGTTCCTAGTTTCCTGGGAGTCGCTGACCATAGATTGTTCCATGGCCAGATTCCTGCCCATTGGATATAGGATAAATTTGGGCCTAACCTACTATTCCAAAAAACTTTCTCCATATGTAAGTTATAAGGGGTAGGTAATTTAATCTAGTTCTTTCTCTGATCTCTGGGAAATTAAAATTAATTCTCTAGGGTTATTTCTACAATAGTGTGAATTACCAAACAGAGAGATAGAGAACTCCATATAATAAGTGGAACTCACCCTGAGAAATAGTAATGGAATTAACATCATATCCTATAATGATAAAACTAAACAATTCCTTCTTAGCAATAACACATGCAAGAGGAAAATTTATTTTCGAGGTGAAAGAAAAAAACCTGTCAAGTGCAGCTACACCCATTCAATTGACAATTTATCTTGCTACTCTTGGTCTGTTTGGGTGTTTTTATTAGTTTGAAACCCAAGGCCTGAACTTACTATAGTCTCAACTTGGCAGATACCAAGGCCCACAACATACAGTTTGGCAAATGCAACACCTACAGCCTGGTGACCTCATTTACCTGCCAGTCACCAACTGAACCTATCTTGGAGGAGTAAGGTAGGTCTCTGGTGACTAGATTAATGCTCATGAGAGCACCTTGATATAAAGCAACGATACCACACCCACTTGGGTCCTTCAGTGTGGATCAGTTCACCTTCCATTTCTCTGTCATGTTTGATGCAGCCAGTGGGCCCTCACCAAGACATACAATCAAGAATCAAATAAACTTGTTTACTTCATATGTTACCTATCCTTGAGTATTTTGTCATAGCAAAACAAAATAAACTAACATGCCTGAAATACAAGTTAGATAAGATAGACACAGGCTTTTAGGCATACCTACCCTAAAAAGATAGAACATTACAAATAAAATTTATCCTGTAACCTCCATTTCAAAGGAGATAAGTAGGAATGGGGCTGTTACCTTCTCTAGACTAAAATAATGATGAGCCAAGGTAGAGGTCCAAATATAAATGGCATAAGATTTCCTATCACTTTTAGGTCAACTGCCAGCTTTGGGCCATTTTTTAAAAATTGTTCTATGGTACCACAAGGCTTAAAGCTTCCCTATTTCTCTCTCTCTCTCTCTCTCTCTCTCTCTCTCTCTCTCTCTCTCTCTCTCTCTCTTTATTTATGTACTTTTATTGGGGCATTGTAGCCTCACATCATAATTCAGTCCACAATGATAGTGACACACATGCACACATGTGCAGAGCATTTTGCTGATGTCAATCCTTTGAGAAATATTTATACAGCTCAATCATGTTAAAGAAATAGCAAATAACATATCACACAAAATTTGCAACACACTTAGATAAAAGCTAATTTTCATGCTATCCCAAAAAACAAATCCAGTATAAAATATTAAAACTAAGTAGAAAATTGGACAAATGACATAAAGAGGCAATTTAAAGAGACAAGATGTTACTATTACTTTTGATGATGTTAAACTCTACTCAAGTCTTATGTCAGCCTATTTCTAAATAAAATAAAGAATAAAATTAGCATTTAATACATGCTACATTTATGCTCTACATTACAGCTTCGTCAATTTTGTTAGGATTGCCTATTTTAGCTCTGAATCTTTATTACAACAGGTCCTTCTTCTCTACCCTTCCTTCCTCTTTTACTTCTCACTCTTAAGGACCAGTTCTTGTATTCTTATTACAAGATCTCGGCATGATATAGATAATGGTTCCTCTTAATGAAAATCTAAAGGCATTTTCAACGGCAAATATTCATTCCAAATCTGAGCTTTCTTTTCATTTATCCTCTGAACCAATACTTGTCTTACAAAATGGAAATGAATTTGCATGATTATCGATTCTTACCAATGATCACCTTAAGCTGATTATCATAAGTTATTAGTTGTTTTTGATACCATGTATTACCTTCTATTAAATGTGATTACTGCCCAGCGTAGTGTCACACACTTGTAATCCCAGCGCTTGGGAGACTGAGACAGGAGGATCACACAGGTTCAAAGCCAGCCTCAGCTAGTTAGAGGCTCTCAGCAACTTAGTGAGACCCTGTTTCCAAATAAAATATAAAAAAAGGTCTGGGAGTATAGCCCGGAGGTAGAAAGCCTCTGAGTTCCACCCCCAGCACCACACACACACACACACACACACACACACACACACACACACACATGTGATTACTTAATGGTTTTCTCAGACATTTATGGCTCCATTCATCAGATGCTTAGTGAATATCAGTTTATTCCTATATAATTTGGATGTTTCAATGGACAATGATAAGGCCATGCATGGTGGTGCATACCTGTAATCCCAGTACTTAGGAGACTGAGACAAAAGGATTGCAAGTTCAAGGAAAACCTCAGCAAGTAGTGAGACTTTCGTCAACCTAGTAAGACTCTATTTCCAAATAAAAATATAAAATGGGCCCGGGGGCATAGCTCTGAGGTAGAATGCTCCTGGGTTTAATACTCAGTGACACACACACACACACACACACACACACACACACACACACATCACACACACAACAATGATAGTAACATTGGACCTAGAATTTAATTTTTAATTCTACTAAATGGCAATCAAATTCAAACGCCTGGAGGTTGAAATGACCTTAGCTATACCATAGGACTGACAAAAAGGAAAATAAAATCTCTTCTTTACTAACCCATTTTACAGGTTTCTCATCAAGATATAACCAATTTCTTATTTTTGTTCATATTGCATAGACCTGGAAGTAATTTAAATTTTCACCAATAAAAGTATGCATAAAGAAAACATAGTATATACTAATAATGGAATATTATTCAGCTTTATAAAGGAAGGAAATTCTACCATTTAACAGCAATGTGAAAGACATTATAATGAGTTAAATGAACCAGATACAGAGGGATAATGTTACACAATACCATTATACGATGGACTGAGAGTAATCAAAACTCATGAAAATAAGTGGTGGAATAGTGGTTTCCAGGAACGGAAAAGAAGAGAAAACACAGAAGTATGAAGTTCAGGTTATACAAGATAACTAAATCTTATGGCTGTACTATGCAGTATAGCACTTATAGAAAATACCATATTATATATTTGAACGTTTGCTAAAAGGGTCAATCTTACAGTATGGGTTCTTATCACAAAAATAATAATGAAGGTAGAGAAAACTTTGAGAGGTGATGGGCAGTTTGTGATATAAATTGTGATAATAGTTTCACAAATGAATACTTCTTTCTAAACATTTCGAGTGGTAAACATTAAATATGTACAGATTTGGGTGTGTCAATAAAATGGTTTAAAAATGAAAAAAAAATGAAGGGGGATGTGTCTCAAGAGAGAAAAGAAAATATGTCACCACTTTTCAATTAGCATATGCCGTTACAGAAAATAAAGTAAAAAATAAGCCAGATGTTGTGACACATACCTGTAATCCCAGTACTTGGAAGGCTGAGACAGGAGAATCACATGTTCAAGGTCAGTATCAGAAACTTAGTAAAAGCCTGTCTCAAAATAAAAGAATTAAATAGGGCTGGGTGTATAGTTCAGTGGTAGAATGCCCCTGGGTTCAATACTCAGTACCACAATAAAATAAAATAAATCAATTCAATTTCAATTACATACAGCTCTGTGTCATGAAAGTTGGTTTCTATTTCAGAGGGGAAGTTCAAGTTTAATTCTGCAGACATGAGTGAGAGTAGGGAGAGGGAGCATGGTTTTATTTCCTCTCTTGTTGAAATTCTTGCTGGGATTTTTTGTGGTTCAACTTAGTTTAAACTAGCTGAAGTTTCATGAGAAAAATCGAAAGTGACTCTGGTGAGAAGAATCACAAGTTTACTTTGGAGAAAATGTTCAAAAGGAAAGAAATGTCTCCTTCCTGAACTCCAGAGGATACACAGCAGGACCACACCCTTTCTGAGTGGCGAATATGGACATGTATAGCCTTACTTTGTAAAGGCTTACTTCTGAGATTTTTTTTTTTTTTTTTTTGCCAGTCTGGAGATGGAACCCAGGGGCATTCGACCTTCGAGCTACACCCCCTGCCCTACTTTTTTTATCCTTTATTTTGAAACAGGGTCTCACTAAGTTGTGAAAGGCTTTACTAAGTAGCTGAGGCTGTCTGCGAACCACAATCCTCAGGTCTCAGCCTCCCAAATGCAATGTTGGGATTACAAGCGTACGCCACCACGCCCGGCTACTTCTTTAAGAAACATCTTAAATTAAGCCTATATGATATTGACCCTTAAATACCAATTTCTAACAAACTATTGAATTGCATATTCACAGCTGTGACAAGTTTTACTATTTCTCTGCAATTAGTTCTTTATTTGGCCCTCCCAGGGTAGAGTAAAGGATAGTTGCTGTTCCCTTCCTTCCTTCCTTCCTTCCTTCCTTCCTTCCTTCCTTCCTTCCTTCCTTCCATTCTTCCTTTCTCTCTTTTCTTTTCTTTCTTTCTTTCTTTCTTTCTTTCCTTCTTTCTTTCTTTATTTCTCTTTCTTTCTTATATACTAGGGATTGAACTCAGGGACATTTTACCTTCAAGCAACACCCCAACCCTTTTTATTTCTTATTTTGAAATAGGGTTTCACTAAGTTGCTAAGAGTCTCACTAAGTTGAGGAAGCTGGTGACCTCAACCCTGTGATCTTCTCACCTTCTTAAACAGGGTGTGTTTAATATTAATGTGGCTTTTCGCATAGATGCAGAGAGAGAAATGTCTACTGCCTGCCCAACAATTTCAGTTCTCCTTTCTATATAGTGAAAAGATGCAATGATGTAATATTCATATCTAATTTAATCCATATGGAAGACTGGAAGGACTGTCCATAAAGCCTCCCATACCTTAGTATTATAGATTGTGATAATGACAATAATGAGATCAATAATAAAATTGATAATGAAACCTTCCCTTATAGCTCCTACAATGAAGTGACTACCAGCACCTACTGGCTATATTATATGCTTGATCATAAAAATTTGCTTATAATTAAAGTAGTTGTAAATATTCTTTAAAAACAATATCTATTAAGAAAGCAATGTGTTTGAAGTATAATGGATATAATGGTAAATTACTACCTGCTTGTCGCTTCTAGTCTACATAACTTGTTGCTTTGTCAAGTCATTCTTCAAGAACTTTTGTATTTATTTATTTATTTATTTATTTATTTATTTATTGGTACTGGGGATGGAACCCAGAAGCATTCTACCTCTGAGCTTCACCAAGCCTTATTTTTTATTCTATATTTTGAAACAGGGTCTCACTGAGTTGCAAGGGCCTCACTAAATAGTTGAGGCTGGTCACGAACCGTGATCCTCCTGTCTCAGCCTCCCAAATGCTGGGATTACAAGCGTGCACCACCATGCCTGACTGTGTTTATTATCTTTTTAAATTCTTATAAAAAGAGTCAGAAATAAAAAACCTTTCAGAGCTTTATAAATTTAATAAACTTAAAAATCTTTGGCTTCAAGAATTATGTAGGAATACTGCCACTTTAAATCACTTTGAGGCTGGCTGATTTATAATGCTATGAAATACCATTAAATACTAGATTTGTTCTGTTATACATGGGGCATTTATCACTTTTTTTATTAAGTTCTCTTAAAAATGAAAAAGTTTTTTCACTATGGCACGCACCACCATAATAGCTCAATAAGTTATTGCATGATTAAAAATATATAGTGGAGAGAACAACCTGTATTGTATCTGGAGAAGAACAAGAATTGGACTTAAAATAGCTGGATTTGAACTTGTATGAATCCTAAACTGATTATTATGTTATAAAACCACCAATAACAATTATTTACTAAAAGCCATTTATTTGTCAGCCAATATTATGGAAAACCTAATGTACTGTCAGGAATCATAAAGCATAGAGATAGGTATGAACAGTGACGGAGGAGGAAATGTGTTTGATTTGTCTATCTAATGATACTTAACATACCACTCCAAAGGTTTGTTGTTGTTGTTTAACAATAACAATCATTTATTTGCTTACTTTTCTGGGATTTTGATAGAATTTGTGGAGGACATGTTATCTCTGTTTCCTGTGATATCGTCTGGGGCAACTCAATGCGAATCGGAAGAACTATTCTCAACGCAGCCAACCCTGTCTAGCAAGTTGATGGTAACTGTCTTCAGAGTGCTCCTTAGGAACTGACAGCTAGAGCCTCAGTTCTCCTCCATCTGTCCTTTGCACAGGCTAGGTCTAGGTCCGGCCTCTCAGAGCGTGGTAGCAGTTCCCAAAGGAAGCATGTAAGGAGCTGGTACTGCAAGAAGAGGAGCCCCAATGCGCAAGGACCTATCAAGCTGAGGCAATCATGGCTGGCAATCAAGTGTGCTTCATGCTTTCAAATACCCATTGGCCAAAGATAGTTACATGGACAAGCCTCGCAATAATGTAGGAGAAGACCATGTGATTGTTGAATACTGAAAAGGAGCATTCATCGGAGGCCAAATTAATACTTTAACACAAAAGGGTGACAAGAAAGTTAGAATACAAAGAATATACCTTGCCCTGCCTTCAAAGACCTCACAGAGATGCAGTGTTTTGAATACTCGTAATATTTTATTGCACATCTCAGTGGGTAGATGTGGGGAACAACTGTTTCTTTGGGATAATTGCTTATGGTACTATATTATAGATGTCATTGCTAAAAGTCAGAAAAGTGTAATTATGAGCCGACCCAGCAAAGACTAAGAAAAGACAGAAAAATTTGCAGCATGAAACAAATTTATGTCTTGCTGTCAGTCCTGCCATTGATTCAAGCTAGTGACAAATTGCAGCTTCCTCATGCTATTTCATAACTTGTGTTGCATGAAGAACTTTGTGGTCACTTATGGTACGACCCTAGGCAAATCACTCGCTTCTGTGGGTTGGGTTGTCTTCATTTCTCAATCAAGGAAATTGGATTTGATGTTCTGTACAGTTTTTTTCTCTCCAGATGTTACATTTTACTCTGTGATGATCTGGATGCTATATCATTGTACATCAGTAATGAAAATAAGAATTTTTTCCTTGGAAAGCACATTCTTTTAACTAATTTGGGGGCACTAAAACCAATTAAAAATTAAATAGTTACTCTGGGCTTTCTCTGGGCATGCTTACTGGGTCTCTCACATGTGCAGACTGTAGAAAAGGCACAAGTTAGGACTGGATCTTGGCTTTGAGACAGTAGGCTCTTTCCCTGCTGGAAACTTGTTTTCCTCTTAATCAAAAAGTTAAATTCTGCTGTGCTGATTTCTCAGGTTTGTAAAAATTAAGCAAGAGAAGCGATGGGAAAGTGCTTTAACTTCCATTAAGGACTGGGTGTTTCCTGTCCCTCTGAGGACATAATATGCAAATCTGAAGACCTGCAGCAATCTGCAAGAAGTAGAAGAATTCACTGCCAGTTAAGGACAGTATTCAATAAGTTTTAGAGTTCTCTCCTCCCCCACCCCCGCCATCCCCCCCACACTAAGTCAGGAGTACACCCTTTCAGCTTTCTCCATTGTTAAATCTGTGATCATTTCCAAGGAGTCAGGAGACTGAACAAAAACAAAGACAAAAATTTCAAGAGACACTTTAAAGAAGCTATTTAAAATATTTCTGTTAGACCTCCTCTCTGGCTCCACTGAGGTTTAGTTTCCCCTCCATTATCTGGAGTCCCTCTGGTATCCCAATTACTGCCTAGTTTGCTCATGTTAGAGAAAACATGTAACCTTTTATTCTCCGTGACTAGCTAATGTCACTTAATATGGAAGGGAAGGGGAAGAGTGAGGCTCATTAATAGAATTACTACCATCGACTGTGTGTGTCTGGAAATATCGATGTTAATCTCAGTACTGCATGGGAAGGGAGGAGATGGGGGCACCAAGTGCTTCGTACATTAAGTCACTGTCAACATGATTTACATTATGATATAAGACTATAATGTACCAATAAAACCATATAAAATAAAACATTTCTTTAAGATGGTCCTGTTTTTTTTTCCAAAACCTTACCTTTGTCCTCTTTAGAAAGCACCAAATGCAAACGCCTTTAAAAAAAAAAAAAAAGGTTTAGTTTCACTTTCGAGATCACAATAAACTTCAACACACACACACTTCCTTGATGGAAACGTCAGGGTTTGAATTAATGAAAAATAAGGACCGGGCAGCACTCGTCAAAACAAGCGAAGGTATATATTTTAAATTCTTCTTGGTTTTGGGGGGGTGTGATGTTTCTTGCTGAGTAATGTCAGAATACACTTGGGTTTTAGCATTCATCAGTCTTTCTTTGATCTGGTGCTTGAAATTCTGTCAGGATCATTCAACAACAACAAAAAAAAAAAAAAAAAGGAAGAAAAGGGAGGTGATACAGGTGGGAAGAGAAATGGGTCCTAATTCAGAACACAAATAATAGCACTGATGTCTAATCGAGATCATATAACATTTTATGTAGCAATTATAAAAATGGTTTCTGCACATGAAGAAAGCCATGGAAAACATTTTGCAACAGCCTCTTTAAAAAAGCTCAGGTTTTAAAAAATTTACATTGTAAGAGTTCAAAGCATGCTCTTAGTTTTGTTAGCTGAAGAAGAGACAGAGGCTGGCATTTTATTATAATGTGCTTGAAAAAGAAAGAACTTTGCAGGTGTTCCTAGAAGTAAGTAAATGGCTTTCTTTTTTTTTTTTTTCACCAAATGTTAGAAAGTAGAGAAAGATGAGGTAGAAAGATAATCAGATATAAAGGAAGATAAATTAATATCAGCAATTGTGGGACACTCAAGTGAAAATGGAATCAACATTCAGTACCATTAGATTTCAGCAAGTTGATTCCCAATTACACAAAATCATTGTGTTGGAATGTGTCTACATATAGTAACTTGGAAAAAATTTTTAAATTTCGCAAACCAAACTGTAAACTAACTTTATTTCTTCATTTCTTAATTTGTTTCTGTTAGGTCTCATTCAATAGCAATTTGTTCTTTCCTCTTGTTTCATTCTTTTTTTTTTTTTTTTTTTTTTTTTTTTTCAGTACTGGGGATGGAACCCAGGGGCATTCTACCTCCGAGTTACACCCAAGTCCTTTTTTTATTCTTTATTTTGAAACAGGGTCTCACTGAGTTGCAAAGGGCCTCACTAAGTGGCTGAGGCTGTCCATGAACCGCGATCCTCCTATCTCAGCCTCCCAAATGCTGGGATTACAAGTGTGTACCACCACGCCCGGCTTTCTTGTTTCATTCTTTAACTATATTTTTATTTTACTAAAGTACATTATAGAATAACTGTTTCCCTACAGGTTACATGTAATAAATTTATTGAAACTTTGCAAATCTCAAAATACCTTTTTCCAACCCATCGTGGTGGCTCACACTTGTAATATCTGATTCGAAGCCAGGCTGGGCTACTTAGTAAGGCCCTTTGCAACTCAGTGAAACCCTGTTTAAAAAACAAAACCAAACCAAACAAACAAAACAAGCTGGGCTTGGTGGCACATGCTTGTAATCCCAGCATTTGGGAGGCTGAGACAAGAAGATGCGGGTTCATGGCCAGCCTCAGCTACTTAGTGAAGCCCTTTGCAACTCAGTGAGACCTTGTTTCAAAATAAAGAATAAAAAATAGGGCTGGGAGTGTATCTTGGAGGTAGAATGCCCCTGGGTTCCACCACTGTACAAAGGACTGTGCATATAGCTCAGTGCTCCCTACCACAGAAGAAAGAAAGAAAGAAAGAAAGAAAGAAAGAAAGAAAGAAAGAAAGAAAGAAAGAAAGAGAAAGGAAGGAAGGAAGGAAGGAAGGAAGGAAGGAAGGAAGGAAACCCAAACTGGAAGAGAATATTTACAAAATAAGTAACTGACAAGGGATTTGCTATGGTCCAATATAGACTATCTCCAGGTTTGATATAGTTAAGTCAGAAGTGTTAAAATCGCATCAGTAGATAAATTCTCTGCTGGAGGTGGTGAGTCCCTGGGGGTATGGCCTTAGGATGATGCTTGTGTCTGTGATTTCCCTTGTTAGAAATAACTTTTTGTGGCATTAAAAAAAAGGCACGTGTTTGCCGGGCATGGTGGCGCATGCTTGTAATCCCCGCGCTTGGGAGGCGGAGACAGGAGGATGGCGCAGGTTCGAAGCCAGCCGCGCTGGCTTAAGAGACTCTGTTTCCACATTTTATAAAGTATAAAATATGTCTGAGAGTGTAGCCCGGAGTTAGAAGGGCTTCCAGTAACCCCAGTACCACCACCAAAAAAAAAAAAAAAAAAGAAAAAAGAAAAGAAAAAAGAAAAGGCACGTGTTAGAAAATTGCTTGGCAAAGCCATCTTAGTTTTTTGCAAAAAGGGGTGTGCTCCCAGGTATGTGAGAGAGCACACCTGACAACCAGGTGGGCCTTATATCCCTGGTGTAATGCTCCTCCTGTGCAGAACTTCTATTGGTGGGAATTACAGCTTCACATTCTTCCAGGGCAGCTACTACTGAAAATGAGGGGAGAGCCACCACCTGCAATCTCTTAAGAGATGTTAATTTTGCAGAGGAATGTAAGCTCCTACTAGATTACAAAATGGTCGGTCAAGTTTAAACTACTCCTTTGATAGAAGACACAACTATATTCTCACGATTTCCTCCCCTCTTTTTTTATACACTATTACTCTATTCTTCAAATTCTATTAACATATGGCCACTCTTGCTCTCAAAGGTGTTTGATAAGAGATTATTTTGTTAATCTATGGAGGATGATCTGGTTAGAATTGTCTCTGCCTGTCTAGGGAGTTTGACCCTAATACAGAGGATGATACCACATCCTAGTAGGATCATTATTCTAAAAACTATCAGAAATACTATGACTGGAGTTATTATTTCTCCTTCTTTTTCAAACCTCAGTTCTATCAGGCTGGGGAAAGGATCATATATCCTTAAATGTTTGGCTAGCTCAACTGCTACTGCAGACAGACTTGGCTGGACTTCAGTTATAGTGCCATCTATTGCCATATTGTTTGGGATACAGGTATTAACACTGATCCCTCTTTATGGTACATAACTTTTTTTTTCTAAGATCATATCTAAATCTAGTCTATTTTCCCATTATTTTGTTAGTAGTTTCTGTTTATTTCCAGTATGGTATCTAGGGCATGGTTGACAACCCTCTGTTGACAACCCTCATCCAATCTACCTTTTTTTATTTTGTGGTACTGGGGATAGAACTCAGGGGCATTGTACCTCCAAGCTACACCCCCCAGCCCTATTTTTACAAATAAAAATCCTAAAAACAATGATTATTGCAGTTTAAACACCAAATAGGAACTGACAATATAATTCTAATTGGCTAACCTGAAAAAAAATCTGTTAACTTTTAATGACATTTCTTACCTTTATTTATTTATTTTTTAGTAAACATGGAAGCCCATACAGTAGGACTGTGTGGGGGCAGGGATTGCTAATCATGAATGACACTTAAACAAAATAGTTCAGGTGGCCACTGTCACCATGAGGCAGATCTGCATCAAACATCAGCACATTGTGTTCCTGAGAGGAGGAAAAAAAAAAAACCAAGTTTCCATTTCCTAATTTGTATTAGGGCTAAACCAGATAAGGCAGCTAAGTCTATCAAGATGGCACCACCCAGTCCCAACCACGTGGAGACCAAGGTGAAGCCCAAGTTGGCAAACTTTAAACTATATTTAAAAAAAAAAATTAAGCTTTGGCAGGAAACCCAATAGGAAAAAAATCTAGGTGCCTTACTTTAAAATTACTGCCCTTGCTACCATGATTACCAACTGTCCATGCTTTGATCTGGGTTTCTCTTTTTCCGTGCAAACATCTTGAACTGCCTCAACTCCAATTTCCTTAAAACAATAACAAACTTATTAGTACTCTTGTATAAGCCAATGTTGGTACCATGTGGAAAATAGATAATACATTCATGGGTAGAGACATACATACAAATAGACATCAAACACGTATCTTATAGCTTTAATTCGCCAGGCATTTTACCCCCTGGACACAGCATAGAAGACAAGGGAGTTATAGCCAATTTGTTAAAACATTGCAATTTTGCAAGCTTATTGCTCCAGTATTGTAACATTAGGCCTAATGGACTACCATAAAGAATTTTGTCTAATACTTCTACCTCCCTGGGAGTATTTTTGCTGAATGAAGAGGTTTTATTTTCCATCTTGTGGCTTGCTCGGTAGTGGAACCACAACTAGATACTTGGCGGAGACCTAGTCGCATCCTTCTGGGGTTTCTAGTATTCCTCCCCAGGTGCATTTTGTCTTTCTCTGTTCATCTCCCTCATTGGATGTATATGTTCACAGTAGGTGCTTCTCTGAGGGCCAGTTAAAGGCCCTAGCCTGCAAAGATATGCCAGATCAGCAGATTTAGACTCCACACCTGCTAAGTCTCATTCCATTTCTTCCCACCCCAGCCTTCCTGGTTGTGTAACCACACTATATGCTTGACTGAGTTGATGAGGCCTAGTCTACCCCTGCTGGGGTTTCTAGCATTCCTCCCCCATGTGCTTCATGTTTCTCTTTCTCCCTCATGGGAAATTTATCCACAGTAGGCACTTCTCAGTGGACCAGTTAAAGCCCCTCACTGAAACAGCAGATCAGACTCCACATTTGGTCATTCCAGCACACACATGCACAACCCGCTCCCAGGATGCCCTTGACTGCCCAGGTGTTACTTGCTTCTTTTTGAAGCATTTGTACCTGGGTCCACGTGTGGGTTTCATGCCACTGCAGTATTTGCTAAGGCCTTCTCCACATTACTTTGCAATTTTCTCCTGAAGGTTTGTCACCTGCTCCAGAGATTGTGGGTCAAGGCCACCACAATAAGATGTTAGGATGCCCTATTAAGAAGAACGATCCTCACCAACCTGGAGAGGTGCTGGGCCCCACATGAGCACCAAATTTGTTAGAAATTACTTTTTGTGGCATTGAAAAGACATGTGGTCGAAAATTTCTTGGCAAGGCTATCTTACTTTTTTGCAAAAAAAGAATGCTGCCAAGTATAGGAGAAAGCACACCTGAATAAAGATCCAGGTCAGCTACAGAAGAGCATGGTGGGGGGGTGGGGGGTCAGCACCTGAAATCTCTTAAGAGATGCTAATTTTGCAAAGGAATATAAACCCCTACCAGATTACAAAATGGTGGTTCAAGTTTAAACTATTCCTTTGACAGGAAAGACACAGCTATTTCCTCACACCCTCGTTGGCTCTCTTCTGGTCTCCATGACCTGAGAACAGAGGCATGTGTTCTCCCTTTCTTTGCTTCCTGCTACCATGTGTAGAGCTGCATACCCTGACCTCACATCGACTGAACCCAGAATCTTCAAAAAATTAAAGACAAGTAAAATATCCCTTCCTCTAAGGTGTGTGGTCAGCTCTTTTGGATTATAGCAGTGAGAATATTGACTGAGACAGGATTGATACTCAGAGATATAAAAAGTCCAACAACAATAACAACAACAAAAACAATCTAATGTAAAAGCTAGGGAGTAATCGGGATACCAGAAAGACTCCAGATAATGGAGGAGAGATCTTAATGGAGCCAGGGTGGTGGTCTAGGGGATGGGGAGTGGAAAGAGGATAAATGAAGGAATTACTACTGTCAGCTTTGTGTACATATGTGAAAATACCAATGGCAAGCTCAGTAGTTCCCTGTATGGGGAAGAGGGGGTGGGAAGGAAGTGGGGTAGGGGCTACAAAGTGCGGTGTACATGTATGTCTGTCACATCAACTTGATTTACACTATGATGTGAGACTATAATGCACCAATAAAATATATTTAAGGAAAGAAAAAATTTAAACTAGTCATGTAAGGTGGCACACACTTGTAATCCCAGTACTTGAGAGGCATCTGGATCAGAATGCCATCAATGGGATTCTAGGGTCTGTTCTCTTAGCCACTGTGGTTACTAAGTTTTACTGCTTCTGCAATAAATATTGACTTATATAATCATAAAATTGTAAATGATATTTATTAACTTTAGATTTTCAAAATTAATCTAAATCAAGAGCTTTGTGCTTAATCATAGTTTCAGGATAAAATATAGATGAAATGTTCTGCAATGCTACAGCTGACAGTTTTAGGGAGTGTAAGAAGGAAAGATGTCTGGAGAAACACAGAGTGTACATATCCTCTAGTGCAAAATGAGGCAGCAAGAGATTTTGTCTAAAGTTGGTTGGTCGAGAAATATAGTGAAATTATAAATACAACATAAATTAAGTAAAATTAAAATAAAGAAAAGATGTGAAGAGAATGAGGGAATAATATAACTAAATTCCTTAACTTTGTAATGAGAAGAAAATACTTAATGTCAGTAAAAACACGGAGGAGCCTGGCAGACATCACATCAAATGAGATATGTCAGACAGGAAAAAAAATTATTCTATGTCCTCACATGCATGTAAAGCAAAAACAATTGATCTCATGAAATTATAGTGTTTAGCAGAGGCTGGTGGGGATGTGGTGGGGATGAAGAGAGGATGGTCGACAATACAGAGGGACAGTTGAGTAGAAGGAATAACTTCCTTTTATAGTATAGCAGGATAACTAGGGTTGACAACAAGTATATCAAAAGAGCTAGTGAAAAAGATATTTAATATTCTCAACATAAAGAAATGATACAAGTTTGAGGTGGTTATCAAGTACCCTGATCTGAGCATTGTATATCACATACATGTATTGAAATAAGACTCCATACCTGGTAAATATGTGTAATTATTTTTTCCAAAATAATTTTAAAAAAAGATTAGTGCCTAAAGTTGGCTTATTTATAAATAGTTTGGGGGTATAGCCTTTAAAATTATAAATGTAGCAATATGTTAAATATAATAAAAATAACTAAAAAGGGGGCAAAATGAAAAAATAGTATGATTAAGTCTCTTATTTTTACAATAGGAAGTAAAAGTTTGGGGTCAGCAAGGAAATAAATAAGCATATTATTTAAGTTTGTATGGTGATCATGAGAATTTAAAATAGAAGCTGTTTCTGGGCACATTGATACATGCCTGTAATCACAGTACTTGGGAGAATGAAGCAGTAGGATCACAGGTTTGAGGCCAGCTCATGGTAATTTAGTGAGATCCTGTTTCAAAATAAAACATAAAAAAGGGCTAGGGGGTTATAGCTAAGTTGAGGAGAGAGGGGGGAGGAAGAAGAGAAGGAGTAAGAAGAGGAGGAAAGAAGAGAGGAGGAGAGGAGAGGAGAGGAAAGGAGAGGAGAAGAGGAGAGGAGAGGAGAGGAGAGGAGAGGAGAGGAGAGGAGAGGAGAGGAGAGGAGAGGAGAGAAAATATGACCTTGGGACATTGAAACTGGGATGGGAGTTTGCACATTTCACTTTAACCTTTCTGTGCTATTTGACTTATTTCTATTTCATATATCACTTATATAATATATACTTATACAGCATAAAAGTCATGAGTAAGAAAGACCATACATGGTCGCATCTGGATTATATATTTTACAAGGAATATACCAATGCATACGAAAGCATGAGTTAGCAATGTTGTCCATTCCTATTTAACATTTCTTTTATAGGACAGAATCATGGGCCCATATTTGCTGTATCGTATCCGTTCCTTTTGGGGCCTCTTGCCTCTTTGGATTGTGTGCACATCCTCATCCTCCAGCAGCAGATGTGCTGTGAGACATGAAGTGGCTGACTGCAGCCATCTGAAGTTGACTCAAGTACCTGATGACCTCCCCACAAGCATAACAGTGTTGAATCTGACCCATAACCAACTCAGAAGATTGCCGCCTGCCAACCTCTCCAGATACAGCTACCTTACGGTCTTGGATGGAGGATTTAACACCATTTCAAAGCTGGAGCCAGAACTGTGCCAAAAACTCCCTCTGTTGAAAGTTTTGAACCTCCAACACAATGAGCTCTCTCAGCTTTCAGATAAAACCTTTGTTTTCTGCACAAAGTTGACTGAGCTCCACCTAATGTACAACTCAATCCAGAAAATTCAAAACAATCCCTTTAAAAGTCAGAAGGTAAGATGCAAATGTTCGTTTCCATCTAAGAAATATGAAATATGCTATCATCTCATTTTAAATTTTTAGGTCACCTATTCATGACAGACTTAATTTCTAAAGATCAAGGTAAAACTAAAAAATCTGATCTCCTCAAGCGAGTTGAGGAGGATCCATATTCAAATATTGCTATTGTGATTGAAAATGTTTACAGGATTATAGTCTTAAAGCAGTTTCAAATTTAATTTTAAAATAGTCTGCCTCTTGCTATTTCTCAGTAGAAATAGGACAAAGATACAAGAAGTTATCTGGTTGGAGAGATGTATCAGACTATCCCATGAGATGCATAAAAAATAAACTCAGCCAGGCGTGGTGGCGCACGCTTGTAATCCCCGTATTTGAGAGGCTGAGACAGGAGGATCATGCAGGTTCGAAGCCAGCCTCAGCTGGCTTAAGAGACCCTGTTTCCAAATATATATATATATATATATATATATATATATATATATATATATATCAGATGGTAAGATGTAAATGTTCAAATATATATGATATATATGATATATATGTAAATATATATATTCATATATATTTATATATGATACATATTATATATATATATCAGATGGTAAGATGAAAATGTTCAAATATATATATGATATATAAATATATATTTATATATGTTTTTATATATTATATGATATATATTATATATATATCAGATGGTAAGATACAAATGTTCATTTCCATCTAAGAAATATGAAATATGCTATCATCTCACTTTAAATTTTTAGGTCACCTATTCACTATTCATGACACCTAATTTCAAAAGATCAAGGTAAAACTAAAAAATCTGATCTACCCCAAGCAAGTTGGGGAGGATCCATTTTATATACATATATATATATATATATATATATATATATGATAGGTCTGGGAGTATAGCCCAGAGGTAGAAGGCCCCTGGGCTCCATCCCTAGTACTATCAAAAATAAAAAAAATAAATAACTCACAATGCTGCTGATTTAACATGTGAAACAGCAAAAAAAAAAAAAAGTTCAGTCCAAATTCTACTTAAATACAACTAACAAAATCATATGATGATAAGGCACATTGTTCAACAAAAAAATTACCTACTCTTAATTTAAGAAATTTCTTCAAAGTATAACTTTTCCAGTAGCTACTACCTTTCTTTTTAGCACCTTTCTTGTTCTTATTTTTATTTATTTATCTGTTTGTTTTTGCGGTTCTGGGGTTGGAACCAGGGGCATTCGACCTCCGAGTTATATCCCCTGCCCTAAGTTTTTTATTTTTTATTTTGAAACAGGGTCTCACTGAGTTGCAAAGGGCCTCACTAAGTAGCTGAGGCTGTCCGTGAACCGTGATCCTCCAGTCTCAGTCTCCCAAATGCTGGGATTACAAGTGTGCTCCACCACACCTGGCTTCTTGTTTTTAAATCTGTGAAAAAATGTACATTATTATCTGCTAATGTGAGGCAATTTTTAAATGCTTTTCTTAAACCAGTCATTTTTGAGTCTTTCTGTAGTCTTCATTTATGGCCTTATAAAAAAATTGAGCATTGATCCTGCTCAGAAACCAAAAGTAATGTATAAATATAAAATATGCTGAGAAACATTTACAAATGACTTGGTGATTAGTTATTTAAATCTTTTCTTGTGCCTTCTTAAATTCTGATCAGGATTAAATGTTTTTTGACACAGGACCTCAAAACCTGATCAGAGAAAGAAGTCAGAAACTAACTCCTTGCCACAATGGTGTTTTTAATCATAAAAAAGATGATTTATTACTCCTAGTATTGGTCTCTACAGAGTAAGAGGCAATATTTTCATGTTGAGATATTTCTCTTTTTTGTGTGTGGTACTGGGGATGGAACCCAGGGACATTCAACCTCTGAGCTACACCCCCTACCCTATTTTTTATTCTTTATTTTGAAACAAGGTCTCACTAAGTTTCAGAAGGCCTCACTAAGTAGCTGAGGCTGTCCGCGAACCGCGATCCTTCTGTCTCAGCCTCCCAGTTGCTGGGATTACAAGTGTGCGCCACCACACCCGGTTGAGATGTTTCTAAGACTAACATTTGAGAAGCTGTTTTCTTTGGCAAGACTCTAACATACTTTTTTTCTTTATTATCAGAATTTGATCAAATTAGATCTGTCTCATAACGGTTTATCATCTACAAAGTTAGGAACTCAAGTTCAACTGGAAAATCTCCAAGAGCTTGTGTTATCAAATAATAAAATCCATGCACTAAAAAGTGAAGACCTTGATTTCCTTGGCAATTCTTCTTTGCAAAGATTAGAGTTATCATCAAATCAAATTAAAGAGGTAAGAAGTAAGATAAAATGATTTTGCATTCTACCTTTAAGTGTGTACAGTCCCTAACTTTGTCACAAAGATAGGAATCTAAAGACTTCTAGAGGGGAAACAAAAACAAAACTGTATAAGCTTTGCCGTATCTTCCAGAAATCCTTCACATTTACTGCTAGGAGCCATTGGTACCATCTTTAAAATAAAACTTTGGTGGTGGTTAAAAGATGGGCCTCTGCTGTCAAACAGAAGGCCATTAAAATCCCTGTGCTTGAGAAACCTACCGATCTTGGTTCCCTTACCTATAAAGTGGAAACAATACTCTTCCTCCAGAATCTCTGTAAGAATAAAAATTATATGGTGATTAAGAACACAAAGTTCTGCCGGGCGTGGTGGCGCACCCTTATAGTCCCGCACTTGGGAGGCGGAGACAGGAGGATTGTGCAGGAGAGCCCCTGTTTCCAAATTTTTAAAAAGTATAAAAAAATAGGTCTGGGAGTGTAGCCCGGAGGTAGAAGGGTTTCCAGGAACCCCAGTACCACCAAAAAAAAAAAAAAAAAAAAAAAGGAACACAAAGTTCAGAGTTCGGTAAGCTGGTGGTTGTGTGGATTTTATCTCTGCATAGTGCAATCAGGCAAGCCATACAAGTTGACCCAGCTTTGAAATTGGTACAAAAATAACACTGCTGTATAGGACTGTGGTAAAGAATTTAGTACAGTGTCTGGCATACAGTAAGTGCTCAGCAAATGGTAGTTCACATTACACTATTATGCAGACCCTCTTATAATAGAGTATACCAGTTAACTTCTTCTTCTTGGACCCATGATCTCCAAATGAACTATTTTCATACACAGGCGTGTTTATGTTTTACCTTCACAGATTATAAGAATATTGTTAGTTCTTTAAAAAATAGCTTTTTGAAAGCTGTATTTTTTTTCAGAAGCAAAAAAAGACAGTGTTCAAAACAGTCCTGAGATAATAACTAAGTATTTTAGGTGAGTATTCATTTTATTTTTTAGACAGTGTTTTTTCTCACTTAAAACATTTATGGTCATAACCTCACAAAACACATAAACAATGACAGGCAAAAATGAGGGCTCATAAAAATGACTCAAAAGTCTACAGTCAGAAACAACCACTGGGCCTATTTATCTCTAGCTCTTTTCCAAATAGTGGTAGCTAAAATATATACCATTCCTGAGTGTCAAGAACATAACCAATTATTTTTTACATTTTCATCAACTTACTTTTATAGTCATTTTACGCGAGAATAAATTGAGATAAAGAAGGCACAGTGACATCCCTAGGGTCTTACAAAGGGCCCACTGTTGACAAAGGCTGGGTTTCTGGCAGTATGACCAGACAGCATGCTCTTAAGAGTTGTGCTATATTGCACCCTGAGGGCAAGGGTGTCTCCTGCTTTTTAAAATTTTGATGTGAGATTAAACATACCAATAAAAGTATATTAAAGATTAATATCTTTTCATGAATATCTCCAATGTATGTAAGAATTGCTTAAAAGCTTAATTTTTTTTTTTTCCCGGTACTGGGGCTCCTGGAAACCCTCCACTGGGCTACACTCCCAGACCTGTTTTATATATTTTTATTTGGAAACAGGGTCTCTTAAGCCAGTGCGGCTGGCTTCGAACCTGTGCGATCCTCCTGTCTCCGCCTCCCAAGTGCGGGGATTACAAGTGTGCGCCACCACACCCGGCCAAAAGCTTAATTTTAGTGGTTGTAAAAGAATGCTATTATGTAGATGTATCATAATTAATTTCCTACTTTGCATTTTAACTCGTTTGTTTTGTTTTGTTTTGTTTGCAGTACTGGGGATAGAACCCAGGGGCATTCTACCTCTGAGCTAAATCCCAGCCCTATTTTTTAGACTTTTTTTTATTTTTGAAACAGGGTCTCACTGAATTGTGAAAGGCCTCGCTAAGTAGCTAGAGCTGTCTGCGAACCGCTATCCTCTGGTCTCAGACTTACAAGCATGCACCACCACGCCCTGCAACTCCTTTTATTTAAAATGAAACACTCTCTCCCATCTCTCTCCCATCTCCCCCAACCCCTCTCTCTCTCTCCCCCCCCTCCCTCTCTCCCTCCCTATCTCTTTCTTTCTCCCCCTCCCTCCCTTTCTTTCTCTTTCCCATTGCCTAAACATCTCACAGTAACACAGGAGAAATCAGAATCAGAAGCCTTGTGCTCACCTGGTAGGTTTGCCTGCCAAGCAAGAACTATATACAGTTTTCTTTCTTTTTTTTTTTTTTTTTTTTTTTTTTTTTTGGTGGTGGTGGTACTGGGGGTGGAACCCAGAGGCTTTCTACCTCCAGGCTATACTCCCAGACCTATTTTATATTTTATTTGGAAACAGGGTCTCACTAAGTTGCTGAGAGTCTCACTAAGAAGCTGAGGTTGGCTTTGAACCTGTGTGATCCTCCTGTCTCAGCCTCCCAAGTACTGAGATTACAAGCGTGCGACACCATGCCCGGCTATATACAGTTTTCTTAGAATTCTTCCTCTTCCTCCTTCTACTTTCTTGGCCCAGGGCTGTGTTTCTAAACAGCCAAGGCCTCTGATAAGGGAGTAGGGACGAGTATAAGGGAGCTGGGACGTTCTAAGAAAATAAAGGAGAAAATCTGGATGGAAAAATAAAATTAAAAGACAGGAGGAATTCAGTTCTAGAAGGAAAGTATGTGTGACTGTTTCATAATAAAAGCCATCCATTCATTCCTTCTATGATGGCCACTGACATGTGTTGGACCAAAACACAGCCAGGATCTGCCCTAATAGTGGTTTCACAGACAATTTGTTGATTATAATCATACTCAGCCTGATAGAGTAAAAGTACCAGGAGAATTAATCTAGACTAGGAGGTTAGGGCATCATCTACACTGAGCTATGAATGCCAAGGAGAAGTTGGCCAATGGCCAGAGAAGAACAGGGGCTGCAGCCTGGGTGTTGCAGGCACCAGGTAGGAAAGAGCCATGTATAATAGAGATGCTCTGCCTCAGGAATGTGGTGGGAGGGAAAGGGAAATTGAATAGAGTTGCATTTAAGTTGTTCAAGGATCATGCAGAGCCTATTATATTTTGGTTATTAACCTCTTCTTTCTTTCTCCACTTTTAGTTCTCTCCAGGGTGTTTTCATGCGATTGGAAAACTGTATGGCTTCTTTCTGAACAATGCCCAGTTGGGTCCCAGTCTCATAGAGAAGCTTTGCTTGGAATTATCAGATACAAGTATCCAGAACCTCTCTCTGAGTAGCAACCAGCTATATAGAACCAGCAACACGACTTTTTTTGGACTCAAGCAGACAAATCTCACCACACTCGATCTTTCCCACAACAGCTTGGGTGTGATTGATAATGATTCCTTTACTTGGCTTCCACACCTGGAGTATATGTTCCTGGAGTACAATAATATTCAGCATTTGTCTTCTCGCTCCTTCTATGGACTTTTCAACGTGAGATACCTGAATCTGAAACGATCATTTACTAAACAAAGTATTTCCTTTGCTTCACTTCCCAAGATTGATGATTATTCCTTTCAGTGGCTAAAATGTTTGGAGCATCTTAACATAGAAGACAACAACATTCCAGGCATAACGGGTAATATGTTCACGGGGCTGGCCAGCCTGAAGTACCTAAGTCTCTCCAACTCTTTTACAAGTTTGCAAACTTTAACAAATGAAACGTTTTCATCCCTTGCTCATTCTCCAGTACTCATACTCAACTTAACCAGAAATAAAATCTCAAGAGTAGAGAGTGGTGCTTTCTCTTGTTTGGGTCACCTAAAAGTACTTGACCTTGGACTTAATGAAATCGGGCAAGAAGTCACAGGCCAGGAATGGAGAGGCCTGGGAAATATCTGTGAAATCTACCTTTCCTACAACAAATACCTGCGACTGACCAGCAACTCTTTTGCATTGGTTCCAAGCCTTCAACAGTTGATGCTCCGGAGGGTGGCCCTGAAAAATGTGAACTGCTCCCCTTCACCTTTCTACTCTCTTCATAACCTGACCATTCTGGATCTCAGCAACAACAACATAGCTAATATAAATGGTGAGATGTTGGAGGGTCTCAAGAAACTGGAAATTCTGGATTTGCAGCATAACAACTTAGCACGGCTTTGGAAGCACGCAAACCCTGGCGGTCCTGTTTATTTCCTGAAGGGTCTTTCTCACCTCCACATCCTTAACTTGGAGTCCAATGGCTTTGATGAAATCCCAGTGGAGGTGTTCAAGGACTTATCTGAACTCAGAAGCATCAGTTTAGGATGGAATAATTTAAATGTACTTCCACCCTCCGTCTTTGATGACCAGGTGTCTCTGAGGTCATTAAACCTTCAGAAGAATCTCATCACATCAGTGGAAAAGAATGTTTTTGGGCCAGCTTTCAAGAATCTGATTAATTTAGATATGCGCTTTAATCCATTCGATTGTACATGTGAAAGTATTGCCTGGTTTGTTAATTGGATTAACCAAACCCGTACTAATATTTCTGAGCTGTCAAGTCATTACCTTTGCAACACTCCTCCTCAGTATCATGGGTTCCCAGTGGTGCTGTTTGATGTATCGCCCTGCAAGGACAGTGCTCCCTTTGAACTCCTTTTCATGATCAACACCAGCATTCTGCTGACTTTTATCATTATTGTACTGCTCATCCATTTTGAGGGTTGGAGGATATCTTTCTATTGGAATGTTTCGGTACACCGAGTTCTTGGTTTCAAGGAAATAGATGGGCAACCAGACCAGTTTGAATATACAGCATATATAATTCATGCACATAATGACAGAGATTGGGTCTGGGAACACTTCTCCCCAATGGAAGAAAAGGACCAATCTCTCAGATTTTGTCTAGAAGAAAGAGACTTTGAGGCAGGTATCCTTGGTCTCGAAGCAATTGTGAACAGCATCAAGAAGAGCAGAAAAATCATTTTTATTATAACACAGGATTTACTAAAAGATCCATTATGCAAACGGTAGGTAAACACCGAAATTTTAAGTGTACACTAATTTTTCAGTTGAACTTTCAAATATGTCTATACTCATAACTCAAAAAATTTTGAAAATAAAAGTAAGAAAATAAATCCTGATGTCTCATGACAGATTCAAGTACATTCTATAAAAAAAACTTTAGATTGTTTAGCTTTGGGCTGTTAAAATCTGTAAATTGATTATTAAACTTTTATTTATTTATTTATTTACTTATTTATTTATTTATTTATTTTACTTAGATTCAAGGTACACCATGCAGTTCATCAAGCTATTGTACAAAATCTGGATTCTATCATATTGATTTTTCTAGAGGATATTCCAGATTATAAACTAAACCATGCGCTCTGTTTACGAAGAGGAATGTTTAAATCTCACTGCATTTTGAACTGGCCGGTTCAGAAAGAACGGATAAATGCCTTTCATCACAAATTGCAAGTAGCTCTGGGGTCACGAAATTCAGTGCATTAAATTTATTGAGAGGTTAAATTAGCTAAGAAGTAGTTTTACCATTTAAAAAGTTACATGTTATATGTAAGTGTTACTTGAAAGTGATGTAATGTGGCTCTTCATATTTATAGGTGGTAGTATTATTTCACAATCATCTCTCCTATAGAAACATATCTTCTTTAAGGCTTCATATTAGTGATTGATATGTCCGACCAAAATAAACATCTAAGCATGTAAGAACATCTTTTGCTAATGAATACATGATTGCTCACTGAGGTCTATCACAACTTCAAAGAGTTTTAAATTTTTCTTCTTTTAAAGAACAGTTAGAGTTACATGAAGTTTTGCAATAACTATTGGATATGCTTAAAATAGAATGAAAGATAATTGCTTCAATGGGTATAAGGCTATTTCAGTTATAAAAGAGTAAAAAAAACATAAGATTCATTATAGTTTTTTTTTCTGTTTTAGTATACCAAGGTTGATTTTTTAAATGTTAAAGAGCTTTTGAATTTGCATACCCATAAAAGAAAATCTTCAGGATCAAGTGTGATTACTTAATGAAAAATATATTTTTATCAATACTTTTTTGTATTTTCCTAGTATTTGGGTTTCCTCTATAGGAGAATAGAAAAAAATCTTCTTACTTAAAAATATTATAGAAAGACTTGCTTCCTAAACTTTATTCAGTAGACTGGCTTTGTGGAAACAAACTATTAATATCTCTCCTTTTGTCACAGACTCAGGAGAAGACTCTTCTCAAGTCACTTGGTCCCATTGGGATCCTTTAACTCTGAATCTTGAATATTATGATGATAAACAAAATCTTAAATAATTAGTGATGATGAGTATGGTATAATGTCTTCATATGAATATATTACTATAGCATAAAATAATATTCTATTTGAAAGTTAGTCCCAATCAAGAAAAGACTTTCATTGCTGCTGTTGTTGTTGTTGTTGTTGTTGTTGTTGTTGTTGTTATTTATTTTTATTATTATTTTGTGGTACTGGGGGTTGAACCCAGGGGCACTGTACCTCTGAGCTACACTCTAAGCCTTATTTTAGTTTTATTTTAAAACAAGGTATCACTAGATTGATGAGAGTCTCAGGACTTGCTGAAGCTTTCCTCAAATATGCAATCTCCTGTTTCAGCCTCCCAAGTACTGGGATTACAGGCATGAGCTACCATGCCAGGCTAGAACATTTATTGCTTTAAGTTTTATTTTTTATAATAAAGCAAAAAGCTTAGTTTTGTTTTACTATAAGAAAAGACTAAATATTGGAAATAGAAACAGCGTTTTGAAATACTTTAAATTCTGATATTTAAAAATAGGAAAATTGAAGCTATAATTTCTGTGTTCGGAGTACCAGTTTGCCTACTGAATTTAGAGAGCATCTTAGCTGTCACATCTTGGAATTTTGGCTTAAATGCTTTTGTATTCTCAGGAATAAATTCACATGGTTCTAGAATAAGTAATATCCACAGTGCTTGTTTGGATGGAGTTTACAGTGTGCAGACAATGTGAGTAGCTAGAGGAGCAGCTTCACTTTCATGTTATTTACCAGCCTTAAACTTCAGATACTTGAAGGTTTGTTTCTAACTGTGATATAATCCCATTTGATTTCAGCAGCATAAAATAAAAATCACAATTATTTCTTTTCCTGATGTATTTTGAATGTTATTTATCAATATTCTTAATTCTCCATTAAAGTACTTCTAAATAAATCATTTTTATAAATTAATCATTAATTTTTAAAAAGTAGGGCAGGAAACAATTTTGCTCTTTTGAATTTATGAGCTTATAAGATAATTGATCAAGTGGCCAGAATTTAAACTGAATTTAACTGCAATTTTTTTGACGTTGCTTAATATTTTAATGGTTGTTTAAATAAAGACAAGTAAAACTAATAAAAGATGTGAAGTCTGACTTGTATTTGACCTACTCAGAAAGCAACCCATCCTGAACTCCTGCAGGATGTCTTTTCTAATTGTTCTCAGGAGGATTTCTTGTCCTTTGGGTTTAAGACATGGGGACTGCAGAAGAGGATGTTTGTCTGACTGCCTCTTTAATTTCCACATGTGACTTGACTTATTTAAATAGTCTCAGTGTGCCACCAAGTAATCTCTTCACTCTAATGCCTTCCTGGTTTTCACTCTGCAAAACAAATCCTAACTGAATCAACATTAAGATGAAAATAAATTTCAGGTTTAGGTTTTACATAAAAATGATACCTTTCGGGTCGTGTTAAGAAGTAGATGCAATAAGTCTGTTATTGATAAGGGGTATTTTTCAAAGCCACTTATTTAACAATATAAAGTCCTTAGATTGCTTAAGAAAGGGATTCAATAACCAGTGATGGTAACCATTAGAGAATATAAATACACTTCAAACCAAGAAGTATTTCTTGCAATCTAGTGTGTGTGTGTGTGTGTGTGTGTGTGTGTGTGTGTGTGTGTGTGTTGTGTTACTGCAGATGGAACTTAGGGGCATTTTATCTCCAAGCTATACAACCAGCTCTTTTTATTTTTTCTTTTGAAACAGAGTCTCTCACGGTTGCTGGGAGTCTCACTAAATTGCTGAAACTGTCCTTGAACCTGGGATCCTTCTTTCTCAGCTTTCCAAGTACTAGGATTACAGGCATGGGCCACCACGCCTGGCTCTTGCAATCTACAGAGACAGAAAGTAGATTAATGGTTGTCTGGGCCCAGGCACAGGAATAAAGACTGACTGCAATAGGCACAAATTATCTTTTCAAGGGATGAAAATGCTCTCAAATTGGATTTTTTCTAAAATTGTAATGATTGTACAACTATGTAAGTTGACTGAAAACCATTAAATTGTATATTAAAAACAGGTGAATTTTATGGTATGTAAACTACATAGTCATAAAGCTGTGGGAAATAATATTCTTTGAGCAACTACATTTGCCTATCCCTGTACTAAATTCTATGGTGTATGAAAAGATAAAAGAAATGGTGACAGAAATTGGGGAGTTAGGGTATTAAAGGATTGTCAAGGTGGAACTGGACAGAGAATGATTTGCAGAGTAGAGTCAGATCCTTCAAAGGTAGGTGGGATTTGGGTGAGTGGAAAAGAGGATGGTACAATTGAGTAGTTAGATAGAAAGGAGGAGACATGAGCTGGGCGTGGTGGCACAGGCTTGTAGTCCCAGCACTTGCTTGGGAGGCTGAGTCAGGAGGATCACACAGGTTCAAAGCCAGCCTCAGCTACTTAGTGAGGCTCTCAGCAACTCAGTGAGACCCTGTTTCCAAATAAAATATAAAATAGGTCTGAGAGTATAGCCCGGAGGTAGAAAGCCCCTGGGTTCCACCCCAGTACCACAAAAAAAAAAAAAAAGAAAAGAAAAGAAAAGAAAAGAAAAGAAAAGAAAAGAAAGGAGGAGACATGAACTTGTTGGGAGATGCTGAAAAAGACAGAAGCATGTTACAGACAGCATGGAAGAGGAATTTAGCTCTAATTAGTGAGGTATTCTAGGGTTGTGACTTTGAGTTTCAATTGGTGAAACCAAATGTTATAATGAAATCTTCTCCTGAGATCCATATCTTAGATTTAGGTAAGTGATAACCAGTTGTATAGAGGAATATATTATAATTTCACAGTCCAAAATCCAGGCTTACTCTCACATAGGAGAAGGGGTTTTGAAATGCTTATTTTTTTCTATAAACATATACACATGTGCCACATAATGACATTTCAGTCAATAATACACTGTGCATAGTTTCATAAAATTCTATTTCCTAAACATGTGGCAGCCACCTTAGTTTGGGTAAATACATTCTACAATGTTCACGTTACAACAGAATTGCCTGATGACATATTTCTCAGAACATATCCCTACCATTATGCATCACATGTTTGTTTGTACATCTGTGTTAAAATATCAAAGCATAACAATCAACTGATTGTTAGTGTCTAAATGCACTAGGTGACATATAAGCCAGCCTTAGCTCTTGCAACATCTAGCTACAATTCATCTTCCTGCTGAAGGGAGGAACTAGCCCATCATGTGACTTTCCCCGCCAGTTTAATAAATCATCCTTTGTGTGCATTGGGCAGGAGTCCTGGAAGTTGTTTTTTTTTTTTTTTTTTTTTTTTTTTTTGTGTGTGTGTGTGTGTGTGTGGTACCATGGTTCCTGGAAACCCTTCTACCTCTGGGCTACACTCCCAGACACCTATTTTTTTATATATTTTTATTTGGAAACAGGGTCTCTTAAGCCAGTGAGGCTGGCTTCGAACCTGCACGATCCTCCTATCTCTTCCTCCCAAGTGCAGATTACAAGCGTGTGCCACCATGCCCAGCCTGGAAGTTTTTAATAATGGAATTTTTCCAGTTTTGTGTGAGAATGTCTGGGATGCTAATGATGACTTCTTTAGCTCTCTTTTATTTTAGATCAGTTTTCCAGGAAATAGACTCTGGGATAGAGACTTGTATGCAGCACGTTTGAGGGAAGTGCTTTGACTTATAGAGAATAGTAAATAAGCTGCATCTGGAAGAGAGAAAATGGTCAACTGTGACACACCTGCAATAGCATTGCAGTGGAGGCCTGAGCCTGCCTTGCAGAGAGCATGGGGGCTACAGCAAACCAGGATGGACACAAGTCTAGATAAATGGGCTTTACTGATGCAAGAAGCCCCAAGGAGGAATTTAACTTTGAGCAAAAGGGTTTGGCCAGAAGAAATTCTAAAGAAGGGACTAAATCGAGCCCTCAGACTAACACCATGCAGTTGGAGAAATAGTGCCTGGATCCTAAGGGTAGAACTCAGTGTTCCACTCCAATATCCACTATACCTTGTAAGTTACTTAAGAATTAAAATACACAGTGCTCAATTAGTTTCTTTTGTGTGTATGTATGGGTGAGTACTAAAAATGGAACTCAGGGGCATTCTACTTCTGAGCTACATCCCCAGCCCTTTTTTTAAAAAAAATTTTGAAAGAGGTCTCACTAAGTTGCTGAGGGTCTTGCTAAATTGCTGCTGCTGGCCTTGAACTTGGATCCTATCCCCTCAGCCTCCCAAGTAGCTAGGATTATAGGTGTGTGCCACCACATGCAGCTCAGTTTTCCAGAAATTCTGGGACACAAATGGCTTCATAGGAGTGCTTTAAGAAACAAAAGGATATTTTAATAGTTAATGTCCTCTAGTCAGAGACTACCTAGGGACACTCCTGAAATTGAATCCATTGGGATTTCACTCATTGCAGAGAGGAGGGAGACACATCGGGGGGGCATCTCAGTAAGCAGAATCTTGAGAAAATCTTTAGCTTAGGATTTGAGCTTGGCATGGTTAATTTCAGGCAAAGAAAATTAGAACAAGGATAGAGTTGTAATTGCCAGACAAATTGCAATCACTTAGCCAAGAGAGGAGTGCTAATGATATTTTGAGGGAGGCAAAATGGCCTTTTTGTCTCTGCTCAGATAAAATGATGAAGTGATCAATATTCATTTTACAATGTAGGAAAATCTTGACTGAGGTTGATTTTCTGTGAGGTCATTTATGTTCAGCAATAGAATAAAATAACCTGCCTACAAATGCCAGGCTAGCTTCTTGTTTTCAAGGGGCTTCTTGTAGAGATACCCTTTTAACTCAGTGAGTACTTGCAAGTGGCAAAAACTCAAAATTGTTTAGGCCAACAGGAAGAATGTTTGTGGTATGAACTAACTGGGAAAAGAATAGGAGTTTAACTAGCTCTCGGGGACAAGGAGAGGAGTTAGAAGCAGAGGCTCAGACATGACTATACCTGGCACCTATTTCTCTCTGTGCAGGTCATTGGTTTGTACTGGTTATCAGTATCTCAGTCCATTTCATGCTGCTATAACAAAATACCTGAGGCTAGGTAATTTTAAGGAGGAGAAGTTTATTGGGCTTACAGTTCTGGAAGCTGGAAAATCCAAATGGCATGGTTCCATTATCTGTCCAGGGCTCCCCTAGTCATGTTACAACATGGTGGAGAAGTTAAAATGGAACTGGCAGCATGCACAAGGGGACAAGCACCTGGGGTGGCTGAGCTTTGCCACAGCCCACTCTCAGGAGAACTAGTCCAGACCCACAAGAACTGACACTGATTTGAGACAGCATCAATCCATTCACCAAAGTGGAACAACCATGGCCTAATTCCCTTACAATAGGGCCCATCTTTTCAAGGTTTCATGACCTCAAAGTTACCACCCCAAGGACTGAGGGATTTGACAAGAGCTGAGGGTTCTGGAGAGGTCCCTGCTTAAGTGGAATAAAGTTCAAATTACCTAGTCTGGTATTCAGAATCCTACACACCTAGGAGAAACTTATATCTCTAGCTCAATTGTTTACCACTTCTTCCATGTTTCCTACCAGCCCTGCTGAGGCCCTCTGCCCAAGTACTGCTGTCATGCTTTCAGCTCTGTGCCCTGGCTTAGGCTCCTGCCCCAGTGCTCAGCGTCCCTTCCTCTCCTCTCCAGTGGGGAAGTCAAACCTTGTGGGAATCCTCCCCACTTCACAGAATGAATCAATCACTCCATTACCTATGTACCCCTAAAACTTTATTTTCACCCTTAGATTAACAGAAGATTGTATTCAGGACACTCTTTATATATGACTGTCCTATATAGGAACATAGGGATGCCCATCATATTCATTTTGGAATCCTCAATGCCCAGAAAAATGATTGGAACATAGAAAAATTTCAAATAAGAAGCTGTGGTCAAAGCGAATGATTGATTGAAGTTATGGCGATAAGCATAGAAAGGAGAAAGGCACATTGGATTATGTGGAAATAGATTTTGATCATCAGAAAATTACATAGCCGCCGGGCGTGGTGGCGCACGCTTGTATTCCCCGCGCTTGGGAGGCAGAGACAGGAGGATCGTGCAGGTTCGAAGCCAGCCTTGCTAGCTTAAGAGACCCTGTTTCCAAATAAAAATATAAAATAGGTCTGGGAGTGTAGCCTGGAGGTATAAGGTTTCAGGAACCCCAGTACCACCAAAAAAAAAAAAAAGAAAGAAAGAAAGAAAGAAAAGAAAAGAAGAAAGAAAGAAAGAAAAATACATCATAGCCAGTAGTTCTGTTTCTGAGAAAAACAAACAAACAAATGAAAGAAAACCAGGATGCTCCAAAATGCTCACTGACCTCCTACCACCTTGCAATATCTACTCCCCAAACGTGCCTGCTCTCTCTCTAGCAGTGGTAGAGTTCCAGGCCCCACTTAAGCTTTAGTTCAAACTCCAAGTTTTCAAGTGTGTCTGATCGTGCTCTCTTCTGCCCTTGCTTCTTGTCCAACTATCCCCTCATAGTTACATGATGCTTGACACACAGTAAGCATTCACACAGTACTTTCTGATTGAATGGTTAGAGGATTAAGTGAATGGATACAGCCATCCAGAATTATTTTTAGCTTTACAAACAGCCTCACCCTTTTCAAGTTTCCTCCACATGTCCACACAGTGGGTTCTATTTTAACCACTTTTCTACCCTTTTCCTTTTTTGGCCAAATTTTACAGATACAAGGGTTAGATCAGGTGCCAGTTTCTTCTACCAGGCTTCGGAAGCACACCTTTCCTTAAAGGATGGGCTGGTTACACCTTGACCCTGCACCAAGTACTCTTGAATAGAAAGGGCTAATGGCTGGGCCTGGTGGCACACTCTTGTAATCCCCACGCTTGGGAGGCGGAGACAGGAGGATTGCACAGGTTCAAAGCCAGCTGCACTGGCTTAAGAGACCCTGTTTCCAAATAAAAAAATATAAAATAGGTCTGGGAGTGTAGCCCGGAGGTAGAAGGGCTTCCAGGAACTCCAGTACCACAAAAGAATGAAAGAAAGAAAGAAAGAAAGAAAGAAAGAAAGAAAGAAAGAAAGAAAGAAAGAAAGAAAGAAAGAAAGAAAGAAAGAAAGAAAGAAAGAAAGAAAGAAAGAAAGAAAGAAAGAAAGAAAGAAAGAAAGAAAGAGGGAAGGAAGGAGGAAAGGGCTTATGCTCCTAGAGTTTAAAGACAGCGGGACCTTGAGGTCTACTCTCGCCAGTGGAAGAATCTGCGTAAACCCTGGGGACTAAAGAAGACTTCTTGGCTGTGTGGCCTTAGAGGAGGCTCTGAGACTGCAGTTTCTCTCCACTCTAGTTCTTTGCTAGAGATGACATTTCTTCAGTGCATGAGTGGTTAAAGATCTGTTTTTCTTTCTCAGGTGGTTTTGGAGGAAAACAACCTCAATGGGGATAAACACTGGGTCAAGTGAGATCGCCTTTCCTTGGAGAAAGCCTGTTACCTAAGCAGTCATAGAAAACAGAGGGTCCCTCTGGACTTTTCTCATAACTGTCCAACCTCCTGGCCTGGTAGCTTAGCGACTCTGCAATCTCTTTTGATGTCATCCGGCTCTTGTGGCATTATCTGGTTTTAAAGTGTATGCTCCCAATATCCTATCTCAGCCCAGGAGAGTGTGAAGAGCTGAACTGCCCCCGAGAGACCCCTCACTCATTAGGAAGCACCTGGAAACTTCTAAATTAATGATGAGGTGTACAGAAGGAGAGAAAGTAGTTAAGGGATGATCCAGGATGTGGCCAAGAAACTAGACTTTTTGTTAATTTTGGAACAGTGGGCTTTGAGCATAGCTCATGTGAATAAATTCCAAAGGTGTCAAACTTTAAGGACGGAATCATCAATGCTATACTATACCTTCTATCTTCTTTCCATCCTTCTTACTTCTCTTTTTATTTATCTCCAGTCTCCCTTTCTTTTCTCATCTTTTCTCCCTGAATTATGCTCCAGCCTGAAGGCATGCTGCTATGATTTGGATATGGTCTGGGTGACTGGAGATGTAGTCCACAGGGTGGCAGCATCAGGAGATGCTATGGAGCCTCTAAGATGTGGGCCATGTCTGAAGGCCTTTGTGTTAGTGGGTCATGCCCTCAAAAGAGAATAAGGTCCTTCTCAGGTGACTCCTTGGTAGTTCTCCAGAGAATGCTATAAAAGAAGCAAGCAGGCTCTTCCCATTCCAGCTTCCTGTGCGTCTTGGCTTGAGATATGACTCTTATCTACATGTTCTTCCATTCACTGCCTGCTGTGGAGCCAGACCCTGAGCCCTGTCATTTGGACTTTCAACCTCCAAAACTACAAGCTAAATAAATATTTTTCTTATAAAATTAGCCCAACTCAGTTATTTTATTAGAGTTATAAAACAATGTTAGATATATATGCTTAGCAAAGAAACACAAACACGGTGGGAGGACCCAATTATATATGTATATAGGCTGAGCGTGGTGGTGTACACTTATCATCCCTGTACTTGGAAGGCTGAGACAGGAGGATCGCGTGTTCACAGACAGCCTCATCTACTTAGTGAGGCCCTCCACAACTTAATATGACCTTGTTTCAAAATAAAATATAAAATAGGGCTTGGAACGTAGCTCAGAGGTAGAATGCCCCTGGGCTCATTTCCCAGTACTGCAATATATATATTATATATATATATATATATTATATATATATATTATATATATTATATATATGTAAATAGATGTATGTGTGTTATATTATATATGTGTTATATATTATATATAATCTATATGTTATTCTTGTGCTTTATGAGCCCCTTCCTTACCAAAATTCTACAGATATGCCATGGACAGTGTTGTCTAAGAAGATGCAGTATGAGCAGGTGTGTCACTACCTCTTTAATGGGAACATTTGAAATGATAAAGAGATGCCTTGTACATGAGTTATATTCATGGAGCGTAATCAGAACTGTAAATTGGTAGTTGAGCTTTTAACTTGATAACAGTGAATAAATAGTCAAACTGTTTGCTGTAGCTCTGAACTATAGCAAACAAACATCCCTGGCTCTTGCTCTTTCTTGATTTGTGATTGCCAGATTTTGTTCAGGGGCCAACAGGATCAGGAGAAGTGGAGCCCTTCTCTAACACTAGAGGGTGCAGGGTGGTTACGATGTCTGATGATGCCATTTCTCTTTTCTGATGATTCCTTTAGGGATGAATCTTGCTCTGGTCAATAAGACTCAAGTGAAATCAGCTTGGGAAGTTTCCAAGCTTTTTCTCCCTTAATGAGAATAAAAAAGAATTAACTGAACTGTTTGCATGCTATTAGAAATAAAAGTTTATGGTGTTGTAGAAAAAAAAGGGGGGGCACATTTGAAAATAGCTCAGCAAGGTGATTTTACTTTTTGCAAAAAGTCTCTTGCCACCAGGAATGCGAGTTGTGCAAACAAACGCATTGAGCTGGAAGTCCTCCCAGTTTGTATCCCTAAGCAGATCTCTGCACTGTCCTCCTATTGGTTTGAGCATGGTTTTACAGTCTATGTAGTTGGCTAATTCTTTTAGAATGCAATGCCAGGGGAAGAGATGGGCATTTGCAATTTTTAGGAAAGCTAACATTCAAAGAAGTCAAAACTTATACAAGGTTACAAAATAACAATTTTACAAAATGGGGTTACTTTAAGCTAATCCTTTGACAAAAAGACTTAATTTTATTCCCATAGGAAGTCAGCTTGAGAAGCTTCTGGAAAGTATTGCGTTCCTTAATGAGAAAAAAAGAGAGTTAACTGAATTTTCTTCTTCCTTTGAATGTAGTTTTCTTCTTCCTTTGAATGTAGTTATTTAGCAAAAGATGATTGGTGTCATAATACCCTAAAGATGTGTGAACAAAAAAGAAAAATATATGAAAGGTCTGATGATACTGGTTATGCACTCAACAATCCCTGAACTGAGGAATTGTGAGCTTCTACTAAGCATCTTGGCTGCTCAAGGTCCTCCTAACAAGGAGTTTCTCTGTTGCATGTAGCTAAATGTACCTTGACTGCTAATTGTTCTAGTCAATTCTGCCCTTTATACCCTCTTACATCTGCTATGACATACAATGGATCTATTGATAATCTCTGTGCCCTAACATTGCTTTTTGATGAGATTAAATTCTTCCTGTTATGCTTTTCTCTTAGAATCAAGAGCCCTTAATCAAATATTAAGAAAACTTTCTGGGCGTGGTGGCACACGCTTGTAATCCCAGTACTTGGGAGGCTAAGACAGGAGGGTCTGGGTTCCAGCCAGCCTCAGTCACTTAGTGAGGTGTTCTGCAATTTAGTGAGACTCTGTTTCAAAATAAAGAATAAAAAATCGAGCTAGGGGTGTAGCTCAGAGGTGGAATGTACTTGGGTTCAATCCCCAGTACCACATACACACAAAAAATATATTTGACCAAGGCTTTATACAGGTTTTCATTTTTAAATTGTGTTTATCATAAAAAGATACATTTAACAAAAACATTCCAAGCTGGGATATAGCTCAGTCGCAAAGTGCTTGCTTGGCAAGGGCACCGCCCTGGTTCGATCCCCAGTCCAAAAAGACAAAAAAAAAAAAAAAAAAAAAATTAAAAAAAAATACTCCCTTTAAAAAAAAATTCAAGTTGTATAAAATGAATAAACTCAGAAGTAAATGTAGCTATAATTTCCTTCCAGATTTTTCTTTGATTAGTCAACATAAACTGGTGTCATATATAATGAAAAATAGCTTATACTAGGGAGCTTTCCATATGCTAGGCTCTGTTTGAATGACTTCTCATGTACAAGTCATGTAATTCTTACAAGGTACCATTATTTGAAATAGGTATTATTATTATTATTATTATTATTATTATTATTATTATACTGGAGATGAAACCCAGGTGCATTCTACCTCCGAGCTACACCCCCAGCCCTATTTTTATTCTTTATTTCTTGAAATAGAGTCTCATTGAGTTGCAAAGGGCCTCACTAAGTAGCTGAGGCTGTCTTCAAACCGTGATCCTCCTGTCTCAGCTTCTCAAATGCTGGGATTACAAATGTGTGCCATGGCGCCACCATTGTTGTTGTTGTTATTATTATTATTATTATTATTATTATTACTGAATTATAATTGAGGAAAGGCAGGAACAGAGAGAAGCTTCAATGTTAATAAAGGCAGAGACAGAATATGAACTTGGCAATTGTCACCTCAAAGTCCACCATACTATAGTGCCTGCTGGTGGTACTTAGTGAATATGTATTGAATCAACACAATCATTGCTCAAAAGTTTTGTGTGTGTGTGTGTGTGTGTGTGTGTGTGTGTGTGTGTGTGTGTTACTAGGGATTGAACCCAGGGATGCTCTACCACTGAGCCACTCCCCCAAAACTTTGTATTTTTATTTTGAGACAGGGTCTCACCAAGTGACTGCATGCTGGCTTCAAACTTGCAATCAGCCCAGAAGTACTAAAATTACAGGTGTGCTGCAGTGCGCTTGGCCGATTTTTTCTTTGGGGACGATATTAGGGACTGAACCCAGGAGCATTCTGTCACCAAGCTACACCCCCAGCCCAATTTTGTTCCTTTTTATTTTGAAACAGTGTCTCACTAAGTTGCAGATGGCCTCACTAAGTAGCTGAGGCTGGCCAAGAACCTGAAATTCTCCAGTCTCAGCCTTCCAAGTACTGGAATTACAAATGTGTGCCACCATTCCTGGCTTGGCTGAAATTTTTATAATAAAATTTGACAGTATTTTTTTTATAGTTTCTGGTCTTGATGTCATACTAAGTGAGGCAATTTAACTTCCCAAAGAGATTAATTATTCTGGTTATTTTATCTTTTATGTTTCTAAGATATTATATTTCTTCATAGCAATATGGTCATACCTTAATACTTTCTCAATCATGTACACAAGCATTAATATACACTTCAGAAAACTAATCATGTCTTTAACCAACCAAAATAAGTAGAATTTTATCACATAAAGTTCTACTTTGATATTTCTAATAGTTTTTCTAAAATAAGCACTGCCATAGTGAGTAGATACAATGATTTACTGTATTTACTGAAATAATGGCTCGAACTGGACTATGATAGTACATCACCTAAGGGTCATTGCTATGTGGGTGACATGCTGCTTTTAATTAAGAGAGCAGCCTGGTAGCATATTGTCTGTTTAAAAGACTGTTGATGGATGAACAATGGATGTGAAAGGCCTAGCATCTTGCTAAGAATGGCTTATCATGTCTGCAATTAGAGGTCATTTTCAAAGGAAGGAACTTCGAACAAAAGGATCAATCATTTCTTCTTTTTTCCTTTCATGAGGCTGGCTGTTTTGAAAGCTAGTCCACCACTTTAACCACTATGGGACTTCTGCCCCCTCCACCTCCTATTAGACCTCCCTCATTCTCCTCATAGATTTGAAACAACTGCAATTCTCATTTTAATTTGTAGGTAGCTTTTTAGAGCAAATAAATTCACTGAAGAATTTCATAGAAGTATCAAAAAGATACTGTGATCTTGAAGCACCCCTCTAATTAATTAATTCTTCAATAGTCTATTTATATTCTAGGGCTGTCGTCTCTCCAACGCAGAAGCCAGCTTAGATTCGTGGTCACTTTGCTTTCTTTTCTCTTCCCGTGGAGCACTCCCCCTGGCACCAGTGTTCTCAGGCAGACACTGGGACCATCTTCTTCTCACCTCAGCCCACAATTAGTTCCCAACCTTTCTCTCCTCTCCCTATGTTCACCAACTTAAAATATAAAATAAAATAAAATAAACCAGAGACTTGTCCTCTCACAGTTCTAGAAACTAGAAGCCCTAAATTATGTATCTGCAGAGCCACGCTCCCTCCCAAACTCCTAAGGTAGATCCTTCCCTGCCTCTCCCTGCTTCTGAGAGTGGCCTTCAACCTGTGGTGTTCCGTGGCTTGCCGCTCAGGACTCCAGTCTCAGACCCTATCTCACACAGTGTTCTTCCTCTGTGTCTCTGTCCACATTCCCATCTGAAGAAGACAAGTCACACACTCAGTAGGGCCATCCTACTGAGCTCATCCTGGGCTTGATTACACAAGACCCCCAAGGCCCACAGTTTTGCTCCCCATGGTTTCAGTTACCTGAGCTTCGCTGTGATCCAAAAATATGACTGTAGTGCATTGAAGAATTAAAATATTTTGAGAGAAAAAAGGATACATAATATTTATTACAGTAAATTGCTATGATTGCTTTATTGTATTGTTATTGTTGCAAATCTTTTCCAGTGCATTATAAATTAAACTTTATCATGGGTATGTATTCTAAATATACATTGATGTGCATATATAGGGTTTGTTACTATCCACATTTCCACATATCCACTAGAAGTTTTAGAACATGTCTTCTGTAAATAAGGGAAGGCTAACATCTCTAAATACCCTATAACCAAATAAAGCCATAGTCACATGAATCGGAAATTAAAAGTGCATTTCAACTAATTTAAGATAGTATGTATGCAAACACACCTTAAAGATAGAATGAGATTTGGAAGAGGATGTAGCTTTTCTTTGTAGTAAATTTTTATTGGTGCATTGTAGTCATACTTTTTTTTTTTATGGTGGTACTGGGGTTCCTGGAAACCCTTCTACCTCTGGGCTACACTTACAGACGTATTTTTTTATATTTTTATTTGGACACAGAGTCTCTTAAGCCAGCGAGGCTGGCTTCCAACCTGTGTGATCCTTCTGTCTCTGCCTCCCAAGCCCGGGGATTATAAGCATGCGCCACCACGCCCGACTGTAGTCATACATTTTAATGGGATAAAAAAAACTTGTGGAGATATACATACACACATCACCCAGTCAGCTTTACCCAATCCCTAGCCCGTTCCGTCCCCCTCCCTCCTTCCTATGCTTGGCTTCCTGATTGACTTTGATATGTTTAAGTACATCATGTGCTTTAAAGAGTTTCTCTCCTTCCCACTCCCATTCCCTCAGATAGGTCACCTTAATCGCTCCTGTATAGGATCCCTTCTTCATCTAGAGTTCCTCCCATTACCCATTTCTCCTGAGGTTTTGCACATTAGGGAAAGCATCTGATTTCTTATTTTTTGTGACATTTCACTGTAAATGCCATGATTTTCTTCTCCTTTATGGCTGGGCAAAATTCCATTGTGTACACATCCCAAAGTATTTTAATTTTCTCATCTGTTGAAGGACATCTTGGTTGGTCCCATAGTTTGGTAATAGTGAATTGTGTAGCTTATGAACATGGTTGCTCGTGCATTAGTTTGGTATTTTGGTTTTTATTTTATTTTATTTTATTTTATTTTGGTAGATACCCAGAGGTGGTATTGCTGGATCATATGGTAAGTTCATTTTCCCTCTTCTGAGAACCTTCCTCCATACTATTTTCCAAAGTGGTTACATAAATTTGCAATCCCACCAATAATATATTAGAGCTTCTATTTCTCCACATCGATCAATTACAGTTTGTTTCTTCCTTGGAAGTCCTTCTTTTAATTTCCACACCGATTCCCATTTACTGAAATCCTGAAAGCCAGAAGGTGAGTAACTCTGACAAGATGATCCACTCACAACCAATTTTTTTAAATAGAGGTCACTTGGATCTGGGGATCTGCTGAGAGATGAGGTGAGGCAGCAGCAGCTTCTAGTGCTTCCTGGCTGCAGGGTTGCAGGGACCCACTGGCTCTTTGCTGTGGAGCAGGCCGCGGTCCCAGCCCCACCGTGCAACAGGCTCCAGGTCTGGCCTCGCTGGCTCCGGTCCTGGCCTCACCGCGTGGCAGGCTCTAGGCCCAGGCTCGCTGGATTCAGACCAGGCCTCACCACGTGGTAGGCTCCAGTCCCCATCATCATGGGCAGGATGTCTACAGAGCTTTCCATTTTTCCTTCCATATTTTATATTTTTTAGTAGGAGAAAACAGTACATGTCATTTGCAGAAGCTGGGAACCCAAATCTCTAGCAGCAATGGATTTTATCTCCCCACTGAAAGTGGAGGCACACAGCTTCACCACGGAGAGCAGGATCCGCTGCTCCAAGCATACCTCCGCCCCTGGCACAGCACAGAGGAGCGTGGTGGCCATGAGCGCCAAAGACTTGTGGGAAGCCCGGCGTAGCGAGCCAGCCTGGCCATGCAGGCAGGGCTCCCTCCAACTTTCCCTGGACATTTATCTTTTATAGTATGTTGTCCAGAATTTCTGAGCATGTGCGGCTGGAGCAGTCTACTTTCGGGAAGATTTCTTAAAAAATTCAAGGTGGATTGGATTGGATCTGTCTGCCTCTCCCGAATACTGGCCGCTGCCTCCATCTTGGTCATCTCCGCAAACCTTTTTCTTACATAGTATGTTATCCAGAATTCATGAGCATGTAGGGCAGAAGCAGTCTATTTTCGGGGAGAGTTCTCCAACAGCTCAAGATGGATTAGATTGGATCTGTCTGTCTCTCCTGAATACTGGCAGCCACCACTACTGCCATCTTGGTCCATCTCTTCTCTCTGATATTTTAGATATAGATAGTCATGGCTGAAAATGTCTCTGCATATTGTACCAATCAGATATTAAACCAAAATCTGTTTTCCAGGGTTTCTCAGAGGAATACTTCTCCTATTTGGCTGCTGACAGCCATCACTGCTGCAGCCACAGTCGCAGCCATCTTCCACCAGGATGTAGCTTTTCTGTTCCTTATTTTTTTAAGTTTTATTTTTTTGGTGCCCTGTAGTCATACATCTTAATGGGATACAAGATGGTAGAGACATACATGCACACATCACACACATAGCCCTTCCCCAACTCCCACTCCATTCCCTACCCCCTCTCTCCTCATGTTTGGGTTACTGATTGACTCTGATATGGTTGCAAATGTACATCATGTACATTAGGGAAGTTCCCTCTGTTCCTTTATTAACAGTGTGAATCTACTAAAAAAAGAGCATCCCACAGAAAGGAAGTAATTAGAATGAAACACAGATGTGGCTGACATTAGATAGGTGGGTGAAGGCACCCCTGTTCTGATAGGGTTGCTTTTCCTTCTCAAAGGCGCATGATTGGTTCTTACAGCTAATGTATGTCGTGTGTAAACCATATGACTCTCTCTTCTTGCTAGGATTCCATGCTGACCTAAAAAATCACCCAGGCAATTTGTTCTCAACAGGAATTCCTCACCTAGGGAAAGAGCAGGAGACCTCATGTTCTATGTCTTGTTTTCTGAGTCAGGCTAGTGGGGCCCCCGAGAGGCAGGTAAGTGGTGCAGCTGCTGAGCCCATCAGACTTCTGAGCCTACAACACCAGAATCCTGAGATACGTGAGCAAGTAAGGGCTGCTTCCAAGAGAAACTGGAGTTGACTCAGGCTTTGCGAGGCAGTGGCTCTCCGGGATGGCTGTTCCTTCAAGTTACATTACATGCGTTCAGGATCAACCAGTTGATTCGCAGTTTAGACTCTGGAAACTCATCCTCCAGATGTGATCTCTACTTGCATCAAGAACAGGGTGATAGTAAGGATTTACCAACTCTGTGACTCCGAATCAAGATTCTTAAAAAATGAACAAAATAATCCAGAAATGACTTTGCAGTCCTGTAGTGCTGTATGGAAGTGGTCCAGTGTTCTGATGGGCCTTCCACACTTGGGAGGCTACCTGCTGAGTAGCTGTAGATGAGAAACAAGGAGTACGTTGGCGAGTCCACCCCAGCCTGCTTCTGATGGCCTTGCCTGGAACATAGGTGCCATGGCCTCCAGGCTTGACCTTGGCACCTCTACCCATAGCCTCCATTGCTGCTCTCAGATGTGACTGTTACTTTTTCCTTCTTTTTTATTCTTTACTATGTGCTTTGCATGCTGACGGCCACACACCCTTGCCTTTCCTCAATAGCAAATTATAATCTAACTTCACTGCTTTGTCTCTTGCTTCTCTTATACACACAAATGCTTTGCTTTCCCCAGGTAATGCTGACTGTGATGGCCACCACTAACTGTACTAGTTCTCCGGGAGACTCACCTGACACCTAGCACATGATAATGAGGTGCATTGTTCAGTGCTGTGGGGGAAGCTGGGAAGCATGCCTCCTTCTTTGGCTCTTGATGGTTACTGTAATCTTCAAGGAGGAATGTGCCTAGTGAATGCTTGTTGATGGTAGTTGGAGGCAGAAAAGAAATGAAAGTACGTAGGAGGCTGAGACAGGAGGATCGCAGGTTTGAGGGCAGCTACAGCAAGTAGTGAGACTCTCATCAACCTAGCGAGACCTTGTTTCCCCAAAAAAAGTAAAATTGGGCTGGGGGTGGGGGTATAGCTTGGAGGTAGAATGTTACACAAAAAAGGTACACAGTTTTAGCTAAAATGTTACACAACTTTAGTTACACAGCTTTGGAGTCCAGTCCAACTTGTGTGTGAACATAAACACTGTATGTAGATAATTTTTTTTTTTTACAAGTTCAGTTACTTTCCATTTTATTTTCAAATTCTCAGGTGACGCACCCCTCTGTCCCCATATGTCACCTTTAGTGACACGCTATAAACATGATCCTGGGGTGGGGGTACACTGATGTTTCAGGCTTACTCCCCAAATATATATTTCCCTTACATTAGAGAACCAACCCTGACAATACCAGGTTTGCCTTGCCAGACCAGATGAATTCCAGAACCTTCTGGAATCAGAATTATGTTTTTCAAGGGTGCACTCAACCTCCTTGCTCTCGTCCTAAGCTTGGAGAATCTGGAGAAGCTCTGAAGGTGATGGGGAAATTTGAGACTGCTCCTTTAAGGCTTGAATCCAGGAGGGTAGCCGGTGTTTCTATTGACACAGACCCAGGGACAGTCTGGGGCCCAATTAGCAGTGAGCTAAGCAGGGTTTATGTTTAGCTTAGCAACCGTCTGCCGTCCCCGGGGCTGGTCGGGATGCCTCAGGCGGGCAGAGGCCACGATCTGCCCAAGTCCCCTCCCTGAGACCCCGACTCTGGGCCCTCGCCGCACGGGGGCAGCCGGGGAAGGTCCGTCCCAGGGAGGCAGAGCTGAGCGCCCCAAGAGTTTCCCCTGCGTGCAGAGAGAGCTGAGGCCGCCCCAGCCGGTCCCGGCCCCTAGGGCGCGGTGGATGGAGCCCTGCAGAGCCGCCCCTGCAGGTCCTGAGCTTGGGGCAGCCGCGAGGACTGCATCCCCCAGGTCAAGGCATGAAGGTTGCCGCCTTGGACCTTGGGTCTCTCTTTGCCAAAATCTTCAAGCCCTCCGCGGCGCCCCGCGAGGTGCCCTCGCTGGTGGCCGCGGCCAGCCCCGCGGGGTCGGCGGGCCAGGGCGCCGGCACCTCGCCTAGCGCGGCCCCCAGCCTGGCCGCGCGCCCCCCGCTGCACCCCCCGCTCGCCGCCCCCCAGTCCCGGGCCGCAGAGGCTGCAGATCCCCCCTTCTCCCCGCCCCCGAGCTCCGAAGCACCCAGAGGCCAGCCCCCGCCGCCCTCCGCCGCCGGCCCCAGAGCCCGGGGCTTCACGTGGTCCCACGTCGAGGAGTGGGACTCCGACAGCGACCCCGAGGACGGCGGAGAGGGGTGAGTAGCTGTGGGTCCACCCCGCCGCCTTCGCAGGGACCCCACCCTCCACCGCCACACCCCTTCCCCAACCTCCCCCAACTCCCCAGGAACCGGCTTGCGCTTTGGGTCTAAGCTTATTTCTTACTTTTCAAACAAGTGGTGATGTACTTTTTTTTTTGGGGGGGGGGGTCTGGGGTTGGAACCCAGGAGCATTCTACCTCCGAGCTACACCCCTTGCCCTGTTTTTTATTCTTTATTTTGAAACAGGGTCTCACTGAGTTGCAAAGGACCTCACTAAGTAGCGAGGCTGGCCGCGAACCGCGATCCTACCGGTCTCAGCCTCCCAAATGCTGGGATTGCAAGTGCGCTCCACCACGCCAGGCTTTACTATTTTTTTTTAAATATAATTTATTTGGAAACAGGGTCTCACTGAGTTGCTGAGAGCCTCACTAAGTAGCTGAAGCTGGCTTCGAACCTGTGTGATCCCCCCATCTCAGTCGGCCAAGCGCTGGGATTACAAGCGTGCACCACCACGCGCGGCCCGGATGTATTTTTTATAAGTATGTACTTTTACTGGTGCGTTGTAATGACACATCACAGCTCACTGTGTGAACAGGAACACGGTGCTTGCTGTGTTTCCCTGCGGATCCCATCCCGCTTTTGAATTCTCTATATATTCTGGAAAGTAATCTGTCGGGTACTTTTGCCTAACTTTCTCAGAGTGAATCACCCGTTGTTTACCAAGGTAGAGGGGAAAATGGTTTGAAGGAAAGGATAGTTCCCTGGTTTTCTTGAAGACTTTCCCTGAGACTCGAAGTGCCTTTCTTTGCTGAAGGCTATAGCAGATGTGCAAGTAACCTAAGACACAGTGGATTGGTTCTAAGAAACTGGAGAACATTCTGCTTCCCCACTTTCTAAGATCAGCTCCAAGTCTTATCCCAAGTGGGATGTGTTTTCTTTGTGTGACATCTAATTAATTTACACATGGATCACATCATCTGACGTAAGCGGGACTCTAAATGCTCAGGACGCATCTGATTCCATTCTCTAGAGATCTTGAGTTTTTGCCATAGTGCCCAGAGTCACGACAAAGAAGCGACTGACTTCATGGAAACACACACGCGCACGCGCGCGCACACACACACACACACAAACACACGCATGCACGCACGTTTGCTACCAAGGGCACTGACACGTTACTCTTGCAAAATGTGTACTTTAGAACAAAGGTAAATTTTAATTTTTAATAAGCAGCAAATTTAGCTAGCTATTTTTAAGTGGGCACAAAATTTTCCACCCTTTTGAATGTTATAAAAAATAGTGTAATAATTAAAGGCAAATCAGAGGCACTGATTCACAGTTAAAGATTTCTTCATTGTACTCTAGTGAAGGAAAAAAAGTCAGGCTTATCAGCACAGCCATTCCTTGTCTGCTTCTCCCCAAAAAAGTTCTGATCGGAAGACTTTTTACTATAAAACAGATTCTACTTCATTCATAATTTAAATAAATACAACTGCACAAAACTGCCTAACGACAAGGCTAAAACAGGCAGTTATGTCATATTATTTGTCCCCTTTAATTTAAAATATTATATTATGAAATGTGCTTATCAACTGATATTTCTTCCTTTGGGAAAATTAATTGCATTGGGAAAACTGGCTGGAGTACATGTGCCTAAGGAGTGAGACCTTTGTTATCAGCAACTGGCCTTTAACACTTATGCAATTAATGTTTGATGAGGAGCAGGGCTATACTCGGACCTTATTATACTCTCATCTCAATGCTTATATCAAATAGACACTGGAATATACAACATGGTCAGATAAAGAAACAATGCTACTTTCAGTTCTTAGCCATATTAGCCATGTTTATTTTGTCCAAAATACTGTAATAGATATTTTTGAACAGCACTGCAGTTAGCATTATTTATAGAAGAAACTATTCTCTATTAGCAAATTCAATTTCACTAAAAGCAAATAAATTAAATTTTCAATAATTTGGCCTTGAAATAGAAAATGCACGTGATATATGAAAACATATACGTGTTTCAAGAATCTCACTGCTGCATGTTCTGGCTGTCTGTAATAAAATATAAAGATATGGGCAGAGGCAGCATAGCAGACCAGCCCTCCAAGGATACATTTTTCTTTTTAGATACAAAACTACTTCTTTACTCCTTTCTTTCATTGCACCCATTTTTTTTAATTTGTGTGTGTGTGTGTGTGTGTGTGTGTGTGTGTGTGGTGCTGGGGTTGGAACTCAGAGCCTCCCCATGCTAAGCAAGTGATCTACCACTAATGCACATAATCACTATAATGTAGAAAGGGGCAGAAAGAAAGGAAGAAAGTATTAAGATAAAATTTTCTTCTTTTATTACAGACCATTTGCACTTAGATGTATATTTTTCCCCTCCTGAATGTCTGTGATGGCTGTTAAAAAAATAGAATAAGTAAATATTATAAGACAGCCAATTTAAATTCTCTCCCTGCAAGCTCATCTGTCGATTAGAAATACCTGCTACTGCTAATGTGATGGATTAATATTAAAACTGAGGCCGGGGCGGGTGTGGTGGCCTCATGCTTGTAATCCCCGCGCTTGGGAGGCTGAGACAGGAGGATCGCCCGGGTTCAAAGCCAGCCTCAGCTACTTAGTGAGGCTCTCAGCAACTTAGTGAGACCCTATTTCCAAATAAAATATAAAAAAAGGTCTGAGAGTATAGCCCGGAGGTAGAAAGCCTCTGGGTTCCACCCCCAGTACCACCAAAAAAAAAAAAAAAAAAAAAAAAAAAAAAAAAAACCTGATAATTTAATTTGAAAAAGCCTAGGGACCTGGAAAAAGAAAAAACAGTTCATGTAGAGGGAGGAGGGAGAAAAAAAAAAAAAGAGTAGCTAGAAAGAATGTGAATACATGTAAAACAAATTGAAATGCCTTCCTCAGAAACAGAGATCTAATTTTAAGACTATTGGGCTCAGTTATAAAGAAAAATATTAATTCAGTTTTATACATCTATGTTTTTAACATGTTAAGCATTTTTTCATTTGACTATACTTTGCCTTTGTTAAAACTAAAATCGCCAAGTCATTTAAATAGGAAAACATTCAAACTCTCTTGCAATTCAGGGACTTTTCCTTCCAGTAAGATGTCGATTAGAAGCATGGGTCTTGATCTTTGACCCAGGGAGTCAATAAATGAATGGCCCATGGAGCTTTCATACGACATACTGGCTGCTACATCTGAACCAGGAAGGAGGATACTGAGTTCTCTTTCCTTCCTTCACTGCCTTGCACCCCATATGTGATCCAACACTGTATACCTTCATGCTTACCTCCCAGTGCATTTCATTTATACACGACACTGCATGGACCCTGTTTTTCCTTGATCTTCATCTCTCTTCACTGCCTCTTTTTGTTACTTCTGGTTCAAATCACACAATTATCATGCTGTAAAGGCTTTACTCATTTGTCCTGCAAATAAAAGATTTCCTAGGCGGTGAGAGCTAAGTAGGTAGGTAGATAAATAATTGCTGCATATGAAGGTTGGTAGATTATAAACGTCATGTAAGCAGAAAGTATTCATATCTTTCCTAAGTTATTGCTGTTACATGTACTAATTCCCCCCCCCCACCGAATGATTATATTCTGTTGTTAAAATTATACTAGGGTGGGCATGTTATAGGAGCTGCCTAAAAGGGCTTGTCAAGACAGCTGACAGTAAAATGTTTGTAGGGATTCATACTCCAATTCTTTTGTTATTAAGTTGATCTAACATTGGGGTGAAGCCTAAGGATCCAGAAATCAGACAACTTGGATTCTAATCTCAAACCATTTACTGAGTATTTCTGGGCAAGTTATTTATTCTTTCCAAGCTGTAGCGGAGGCAGTAATAACACTTTCCACAAAGTGGTATTCCCAAAACAATTTAGTAAGTGCCCAACACATGGAGAAGTGTTTGGAAAATTATTACAATCTGTCTTTTGGCACAAAAATTAAAAATGAGAACATGTCAGATTAAAGAAAATATCCTAGGGAGAGAAAAGAATGAGAGAAAAATGATTCATTTTTATTATCTATCCTTTGATTTTTTTTTTTTTTTTTTTTTTTTTTTTGGTGGTACTGGAGTTTCTGGAAGCCCTTCTACCTCCAGGCTACACTCCCAGACCTATTTTTATATTTTTATTTGGAAACAGGGTCTCTTAAGCCAGTGCAACTGGCTTCGAACCTGTGGGATCCTCCTGTTTCCGCCTCCCAAGCGTGGGGATTACAAGCGTGCGCCACTGCGCCCGGCTATCTATCCTTTGATTTTAATATATGACATCTTTAAATTCAGTTATCTGGGAGAAGGATTACATTACAGGCTGCTCTTTAATCATTATTTTCCCTGCAAAATTCACAAAAAGTAAAGTTCCATTCAGTTAGCATTAAAACTGACTGCTGTATGACATGAAGAAGAAAATATATTTACCACTGTGGATCAAACTTTTACATTTTACAGTAGTATCACAAATCACATATGCCCAACCCTTGGTATAGCAAATGTCCATCCTTACCCCGTAACCTTGGGTTTGTATTCACATCTGATACCCCTTATTAGACTCCAAACATTTTGTTTTGTGTTGCTGTAAGCAACCCAAAGCTTTGGGTAAATACTTATTAAGTGAATAAATAAAAATATTTTCTTCCTCATATAATTCACTTTCACAAATTCCTAATCTAAAAGTAATTTAAATGCTCTTATTTGTGAATAATTTTTGCCTTGGACCTTTTTGCCTCATTGTCGTGGAGCTGGGACCTTGTATTCCACGGGGATGAATGGTGAGCTCAGAATACAATTATCATATGACTAATACGAAGTCATATGACCATGACTTTCACTGAGCATACTAATGGACTTTACACAGCTTTCCATGTCTTACATTTGCTTAAGCCCAAGAAAACAATTTTGTTTTAACTGTCTTAGGCAGTAGTGGTTTTTTTCCACTTTAAATTATCCTCTTTATTTTGTTATTATATTTAAAAATATTGAAAGTTATGTTTGGGATAGAAGTTGTACATTCTTTTGCTGTGTATTTAAAGAACACGTTTTGAGGTTTTTCTAATACAAAAGTCAACATGTACAGTACTTGATATGTGCCAAGAACATAACAGCAGTCACATGATGGAATTTGACACCTTTAGAGTTGTATAACATAATGGTAATTATGTTGTACAATAGCAACTCGTATAATGCTAACTTTTTAAAATAATAACATTTTAAGTTAATATAATTTTAAAGCATAACTGAAGTTGATTCAAATCTAATTTTATACTTTTTCATAGAATCCCAAGAATGTTAATTAAGTGTTCATATTAAATATCTTACTTAACCTCTTTTAAGCCTCATCTTCTCTTTCATAAAATGTAAAGAATAATACTTATTCAAATAAATATTGTAAGGACTAAAAAGACAATATATACAAAATTATCTCTGTGGTGGGTGGCATATAAACACTAAATAATTATTGCACATTTTTGTAATATTCATTTTTCTAAGTACATTTTTATTAATTAACTATAATCAGGCATCTTTTGCACAAGGTAGAATTTGTTGCTAAAAATCTTCAATGAAAGTTAATGTATTATTTTTTTTCTTTTTTGTGTGGTACTGGGAATTGAACCTAGGGACATTCTACCTCCGAGCTACACGGCCAGTCCTATTTTTTATTCTTCATTTTAAAACAAGGCCTCACTAAGTTGCAGAGAGCCTCACTAAGTAGATGAGGCTGTCCCTGAACCTGGATCCTCCTGTTTCAGCCTCCCAAGTACTGGGATTACAAACTGTGCCATTATGCCTGGCTCTAATATATTATTTTCTAAACATTAATTGCCAACCTATATTTAACAAATATCTATTCCATCTAACATTCATATGGCACTTGACTTTCTGAATTATCAGAGCAAAAACTGGAAATGAGGCATATCATTAAAGAATAGGAAAAAGAAGATGAATGTTGCAGGAGAGGTTTCAGACAAATGGTCACAAGCATAAGCTAAGAGAGGACGATGCTCATAGATTAAGCTACAGAGAAAGGGGGTATGAAGGATTGGAGGTGAAACTGGAATACCTATTGATTTGGGGGTGGGACATTCTAGGACACTAATACTGTGAACAAAAGCAAAGAGGTACAGAACTACATGGCACTTGAGGAGTGTCACTTAGGAGCTAGCTTTTGAAGAGACTTAAAAGAAAGCCAGGGGGAGCCTTGGATACCAGGCTCTGTTTTGTTAACACTGGAATGTGTTTATGCAAAGAGGTGGCAAGAGCAGCCTAAGCTTTAAAAGGATTAGGATCACGCATATAGGGAGATCCTAGAGTCTCTCAATAAATTCTGTGAGAGGATGAGGTAGAGATGCAGGGGCTTAGGTATGAATATAATCAACATGAAGATATTGGGATGACAAGTATCACAACACATTAAGGAAGTGGAAGGGAGCAAGAGAAAGGATGCCCTTACCTGCCTGAGAGGAGAATGTCATTACCAACAAAGAGAGACGCAGAAACACAGAGGTGTGTTTGTCAGGTAGATGGGATTTTCTTTGGTATACACGTTACATCGAAATCTTGGAAAAGAATGAGAGAACAGAGAAGAGTTCAGGCATGAAACTGGACATTTATGTGTAGAATTTGGCAGAATGATAAGGACTGGAAATATAAATAACTTTCCACAGGGTTGATGGTGAATACAGATAGCAGTGGAAATTATATAAGGAATTTCATTATATACGATGCAAGATACTTAGTGTTCTTTACTTTTGGTGCTGGGTGAGTTAAGCTCTTTTCAAATGAGAGATGTCTCCTCTGTCTTGCTAGACTAATGTTTCTCAATGTGGGTTCCATTTATTACCTGCTAGTAATGGCCGATTTGGTACTTTCTACCTTCTACCTATTCATGAAAAGTCCAGAAAGTAAGCACAAGCATTTCAAAACCTTTGTAAAAACTGACAACCAATCGACTCTGATAATAAATTACTCGAATTCATATTTTTGTATCTTCTTCTGATTTTATTTTCTTATTAATTTATTTTATTATATTTTAAAGTATTTGTCTACAGTGAATTGGAAGAATTTTTTAAGTGATTTAACACTACAGACACTTTGAGACACATTGAGTAGACTTTACTAAATAACTGACCCCACTGACCAAGAGATTCAGGACACTTAGATGAGGAGACAACCAAGTGATTATATTACTCTCTTTATAATATGGGAATAAAGAATGGGCAAATAGCATCCTTTGATTAAACATGAGATTTTCTATGCTGGTCATATAATCTGGACTTGAGGATGTGCTCAATTTACAGTGCCTTTGAGAGGTGTGGCCTGGGAGATAAAGCTTGCGGCCAAAAATTCACTGTTACAAAGGACAGAGTTGCTATTCCTTATTCTTGCCTTCATTAGAACTGACATTGTCAGGCGTGGCCTACCAGAGTAGTCATAGTTCATTCTAAGCACTCAGTGGCAGTTTCTCTCATGAAGCATAATCCACAGACAGACCTTGACAGGAAATTTTTAAACATGGCATGCTCTCTTTTCCCGTTACCCCTCTATAGTCCTTGTTTGGGACGAGTCCCTTGCTTAAAACTAATAGATTGTTGCAATTTATTAATCCTTCTGCATCTCACAGGAAGGAATCATGTCATGAAGAGAAGGGGTCAGGAACCTCATGCCACATGAGGGGATTTCTACATAGCTTAGATTTAATTCGTATTTAAAGCTCAGATTCTGCCAAAATGGTAGAAAACAAACTCAGTTATCTGGGATCGCTTCCTTCTTTATGTTAGTTTGGAGCCTTATTCTGCTGGGTTTCCATGGCTCTAGGATAGTAAGTGATGGGGAAGAAACTCTCTGTTATTTGATGGCCTCATCTTGCTGGAAAATGGAAATCTCTATGTCTTTTTGTCCTTCTTGACAAGCCAGGCCTCCTGCACACGCTGGCCAAGGTCCTCTGTGATAGGAGTCTCTCCCCCTGGTTTCTGCGGTGTTCCTGGTGGCCCCTTACATCACTGCACTGCTGTCTCTGTTTTCTGAAGCAATAACAAAAAATACCTTTGGATTTCTCAAAATGGGAAGATACAAAGAAAAATAATCAGTTAAATTTAAGAATAATCCCTCATATATTCTTCAGATAAAGGAAGCACATTCTTCACTCCTGTGTGCAAGGCAGATATTTATTTCATTTAACAACATCCAAACCACATTTTTGGGTAGGCATAGTTTTACAACCCATAGGCGACAGTTTCCAGAATAACCTGAACATTTTATGATCTTACAAGAAGCATAGTAGTTTCATTTCTAAGTTAATTCTAGAAAGCTATAATTTTAGAATATGAAATATATTTTAAAGAAGTGAGTGATATATTCTCAAGAAAAGATCTACTTCATCCAGACTTTTATTTTATTTATTAATCTTTGTAAGCATATTTACTGGTTGATATGAGCATTGTTCAAATATATAGTATTCTACAAATATTTGAAATAACAGCTGGCAATTCATTGCCCACTAGGAACTAAATACTGCATACATGTTTTATACATTTTGATGAATTTCCCAAACAAATACACAAGATAGGAAATTTATTTCCATTTTACAGATGAATAAATTGAGGTTCAGAAAGGATAAGAAAGTATGCAATTCTACATAGCCACTATGTGAAAAGTATGAAATTCAGTTCCAGGCAGTCAGTTGATATCATCCACACATATGTATAAGTAAATGTTCTAAGTTTTCTGTTTTTTCTGTTGTTGTTGTTTTTGAGGTACTGTGGATTAAACCCAAAGGTATTCTACCTCCGAGCTACCCTTAGCCCTATTTTTTAATTCTTTATTTTTGAAACAGAGTCTCACTAAGTTACGGAGTGCCTCACGAAATAGCTGAAGCTGGCCATGAACCCAACATCCTCCTGTCTTAGCCTCCCAAGTACTGGGATTATAAGTGTGCTCCACCACTCCTGGCTTAAGCAAGTGTTCTTAATGAATTGTTTAAGATGGTAATGAGGCTTAAAATTTGCTTCTAAAGTAAGGGTTTTTTTCTGTAAAAGAAAACTGATTCTAAAGAATTATTTTCTTTCCAATAAAAAACTAAAAAAATAAGAAAAATCATGTAAGTCATTTAAAATTATTTTCCTCAAAATAATAGCCCAATTAGTACTGATAAGGAAACAAATACCAGTTGTCATAGTCAAGACTTTATACAAATAAACCATTCATTTTGTCAAGTCACTTCCAGTTCATTATATAATTGTTTCTTATTATTTTGTGTATGTTTAATGCCAAATCAAATAGTTTCTTATTATTTTGTGTATATTTAATGCCAAATAAAATATTTTATTCTAAAAAAACAGATAATGAGAAAGCATTGTCTTACTAGGAAAAAAAAATGGAGAAGCAATTAAATGTGGCACTTTCTAAAGGAAGGCTATCCCTCTTCATTAGCAATTTTTGTGTGTGTGTGGTACTGGGGTTCCTGGAAGCCCTTCTACCTCCGGGCTTCACTCCCAGACCTATTTTTACATTTTTATTTGGAAACAGGGTCTCTTAAGCCATCCTCCTGTCTCTGCCTCCAAGCGCAGGGATTACAAGCCTGGGCCACCACACCCGGCTTCATTAGCATTTTCTTAATTAGAGTTTTCACTTAAAGGTTTAGAAGAAGCATCATAATTAAATACTGACAACTGTAATCCTTGTCAGCACTAATCTTTGTGTTTATCTAATGAGTATATTTTTTTGACACAACATTGAATATTTTAGATCTTTTTTTTACTATTGACTTCTAAAATAAATAATTTTAAGGATCTAAAGGGTGAGAAATTTTTATTTTAAAGATTTATTAAAGTGGAGATTTTAAAATTAGTCATTGACTTCAAAACCTTACAATAAAATTTACTTAATAACATGTCAAAATTACATTCAAAATCATGTAATAGTTGAGTGTGGTGGTACACACTTGTAATCCCAGCATTTGGGAGGCTGAGTCAGAAGGATCGCAGTTCTTGGACAGCCTCAGCTACTTAGTGAGGCCTTTGCAACTCAGTGAGAGCCTGTTTCAAAATAAGGAATAAAACATTAGGACTGCAGGTGTCGCTCGGAGGTAGAATGATCCTGGGTTCCATTCCCAGTATTGAAAAAAAAAAAAAATCATGGAATCCTATAAAGCTGTAAAAAATTATTGATGGCAATTACTGAATTTTAATTTTTACAAACATGCATCTTAACTACCCTAACAGTGACCTCACATATGCACACTGTATAGTTTGTTGCCATGATGTCACCATTCTACAATAGTTGTCTTTCTGTCCCTATTACTTTTACTGACTCCACTAAAATTTTAATTTTGATCCTTTTGTATTTTTTTCTTGATCTTGTAATGGAGTGTAACCATTTAGCTTTTTTATTTTTTTAAATGCATTTAACTTTTTTTATTTTTTATTTTTTGAGGTACCGGGATGGAATCCAGGGGCATTCTACATCTGAGCTACACCCCCATCCCTATCTTTTATTATTTATTTTGAAACAGGGTGGTACTATGCCTAAGCCTGCCCTGCCTACCCAAGAGAATATATGTTTGTTTTACTTCTTTCTTTTATTTATTATTATTATTATTGTTGTTGTTGTTGTTGTTGTTGTTATTTATTATTATTATTATTATTATTATTATTATTATTATTATTATTATTTTGGTGGTACTGGGGGTGGAACCCAGGAGCTTTTCTACCTCCAGGCTATACTCCCAGACCTATTTTATATTTTACTTGGAAACAGGGTCTCACTAAGTTGCTGAGAGCCTCAGTAAGTAGCTGAGGCTGGCTTTGAACCTGTCCCATCCTCCTGTCTCAGCCTCCCAAGCACTGGGATTACAAGTGTGCGCCACCATGCCCAGCTACTTCTTCCTTTTATTAAATTCTCACTGATCCAAATAGGTCTCCATATGAATGGAGAAATTGTTTGATGAAATGTGTATTGCCTTTTAAAAAGATGTAAAGAAGGAATCTAAAAAGAAAAAATACTTTGGTAAAGAAACTATAAAATGAATTCAGAACATAGAATATTCTTCAAGATAACTGACTTCCTCTCTTTTAAATTGTCCACAGGATTAAGGACTTACGGCAAATGTGAAAGAAGTGGGGTTTTTTTTAGATTAAAATAAACTAAGAAGACCTATAAACAGTTTAAAATGTTCAGACAGAATTCTAGTTTAAAAATATAGTTGTAAAAGACAGTAGAGACAATTAGATTTTAAATGCTCTTTTAGAAAGTGAATTTTGAAGTAGCTACATGTAGAATGACATTTTAAACTTTCTTTCAAATAATTTAAAATAAAATACATGTCAATAAATGAAATGTGGCAAAATGTTAACCACAGTTAAGTCTAAGTGATAGGTATAATTGATATTTGTACAAAATTTTCAACTCTTCTCTGTGCTTAAAGGTGCTATAGGAAAACGTTAGAAAGACTATTTTACATAATTATTAAATAAATAGAAATTAAACACTTCTCAATAGAAATGTTTAATCTTTTATTTGTATCAGAAATTTCATAAATAAGAAATAATTTTTTTTCAGTACTGGGGATGAAAACCCAGGGGCATTCTATCTCCGAGCTACACCCCCAGGCCTATTTTTATTCTTTATTTTGAAACAGGATCTCAGTTAGGCGTGGTGGCGCACACTTATAATCCCAGCATTCGGGAGGCTGAGACCAGAGGATTGCGGTTCGCAGACAGCCTCGGCTACTTAGTGAGGCCCTGCGCAACTTAGTGAGATCCTGTTTCAAAATAAAGAATAAAAAATAGGACAGGGGGTATAGCTCAGAGATCAAATGCCTCTGGGTTCCATCTCCAGACCCGCAAAAAAAAAAAAAAAAAAAAAAAAACAAGAAAAGAAAAGAAACAGGCTCTCACTGAGTTGCAGAGGGCCTCACTAAATAGCTAAGGATGTCAGCAAACTGCCTCCAGGTCTGGTCACAGCCTACCGAATGCTGGGATTACAAGCATGAACCACCACTGCTGGCAATAATCTAAATTTTTAGATGATGAACATTTAAATAATGAACTAGATGGTTGTCGGGGCCCACTTGGCTGGACCGAGATGGCACCCAGGCTTGTTGCCAGTGTGGACTCAAGATGGCACCTAGGCTTGCAGCCAAGTCACGAGGCTCACGAGGCTGGCGGTGCCCTAAGCCTGCGCAGTGAGCCCTATCAGGTGCCCTATGGATGATCAGTGACGCAGCGCCTCATGCTACCACCAGCCCGCCTATGAGAGGGTTAGAAATGCGCATGCCCTAGCTGTGGGAAGCTTGGGGTTGGTGGAGTGATGAGGGAGGGGTTATGAGACTGATATATATTTGCCTGCTGTGCGCATTGGCACCAGAAGCAGCAGCAGCAGCAGCAGCAGCAGCATTATTATTATTGAGAAGGAGCATTAAAAGAGGAAGTAGCTTCATCAACAGAGTCGGCGTTCGTTTGTTCCTTCCCTAGGCTCTGCTGGTCAGAGCCTTAGGGACACGATAGATGGTCATGAATAAATTCTTTCCTTTTTTAGGTTGTTTCCTAAAATTTAATGTTCCAAATACCATATCTCTATCCTTCTTTAAAAAAAAAATTGGTATTGGTGGATTCCTTTTGTAGAATTTCAAGTTTCAGAGAAGAAACAATTATTGGGGGAAGAAAGGGGAAGTGGAAATCATGATGGGTCCTAGAGCAAGAGAAGTGAGTATTTTTTAATTTTGTGAACAGGGAATAGGAATGGTGCGAGAAAGAAGAAAGAAAAGATCCTGTGCTCATCGTCCACACCTCTGCAGTCAAAGTCTGCTCATCCCCGTGTAGTTTAGTATCAGCACAAAGAACCAGAATAAGTTTTAAAATGAAGACTCTATTATCTATTATCTTATCTGTGAAAGAATACATGAGTCTTATTTTTGGCTAAGTATGGTTGTTAGTTTATGTGGCCTGCCGCAGTGATCATCATGTCTGTACCCTGAGGGCTGGGTTAATGGGTTAATGAAGAGGGGCTTGGCTAATAATGTGGAGAGGCAGCTCCCCATGGCCTTTCACACTCTTGTATATTTTTGCTGGTTCTTTATTGGGGCCATTTCTCAGGGTTGTGTTTTAAATGAACACCCTTAAAAGATGGGGGATAAAATCGAGGCTGGCTGCAGGCCGCTACAGAAGGCTGGCTGCCCACTCTCAGTGTTTGTTTCCCGTTTTGTTTTTTGCTTTTTGGGGTTTGTTTCATAGCCTAGTCCATTGCACCAAATACCCACGTGGGCACTGAGGTCCAGGGAATACACAGATTCTGACACTCTGGCTACTGGCATAAGTAATAGCCTTTCATCTCTGATCCCAGACTCTTGTACTTTAAGCATCTACAAAACTCCTTCATAGTACCAGTCAGTCAACACAATGGTTTCAAAGAATTATGTGATAGAAAATGTTTATGACATATATGTTATAAAACTTAAGCCATCTTTTTATGCAAAGCATGACAATAGCTAAAACTGTTAGGCAAAAATTCTATTGTGAAAACATGCAATCTCTTACCATAGGAGAAGGGAATAATACTCACACAATGAGATACTTGGTGGTGAATAATCACTTTGTTATCTGGGCCATCCATTTCCCAAAAAGGACAGAATTATGAGCTGTGTATAGTGGTGCACTCCTATAGTTATAGTACTTGGGAGGCTGTGACAAGAGGATCACAGTTTCAAGACCAGCCTTAGTAACTCGAGAAGGCTTTCATCAACTTAGGAAGAGATCCTGTTTCAAAATTTAAAAAAAAAAAATTAAGGCTGGGGATATAGTTCAGACATAGAATACCCCCCTGGGTTCTATCCCCACTATCAATAATAAAAACAGAATTATGATCAAATCCTAAGATACATCTAAATAATAATTTTTTGAGTAGGAAACTGAACTCAAGTGTATTCTTCCACACTTGAGGCAGAGGGTGGGTTAGTTTTCAGCATTTTCAAATTTCCATACAACACAACCTGGTGAGAGGTCCTGGGGAACAGAGGTCAGTAACAATTGCAGATCTTTGCTGGTGGCCTTTCACAAACCTTTCATTTTCTTTCAATACTTTTTTCTATAAATAATAATGGCATTTCAGGCCCTCAACTTGCTGTTTTGTGATGTGTCTGTCACCTCCCATCTTGAACTGTGTCCTTCTCACTGAAAGAGATAGTCGTTAGGATAACCTCCTTACCTGCATCCCCTTCTGAGGCTCTCTGGACCATGGTCTCTGCAGAAGGATGCAGCCCAGGATGTTTCTCAAACACAGAGCAAGGAGGCTCTTTTCGTTTAGCAGATCAGAGCCAACATGGGAACTGAAGAAGGCAGTCATTCTATTATCTGGCCAGGAAGTGGGAAACTGCCAAGATGGGATATAAGTATAATGAGTATGCTTCTCATGAGAATGTTCATGGAAGGTGAGAGTCAGCAGGCATCCCTGTTGTAGTGCTGTTGTCAAGTGTAAATGAAATTTGCGTAGTAGAGTGCTTGACTGAGATATAGGAACTTAATAAATGTTAGGAAATGATTGTGAATATTATTGTTAATAGTTGTAGCTGAAGGACACTTTGAAAGAAGGTGAAGAACAGAGTCCACAAGGTAAGTTGACCATAATAACCAAAAACTTGAAAGATGAGGGCAGAACAAAATATGAGATGGAGGATGAGATGCTGAAGAAGCAATAACAAAGGTCTCAGTCATCTTAATAACCATGGCTCCTTCGCTGTCTTCCACAAACTGATGCTGAAAGAAGGGTGAGATGATGCCTTATTGCCAGAGAGGATGAATGACTGTCATGCCATCAAAATTCCAGAGCCAGGTGATGTGGTACACACCTGTAATCCTAGTATTTAGGAGGCTGAGACAGGAGGATCGCAGGTTTAAGGACCGCTTCAGCAACTTAGTGAGACCTTCAGCAACTTAGCAAGACTTTGTTTCAAAACAACAACAAAAGGGATGGGGATTTAATTCAGAGGTAGAATGTCCCTGGGTTCAACCCCCAGTACCAAAAAACAAAAGCAACAACAACAAAAACCTCCAAAAAATTCAGTTCTCAAAAGCCTGCCATTTCTGTTCCTCCTTTTTGGCTAGCATTTCCCTGTGGGACCCAAATTCTTGTTTTTCTATTTCAGTAATCCCCACATAATGAAATCTTTTCATCACCATAACTGTTACTTATCACTATTACTTATCCTACTACTTATCCTATTACTTATCGCTAAGTGTACTGGAGTAAGGCTCACTGCTTGTCACCAAAAAGAATAAACTGACCCACATTTTTCTCCAAACTAACATCTTCTCAAGTTCCCCTTCTCTTGCTGGACGGGTATGGTTTATCCACTCTCCCAGCATTCTGCCATCTGGAGGTCTGATGATTAATTTTGCCAGTCATATTCATCAATGTGAATGAGCTAAAAGATGTTCGGATAGCTGAAAAAAACATTATTTCTGGATGTGTCTGAGAGAATATTTTTGGAAGAGATTGGTGGACTAAGAAGATCTGCTCTTACCAGTGTGTGAAGTGATCCATCCATTGAGGGCCTGGATAGGAGAGAGAAAATGCAGAGTAAGGGCTCATGCCGTTACTTCTGGAGCAGGGGCATCCATCTCTTCTGCCCTCAGATACTGGGGTACCTGGATCTTGGCCCTCATACTCTAAGACTTACACCAGCAGCATCCCACATCCCACTTCTGAATTCTCAGGCCATTGAATCTAGACTGGGATTTACACCATCAAGTTACATAATCAACTTCCCTGGTTCCAGGCCTTCCCTGGTTCCAAAACTGAATTATACTACTGGCTTTCTTGGTTCTCCAGCTTGAATATGGCAGGTTGTGAGACTCAATCCCAGCCTCCATAATTGCTCAAGTGGATTCCCATTATAAACCTCTTGCTATTTGTTTACATATATATCCAGTTTGCTCCATTTTCTTGGGAAACTCTACTAATACAGGGGGGATTAAGAAAGGCTTGCTCTTTATATTTGGGTAATGTATGACCTTTCAAAAGTTTTATTATTGCATTGAAATTATACACCATATTGAGAGTCATTGTGACAGAAACACACAGGCACACAGACAGCTCTTGGTGTATTCTCCTCCACATCCTGCCCCTCTTCTCCCTCCTCCCTCCCTTCACTTGTTGGAGAAATTGGCAGGCATATCTTCACATATTGTCATAGTAGTATTTGAATTGTTTCCTTCTTTAGCCATCCCTGCCTCTTTCCCTCCCGAAATCCCTCCGCCAATCCCCTTCTACTACTCTGTAGATCTCTCCATGTTTATTTAAAGTCCCTTATATTTCTATTCTCTTTGGGGTTTGAGCTAATTTTTTACTTTATTATCAAGGTTTGTTGAGGAATAGAGTGGAATTTTATTGTGGTAAAGTTGTTCTGTGTGTCAATTACAAAAGTTGACCACAGTTGCTAACTGTAATCCTTAGGACAGGCAACAATACAGCTGGGGTTGATTGTACTACCTAACAGCAGCCGATGATGTCTCTCTTTCCCACCCCACACTTAGTGGCCTCACAGTGGTAGTGTGAGATCAGCCATGGGAGGGAGCATGGACGCCTACAGGTCTGCAAACACCTCATGTCAGGGCTTTTGTTTCTTCCAGAGAGTTGGCTTAGCAACACACTGCTGCTAATAAGACGTATGTTGACTTCCAGAGCCATCCTGGATATGTCAGGCAGATTGAAACTAAAGGATGTTTTCACAAAAACCATTGGGGTTACTGAATATGGTTCTGTTGTATGAACATTCAAAATAGACATTTGGGAGCCTGCACCCAGGAATCACCCAGTACCAGGTCTCTGCCTAGTGGTTTTCAATGTTTGATTGCTGGTTTGTTTCTTCCTTCTACAACTCCCACCAGAGGATGTGGTTTCACTGAGCAGTTACAATTACCGTACTTACATCCTTACTCTCCACACAGCAAGAGTAAATGGCTGTGAGTGAAAGGGATGGCCTGAAAATAGTCTATTTCATAATGCAAATCACTGGTAAAATTAGTCCTATGTTTGAAGAATCACACCTCTCAACTGATAGCAGAGTTAAGGAACATGGTTTTAGATTATATATGGGTGAGAAGAAATTCTACTCTGGATGACTACATTGCAATATTTTTTGTCTCCAAGATCTATTTAGCCAAAAGTTGGAAAAAGAAAAACCAAACATAGAACAACAGAACATTCTATAGAACACCTTAGCACACAATACTTTTTTTCATTCTTATAATAAATAACATGTATTTTTTATCTTTATTACAATCTGTGCTTAATGGAAATATGTCTCTTCTACTCCAGAGCTCATAATATTTGTCAGTTCAAGGTCAATATTAAATTCAGTTTATTTAAGATTAGAATGTTTATCTTTACTACTTAGTGTATTTCAGTTGTTGTTCATTTGGTTAATACACTCTGAGTTTAGCTGGTGTGTGTGTGTGTGTGTGTGTGTGTGTGTGTGTGTGTGTGTTCAATATACTTCTGGTTCATATATTTGCTGTTCCTGTTAGAAAACTGTTTTTGCCCCACAGTGACCATGAAGCAGAATACCAAATCTACTTTTCCAAACATAAAGAAGTAATGGATAATTCTTGCATTAAATCAAGTAAAGATTTCCTTGGAAGTATAATGATTATTAACATCACACACATTTCACTATAAAAATTTACTCAATTCTACTTCTAAAAATGATAGACCAGATTGTTTTAGATCAACAGCCAGCTGAGAGAAACTAGAAAGGCTGAATAAAAATTTTTAAAATGCCCCCAGAAGTTAAAGTGAACTGGAAATAAACCAGCTCTGCAGAGACTGAAACCCAGTTTCAAATCTCCTCAGCTCTTGATTGGATTAAGGTGGCCTGGGATTGTCAGGGTCCCCAGCTCAGTCTGCTATAAGAAGCAAATGTAATCCTCTATGAATTTAAGTTGCAAGCACCAACTATATATTGTTTACCAAGGACACCATTTCAATATAAGAACATGGAAATGTTTAAAAATCAATGTGTGGGCAAAGTGCTTGTAGATGTGAATATTCTAAATAAAATAAAGCTGGTATAGCCTTTATAATATCAGATCAAGTATTATTTAATAAAAACATTAGAAATCACAGGGTCATTTCATGAACATAAAAGGGTCAATCCATAAGAGGATATAAAACTTCTAAATTTATAAGCATTAATAACATATAATAAAACTATATAAAGATATGTCTATTTGACATATTTTAAACCTGGAACAGGTCACATCTGCTGCTAAGGTTTTCTCTACAGATGCAGGGGGGGAATATGTTCTTATGCTGTTTATCTAACTGTAGCAGCTGAGATCAAATAGAAAAATATAGGAATCACAAAACATAGGGAGGAGACCCTTTTATTAACCCAGATATAAACTTGTACAATAGTGAAAAACCCACTTTACAAAACAAAACAAAAAATTAAAAATGGCATTGCAGATATTGAAGAAGAGATGGTTCCTATGGGCTGGTTGTCTGTCTCTACCAAAATTTTTATGTTAAATTTCTAACCCCCAATATTTTTGTATTTTGAACGGGGGCCTTTGGGAAGTAATTGGGCTTAGTTTAGGACCTTTCAAGCCAAGATGAAGGCCCTTCCTCACCAAGAATCTAATCAACTGGCATCTTGGTCTTGGCTCCAGAGCTATGAGAAATAAAGGTTTGTTGTTTTGTTTTGTTTTTGTAGAACTGGGGGTGGAACCCAATAAAAGTCTATTTTTAAGCTACTTGGTATGTGATGTTTTGCGATAGCAGCCGGAGCTAACAGAATGGTCTTTTCAATAAATGATTTCGACTTAACCGTGCGTATCCTTCAAGATGAAAATAAACTTAATTATCTATGTGATACTGTGTATGTGTGCACATACATACACAGCGGTTTCAAGTACATTGTAGAATTAATAAAAAAAGGTAAAACAATGAAACATGAGAAAAAACTTAGGATGTGATTCATGCCTTGAGATATAAAGATCTCTTTGCTAACAGGATAATATATAATCAGTAACAAAAAAATGAAAGATTTATAAATTACTGTATTAAATAAGAACTTCAGCTAATTCAGAGAGCCATATACATAAAGATTGTGAATTAGCCCAAGCAAGCTTTGTAAGGCCAGCTGGCCCTGGTAATTGTAATTTAGTGCTAGAAATAAAGTGCTTTAGAATTTGGTTTTGAATTGAATTTAGTTTCTGTTCTGCCTTTATTTATTATCTCCATAAAACTTTTGAAGTAAAAAACTTAAATATTTCCAGATTAAGGCTTAAAAGACCACAGATAAAAAGATCATCGGGCTTGGGAGGTGGAGACAGGAGGATCACGGAGGTTCAAAGCCAGCCTCGCTAGCTTAAGAGACCCTGTTTCCAAATATAAAAAAGTATGAAATAGGTCTGGGAGTGTAGCCCGGAGGTAGAAGGGCTTCCAGGAACCCCAGTTCCACCAAAAAAAAAAAAAAAAAAAAGATCATCTTCACCTCGGAGACTTGATAATAATCTTAATCATTTGAGTAATTATCCAGATACAGCATTATATTTCAATTTTTGCTAATTTAAAAAGGGCAAATCTTAGAAGATTTCTTATTTATTTCCACAAATTAAGTGATCTGTGTTGAAAAACACGTGTTCAAAATCATAAATTGCACAATTTTTCTTAATCTAAGATGCTACTGATTCAAAGACTCACTATTGTTTTACTTTTCACTACAAAGAAAAACATGTCACCAGTTATTACACAGTGTTTTCTTATTGTTTATAACTTCAACTTTATTTTCATTGTGGTAGATTATTTAGATGTAATCAGACTTTTTAAATAATAAATTATTTTAAGCCAATATAAAAGAAAAATATACTAGATTAATTCCTAAAAGTTATTAAGATGCAAAGACTATTATCGATCTCTTTTCTGCATAGCATTGTTAAGGCCTTTGTTTTCCCACACAGTATTTCCTATCATGTTAAAACACGGGTAAGACAGCATTTTATCAAGAATCCATTGAGGAACAAAGAGCTCTGGGTGCTGCGTTCCTCAGCGGCTTTGTAGTTACTCAGAGCCAGGATACACTTGACACTTGCTTAAGAAATGTGAATGAAGACATCCCCGGCCCGCTGCGCAGCCATCAGTAAAGAGTGAGGCATGCGCAGTGGAGCATGCTCGGATTCCTTCCGAGACACTGAATATTATTCTGAAAGCGGGAAGGTGATATTTTTAAAAATTGTAGTAACCATACATACCATAAAATTTAGCATTTTAGCCATTTCTAAGTGTACAATTCAGTGACATTAAGAACATTCCCATTGCTGCAAAGCCATCATCATTGTTCATCTCCAGAACTTTTTCCTCATGCCAGAAACTCTACACGCATTACCAACTCCCCATCTCTCCTATCTCCAGCCCCAGTGACCACCACTGTTTTCTGTATCAACAAATTTCTCTATTCCAGATACCTCCTTTAAGTGTAGCCAAACAATATTTGCCCTTTTATATCTGCCTTATATCACTTAGCATTATGGTTTTAAGGTTTGTCCTATCGCAGCATGAATCCAACTCTTACTCTTTTTTAGATATGAATTATTATTAATATTCCATTGTGTGCAGAATACATTTTGTATGCCCATTAATCCCTTGATGAATATTTGAATATTTTCCCTCATTTAGCTGTTGTGAATAGTGCTGCTATGAACACTGCTCTTTTCAATTTTTTGGATATGTACCCAAAAGTGACATTGCTAGATCATATGATAATTCTGTGCTTAACTTTTTGAAGAGCTGCCAAACTGGTTTTCCATGGTAGCTAGACCACTTTGCATTCTCCATGGTAAAGCACAAGGGGTTTGATTTCTCTGAAATTTTGCCAACACTTGTTTTCATTCTTCTTTTTTTATTTGTTTGTTTGTTTGTTTGTTTGTTTGTTTAAATAGCCACTCTAATAAGTACAAAGTAAGGGTCCTATCTTTTTATGTTGTATTAGAAGTACGTCATGATTACAACTCAGCTAAACCCTGTCCTTGTGAGCAGCTAGGCAGATACTTTTGGGGACAATCAGCTATGCTTGTAGGAGGTCTGACAGAACTGCTGTCCCTTTTAATGTTTCTTCAGTTTTGTTTGCAATGACTTTATAAAACATCACAAGCCAGGTGTGGTGGTGCCGCACGCTTGTAATTCCAGTACGTGGGAGGCTGAGATGGGAGGCTCACAGATTCATGGCCAGCCTCAGGTCCTCAGTGAAGACCTCAACAACTCAGTGAAACCTTAAAATAAAAAATTAACAAATAAATAAAATAGAACTGGGGTGTATCCCAGAGACAGAATGCCCATGGGTTCAATCCTCAGCACCGAAAAACAAAACAAACCAATAATAACAACAAAATCACCATTGGGAATAACGAGAATCAACTGTTTTACCTGTATCATTGCTTATATCTATGAGACACTACAGTATAAGGTCTTCATAAATCTTTTACTTAACTTCCAAACCTTTATTAGAATATCCCAAACATACAGTTTCAGAATACTAGGCCTGGTAGATAGAACACATTGTGTCCTTAGCAGTAAGTCTAAAGTAAAATAGAAGCACAGACTAGGGGCCAGTGCTCACTGTCTTGTGTTTACACTCGTTGTTACTTGTCAGATCACAATCAAATCCATTGGTTCTCTTTTTTTGTATGTGTGGTATTGGAGATTAAACCTAGGAGCATTTTACCTCCAACACTCTCATCGCTATTTTATTTTCATTTTGAAACAGGGTCTCGTTAGGTTGACGAGAGTCTCACTACTTGCTGATGCTGCCCTTGGACCTGCGCTCCCCCTGTCTCAGCCTTCCTACTGGAACGACAAGTGTGTGCCACCAGGCCCGGCTGATCTCAAATTTTAACAGGGACTCAAGTGCCCTGAGTGCTTATTAAAAGTTGTTGGATTTCAATGTAGAGTTTCTGTTTCAGCAGTTCTGGGGCAAGAATTTGGATTTTTTTTTCCACAATGCCAAGCTGCTGCTGCTGGCCAAGATGACACCTGTTCTGTTTTATAATTCGATCGTTCCCATTCCTTCCCACACGTTGCCCACCCCCAAAACTACTGGAGCTCAGAAATCCTGTCAGATATAGCCTTGTGATGTAGCCCGAGCACATGACAGGCCTGTGATCAACCAGGGAAGGAATGGATCACTTCTCAAAGCCTTTATCTTACAGCCCAGGGAAAGGAGGCCCACAGCTTCTCAGCGCAGGTCAGCGAAAGGAACTGGGACTCAGCCAGGCAGTCTCTTCCAAGGTGCTGTTGCCATCAAGACAAAATTTCTATCTTTGGGTGGGGACGCTGGCTGAAGGACATCCTTTCTAACATAAAACAGAACTGCCTGATTCTGCTGCAATGCAAGGTACTTAAGAGAAACCAGGGCTGGCCATGGCCAAAAGGAGGCACTGAAAGAACACTGAGTTCCTCCTCTCCATGCCCTGGGTCTCGGCTGAAGGGGAACTTGGGGAGCCAAACCCTCTCAGAACAACTGTGCTCTCTTGCTGTGGCCTTGTGCCCCCTGAGGAACAAGAGCGACTTGTCCTCTGCATGTCCCAGTGCTCAGCGCACACAGGCATGGGCATGCTTCACGTACAATGCAGTTTCTGTTCTAGGTCCAGAATGATGCTCCCCTAAAAACTTGCAGAAGGAGTAAAGAAAGACCACCATTTTTCATATAATCTTTGAGGTTGAGACGTGGCTGTCATCAGTAGCATCTCATGATGTAACCAGACGCAGTGGTTCCTTCTTAGTGAGTGCAAAGCCCACAAGCAGGACCAGGAGGTAGGGCGTGAAAAAAGGTTTATTACTTGCAGCCATCCAGGATAGTGCTGGGGATACTCTCAAATCAGTGAGTCCCCAACAAAGAAAGCAGAGGGCTCTCATCATGGAAACTCACTTGGTATCACTTGTAGAGACAGGATCATCAAGAGGGTGCTCAGTTGGAATGTGCTTATACATAGCATATTAAAAAGAAAAAGTTGCCGGGCGTGGTGGCGCTTGCTTGTAATCGCACATTCGGGAGGCGGAAACTGGAGGATACTCCAGCCTCAGTTACTTAGCCAGGCCCTTGATGACTCAGTGAGACCCTGTTTCAAAAAAAAAGAATAAAAAATAGGTCTGGGGGTGTAGCTCAGGGTTAGAATGTCCCTGGCTTCCATCCCCAGTACCACAAACAAACAAACAAACACTTATAATCCCCGCGCTTGAGAGGCAGAGACAGGAGGATCACATAGGTTCGAAGCCAGCCTCGCTGGCTTAGGAGACCCTGTTTCCAAATAAAAAAAGAGACCCTGTTTCCAAATAAAATATTAAAAAAATAGGTCTGGGAGTGTAGCCCAGAGGTAGAAGGGGTTCCAGTCCCCAGTACCACCAAAAAAAAAAAAAAAAGAAAGAAAGAAAGAAAGAAAGAAAGAAAGAAAGAAAGAAAGGAAAAGAAAAAGTGAAAGTAGACATGAAGGCCTCTGGGTGAAAAATTTAGTGTTATAATGAGTAAAGTTTACTCTAGATCATGTAAACAGTGTGAGTCAGAGTGATTTTGGATGATTCCTTATAAGTTTATTTAAAGGGCCTTATCTGATACCACACTTGATCTTAGCCAAAAGGCCTAGAAGCAATTACAGGGCCTTATCTGAAACAAAAACAACCATCATTCCTCAGGAGAAATACAGAATTGGGTTCCCATGAGCCTCTCATCTCAGTACTTTTCTCTACTGATTAATACATAATTTTGTCCAATGTTTATTTCTGTCTAACGATGCATTGTTTAGTATGGATGGTTGCTTTCTTGACATTAAGCTCACGACCAATAATAGCGCTCTAAGTGATGCCTGGATTAAATCTATCTAACTTGTGTTTCTTTCATAAGGCTCAGCACAACCTTCCTGTGCTTAGGACATTGAAAGAGCATTCTAGCACAATACCTGGGGACCACCGAAAATAGTGAGCTTGCCAGGAAAAAGCACAAAAATTCAGAAAACTTGTCACCGAGTAGACCCCTTGGAGCACCTGCTGGTTTGCAGTCAGAGAGCTGACAGGAGGAGGCAGTGACCTTGTTTGATCCCAGCTGGGTGCCCATGCCTCAGTTGTTCAAATTTTCCATCATTCTGCCTGTTTTTACAATTGGCCATGAGCACACTTCAGTACTGATTTGGGGGGTATAGATAAATGTTAGCAAGTAGGTCAAATGACAATTAGTGAACCAGAGAAGAATGAGGGTCAGTTTGCATTTTATTATTTTACTTACAAAAAATGAAACAGTCACTTGCAGTCAATGTCCTGGCAATTACTACAAAGTCATTCTATTTAAAAGGAAAAAATCAAACAACAAAAAACATTTTTAGAAAAATTTGGCCATCTTGATGGTATCGTTTGGGAAAACAAATATATTCATTTTCATAGAATATGTTTGGATAGCTGTTTATATTGTGAGACTGGTGAAATATACTTACAAATTTATTTTTGAATTATTTCTCCCTTTTTTCACTTTCTGCTGATTGTTGGGCTGTTTGGCAAATTTATATTTAATGTTTTGGGGTGCTGCTGCTATTTCCTTATGTGGCTGTATCATTATACATATTCCCCAGCAGTGAATGAAGTTCCAATATCCTTCAAACCCGAGACACTTGTTGACTGTCCCTTTGGTTACATCCATCCTAGTGTGTATGAAGCGGTATCTCATTGTGCTTGGACCTACATCTCCTGAGGGCTAACGATATTAAGCATCTCTCCATGTGCTTATTGGCCTTGTAGATCATCTGGAGAAATGCCTAGTCAGACCACTTAGTATTGCAAAAGATTTTTTTTCCTTTTTTTAAATTTTGGTACTGGGGATTGAATACAGGAGAATTCTACCTCCACAGTACACCTCTAGCACTATGTAATTTTTAGATAAGCTTACAAACATAATTTCTATTTGTGGGTTATGCGTGCCATACAGTGTCCACTGAAATGGTGATTTCCAGTTTAAACAGGGTTCATCATCTAATGTGGAATGAAAATTCAACGAATCCTAAATGTGGTGTGTGTGTGTGTGTGTGTGTGTGTGTATGTGTGTGTGTGTGTGTGTGTGTGTGTGTGTGTGTGTGTGTGTGTGTGTTAATGGGGATTGAACTCAGGGAGCATTCTACCTCCAGGCTATGTCCCCAGCCTTAACTTTTTTTTTTTTGGGGGGGGGGTCTGGGGATGGGACCCAGGTGGATTTGACCTCCAAGCTACACCCCCTGCCCTATTTTTTTTTATTCTTTATTTTGAAACCGGGTCTCACTGAGTTGCAGAGGGCCTTACTAAGTAGCTGAAGCCGTCCCGGAACCACTATCCTCTGGTCTCAGCCTCCCGAATGCTGGGATTACAAGCGTTTGCCACCATGCCCCGCTCCCAGCCCTAATTTTTAATCTTTATTTTGAAACAGTTGCAGAGGGCCTCACTAAGTAGCTGAGGCTGGTGGCAAACCTGCAACCCTCCTGTTTCAGGGACCCAAGTCTAATCCTAAATCTTTTTTTTTTTTTGCAGTACTGGGGATGGAACCCAGGGGCATTGTGTTGCAGAGGCTAAGTAGCTGAGGCTGTCCGCGAACCAGTACCCTCTGGTCTCAGCCTCCCGAATGCTGATTTTACAAGCATGTGCCACCAAGTCAGGCTCTAACTCTTTAAAGAAATATATACATGCTTTTAACTTCTAGGCAAGGTAATAAAGTGACAAAAGAAGGAAAATGGTGCCCTCTAGTGGTTCTCAGGAGATATTGCATAAAATATTTCAGTTTCAAAGTCAGTACCACATTTAGTTATATCTTGAATAAATTCCCTAGTTTATTGACTTGAGACCCCCTTTACAGAAACAAATTTTAAAATGTACTCAGATCCCCATTTGTTTTGAGTCAAGGTTTCCCAATTGCATCCAAGGCTACTAGCGCCCCATCCCATGATTCACAATATCACAGACTTTGAGAATCAATGCTAGATTGTTCCTAGAAATCGTTCATTTAAAAAATTCTGGTCTACAAAATTATATAATTTTGGGGAAAATGGATGGAATTGGAGAACATTATGCTAAGTGAAATTAGTCAGTTACAAAAAGTAAAAAAATGGATACTGTCGGGCGTGGTGGCGCACGCGTGTAATCCCCACGCTTGGGAGGCGGAGACATGAGGATGGCGCAGGTCCGAAGCCAGCCTCGCTGGCTTAAGAGACCCTGTTTCCAAATAAAAATATAAAATAGGTCTGGGAGTGTAGCCCGGAAGTAGAAGGGCTTCCAGGAACCCCAGTACCACAAAAAAAAAAAAAAAAAAAAAAACCCGGATGGATACTCTCCCTAATATGCAGAAGCTAGGGAGAAAAAGGGTTATACAAGGAACTTAGACCAAGAAGGAGATGAGCAAATAAGGCGACCTAACTCGGGGTGATGGGAGGGGGAAGAGGGAAATTCCCTAATGTACATGCTGTACATTCACAAACATCAAAGTCAATATCTAAGCCAAACATGAGAAGGGGGAGGGGCGAAGGAAGGCGGACGACGGAAGGGGGAGGGAATTGGGGAAGGGCTAAATGAGTGATGTGTGCATGTATGTCACTACCATCTTGTACTCTATTAAGATGTATGACTACAATGCACCGATAAAAATTTGTTTTAATTTATTATCCTACCTAGCTTACTTTAATTTCCTGGAGTCATTTAAAAATAATGTCCTTAGCCCGGCGTGGTGGTGCACGCTTGTAATCCCCGAGCTTGGGAGGCGGAGACAGGAGGATCGCGCTGGTTCGGAGTCAGCCTCGCTGGCTTAAGAGACTCTGTTTCCAAATAAAAAAAAAAATACAAAATAGGTCTGGGAGTGTAGCCCGGGGGTAGAAGGGCTTCCAGGAACTTCAGTGCCAATAATAATAATAATAATAATAATAATAATAATAATAATATCCTTATAAATTTCAATACCTAGGTTGACCCCCACCCCATGTTCCTGTACCTGTTGAAACAAATGGCCTTAGATTCTCAAGGAGAATCTTAGATTCTCAAGCAGGACAGGACAGGGACTCTACCTGCATCCACATTATTCATTGCAATTATTAAAAATGTTTCAGTGGGGAAGGGCATGTGTGTGCCTCACTTTAATACTTGGCTTTGAAATTGCCTTTTTCCTCAGCTTTCTCAGTCCTATTTCTTTTTGGTTTATGAAGGCGGTGGCTGGGTAATTTCTCAGTCTTACATTATAAAGTCCAGTGAATCTGGTCCTGCTATAGCTGTGTGACTTCAGAATTGAAACAAGCACACTTTGGTAAAGCACGCATCAAGGGTGCTGTTGCATCTGCAGAACACTTACAGGGTCGCGTGAACAATGCAGATGAAGAGACAGCAGAACATGAGCATCTTAATCCTTGGTGAGCAAGGTGTGGTGGTGCACGCCTATAATCCCAGTACTTGGGAGGCTGAGTCAGGAGGACCACAGGCTCGAAAATAGCCTTAGCAACTGAAGATCCCGTTTCCAAACAAAACTTAAAAAGGCCTGGGTGTGTATGTAGCTCAGAGGCAGAATGCCCCTGAGTTCAATCCACGTATCGCTCAATCTTTCTCTGGTGACCACAAGTAAGTTTGAAACTCCTGGTAATTGACAATGAATCGTGCATATACTAGATTCAGGGCTTTTGGGGGGCCGGAAGGGGATGAGTTACAACTCCTATTTAAGTTATTTATTATTATCATCATCATCATCATCATCATCATCATCATCATCATCATCATCATCATTTGCAGTGCTAGGGAGGGAACCCAAGGACGTTCTACCTCCAGCCCTATTTTTTTTTTTTTTTTTTAAACAGGGTCTCACTGAGTTGCAGAGGGCCTCGCTAGGCGGCTGAGACTGGCCTTGAACTTGCAATCCTCCACTCAGCCTCCCTAGTACCGGAATTGCAGAGTTTGTAGCTTCATTTTTTAAACCTCACTTGCCCACCCACTCCTATCTAGGAGTCCTTTGATGGGGAGAGGGAGTCAATGAAATCCTTCTGTAGTTCTCTTCCTTTCTCTTACTAACAAATTCGATTTTGAAGAAGCCAGGCAGGGAACACCCTCCTGCCCAGAAAGAACCCGACGCGCCGGAGGCCCAGGGAGGGCGGCGGCCTCGGCAGGAGACTGAGTGCTCCGCGGCCCACGTCCTGGTCTCGGCAATGCCATCTGGCCAAAGCCGGGGAGAAGGGGCCTGGCGTGCCCTTCCGGAGGTCTGGTCCTGGGGAGGGCTGCAGGCCGGCAGAGGGCGGGACTGCCGGCCAGGATCGGGAGGGGGCGCGGCTGGACCCCCGCCCGGATCCGGGAGAACCGCGCTACTGCACCGAGGGGGGACCCGCAGCATCTGACCGGGCCCGGGGGCTGGAGGGCCGAGCGCCGCGCCCCCAGCCGCCGCCCCAGGGGCTGCGCGGACCCGGCCGCGGGCGCCCCTGCAGGCTGGGGGTGTCGGGCGCCGCCCGGCCGCGCGCTGGGCTGGGTCGCGGGGCGCAGGGCTGGGCGGCCGGGGAGCCCGGGCCCCGCGGGGGCGCGTGGCCGCCCGCTGCCTGCACGGGGCCCCGCCGGGGTCCACGGCGCCCAGGCCGCGGGGCGCGGGAGCCGGCCCGGGGGACCCGAGCCCAGACCTGGGGCTGATCGTGATCGGGTAAGTGCGAGCTGGGAGGAGAGTGGAATGGAGGCACTCTCGCGTCCTATTTCTGTGCAAAGTGCGTGATTTTTTCCTGCTGGCAAATCCGGAATCCATCTGGAGTGTTTTCCTGCGTCCATTCATGAAATCTCGGTGCTCTGACGTCAACGGGCCTTCCCAAGCGAGGTTGTGCACTTGCTGGAACGCAGTCACCGCATCCTCGGGGACTTCCTCAGTCCCCAGGGCCCTGTTTGCTTCCTTCATAAGTCAGGGTGATGCAAGTGTGTAGGTTGGATAGTCACCGTCTCGCCTGTGTTTGTCCACAGTCTAGAAAACCATCCTGCATTTGAACATATTCAGAGACTGTGCATTCCAGATCATCCTTTGGTATGGAGGCACAACTGTGTGTGTGTGTGTGTGTGTGTGTGTGTGTGTGTGTGTGTGTGTGTGTGTGTTACTAAGGGTGGAACCCAGGGACTTTTCCACCTCCGGGTTCTACTCCCAGACCTATTTTATATTTTATTTGGAAACAGGGTCTCACTAAGTTGCTGAGAGCTACTTAGTAAGTAAATAGCTGAGGCTCGTTTTGAAGCTGTGCTATCCTCCTGTCTCAGCCTCCCAAGCGCTGGGATTACAAGTGTGGGCCACCAAGCTCGGTTTGGAGGCACAACATTTTGAAAGCTGAGATCGGATTATTACTTAAGCTTGGAATTTCTACAGGGCAGAGGTGAGGGGGCTCTCAGGAAGCAACCTGAGAAAGTAAAGTGAAATAATTAAATTATTTCTCTGACAGCTGGGGTGGAGGTTGGGACTCAGCACACCAACCAGCACATCAATGCAGTACTGCCCAGTGGTTGCACTACAGTCCACCCCTAAAATCCAGACCCTGTCCCCAAAATAAATCCGCTGATAAATAATATTATTTCTAGACTTTAAACAATAAAGGAACTACAATAAAATTGTCACTTATTCATGTTCTGTGTTACATAATCTTAATACATTCAGTTTTAAAATTGTGCATCTTCTAAGTTTGTACATTTCTAGACTGAATAGAAGATACTGGAATTAGTAATTTGCCAAGAATTCGTGGTTTACAGGGGATTATGGACATGTTCAATGGGCAGTTCAATGTTTGGTTGGAGCACAGAGCAGCCTGAGGACCAAAACATAATATGAAAAAGGAAAGGCGTATTATAGGCTCTGTTTGGAATTCACAACGCTGGTCACTTGGGGCTCCTGGAGAGACTGCGGGTCAGTAATCTGCATCCTGGTCCCAGCTTCTTGTTTTCTTCTTGGTGACCATTGGCATCATTGAGCTATGGGCTTGAATTCCTCTTTACCCAGTTTCTTCTGCTTTGTTTTGTCGAATTTGAATGCTATTACACTGAACTCTGAAGTTCAAGAAGTCACGCATGACAAGAGAAGGGAAGAGCAGAGAAGAGATGCAGAAGTGGGGTGGGATTAGACTGCTGTAAGCATTCATGGTACAGAAAGTCTCTGCCCAGCACCCTCGACACCTTCCACTCAGCGTAGCTGTCACGTGAGCGGGACTGCTGGTTTTTAACAAGGGTGTGGTATAATGTGAATAACTTGAAAATACTTTTCTTCTTAGTTTGAAAAGACCCTCTTTTCCCTCTGCCTTAGGTTGCTATGTATTTCATCTGCATAGAAAGATACAATTTTTATTATGAGATTAGAAATAGTTTATTATTAAATATCAGGAAGATAATTTGACTGGAAGGGAGTAAATGTTTGAAGAAGTTCACCGAAAGGGTATTTTAATGATTAACACAAGCTGTGCTACTCAGCTAGGTTTAATAGTTGTTGTTTTTTTAAACCAGCTTTCTCTTCTGCTTCAGTTCTCCATTAAGCGTTAATGTTTTTCAAACTCTCTAAAACTCAGAACACACTCCAAACACTAATACTAAAGTGACTTCGATGTTCGTGGGGCTTCCAAGTGATTGAGAAGAATTGGATATATTTAAGAATTGATATGGGATCAATGATTTGTTTTTCTGGAGTGCTGATCACCAAAAGTTCTTATTGTTCCAGTTAACATAAGGATATATGTGTATTATTGGCAACCTTGATACTAAGAAAAATTAAAATGGCAAGGTCCTAGACCTTATTTTCTTAAGGATGTGGGTATGTGTACACATATGTGTGTGTTTAGGGCAACATTGGAGAGGATCAATCTTATACAAAAGAAAATTTATTTATAAGTTTTAATAAATAAAACAATATTACTAAATTGAGAATATTATTACAACATTATCTTATTTTATTTTTCAGAAGAGGACTGTCAAAGGGTTCTAGAAAGCACAGCTTTGCTGTGAAAAGCAAAGATCCTTTACCTACACAGTTTACAAGAAATGTGCAGAAAGCCATTGATAAATATGCCAGGTAAGAATTAACCTGTTAAATGCTGCTTGTTACAAAATCAGAAAGTTCTCATAACAGACGTGGGAAACAAAGTCAGTGATCAGCCACCATGAACTTCTGTCAAATATAGTTTTATTTTTAACCAACCTAGCAGAAATGGTACATTGCAAAAAAAAAAATTAATTAGTGTACTGTAGCGGGGTGTGTTGGTACATGCTTGTAATCCTAGTACTTGTAAGGCTGAAACAGGAGTATTGCAGGTTCTTGGCCAGCCTCAGCTATTTAGTGAGGTCCTCTTCAACTTAATGAGACCTTTTTTTAAAATAAAGATTAAAAATAGGGTTAGGGGTGTAGCTCAGAGGTAGAATGCCCTTGGGTTTCATCCCCAGTACTGCAAAAAAAAAAAAAATAGTGTACTGTGAAATTAAAAAATATATTTAATGGAAGAAAAAGGAAAAAGGAAATAAGCACAGAGAAGTCAAGCCAGGCATTTCTCTACTTACAATATAACTTCTTCCTGATAAATGTTCTTTCTGTTGCTTATGTTCGTTCTGCAGTGAATCTGTGTCGTCGTTTTCATCCAGTGGAAGCCGCACTCCCACGAGAGCCCACAATTCATGGTCTGGGTCATCAACACAGAGTTCTACCACTGGCTTCTCTACAGAAAGGAGCTCAGTTTATTCTTGGAGAGATGACGTATGTCTCAGATTATTTCACATAATCCTGTGATTACAATTTATTTGAAGAACTGCTTTCTTCGGTTCAAAGAATCTTTTTTTTTAACCACTTATAAAAGCATTAGCTATTATATCCATACATATATGTTTATTTACTTGTTACATGTAAAACTACTAAAATACCAAAATAGAAAAATAAAAACCACTCATAATCTCATAGCCCAGATTGTTAGCTATTGAATATTTTGTTTTTTCCACACCCCATCTTGCCCCTATTGATATATATGTAATTTTTATGGCTGGAAATTCAGGACAAAATCCTGAAAGTTAGGAACTCAAATAAGAGAATAATTTTGGAAAGTTAAAAACTGAAATATCTCCATGTTTAGAAACCCCCCTCCCCCAATATTCTAAACTAAATAATTATACATTCATCTTCTAATCCTCGTCCCCTCCTAGGAGTCAAATTAACATGAGTTTTATTCTAGTATTTGCATTTTAAAAGAACTAATACAGCTTCCCTGTAATCTGGAAATCAAATTGGTTATCGATTTGAGAGGAGAACTAAGACATAAAATAATAAATACCAATCTAGGAAAATCAATTCAAAACGATCATTTGAGTCAGGCTTGTACAATTCAATATGCACTTGGTTGCTTTAAATTGTGCATTTGATTCTAGAATTATATACTCCTGAAAGAAAAACAGCTGGAACTCTTGCCCTAAAGGCTTCCTGTGCAGTCACTTCTCCTGATTATAGTCATGTTTATGTTAGTAACGTTCATGTTCTCCTTATTGGCTCATAGGACAAATATCTTCCAGTAGAGACCATCTCCAAGGCTGAAAGGTTCTCTCATCTACAGTTCACTGCAGCTACAGTGCAAGAATCTGTTAAAGCCAGACTCTACCCCCCTAAAAAAAAAATATTCTCGTCTCACTATAATAATTACATCTCTTAGAATATCTAATTTTTTTTTACTTTTCTTCTTTATTGATTAAAATAAGGCTAATGTTTCTTTCTACAATAATAATTACTTTTAATGTGGTAACATCATCAGAAAAAAATAGCTTGTATTTCACAGGTGTGCTTAAGCACATCAGGCTCAAATATATGAAAGGCATAATGTCTATGTGCGTGTGTGCACCTATATACATGTACACACGGTTATACGTATGTGTAGGTCTGCACATGAGTGTTACTCTCTTTGTCAAGAAGTGTACCAACACCTATGTCTTTATCTGTGTCTATGTAATATTCTCAAATAAGTTTCATAACTCATGTGGTAGAATTTGCCTCTATTTAATAGTTAAGGAATCCAAGGCTTGGAGTGAGATATAACTGGTCAGAAATGTAAAAATGGAATGCTGGCACATATGACTGCAAAGCTCAGATTCTCTTTTTCTTGTTGACTCCCTCCTATAAAATGGATTTTTAATTTTTTCTAAGTATCATTGATTGCAAGGCCCTTATTTCTATAAGCCTTAGTGTTGTGGCTAAATGTGTATTGTTGTGTTTTCTTTTTTTTCAGGAATTTGACAAAGTCAATGCACAGAAAGTGCAGCAGTTATTTTGGGAGGTGGAAGAGATGTTATTTGAAGGGAAAGTCAGCCCTCAGACCCAGAATCTACAGGCCGAATGTGGCGAGTGGGCAAGGAGATCCCTCCACCTGAGGTAGGCATATCCATCAGAGAAGTCCTCTACCATGGGCATTTTAACTACCCACTCCTGATTTGGGTTTAGATAATCAATAAATTTTTACTGAACTGCATGCATTTTCCCAGTCAAAATGTATATCTGGACCACATTCCTTTATGGACAAATCGTATCTTTTGTTATGGTGCCCAAGGAAACGTTTGGATATGTCAATACCTAAGTGTCTCTTAATTTGTGAAAAGCGCAACTAGCTTATTCTTAGAAAGACATTATACAACAAGTCCATATGTTCATGCCTTACATAACAAGTGCATTAGACATGATCTTTGCCCTTTACATAAAGTTCACTATATATGCGCAACAGCTGTCTGTCATCACTGAGAACCACAGGAGAGGAGCAGGTGGGCAGAGTGATTATATGCTGAATGGCTAGATAGATAAACCTTTCCATCTCTCACCATTCCTGATCTGGGGAGGGTCCTTTATTCATTTATTATTTTTCAGAGCAAAGAGGGAGAATTCAGGTTGGCCTGAAAGGACGCTATGCTTCCTGTCACTTAGCCAACCTACTTATGGGAATCCAGTCCATCTCACGTACCTCCTATTATATTTGGGAAGAACAAATTAGGACATTCATATAAACGTGCGTGAATTATCTGGTTAGCTTGACTAGGTGACTTAAAAAAAAACCTATGTAGGGTTTTTAATTTTTTTCTTTTCAATCTAAGTCCTAAGTCATTGCCTTAAAGGGTATAATGTGTACATTAGATGTTAACTGTAAATGCCAGCTTTCCTGGGGATGGTGCTTGTACCAAAGTCAGGAGCTTAGACTTGATCCCAGCACCATTCCATTCTCATACAATGCTAAGATAAGCGTTAAGAAGGGGAGGTTAAAAAAAAAAAGAAGAAAAGAAAAGATCCCAGGGTTCAAAAGCAAGTATATATGGCTATATGCTTTAATCTGTTTGATTTATATTACTTAACATTTATAAAATTTCACTGCCCTGCATTGCCTTAGATATCTGAGTCTGACATACAATTATCTCTAAGCCACATCAGTGCTGCAAGGTTACTACAATTATATTTTGCATCTGAAAAACAATAGGCAAATAAAACCAGTGGCTGAGGGAGCCAGAGCCTTTTGCCTCAGACTTTAAGTCCATGGTCAGCATAGACTCTCCCACTCTCTCAAAGCCTGAGCTTTTTCTCTGCCACAAAGATGCTTCTTGTGCACTGATATCACGTTGTGTCATCCCTGTATCTTCAAAATCATGATTGTATTGTACTTTTTTTTTTTTACAGTACTGGGGATGGAACCCAGGGGCATTATACTTCTGAGCTACACCCCAGCACTATTTTTTTAATCTATTTTTGAAACAGGGTCTCACTGAGTTGCAAAGGGCCTCACTAAGTAGTTGAGGCTGTCCAAAAACCGTGATCTTCTAGTCTCAGTCTCCCAAATGTTGGGATTACAAGTGTGTGCCACCAAGTCTGGCTTTATTCTACTTAAAAAAAAATTATAGGACATTTTCCCTGGTCTGTTCAAAGATATCAGTAGCTTCTTAGTGCCTTTTCTTTGCAGAGTATTAGGAAGACAGCTCATCCTGCCGACTGATGAAGGGTTCCGACATTTCCAGAGCAGTCTGCCCAGTGCTGCCAGCCACAACCCCTTACCTGCTATTCTTGAGTGCGGTGGCAACATCAGACAGTACGTTCACATATGTTACTTTCAAAAAGCATTTTAGATGCTTTTTGATGTATTTTAGTTATCCTTTTTTATTTTTAACTCATCCATGAGCCTTGGCCCTACCAAATGTGCAAATTCAGGTTTCAGAGCATGTTTTCAAAATGTGCTTCTGATCCTAAATTTATGATGAATGTCTATGCCTCTGTGTGTGTGTGTGTGTGTGTGTGTGTGTGTGTGTGTGTGTGTTTAACCTATATATAGTATATGAATGCATGCACACAGAGTTAACATCAACCTTTGACCCAAAGGCACTATGAAAAGTGGGTTAGATGCAAAACCCAAAACGGCCTTATTGTAATGGAGCCTAAGCCTTAAGGTAATAGCAGCAGAAGAAATAAAGCTCTATCCTGTTTTCTTTTGCTCACAAATAGATTCTGCTAAGTCTTTTTATGTCATTCACACCTATTGGAAACTGTGTTGGGACATCCTGTTATTACACAAGAGTAGACAGACATGTATAATAATTTAGGCTTTTAAGAAGGTTAAAAATTTTAATAATGCCTGTTAAAATGTTTTTAAGGATATGAATTTTATCTAATGTAATATTTAATAATTTTTGAAGCTGAGTTTCTGTACATTATGGATAATTAAAGCTCCACCGTGATCATACAACCATCACATTCTTAGTGTCTAGGAAACCCCACCTAGAATCTGTTTGCTTCCATAGGTTGTGCATCTCTGGTTCTCAAATTGTACCAGAGGCGCTCTCAGCCCCTGGCCTCCCAGGCCCTGAAGGCACAGGGACTGCGGACCTAACAGTATGTTCATCTCTGGAAGAAGAGGTGTATGATGTGGATGGAAAGATTGAAGAGTATTTCGCTTTTGACAAAAAAGAGGAGTAAGTGAAATTTATTTGGCATTGAATTAATAGTGTGAAGTTAATTTAGTTGACTTTTTTTTACTATATGCTCATTTACTTTTTTTACCCTTTCAGAATATTTATCTTCTTTTGAGAGTAATATATTTCCTAACGTTTTAAGATTCCTAACAGAAAATATATATGGTAGCACAGTGCTTCCCTTTCTTCTTAACAGTGTGTTAGAGTTAGAAAACAAGGTGCTAATGAATGGACAAGGCTCCCAATGGGCCTCATGCTCAGGGCCTCCAGGTTCTCTATACCTGGCTGCCCAGAAGGGCAAAGCGGACATTCCAGGCTGCACTGCATGAACATTTTGCTTTTGAGCAAAAGCTACAGATGTTGTTGGACAAAATTTTGCCTCATGAATGAAAATTAATATATTAAAAATAATCACCTATTAAAATAAATGTTAACAAATTTAAGAAGATTGATATCATAGTAAGCATCTCTGCTGACTACAGGGGTATGAATATAGAAGTCAATAACAGAAGCAAAACTGGAAAACTCACTAGTATGTCAAGGTTAAACAGCATTCCCCTAAACCACTGATGGGCCGAAAAAAGAAATAAAGGGAGAAATGAAAAATAATTTCAAAACAAATGGAAATACAGTATAACAAAACTTATGATACAATATAAGTAGTTCTAAGAGGGAAGTTTTTAGCAATAAATGCTCACTTTATAATAAAGAAAAAAGGGCTCAAATAAGCAAAATAACTTTATACCAGAAAAAAAAAAACAGGAAAAGATCAAACTAAGCCTAAAGTTAGTAAACGAAAGTAATTACAAATATTGGAGCCAAAATAAATGAAACAGAAACTAGGAAAAAATAAAAGCAAACAAAACCCCCCAAAATTTTCTTTTCTTTTTTTCTTTTTGGTTTGTTTGTTTTCCCCAGCTTTATTGAGGGATAATTGGCAAAGAGTATCTATGTTAAAAAAAAATCACAAAGTGCTATTTAAAAAGTAATATTATGTTTGTTAACATATGTATCAGTGTATGCATATGCATGCATGATGAAGAGAGAGAGAGAGAAAGAGAGAAAGAAAGAAAAAAGTTATCTTAACTTTATCCACAGATACTTTTAGTGATTAGAATGGGTTTTCATCCTTAGAGGAGATGAACATCTTGAACAAAACCCAGCTCGTCCCGGCCGGAAGTGGCTAAGACGTGGGCTTCCTCCCATTTCTCCTCATGACTGTATCAAAGACGCGGTGGCCGCAGAAGTATTCGATCATGTCTGGATGAATGTGGTAGAGCTACTGGAAAAACTGATCAGAAAAAACTGGGAAACCCCACTCACAGGTACTGACCGCTACACTGCGGCCTTCTGAAAAGAAAACAAGAGCCCTGCTCCTCGGCTTCGTGCCCCTCCCCCAGCTTGGCACACCTAGAACATGACTGGGGGAGAGGTGCGCTTTCTACCTTTATTCACAGGTGACCTTTAACCACTTCAAACAAGACATCATTGTTTTGGGAGTTATAAAAAGCATACCTGTGCTGTTAGCTTTTGAGAGGCTGAGACAGTAGGGTTGAAGGTACAAGGCCCGCATCTCAAATTATCACCTTCAGCTACTTAGGAAGACCCTATTTCAATATAAAAAATTAAAGGGCTTGGGTGTATCTCAGAGGTAGAATGCCCCTGGGTTCAATCCCCAGTACCATAAAAAAAAAAATAAGTAAATTAAAAAATCATAACTATGCACTCTGGAAAAAGACAGAAATGCAAGTCACACTTTTTAGTGTGGTTAAAAAAAACTCATCTTATTTATCTTAACTAATGGGATATTTGTCTTAAATTATTCATGAAATTATTATTACTACTATTGACATTCTACCTCTGGGCTACACCCCCAGCCCTTTTTTATTTTGTTTTTTGAAACAGATTCTTGTTAAATTTCTGAATGCCTCACTAAATTGCTGAGGTTGACCTCAAACCTGTGATCTCGTGTCTGAGTCTCCCAAGTATTGGAATTATAGGCATGCAGTAGTGCCAAATTAATGACATTATTTTTAAAGTAAAATGTGAACATAGTCAACTTAAGAGTCACTTCATTTATCTTCATTTTAACTTATAATATATTTTCTAAACCATTTAAAATAGAGGAGGAACAAATCATAGAAATATACCTTATAGCTGGGCATGGTAATCCCAGCATTCAGGAGGCTGAGACCAGAGTATCATGGTTCTTGGGCAGCCTCAGCTACTTAGTGAGGCCCTCTATGACTTAGTGAGACCCCGTTTCAAAATAAAGAATAAAAACATAGAGCAGGGGATGTAGCTTGGAGGTCAAATGCCCCTGGGTTCCATCCCCAGACCCACACACAAAAAAGAAATATTTATTGTAGACTTTAATAACTAGTTTGATGTAATTAGTTGATACAATAAGGCAATAGTCATGTTAATTTAAATTGTGTTCTTTTTTAAGCCAAAGGGATTAGTTAGGCTTTTGTAAAAGACTAAGAATCTTTATTGCCCCACTGCATTCTCTCTGTTTGCTCCATATCCCTGGAATAATCATCTTACTCGCCAGATGCTCTGCTGTGGTCTCTAGGGCAGTGCTCTTTAATCGATGGCCCTAAGGTAGACTTATATGGTAACTCAAGAACAAATATTCTTTTCGAAGAGTGACTTGCAAACATTTGTATTAGGTAATTTAATGTTTCTTATATTATTGATTTTTCTGTTGACACAGAGGGAAAAAAACAGAAAGGAAAATTGAAAATAGCTGAAACTAAATCTCCATTTGTCTTCACATCCCGTATTAGCACTGAGGTACCAAGTGTTCCCCCATCTAGAAGTTCTGAAACGCGCAGTGTGTCCTTGGCTTCTCATCTCAACCCATCCCAGGTAGATGCACTTACACCCGTCCTTGTTCTTTCAGTTCTCACACCTCTTGCTTAGCTTGTCAAGAGTACCCTTCCATTCAGTTCGATACTATTGTCAAGGCATTTGGGTGTTTTCAATCAGATTAAAATGTAATGTGATTATTTACTGATGTTTAATAGGATCACTACATTTATTAACAGATACAAAGACATTGCTCTCAGATGTGGAACTATTTTCTATATTTTGGGAGCAGAGGAAAAGGGCTTTCTCCTAAGTTTCTCATCAATTTGAGAGTTATGGATGGTCTTTTCTTCTTATACCAAAGTGATAAGAGAATCAATAAGTATACACTGGAGTCATTGAACATTTATTGTTTGTATGAAGAGGATCATGTTAGGTGTTTTGAGGAGTTATCTAGATGAGTCGCTGACCTTGTGAAACAAAAATTATAACCCAAGGTCAGTCACAATACATTCTGTGAGGGCCGTACAAAGAGAGAAGCATTGTAGAAGCAGCAAGAGGTGATTGATTTGTCCTGGCTAGAAGGCAAGGATTGACCTTTGATAGCAGAGGTGACATCTGAGCAAATACGAAATCGATTAGGACTCTTGTGGGTAAGGAATGGAAGATGGGTGTGTTTGGGAACCAGTGACTAGACTGAGTGTTTAGAAGACAGCAGGGTGTGTGGCAGAAACAGGAGGTTTGGAAACCAAAGGCTTGAGTAAAGTATTGTTTTGAAAATGTTAACTTTTCTTTTCCTTTTTTGGGGGAGTACCAGAGTTTGAACCCATGGGAATTCTACCTTTGAGCTACTCCTCTAGCCCTTTTAATTTTTTTTTTTTATTTTGAGTCAGGGTCTCACTAAGTTGTGGAGAATCTCATTAAGTTGCTGAAACTGGCCACGAACCTGTGATTCTCCAGTCTCAGCCTCCCAGTTACTGGGATTATAGGTGTGTGGCACCACACCCAGCTGGGTGTTAACTTTTCTAAAGTTTAATCTCCTTATCCTTAGAGTGAGGGTATTCATATGTTGTCTAAGAGACTGATGTGAGGATCCAGTTCTAGAACCATCCCAGAGTTCTGAACAAAGGATCCAGTGTAAACAGAGCACACAGGGAGTCACATCCTTATTCAGAGAACTAGAGCATGTGAGGCAGGAAAGGACAGGCCTGTTCATGGGAGGCCTTCAGTGTGCTGGGAATTTTGGACTTCATGTTTCACACAGTCCATCTTGTGTGGGGGAGCGGAGAAGAGGGACCATACAAGATTCCTGGTCTTGTGGTACTTAGCATTTATAGCTTAGTGAGAGGGCATCCACCTCTCTGTCTCTCTCTGTCTCTCTCTCTCTGTCTCTCTCTCTCTCTCTCTCTCTCTCTCTCTCTCTCTCTCTCTCTCTCTCACACACACACACACACACACACTAGCTGGTCTGCTGATTCCTGGCGGGCATCCATAATTAAAATGGCACTGGATTATTTTAATTTTTTTCATTTCTTTTCTCAGATTCAGCGCTTCTCCAACAATTTGTATACTGATCTGAATGGTGTAATGACAATTCAAGCAAAACCACTTCAGCAGAGACCTTCCTACTTTGCAGATAGAACGCAGTATGTATAAGAATCACCCAGCCTCTTCCCTGTGCTGGAAACGCTAGAGCAGTGAAGACCACAGGGATGGGTTGATGAAGACCCTGTTCAATCTCATGCTCCAGGGGTGCCCGGGCCCATCCCAGGGAAGCAAGAATAAAAGTGGATTCTTCTAATAATCACAAAATAATTACTGCCGCACATGAGGTGGGGAGGAATGAGAAAAGTGGAATGTGGCTGTAAATCCTTAAGCCTGTGGTTACAGATCATGAGAAGTTTAGGTCTTTTGTCCTGTGAATGATTCTTCATTTCATAGGAACAGAATTGTTTAGTCTGTCCATTCACTCAACAAATACAGAAATGTTTTCTGGCCAGTTTCTGCTAGGCAGCACCAAACAAGGCATAAACAGGTGTTTCTCTTCTCACAGCTTACATCTGAGTAGCTAACTGGATTTCCCTCCCCAGGAATGAACAAGAGGACAAATCTTCTGATGTGGGGGCTAGCGTGCTTTCCTCGGCTGCCCGACACCGACTGGGACGAATCTCAGATACTCGCGGATTACAGACTTCTGCCAAGAAAACACCGGTGCACAGGAGGCTGCCTTTGTTTGCTTCAGATGCACAGAGAATAAAACCCCCTAACATATATAGTGATGAAATTCTTAGGGGAATAAAACTGTAAGTTTCCTTTCCTGATCAACTAAAGGTCACATAGGACAGACACACCTGTCCATTAGGACCAATGGATTATTTTGGGCAAAAGATCCTTTCTCAGATTATGTGTAGGTGCTTTTCTAATGAGTTTATTTATTTGGGTTTTCAACACTAATTTAACTCTAGGAGTTATATATACCTGTATACTTAGATTGAATGAACAGTATACCTGTAGCTCAGGCAAATAGGTGAAATGAAATGCTGATGGCAGGTTGGTCGTGGATGGTTTTCAGTGGCCTCCTCTGTAATACTACTAATAAATAAAAAACTAATGCCTTTAAATTACATAATTAATACTTTCTATGGGGAGATTTAAATAAAATAATGCACAGTCAATCATTGCATAAAGATGTGTTGGCTAACTGCAAACTAAGAAAGGTGGTCCCATAAGATTATAATGCCTACTGATGTCATAGCTGAATTTGTGCAGGTATACTCTGTGGTGTTCACACAATGGTGAAATTGCTCATGGATTCATTTCTAATAATGTGTCCTCATCGTTAAGTTACAATGTATATAAAAGGCTTTAAAAGTAAAAGGGATGTAAGGTATGGTGGTATGTGTCTGTAGTCCCAGCTACTCAAAAGCTAGATGAACTCTGAGGCTGGAGGTTCAAGGCCAGTCTGGGCAACATAGCAAGACCCAATCTCAAAGAATAGAATAAAGAAGCAAATAAATAAATATGCAAATAAATAAATTAAAGGAATTTACACCTATCCATTTTTATTTATCTTTATATAAATGTTTCACCCTATGTAGGAATTTGACAAAAGCTTTTTCATCTTATTTTATTTTATTTTTTATTTTTTGCTATTGGGAATTAAACCCAAGGACATTCTACCTTTGAGCTATACCCCAACCCTATTTTATTTTTATTTTGCTTTTGTTTGTTTGTTTTTGCAGGTCTGTGGATGGAACCCAGGGGCATTAGACCTCCGAGCTACACCCCATGCCTTTTTTTTTTTTTTTTTTATTCTTTATTTTGAAACCTTGTCTCACTGAGTTGCAAAAGGCCTCACTAAGTAGCTGAGGCTGTCCACGAACCGCGATCCTCTGTTCTCAGCCTCCCAAATGCTGGGATTTCAAGCGTGGTTTTCTCACTGGGTTGGTGAATGTCTCACTACTTGCTGAGACTGTTCTGAAACCTGTTTCCCTCCTGTCTCAGTCTCCCAAATACTGGGATTATAGGCCTGTGGCACCATGCCTTACTTCAGAAAAGCTTTTGACCTTAGGAGGCAACATCAAAATCATTCCCTAATTAGAAAGCTATTTGTCTCTTGCCTCATTGTGAAATTCCAAAGGAATTTGCCAGCTGACTTACTCAGGGCCAGGCAACAGTTAAGTGAACAATAACAGTTAGCATTTGTCCATTGCTTTGTTTTATGACCAGCACGAGGTAAATGGATTACATTATCTTATTTATTCCCCACCACCCATCTTTCTAGTTGATACTGTACTCATAATATTTCAAATATAAAATGAGGAAATGGGCTGAAAGAAGTAGAGTGACTTGCCTGAGATCATCCCAGGAAGGCAGAGTTGGGGACGCCACAGTGTTCTGGGCTTTCACATCCCTTTTAGACTGTTTTCTCTAATTTCTTCCCCATTTGTGGAATTTAATACTGCAGATAGACTGTCTGTGTGTATAGCAGTGCTTTACACATTGTTTACCCTTTTGGGGAAGATCTCATCCTCTCTATGTGTAACTATTTCCTGTTACTTCTCTTTTCTTATGTTGATTCACGGCAGCCTTCTTTTAACCAACACACACACTAGCTATGTGTCACCCTTTCAGATTTTGTTTACACTGTCCTCCACTTTTGTGTCTGTGTACGTGTGGTCTTGGGGTTTGAACCCATGGCCTGTTTATCCCATGGCAAGTGCTCTACCACTGAGCCATCCCCGCTGCCCTTTACTTTCACTTTTTTTTTCTAAAAAAAAGTACTTTGCCCTTACTTATCAAAGTAACAAATGTATGCTGGAGAATATGAGAAGAATATCAAAAACATGAATAGAAGTAAAATATCCCTTGTATGCTCATCAAACGGAAATACAGAAATACAACAAAGTGTTGGAAAATTTTCTATCAAATTTTTCAATGATCATTTTTTCTTTTCTTTCTATTGCATTTTTCTTGACACAAACATGATCTTACTATTGTATAATATAGTACTTTTCTGTATACTTTTTTCACTTAACATTGTGTTATTTATATTTTCTCTGCTATGAAATATTTTTTAAAGCATGATTTAATGACTACAAAATACTTATGTGGGGCGTGTGGTAATGTATTAGGTATTTCCCTATTTGTGAAACTTCATTTTTCCTACTATATTTTCATTTTGATGATACGCAGTGAGCTTCATTTTATATCAGTTACAGTAAGAATGTCTATAAATTGTTTGCTAGTTATAGAGTCATAGAAGGAAAACTTCGAGCTCACAGTTGTATTTCTAAGAGTCTTGAAATATTTTGCTAAAGTTATTCTCAGAGTGGTTGTACCAGTGGGAGTGCCCCAGTGGGAATAAAGGCAGCTGTCATTTCCCCTGCAGCTTCTAAATTTAGGCTAATACATGTGCTTCTTAAAAATTTTATGGTTTTATACAGGTGTGTTGGTGCCCACTTGTAATCCCAGTATTTGGAAGGAGAATAGCAGGTTTGAGGCCAGCCTCAGCAACCTAGAGAAAAACTGTTGCAATATAAAAAAATAAAACAGCCAAGCGTGGTGACATACACTTATAATCCCAGCATTAGGGAGGCTGAGACAGGAGGATCTGGGTTCGTTGACAGCCTCAGCTACTTAGGGAGGCCATTTGCAACTCAGTATGACCCTGTTTCAAAAATAAAGAATAAAAAATAGGGCTGGGGGTGTAACTTGGAGGTAGAATGCCCCTGGGTTCCATCCCTAGTACCACAAAAAATAAAATAAAATAGAACTGGGGGTGTAGCATAGAAATAGAATGCTCCTGGGTTCAGTTCCCAGTAACACACACATACATACATATACACACATGCGCGCACACACACACACACACACACACACATATACATTCATAGTTTTATAGGTTAAAAAGTGTCATAACCTCCAGAGTTTGAGTAATGAGTAAATTAATTTGAATCTGTTTTGAGAATATCTATTCTAGCACAAAATCCAGTTTAATTTTTGATGGTTAATGTTAGATAGAGATAGTCTCTTGTCGTTACTTTTATTAAAAATTATTCACCCCACCAGACAAATAAACTTTAAAATCAATGTATCAATTAGAAAAATAATCACACTGGACATTACAGCATTAGATCTATTAAAAGTAGGAAAAGCTGGGAACTTGATATTCAGTTATCCTGCCAAAGAATATTTTTTCAACTCTAATTTCATACCACCTTTTTATAACTTTTCATAAAGTTTTTTTTATAGTTTTCTTCATCTAGGCCCTGTACGTTTGTGATTAATTATATCCTTCATTGATTGTGTCATCTCAAAGTTTCTAATTCTTAACATTCAGAATCACAAAAGAGCACTTTAGTATAAACTGTGTTGGAAGCCCTTTAGTTACTTGGGTGATCAGTAGTTTGTCAGCTCCGGTGCCTTCTGTGTTCTGCACAGTTCCTAGAATAGCCAAGCTCTCGGTAAATTCAGATTTACACTCTTTGCTAAACACGGACAATGTGACTAGAACAACTGGTTCCCACCTTATTTTGTTTTTCTAAAACCAACCTGTTCCCCTTGAATGTTGATTTGGAAGGTCCTTTGTGATCAGGAGCTCTCAGACTGGGAGTTTTGTGGTAAGATGCGCCCCGTTTCCTTGTGCACCTGGGTGTTCAGCTACATGTTTTGTGTTTACAGGCAAACGAGCATAGACCACATGTCTTCCCTGCCAGTTCAAGCCACCTGGAGCAGGTTACCCCCAATAGGCTCAGAGGCTGGGGAGCAGAACACAGCAATTCCCGCATCCCACCCTGTTTCCGTAAGTCAGATTTCATAATAAGTGCCACCGTTTAGGTAGTCTACTAAAAAACAAATGATAACAATTGAGGCACTTCCAAGAGAAGCCAATAACATTAGAGAAAGATCTAACTAGCATTATTCAAAATATCTTTGTAATCCACTTCCAGAAAGTAAATGGCCCCAGAGTCTTTACAGGGACTGAGAGGTTTGAGCTAATTCAGAAATTTCAGGCATCAAGGAACTAACTGATGGCCGGGATGATGTAGTGAATCAAAGAGTGTAGCAGGTAAGTGGAGAGACAGGCAGAATCTGTGTTTGGATCCGCCATGCAAACCAATATTTGGTACATGTTGCTTTAATTTCCCTAGGCCTTGGCTTGCTTATCTCTAAGAGGGTAATAATTCCTGGCATAAAGTAAGAACTCAGTAAACTATTGCCCTGGTCATATCTATCAGCTCTCACTTTTATAGCCAACATTTGCCATGTTTATAGCAATGTAGAGACGTTGTCTTCTTTGCTCAAGCTCAGTCCAGCCATGCAGATGCATTAGGTCTGGGTAGGATGTGCTGCTGGCAATATGCACAGCTGGGCTTCCCAGGTTTTACAAGCAACTCTCATACAAGTAACTTGTGTGTCTATCATATAAAGCACAGATGCATTCCAGTTGCAGGCGCATAAAGCAGAGAAAGACAAAACCTAACCAAGCAAGGGTTTTCTTTTGCATTCTTTCTGCTACCTTGAGCACAGCCATAGAACCCATTCTCAGAAAGTAAGAGTGGCCAAGCATTAATGTTTAACCTTAGAATGAAATAATGAAAGAAGATAAGTGTCACATAAACAAGTTCAATGCCTCACAAACTCAGTATAATTTAATATTAAGAATTGTGTGAGATTAAGGGATTTGATTCCTATTACACTGCATGGAACTGCCATTTTATCAGGTTTAATAATGCAATTATGTGGTTAAAATATTTAGATATTTATCTAGTCCTTTTACTTGCCAATGTCTAGACAAGTATTTCTAAATGAGTGAGTGAACAGATAAATGAGTGAATGATTGAGGATCTATAGATAGTTCTTGTCTTTCTAAAGAATGCATTTTTTTAGACAAGAGCGTATTATTCTTCATTTAGTACAGAGGAAGGTATCCCCAAAATCGTGTGTTAAGTGCAATGCCAGACAGCATAGATCAATCTCCTCTTCGAGAAAGAATCATTACTCTGGAGCAGCTTTCAAGGCCCAGTACAACCCATACATTCCGGGTAGGTTCTCTGATAATCATAGCTTTTATTTTTTTATTTTTTTATTTTTTTTGGTGGTGGTACTGGGGATGGAACCCTTCTACCTCCAGGCTACATTCTCAGACCTATTTTATATATTTTATTTGGAAACAGGGTCTCTTAAGCCAATGAGGCTGGCTTCGAACCTGCACGATCCTCCTGTCTCGGCTTCCCAAGCGTGGGGCTTACAAGCGCGCGCCACTACGCCCAGCTATAGCTTTGATTTTTTTTTTAAAAAGTTTGAAAAATAAACTAATCTATTATTTTATTCTCCCCTAACAGTCTGATACACCTCAAAAAGATTCACTGACGCCACTGGAAGTAGCTGGTCACACATGGATGGGTCACAACATTTTGACAGGTCAGCATTTACTGCATATAAAGACAATAGTGAAATTTGTGAGATTTCAACTTTTGAAAATAAAATCAAAGACTGTCTACCCCAGTACACCTATTTTGACCACTTAGGGGAAAGTAGCAAATGTTTTTGGTCTATAGCTTGACCTCAGAAACCCAATGAAGAGCACAGAGGGACCTTGCTGCTGGGTCATCAAGGAGAAAATTCCCAAGTGCTCTTAATTACGTAGGGGCCTTAACATCGAAAATGGAAGAATCCTGTCTTGAGAGAGGTCTCTCTCTCTCTCTCTCTCTCTCTCTCTCTCTCTCTCTCTCTCTCTCTCTCCCCCTCCCTCCTTCCCTCCCCTCCTTCCCTCCCTCCCTTTCTCTGCTGTAGTATTAATGCTTTTCTTCTAAATGAAATCCGTATCTAGATTTTCTTTGAAAAATCAAATGGTAGCAGTGCTTGAGAAAATTAATACAGATTTACTAAATATTTGATAGATAAGGTTTTACAGATAAATATGCATTTTAGCCTAGTGTACTATTTAAAGAATAAATTTATAACGTGAATGCAGGAGAGTGATGTTTTGGTCTTCAAACAAATACCAAAATCTCTGTTTTATCCATGGAGCAGGGCTTCATCATGAAGTGTCCAGCTTCTGAACCCAATGTCATGTCAGCTTTCCATCCTGGCTTTGCCCCCTATGAGCTGAGCAATCTTAGGACTATCCCAACCTTTCTGGGCCTCAGTTTCTCCTTTTGTCACAGGCCAGATTAATAAAGTAATTATTAGAAAGTCTATGAAAAGATTCTGGCTAGCCGGGTGTGGTGGCGCATGCTTATAATCCCAGTACTTGGGAGGCTGAGACAGGAGGATTGCTCAGGTTCAAAGCCAGCCTCAGCTACTTGGTGAGGCTCTCAGCAACTTGGTGAGACCCTGTTTTCAAATAAAATAAAAAATAGGTCTGGTAGTGTAGCCCAAAGGTAGAAAGCCTCTGGGTTCCATCTCCAGAACCACACACACACACACACACACACACACACACACACACGCGCAGGAAAATAAATAAATAAATAAATAAATCCTGGCTAGTTCTAGGAATACACTCTTTGCTCAAAAATTATGAGCCAATTTTATCATAGATAATCTAAAATATTAAATACAATGTACTATTGTAAGGAAAATTTGTTACATAGGTAAATCTTAAATATTGTATAACACAAATTTATCACTGTTTACATCAGATCTTGGATAGTTCCAGAGCTGTAGTGATACCAGGAATTCTTTTGTTGTGTGTGTGTGGTATAGGGATTGAATCCAGGGGCATGCTACCTTTGAGCTACACCTCAAGCCCTATTTTATTATTTATTATTTTGAAGCGGGGCCTCTATAAGTTGCTGAGGCTGGCCTCGAACCTGCCATCTCGTGCCTCAGCCTCCCAGGTACTGAGGTCACAGACACAGGCCACCATACCCCGCTGATGTCAGGAATTATTTAGCCCCTTAAAATTTTTCTCTTGTTATAATATCTCTAAACTGCTGTGGCTTTCTGTTGCCCTTCACATTACCTAGCAATATTAGCTATCATCCTTAGAGACAACAATATTTCCTCCCAAAGGAAGCCATGTTGCCTTAAAGGTATTGCTTCGGGGAAAAGTAGGCACTAACTTTTTTTGCTTACTAGTTAATAATAGTGTACCAAGGAAGTGCTATTTTGTGCCCAGTTCTGAGCTCAAAGCTGAGATTCAAAACATCATACTCGGGCTGAGAGTATGGCTGAGCAGTAAAGTGCTCACTCAGTATTTGTGAGGCCCTGGGTTCTATCCCCAGTACCATTGAAAGTAAACGAAAGTTGAGGATATTTTTGTCTGTCCTTCACGGAATTCTGAGTCTAGTGAAGAAGATGGAGAAGGCCTTGAGAGTGGTGAGCAGGACCACCTAACTCAATTTTCAGGTGGTAATAAGAGCAGAGAAGCTTCTGGGAGGAGATGAACATGACACAGGGTGTGAGCAGGGAAGGGAGCCAGCTGGGATTCTGTGGGTGGCCAAAGTGGCAGTGGGAAGGAAGGAAGTGAAGGAATTTTGAGAAACTCAGTTTTGAAGATGTTGATCACAGCTTGCCCAGTGGAAAAATGGCTCATAGGTTGTTTGGCTCTGCAGAAATCGATTTGAGGTGAGAGAGCTTGGCTCTGTCTTAGTTTTAAATCTACATTCCTCATCTTTCACCATTTTCTAAGTAAGTGTATTCTCTTAGCAATTGTTTCAAGATAACTATAAGCATTGGTGGTTAGAGGTCCTTTTCTTTTCCATTGAAGAAATCAAGGGGACCTCAGGCCTGCCAACGGTTTGTTTTCTTTTTCTCTGACAACCAGGCACTTGGCCTCTTTGTTCACTTTCTTCCAGGTCAAGAAGTACCGGGAGCTGTTAACTTAGCTTTGCATTAGTTCTGTGGCAGGGGAAAAAAAAAAAAAAAGAAAAAAAAAAGATAATGAAGAAGATGGCAGGTGTGCAGTAGCAGGAAGGAACTCTTAAAGTGGCTGCTGCTGTGAAGTAGTGGAGCTGCCCAGGCTCTCTATTCAACTCCGTGGGCTTCAGGGGGACTTCTGCATAGGAGCTTCCTGCAAACTGGCCAGCCCGGGCAAAACTCACAGCTAGCACCCCAGCTTGGCTGCAGGAGGCACCCTACCCTCTTTGTAGAACTCCAAATGGCAGTCTTCTTGTATGACGATTTTCTGATTTATGCAAAAGCAACATTAAAATAAAGTACCATCCACATTTAATGTACAAAACAATCCTCTTGAGAGGTTAAATTTTTAACATTTTAATGAGAATGACTTTTTTGTTCATGCTTCAGGTTCACAGTATCTGCCTAAATCTTTTCAGAGGACAACTTTGACTTCAAGAAAGAGGTTCCAAGTGGCATCATGATATTACTTCTCCATAACTATGGACGTACTGAAGCATTTGAAACCTCAGTGGTCCACTTATCACCTGAAGAGTGGAACAAGTATTATACTATTGAGATGTTTATCTGACAGTCTGAGATGTTAAGGCTGCATGAAAGAAATGCAAACAAATAAGTGACTTAAATATGAAGACTTTGCATTGTAAAGAGAATAAAAGTTGAACTCACTAATCTCCTTTGCTGGAAACATTCCCGAGGTTCTCCAGGCTTTGCCCCAAAGACCTGAATATGTGTTTAAATTCTACCACGTTATCAATTATACACACAGCTAGTGTGTGCATGTATTGACACACTAGTAATAGAGAAGAGCATATTATCTACGAATATGCCATTTGGTGACTTTGTATCTTGACATGTTGTTTGGGTCTCACTCTCAATAACTCCCTAGTCACTAATAGGTAGTATGTCCTTCTTGAGAAAACTAATGGAGTCATATTTGAGACAATCTGTCTCTTTGACAGAGATTCTGATTATTCTCATCATTATGCTGACTTTCCTACACCTTTGTTAAACATTAAGTGCTCTAGTCATGAACATCTTTGAGAAATGCCAGTGACTAATTCTTCTAAGGCAATTGCGTCTTACTAGGTTTTGTTTTCAAAGTCAGGCATTCTATTTAAAACCACCCCACATGTGTTTATTAAAAAAAAAACTGAATATAAACATAATTAAAATCGGTCATGTAAGGTTTCCCCCTTATTATATTGAGGTGTCCCCTGGCTGGAGGGGAGGCTTTGCAGCAGCAGCATCCTATGGTGCCCCAGTCTGAACTTGCTCAAAGGTCACTTCTGCAGTGAAGCCCCACCCAACCTGTTTGCTTAAAGCCACAGCTCCCTTCACCCTTGGTCTTCTTACCTGGCTTTATTTTCTTCAGCACCTGTGTCCCCATCTGACATTGCTATAGAAAATGGAGGATAATAAGAGAGAATATAAAAGAGAAATATCAACTGCAGGCAAAGCTCCTTTATAGTGACTTAAGTCCTTAAATTCATTTTGATATTCTCACATCTCAAATCAGCATATCTTTTATTAATTTACATAAAACTCTAGAAATGCATATATGTGTATCATACAAATGTATGATAAATTATTTTTAGACATTTCTGGTTATATAGAAGGGTTCATTGTCTATTTTATTTGAAAATTAAAAATTGTGTGGAGACTAGACTTAGTGTTGTTCATTACCACAGAATGACAAAACAAAAATGACCCCAGATCCTGCCTCATTGGATCATTTCTTCTCCACCCCATTTATTTTTTCCAGTACTGGGAATGGAACCCAGGGGCATTCTACCTTCGAGCTACACCCCACCACCCATTTTTTTATTATTATTTATTTTGAAACAGGGTCTCACTGAGTTGCAAAGGACCTCACTAAGTAGCTGAGGCTTGCTGCTAAGGAACCACGGTCCTCCTGTCTCCACTTCCCAAATGCTGGAATTATAGCTTTTGCCACTAAGCCCGGCTTCTCCACCCCATTTTCTATAGCAATGTAACATATCATTTTTTCTGGATGGTCACTCTAGGGAGCTTTTAATTCCCTAACTCTAGGTAATATTCTCAATACTTAGTTTTCTACACCAAGAGGACCATAGCACTTTGGGAATTTTCCAAATTACTCAGCATTGGGTATGAAAACTTTAAAGAGGAAACATCAGTCTTAACTGAGCAGTTCTCCAACTTGAGGAGTTTTTAGACAGGTGGGTGCTCTACAGCCTGTTTTAAGGGCCCCTGGTCATTTGCTTTGTGGTCCATCATTACTCCCCAAAGAACTTTCCACTCTGTTCTCTCATAAGCATTCAGGCAACTTGATATCAATTTCTAGGCTCCATTGAACTGCTTCATTATTCAACTGAACATCCTAAAAGGGAGATGGTTGATAGCCAATCTAATAATAAGTAGGGTACCCATAATAAATTATTTTCTTTTAGAGAAACATGTGATGTAGCCTGACCTTATTCAGCTTCAGAAGTTTGCAACTGAAAATCTATTATTTATGTGTACAGTGATCTTGGATTTTATCTTCTAAAGGTTGAATTGGAAGATAAAGTATTATTATCAATTATATTAAGTCTTGACTTTCTCATTGAATCTAAAGTAATATTCTCTTTGGACTTACTTTTATACCTGTCCAAAAATATTTTATTTGTGGGTTAAATGAGATTTAGAGGACAGCATATAATGCTTATAGCAAGAATGGTGCTTTTTAAAGTAAAAATTAGGGTGGTGTTTTCACAATGCTCTACTTTAATAAACAATTTATCTTAAAATTTATCTACTACAATTATAATAAAGCAAGTTGAATCATTTCAGAGATCAATTTTCAAATTCAAGTTAGTGAGTATATTAACTAACATGTCTGTTCATTCAAAACCAAAGAAGGAGTGGAAAATTTAAGATTAATCAAAATCTCAAATATCATAGTAAAATGATATGTTCTATAAATTTAATATAAAAGGAAGTATCCATATTGTGATTATTGCAAACTAGAATGGAATTTCTATACCTATTGAGGGGTGTGTTAATATAAATCATCTCAGTGTATATTAAAATTATTTTCTTATGACTACAGATTATTGTCCAAGATTTTCAGTTCTTTAATTTTTAATAAAATGTTAACTGTTGAGTTTCCAAATATTTATTACCTTTGTAAAAGCACCTTTATGTTTTAAATTTTTATACAACTTGTACAACTTTCTTTCAACTTTTCAGTTTCCAATACTGCAAAGTTAAAAAAAATTGAGTGGGCATCCATTCAATTGTTTCTAACTTCACAATAAACTCTTCTTATTGAATTTAAAATACACATATCTACATATATTTGTGAAGATTTAATTTATGAATACTCCAATGCAATCTCTCCTTCGGAAAGTGACACTTCTTCATGGGGACCATTAGGCATTTACTATTTCATCAACTATCTATTAAGTATGTCAAATGTTTTTAGCATTGGACTGAACAAGATGAAGTTTTTGCCTCAAAAGAATTTAGATTCTATTGAAGGAAATAGATTAGAATGGCTGGTAAGGGGGAATAAAAATCAACATAATTTGAAATCAGATTGGGGGAAGAGTGTTTCAAGGAAGTGACAGAGACTCAGATGTTGAATGCTGCTGTTGCAAATTGTTAAATCAATATGGAAGATATTGGTGGCTGCTGTTGTTTGACTGTGCCCTCTAAATTGCTTGTTTTGGAAACTTACTCCATAAAATTATGTTCGTGGTATTTGGAGATAGAACCTTTGGGAGATGACTAGGGTTAGATGAGGTCATAATGGTGGGGCCCTCATGGTGCAACTAGTAGCTTTATAAGAAGAGAGACTTAAGCTAGCACACTTGCTGTGTTGCCGTGTGATGCCCTGTGCCAACTGGGAACTCGGCTGACAGTCTCCACCATCAAGAAGGCCCTCACCTTGGGCTTCCCATCTACCCAAACCATGAGCAAAATGAACCTGTGTTCTTTATAAATTACCAAGTTTAGGGTATTAAGTTATAGCAACAGGAAATGGACTAAGACAATGACTTTGTCAAGATCTCTTAGGGAAGGTGACAAGGCAAGATTCTGCTCGCAGTGGGTTCAGGAGAGAATAAGAAGAGAGAAACTAAAGATAGCATTCATGGCATATTTTTAAGAAGTCATCCTTCCACCAAGAACTATAAAATCTGTAAAAGACAAGAAGCAACTATTTGGAGGTAGACAGAGACACACGAAACAGGAGGAAGAAAGTTGGTAAATAAAATTATTTTGAGGTTAATCCCACATTCTCAGTAACAAAAACCATGCAGGAGGCATCACAATTCCTGACTTGACTTCAAATTATACTACAGAGCTATGGTAAATAAAACAGTATGATATTGGCACAAAAACAGGAGCACAGACCAAAGGAACAGAATAAAAGGTACAGAAACTAACTCACACTCTTATAGTTAATTGATCTTTGACAAAGGGGCCAAATACCTATTCTGGAGAAAAGACAGACTTTTTAACAAATGGCGCTGGAAAAACTGGCTGGAAAAACTCTTGTAGAAAATGTGAAACTAAATCCTTACCTCTCACCCTGCACAGAAATCAACTCAAGATGGATCAAAGACTTGGAAGTTAGATCAGAGTCTATGAAGCTTTTAGAGGAGGGCATAGGTTCAACACTTCAACATATAGGCATAGGCAGAAACTTCCTCAACAAGACCCCCAAAGCTCAGAAAATTAAACAAGAATTAATAAGTGGGATGGCATTAAACAAAAAAGTTTTGTTCATAAAAGGAATCATCATGAGTCTAAAGAGAAAGCCAACAGAATGGGAGAAGATCTTAACCAGCTATTCCTCTGTCAGAGGTCTAATATCTAGAATACACTAGAAAAACAAATCATCCAGTCAATAAATGGGCAACTGAATTGAAAAGACATTTTACAAAAGAGGAGATACAAATAGCCAATAGATACACGAAAAAATATGTTCAACATCATTAGCAATCAGGGAGATACAAATCAAAACTTCACTGAGATTCCATCTAACCCCAATCAGAATGGCAATTATAAAGAAGTCAAATAACAATAAATGTTGACATGACTGTGGGAAAATAGGTACTTTTCTATATTCTTGGTGAGATTACAAACTAGTCCAGCCACTATAGAGATCAGTGTGGAAAGTCTTTAGAAAACTGGAAATGAATCTACCATATGATCCAGCCTTACCACTACTGGGCACTAGGTATCGTGTGTGTGTGTGTGTGTGTGTGTGTGTGTGTGTGTGTGTGTGTTTGTGTGTATTTATGTGTGTGTGCATGTGTGTGTGTGTGTGTAACTGGAGGTGGAATCCAGGGATTTCTACCTCCAAGCTACACCCCCAGCCCAATTTTTTATTCTTTATTTTGAAACAGGGTCTCACTAAGTTGCAGAGGGCCTAACTAAGTAGCTGAGGCTGGCTGCAAACTCAGATCCTCCTGTCTCAGCCTCCCAAATGCTGGGATTAAAGCATGTGCCACCATGCCCAGCTACTACTGTATATCTTTCCAAAAGGATTGAAACCAAAGAACTACAGTAATATATGTATACCCATGTTATAGCAGCATAACTCACAATAGCCAAACTATGAAACCAGCCTAGGTGTCCATCAACAGATGAATGGATTACAAAATTATGAGAAAACACAAAATGGAATTCTACTCATCAATAAAGAAAAATAAATTACATCATTTGCAAGAAAATGGAAGGACCTGGCAAACATATTAAGTGAGATTATCCAATCGCAGAGAGTAAAGGATCATATATTTTCTTTAATATGTGCAGGATAGGGAGTATTTGGGATACAAGAGAGACTGCAGATGATGAGGAGAAACCTCAGGGTAGCCAGGGAGGAGATATAAGGGTAGAGGAAGACTCAGGTTTATTAATAGAAATACTACCATTGACTATGTGTATACATGTGAATATATACTCAGTCTGGGTGCTCTGTATTGGGAAGGAGGGGAATGGGGAGGGGGCACCAAGGCTTGTGCATGCATGTCATTGTCAACATGATTTACATTATGATGTGAGACTATAATGCACCAATAAAAGCACAAAAAATAATTTAAATAAATAAAATATCATAACAGTAGTATAAATCCAGAAAGAGTTTAACTCTTGTTAAAGCATTGCAAATTCATTACATTGTCCAGAAGCAGTCATTTAAGGTAGACTAGGAAAAAAAGGTATGTGGTATAAGTTCTAGGTTAGTCATCAGACTGATAATAAAATGTTTAATTAATAAGCTAATAGAACAAATAAAATTATATGATTGCCGAAAGCCAGCTAGTCCAATGGGGCGCGAGTTTGCTCGCGGTCGATGGTCTCAGTAAAGGTGGGGAAGGATAGAGTGATTTTCTACAGATTCTTATCTGTAGCGGTTCTTTCCTAAGAAAATAATCCTATGATCGGTGCTTTTAAAAAGAACCTGACATGGATCGATGCTTCTTGTGCAATCGAACACTTTATTTTGGACACAAGATTTTTTATATATTCCCCTCTCCCAGTGAATTTCTAGTAAAAAGAAGTGCAAAACACCCAAGGTACAAAAGAGAGATACACATGCAGATTACCAACCCTGAACAAGACAAAAGTAAGGCCTGGGATATCCCAGGTCTTTGTGATTGAAATCAGTCCCATTATCTCAGGTGGGCCTTGTGCTCCAGAGCCCAGCCCCCTTTGGCCTTGCAGCTACAGAGGCTTCTATTTGGCTAAAAGTCACACCCAAAATCACTTGAAGAATTTAGTTTTTAAGATCACTCGAAGAATCCAGTTTTTAAGAGTTTTCTTTAACCCTTTCGGAGCTCTCATTCCTAGGGCTTAGTCCAATGTCCTCCTTTATATATAATGGGGGACGAAGTCCGAGATTCCAGCTTTCATATAGTTATCATAAGGAAAATCCGTGTTCCTTTATGATGATTTAAGGAACTTCGATGAATGTCTGCTGGATTTTGTCTGCAATACTATCCGCTGTCTGAAAACTTAAACAAACTCATGACACAGTTTAGCAGGTAAACACCAAGAAATAACATGAGGTCTTTAGATTTAGTTGTCAGATATATTTCTCTAGCAGCTGAGCATTTTCCCTCTTTTAATAATCCATATTGATAAGTAAAATAAAAAATTAAATGCGAGTAAAATAAAAATAATGTGCATACGGCGGAGTGTGAAAAACACGAGAGAGGTCCGGTACACATGGCATGTAAAGTTTTAATGGCACGGCTCTCCCGGGGATCAGGGCGAGGCACCGTGGGGCCCGCGCGCCTGTCCGAAGCTAGAGGACGCGGGCTCTCCTTTTAAAGGCATGCATCTCGCGAGATGGGGGTTTACTCGCGGGAATGCCCAATTCTCGCGGGGGTTTCAGCCCCTCCCTTGCCCTGCAGAGGTCATGTGACACAAAGTCACATGAGTGCAGGACCCAACTTAACATTCCGGCCTTTTGATGGTAGGGATAATGGATGACGTTGGACCCTCTAGCTTCTTCCTGCTGTCAAGGGGCGTCGTCAGGGGCCCCAGGCTGGGAGGAGTCGGGAGTCCAGTCCCCCAGAAGGGGGTGCAGGTCGGTGCATAGCTGCAGTGCGAATTGGAGGTTACCCTGGACAGCTTAGTGATGTGCGCTTGAGGAGGCTTGAACAAGCAAGGGCTATTAAAGAAAAAAACAAATCATGAGATTGAGCAGGCGACCAAAAAGGAGACTGGCTTACTCAGTACCTGGAGAGCTACCCTGAGCTGGCAAAGAGGATGGAGGTTGAGGGATCCAGGAGCCGTCAGTCTTCAGCTAGGCTGAGTAGAGCCAGCGGCAGGGCCTGGTCTGGAAAGGTGCTCCCCCTGTGTTGAGGCACCTGGGGCTCAACCTTTTCCTAGGGCACTGTTCCAGTGGCCCTCCTGGCCACACGCCGGGCACAGTCTGATTGGTGGGCGTGGCTTCGCCCCACTTCAGGCAGGCTCCTGGAGGTAGTTGTTGTTGCAGTCCTCCACACCTAGGTGGCGCTCCAGAGGGCTGAGCCGCCACCGCCAGCTGAAGGGCAGCTACCAGGGATCTGCTTTTTGGCAAAGTCGGAGTGTACGCTCCATTTCCGCCTGTTTCTCTCTGGAATTAAAACTTAGATGCTATGTTAAGGTTCTGTCAGCTGTGACGGACCTATACTCACAAAGAGCACGTCCCGAGACGGGTGTCCAGCAAGAATGGCAACGCGGACTCCGCACGGGCAGACAGAGAGTGTCGCCCCAGCCCCGGCCTGTCGTTTCCCGCAGCACCTAGGGCGCGCCCGAGCGGGCCACCCAGCAAAATTGCAGTCTGGCGCAGGCCAAGATGGTGACTGTGACATCACCAGGCAGTGACTACGCGCCATCACAAAATGGCAGCTGGCGGGAAAATAAATGGAAGCTGATGGGGGAGAGCATTTGGAGGGATACCAGACCGCTTATAAAAGTTCCTAACTGTTCCTGGGCCACCGCAACCCATTTCCCAACTCGTATCAAGGCAGACAGGCTCTCAGGGCATCTGCTAGTATAAAGGTTTGACTCCCCATAATTGGTTCGCAGGCGGAAACGAAGAACAGGAAATGGGCGTCCCCAATTTCCCTGCTCAATTGTTCGGAAACGGAGGTTAAGAGATAGGGAAGAACGTCTTCATTCCTTCTCAAAGCCGGAGGATGACCTGGTCATCCGCAGGGTGGTCCCAGTGGACCGGGGGACAATGGGTCACCAAGCGCTTGGATTTTAAGGTCCCAGTGGACCGGAAGACCCAAGTCCGGAACCCGCTAACCAAGGGAAGAAGGCAGTTTACCGGAGTATAGTGATGTCGGCCAGCGCTGGCTGTGACAGAAGCGCTGAGAAGCTGCTGGGGGCGCAGTGGAGCCAGGGCGCACGGATGCCGGTGGCTGGTGTGGACGGCACTGGCGGCTGGCGCAGGTGGGATCAGTGGGGGTGCGCAGGCGGCATGGCTTGCCGGGCCCGCAGCGTGGAGACAAAATGGCTTCCAGGCACGCGCCAGACGCTGAGGCTGGGCCCCGAGGAGCACCGCCAGTGAGCCTGGCTCGGGGCGGGTGGGGCAAACCGGCCAGAGGTCCCGGCGGTGACCGGAGAACCAAGCTGGAACGGTGCTTTAGGAGGTACAAGCGGCAGGCAGAGGTCCTGGCCCGCGCAGGCGGTTGGCAGGCAGAGCAAGTGCCAAGCTGCCTGGCTCGGGCCAGAAAGATGGCCGCCGACTCCTAGGATTGGTTAGGAGTGGAAAGTGGGAGGGATTAAAGATTGTGAGGCCTCCAGTGAGGCCATGAGGTGGGAGGGGTTAAGGATGGCGAGGCCTCCAGTGAGGCCATGAGGTGGGAGGGGTTAAAGATGGCAAGGCCTCCAGTGAGGCCATGAGGTGGGAGGGGTTAAGGATGGCAAGGCCTCCAGTGAGGCCATGAGGTGGGAGGGGTTAAGGATGGCGAGGCCTCCAGTGAGGCCATGAGGTGGGAGGGGTTAAAGATGGTGGGGCCAAGATGGCGGCCCCCCAGTGATTCCACGTGTCCAAGATGGCAGGCCAAAGCTGGCGACCCCCCCCCCCCCAGTAATTCCATGTGGCTGCTTACCGGAATGGCCAGGCCCAGGCAGCAGGGGTGGGCAGGCACAGGGTGAAGGGCGCCAGGGCGCTAGTCCGAGTGGAGGAACCAGCTGGAGCGCGGGCTGGACTTGGCGGGCTGGGGGCTGTTTAGCAGAGTGGTGGCCACCTAGATAGAGGAGGCAGGCGGCCCCGGCAGGCGGGTCTAAGCAACGCCAGGCGCGGAGAAGACATAGGCGCGCGGTGTGGCGCAGTCCGCGGGCGGCGCGGTCCCATTCCAGCGGCGGGCAGCGTGGGCAGGCGGGAACGGCGGTTTTAGGTGGTCCAAGCGGCAGGCAGAGGTCCTGGCCTGTGCAGGAGGTCGGCAAGCAGAGCAGGTGCCAGCATCACCCAAGGAGCCTGGCTCCGGGAGGGTGGAACTGGCAGCCTGGCGGCCGGCGGAGCCTGCACGCCCCGGCGGTGGTGGCTGCGGCCGCGGTGGCAGTGGAAGATGGCCTCCGGTGCTCCAGAAGAGAGCACATGGGCGGGAAAAGATGGCCACCGGCTCTCAGCGGAGCGCGGGGCCGAAAAGATGGCCGCGGGCTCTCAGCAGAGCGCGGGGCTGAAAAGATGGCCGCGAGCTCTCAGCAGAGCTCGGGGCTGGAAAGATGGCCACCGGCTCTCAGCAGAGCTCGGGGCCGAAAAGATGGCCGCGAGCTCTCAGCAGAGCTCGGGGCTGGAAAGATGGCCACTGGCTCTCAGCAGAGCTCGGGGCCGAAAAGATGGCCGCGAGCTCTCAGCAGAGCTCGTGGCTGGAAAGATGGCCGGGAGCTCTCAGCAGAGCTCGGGGCTGGAAAGATGGCCACCGGCTCTCAGCAGAGCTCGGGGCCGAAAAGATGGCCGCGAGCTCTCAGCAGAGCTCGTGGCTGGAAAGATGGCCGCGAGCTCTCAGCAGAGCCCGGGGCGGGAAGAAGGCCGCCGGCTCTCAGCAGAGCGCGGGGCCGAAAAGATGGCCGTGAGCTCTCAGCAGAGCTCGGGGCCGGAAAGATGGCCGCAGACTCTCAGCAGAGCCCGGGGCGGGAAGAAGGCCGCCGGCTCTCCCGGAGAGGGCGGGGCTGGGGAAGAAGGCTTACGGTCCAGGCAGGCATGGGGCGGCAGCGGCGGCAGTGGTGGGAGCAACGCCTGCAAGCGGAGCGCTGGTGTGGGACCTCACAGTCGAGCTGCTGGCGGGTCGGAGAGTCCGGAGCTCAAAAAGAGAGTAAAAATAAAAAGAGAAAACAGAAAAAAAAAAAAAAGGAAAAAAATGGGGAGGGACCCAAGAGTTCTCCCGGTTCGGCACCAAATGATAAGTAAAATAAAAAATTAAATGCGAGTAAAATAAAAATAATGTGCATACGGCGGAGTGTGAAAAACACGAGAGAGGTCCGGTACACATGGCATGTAAAGTTTTAATGGCACGGCTCTCCCGGGGATCAGGGCGAGGCACCGTGGGGCCCGCGCGCCTGTCCGAAGCTAGAGGACGCGGGCTCTCCTTTTAAAGGCATGCATCTCGCGAGATGGGGGTTTACTCGCAGGAATGCCCAATTCTCGCGGGGGTTTCAGCCCCTCCCTTGCCCTGCAGAGGTCATGTGACACAAAGTCACATGAGTGCAGGACCCAACTTAACACATATTTCTATCACTAACCTTCTGCAACTTTCTTTTCTTTTCTGATTACCCTAATTCTCTCTTTCCCATTCGGGTCAATCTCAGGATAAGCTCTTCTTCATACAAAATACTTTCTCGTTCTCACCATATTCTCTTTCTTTTACCTTTACACATCTATTTTATCGGTCCTTTGTTTTGACATAGCTATTTTTAACCAGGTGGTGTCGCTGTATTGAAGGTCGAAGGTGGACTGGAATGCTGCTTCTAATTACCATTTGAACAAGGCTCATCTAATTACCATTTGAGCAAGGCTGAAAGTTTACTGGAAGGACATGGATTCAATTTTCACTCACAGTCCTGATCTTTTTTCCACCGGAGCAATTTCATGTGGAAAGTTAAAAGAATCATTACTAAAAGAATAATAGTTATGAAAGAATATCTAAGAGTGGAGGAGTTTTTTGGCCAGAGACGATGCCCTCTCTCGGGGCTAATCGCCGATGACTACATGGATTCTCACACATGTAGATGCCGAGATGAAGTGGGCAGCAAAGTCTTGGCATATGATTATACATTCTTTCTTAAAGAAAGCATAATTGGGAAAAGGTCTAAAATAAATGAAACAAAAGATAAAAATATATAAAATATAAGTCTAAATAATTTGATTAAAGAACTAGGATAATTAGGCCAAATTGTTAAAAAATAAAATAAAACTACGGTTGATTAAAGAAGACACACTTTGATTATAAGTACAGAGAAAGGCTGAATAGTAAAGGGTAAAAAAAAGAGATATACTAAAGGGTAGAAAGTTAGCCGGGCATGGTGGCGCATGCTTGTAATCCCAGCATTCAGGAGGCTGAGACTGGAGGATCGCAGTTCGCGGACAGCCTCAGCTACTTAGTGAGGCCCTTTGCAACTCAGTGAGACCCTGTTTCAAAAAATTTTAAAAAGACTAAAAAATAGGCCTGGGGGTATAGCTCGGAGGTACAATGCCCCTGGGTTCCATCCCCAGTACCTCGAAAATAAATAAATAAAGGTAGAAAGTAGATATAGACTCAAATCTTAAATAAAATAAAGTTGGTGTGGGTTTCCTAATAACAATAACAATAAAGATTTTAAGCAGAAGTATTTCCAGAGATAAAGCAACACATTTCACAATAATAAAAAGGTAACTCATATAGAAAGATGTGACAATGTACTAGATTTATATATACTAATGGAATTGACTCAAATAGAGTAAGCTGAACTGACAATATATAAATTTATAAAGAAAATATTTTAATAGACTTTCATAGTTAATAATAGATCAGAAACAAAAAACAATTCAAGTACTACATTTGATGTAATTGACACATGTAAGATACCGCACCAAAGGTGGGAGAATTAAGTGGTCTTTTCAAGTACATATGAAATATGCATAAATATAGGCCATATATTGATGTGAAACACACTTCAGCACCTTTCAAAGGATTGGAATAATCCATTATGTTCTCTGACTAGGTAGACTTAAGCTAGGAATAGTAACTGAAAGATAAACAGAAAAGCTGTGAATGTATGAAGGGTAAACAATACATTTCTAAACAATCTGTGAGTTTAAAAATCACAATAGAAATTGTACACTATTTTAAGTATAATGATAGTGAAAAAACAACACATCAAAACTTGGGTTGTATAACAACGTTCATAACAGCATTATTGGCAATGGAAACAACTCAAATGTTCATCAAAAGATAAACGATTAAACAAAAAGTAGTATATATGAGCAGTGATATATTATCTAGATTTAAAAAGAAGCAAGGTTCTAACATATGCTGCAGCATGATAAACCTTGAAAACATTATGCAAAATGGAATAAGTCAGTCACAAAAAGACAAAGGCTACATGATTTCACTTATAGGTGCTTAGAGTAGTCACTTTCGCAGACACACACACACACACACACACACACACGGTTAGGAGGAAGAGGGAAGAGAAAATGAGTCGAATTCTAAGAAGTCTAAAGTAAACTCAAAGAAATAAGAATAATTAAAATAAAATGGTATGAACAATCCTCAATAAAATTGAAAATTTTGAGAAAGATTCTGAGAAGTACATCATTGCAGGATTTTGGCAGTTGTGTGAACATCATAGGGTATAATTACAGCAACAATGTCATTTGGCTTATTAGTCCCCCTGTTGTTGCTAAGAACACAACATCACAGGTTAGGCAAGTTATTTTAAAAAGTTTATTTTGGCTCAAGAGCCAAAATACAAGGTCTAGGGGCCACATTTGGTAATGGCCTTCTTGCAGGCAGAGTCCCGAGGTGGTATGGAGTACCACGGGGCAAAAGACAGGGAGGGCATGTGTGTGTGTGTGTGTGTATGTGTATGGTCTTGCTACCTTTTATAAAGTCACCAGAATTCATTCATGGAGGCTCCACCCTAATGATTTTTTTTTTTTTTTTTTTTTTTTTTTTTTTTTTGCGGGTCTGGGATTGGAACCCAGGGGCATTCGACCTCCGAGCTACACCCCCTGCCCTATTTTTTATTCTTTTTTTTTTTTTTTTTGTGGTGGTACTGGGGTGGAACCCAGAGGCTTTCTACCTCCGGGCTATACTCCCAGACCTTTGTTTATATTTTATTTGGAAACAGGGTCTCACTCAGTTGCTGAAAGCCTCACTAAGTAGCTGAGGCTGGCTTCGAACCTGTGCGATCCTCCTGTCTCAGCTACCACACCCGACCACCCTAATTATTTTATTTGACCATAATCAGCTCCCAAAAATCCCAACTCTAAACACCACAGTTAGATTAAATTTTCATCCTCTAAATACCTCAAAATTAGTATTAAATGTTAATACATGAAGCTGGGGGGCATTTAAATCATATACAAACCATAGCATTAAGTGACATAATATCATATGATTACTGTTATATATGCAGTCACAGTCATGGTACATGATTGTCAGTGCACCCCAGAGGGGGAAAGTGCAAAAGTCAAAAGTTGGTTTTTAAAACAATTTATCAAATTGATATTAAGAAAAAATATCAAGGAGAGAAAGGTAGGTGGCACAAAATAACAATTTCAAGAATGAAAATGAGCATATCACTAAAGATTCTGCAGCTGTTAAAAGTGATAATCAGTATACTGTGAAAAATATGATTTGATAATTTAAATGAAATGTTAAAACTCCTTGAAAAATAACAGTTATCACCAAAGAAGAAATGGAAAATCTGGACAGGTTCATATCTATTATAAGATTAAAAATCTATCATTAAAGCCTTCCCACAAGGAGGATTTCAGGTCGATGACTTCAGTTGTTAATACTTCGAATATTTAAGAAAAATAGCACTAATAATAGCTCCTCCTAGTAAAGGTGCGTGGTGTCCTGACGGATACTCTGTTCTAGGCCTGATGCTTCTCACTGAGGGGCCAGGCGAGCAGGGTCCTTTTCTAATGATGCCAACATAAAAACCCTTCATGATGATTGTCATTTTGTAAGGCTACTATAACCTTGATACAAAATCTGATATGGATATTACATAAAAAGGTAAACGACACGCCAACCCCTAAAATGGCTGATAAACTCCTGTGTGAGATGGCGGTACCAAATCAAATCAAATCAGCAGTGTATAAAATGGATAATAGATACCATGAAAATTATATTTATTTCAGGAATCCAAGTTTGATCCAACATGTGAAAGTTATCAATACAACACACAATGTAAGGAAACCACACAATTTTTCAATAGATGTAGAATGAGTTTTTCTCAATAAATGGAGAAAATACCACACACACAAAAAATAGTAAAGTAACAAGAGAACCGCTGTCTGGTGATAACAGGAATGAGATGGTTTGTCTGGTTTGTCTAATGGAAGGTGGTAGAGCCTTTAGGAGGCGGGTCAAGTGGAAGGAGGGAAGGTCAGTAAGGGCGGTTCCTTGAGGTGGTCCTGGGACCCCAGCCTCTTCCTCTCTCTTTGTGCTTCCTGGTCACCAAGAGGCCAGAAGCTTCCTTTCACCTCCCTCTTTGTTCTGCCTCACTGCAGGCCCCAGAGCAAAGGGCCAACCACCTGCGGACCGAAACCTCCCGCTGGGCGAGCTGGCTGTCCAGCTTGTTCTGACATTTTAGTATTCCAGGGCAATATAAGAAGACTATCTGCTAACAAGGGAAGCATGGGAAGATGACTGAGAAAGCAAAGGGACAAGGCTTCTATGTTATGGTCCGTTTACCCCCAAATCTTCAGTACCTCTTTCATATTTACAAATTGCCTTCAAAGTAAAGATAAAAATTCGAAGCCCAGCAGGCAGTCGGGTCTCTTGGAGTCACTCCACCCTACCTACACCTGTTAATCTTGCCCTGTTCCCCACGAGTGACGCTGTGTCCCACGGAGGGACTCTGGTGGCCTTTGACATGTCACACCCTTCCCTGCTTTGGAACAAGTCTTTGCCCACGCCCTTACTTGCTGCTGCCCAGAGCACTCTGCCTTCTCTATTTGCCGAGGGAGACATAGCATGGTACAGTCCTTATCTTGTCCATAAAAGTTATCAGAGTTAGATACAGGCATATCTTAGACTGTTACAGCTATAATTAACCTACAGCTTAGTCTCCATCTTTCAGAAAGGAAGAAACTAGAGCCTATGAGACATAGTTAAAGATGTATCTATATTATGCACATATGTATATGTATTTTTGTGGTATTGGGGATGGAACCCAGGGATATTTTACCTCCAAGATACACCTTATGTTTTATTCTTTTTTTTTTTTTTTTTTGAAAAAGGGTCTCACTGAGTTGCAAAGGGCCTCGCTAAGTAGCTGAGGCTGTCTGGGAACCACAAAGCCCCTGTCTCAGCCTCCCAAATGCTGAGATTACAAGCGTGCACCACCACACCCGGCTTTGTATATGTATTTTTATTAGTGTCCATGATCTAACCCTGCATATGCTAAGCAGCAGACACTCTACCACTGAGCTATACCAAGCCCAATACATGTAATTTTTTAAATAAATGTTAAAATGATTAGACAATATAGACGCAAGTAAACCAAAGAGTGTACACTCTCCTTCTCCCATTCCCACTCCATGGAATTGATAGGTATTTTTCTTTTCAATCATCAGCCCAACTGTAAAGAAAGAAACTTTCCTCCACACATGACATTCTGTTACATACCCTATTTTACCACTTATTTTGTTTTGTTCTGTTCCCCCCACCCCCATGAACCTCTTTCTGTGAGCATATACAGATGAGCAAAACAGACCAGACACTGAATTGGAGAAAAGCTTGTTTTTCTTTACATCAAAGAGTCGCGGTGGGTGGCTGTGGACACCTATGTAAGAGCTGCACGAAAACTAACAAAATAAGGTCAAGCTGGAGTCCAGGGTGTTCTTGGATTCTGTCTTCCTTGTCACTTGGTGCTTATGGACCTGCCACTAGGAAAAGGACCCTCCTAGCCTGGGCCCTCGCTGAAGAGCATCAGGCCTAGAACAGAGAATCCGTCAGGACACCGAGCACCTTTACCAGGGAGAAGCCAGTAGTCAGGGAGCACAGCCCCTGCGCAGAACTAGGGCGTCCTCACCGTCTCCTCCCTCCGCCTGTGCTGTGTCTCCGTGTGGAGTCCACTCCATAGCTGCTGTTTCCTTATCAAATGCTTCTCTCCGCGCGTCTCTTAGACTTCACCCCACGCCTGCCGCCCCATCCCAAACCATCTTTTTTTTTTTTTTTCTACCCTCTTAGGCGCCAGATATTTTTGGAAAATAACTGGATTGCAACCTCCCTTGGCACTCCAGTGTCTCAATCAGTCAGCTGACGCAGGCGGCTCCCTGCTTGCGTCCCTGGAGTTCCTCTAGATCAAGGCAAGGCAGCTGATCTGAATAACCCCGGTGCAGAAGCCAGGTGAATCCACCTCCCAGGGCAGCCAGTCCCACTTGAGCCCAGCCCTGCAGGTTGCATAAGAAGAGCGAGCTTAGCGCTCCAAAGGCTGTGTTTCAATCCAAACACGTCTTTATTTTTATTTTAAAACAGGCTGCTCCCAAAGCTACCGTCCTTCTATGCCCAGTAGCGGGATCCCACAATTTCAAACACAGCCCACCCTGGCTGGTCCCAGGACACCAGAGGAACCCGAACACTACGCAGCTTCGTAGCTCACAACAACCCCCGCGGCACTTTTCCTCGAGACCGGGCGAGGTCGCTGCAAAGTTTTGGGACCGCTGGGCGGGCGCCGGGCTGCGACCGGGTGACTCCTCCCCGGCCCGGCCCGGGAGCCTGGGAGCCGGGCCTGGACCTCACCCGCCGCCCCGCCCGGCCCCCAGGCTCGACCTCCCCATCGCCAGCCCGGCCGGCGAGCCAGGCTCTGCAGAGATGGCGGGGCTCTGGCTGGGACTCGTCGGGGAGAAGCTGCTGCTCTGGGGCGCGGCGAGCGCCGTCTCCCTGGCCGGCGCCACCCTCATCCTCAACCTCCTGCAGATGGTGGCGAGCTACGCGCGGAAATGGCAGCAGATGAGGCCCATCCCCACCGTGGCCCGCGCCTACCCGCTGGTGGGACACGCGCTGCACATGAAGCCCAACGGGAGAGGTGAGGGATCGCCCCCGGCGGGCCTGGGCTCCCTGCCCCAAGCTCCTCCTAACTGGAGCCAGTCCAGGGGGCCCGACGGCCCCTCCAACCGGTCTTCTTGCCGGCCCGGACTCCAGTGCCCGAGCGCCGGCTGCTGCAAGAATCTCGGCGGCCAAAGAACCCAATTCTCTCCAGGTTTCCTTTTGACGCCTGCCAGAACTACCACCCCCAATACTAATGAACTTTTCTTTACGCATGGCACAGAATGTAGTATTCCCAAGTCCCAGTCCTTCTGGGTTTTTTTCTTCTCTTTTTCCTACCCATAGCTTATCAGATCCCCAAACCTTCTATGTTCTTCTGTGTGGGCTTTGTACAGCCTAAGGGCAGAAACTACCCTGGAACTTGGCAAACACTTCTTAATACTTAGTGTTGCCCAAAGTATTACTTTTCTCTTGCCCACCTTGGAACATAAGAGACTAGAGATTCTTTTGAGACTTCCTCCCCGTCACTGTCACCCCAGCCCAGACATCATATGACTTGACCACTACATACTTTGCCTCTTTCTTGACTTCCTATTTTAGTCCTTCTATGGATATTTCATAATAATAATTAATGAACTGCGCAGATCAGTACATGGCTCGAATTTATATGGCATTTCAAAAGACTAAAGAGTGAAAATTTCAAAAGACTTATTATTAGAGAGAATCGTTATTTTTAAAATCATGTTTTTAAAAGGAGATAGGTATAAGTTTTGCTGATGGGGGGGATACATATCAACTAAAGTTAGGAAGCTCTAAAAAGTACCTGGCATTTGCAGTCTTCAGAAAGGAGCAGTGAATTTGATCTTAGCAGTTAATTTCCATGGGCATATAAATTAGGGTACCCCAAACCGAAAAGATGTATCCTAAATGACATATTTTAATGGAACCCAGCCAGAACCCAGCTCCTCTACTGATTAATCATTAGTAACTGTTTTACAGACTCAGCATTAACTTCAGAGTATGAAGGATTATCCCATTTTCACCTCTCTTTCCCCAAATAAAAATAATGCCGTCATTTCAACTTCATTGAAATAAGATGGGGTCTCATGGGAAAGTGTTGCCCAAAATATTTTCTGGTAGGAGAAATCCTACCAATAAAGTAAACTTTTTTTTTTATCAACAAAATATCAATGTGACTAACATTACAAGTAATTCAACAACAGATTTAGATATATGAAAATCATATTGGTAGAAATCATCTCTGTTAATACTAAAAGCAGAGCTAACCTCCTTTGTGCTCTGAGGCTCTATGGTTTTAATATATAATTGTGTATGTAGAAGTATAGATTCCCCCAGACACAATTCTGAATGTCATGATCTCAAATATTGAAATCCCCAAAGATCAAAATTCCTAGTTTAAAATTCCCATAATCACAATGCTAAAAGATTAAAATTTCAAATGTTGAGCTGGGCTTGGTGGTACACACTTGTAATCCCAGTATTTGGGAGGCTGAGACAGGAGGATTGCAGTTCGCTGACAGCCTCAGCTACTTAGTGAGGCTCTGCAACTCAGTGAGACCCTGTTTCAAAATAAAAAATAAAAATATAGGCTTGAGAGTGTTGCTTGGAGGTAGAATGCCCCTGGGTTCCATCCCCAGTACTGAAAAAATGTTGAAATTCTGAAAGCCAAAATCCAAGACCCCAAATTCTCTTTTTTTTCCTTGGAAAAAAAAAGGCTACTTAAGAGAGGTGACAAGTCCAAGCCAGGGGAAGGGCCAGTGTGTTTCTGATTTTACACAGGATAGTGGAGTCGTGTTAGGTAAAAGGAAGACCTAGAACCCTGCTAAGGCATCATGTTGGCTGTGTCTGAGATTCTGTAATCTACAGAATTGTTTTAAGGACCAACAAAATCCAATGAATGCAAAGTTTCTAGATTACTGTCTAGAACTTGGTTAGAATTAAGTCTTTTAATTACTAGTCAAGCATCCACTGAAGTCCTACTCTGTGTCTTCTGTCATAGCACATAAGGGCCGTCAGTATAAAATGTCACACTAGTAAAAGCAGCATGTCACAGCACTGGTGGTTTGATCCAGCCCTTTTCACAGCAATTTTGACAAACATCCAAGGGACATTTCTTTTCTTTTTTTTTAAAAATATATTCTTATTGGTGCATTGTAGTTAAACATCATAGTGGAATACAAGACTTGGGAGGGTATACAAGCATATAGCATCCAATTAGCCCTTATCCCTTCCTGGTCCCATTCCCTCCCTCTCCCTCAATCCCAAGCTTGATTTGGTGATTAACTTTGATAGATTTGTTTACGTACATCATGCATTTTAAAGAGATTCCGTCTTCCCCCATCCCATCCCCTCTGATTGGTCACCTTGATTGCTCTTCCATGGGGCCCTTTCTTCAACTAGCTCTCTTCCCATTACCTATTTCTTCCTAGTTTTTGCATATTAGGGAAAGCTTCTGATTTTCTATTTTCTGTGATGTTTCTCTGTGTATGCCATATTACAAGTTCTGTTCCTGCTCCTGAAGGCCCTGTCGCTGGCCTTGCCCTCTGGCAGACTCTGATGCCAGCCTTGCTGGCTCCACAACGGCCTTGCCTCATGGCAGGCCCCGATCCCTGCCCTGCTGACCCTGGCTCTGGCCTCACCCCTCGGGAGGCTCCAATCCCTTCTTCAGAAGCCTGGCACGAGCCTCACCCCTTAGCAGGCTCTGATCCTGGCCTCGAAGGCCCCAGCACCGGCCATGCCTCATGGCAGGCCCCAGTCCTGGCCTTGCTGGCCCTGGCACTGGCCTAACCCCTTGGCAGGCTCCGATCCCGACCTCGGAGGCCTCAGCACCGGCCTTGCCTCACGGCAGGCCCCGGTCCTGGCCTCCAAGAGACATTTCAAAGCAGTGTGGTATAAGGGTCACAGTATCAGGTTCTGGGGTCTTGGTACAAAGCCAGGTTCTACCACTTCCTAGGTCAGTGACAAATGTACACAAAAAGTACACATTTGGGCACATCAGAACCTAATAATAACTATTTTACAATCACTAACATCATTCTCTTGTGTTTATTTGTAGTGGCAAATGTTATTTTGAAACAATTTTATATCTACTGAGAATTTGCAAAAATACTGCAGCGTTCACGCCTGCCTTTCCCAGCTTCCCTCATTCATAATTAATGTATTTACCAAAATAAGATAATGAACACTTGTACAAAATGATGAACACAGTTCTTCTCTTGGTTGAATTTACAATTAAATCTTTTTCTCCTAGATTTTTTCCAGCAGTTAATTCAGTACACAGAAGAATATCGACACCTGCCGCTGTTGAAACTCTGGATTGGGCCAGTGCCCATGGTGGCCCTTTATAATGCAGAAAATGTGGAGGTGGGCATTGGTAAATAAGATAGATATTTCATGATCTATTTGATAGTATGAACATATCATCAGAATAAATATAATGAATATATCCTTAAATTTAATTTAACTTAGCCGGGCGTGGTGGTGCATGCTTGTAATCCCAGCATTTGTAAAGCTGAGACAGGAGAATCACAGTTCGAGGACAGCCTCAGCTACTTAGTGAGGCCCTTTACAACTCAGTGAGACTCGGTTTCAAAATAAGGAATAAAAAATAAGGGTGGGGGTGTAGCTTGGAGGTGGAATGCCCCTGGGTTCCATCCACAGTAACGCAAAAACAAAACAACAACAACAAAAAAAAAAAGTAAAAAGTGATGTAGCTGCGCATTTGTTATCAGGTATCAATGTTTATTCTCTTTTTGTAGAAGGTCAGCTGAGTGATACACTTTTATAGAACCATAAATAGGTTATTCCATGAGATTAGCAACTGTTACCTCTCAGACACAAATTAAGACTTCAAAATATGTGATTTGTAAAATATGGGCATTTCTTTCCAGCTGCTCAAGGTTTCAGATTCTATCTGTGACAAATCTATTATTCCAGAGTTTAAAAGAATACTGATTTGATATTTCTAGGGTAGATATTATTAATCCATGCTAATGAAATTATTTCTCAGAAAGTTTGCAGACCTTTTACTTATTACTGGATCACTGGGGAAACTGTTTTGTAACATGATGAGAAAAGGATTTAGGCGAGGGAGTAAAAAATGGGTAAGCAGTGTTTCTCTTATGGGACAAAATTAAAACAGTGTCTTAGGGACTAGTGCTGGGATATGTCTACCTTAGCTGTTGTGGTCAGGTCAGAGTTCCTTTGTACCACAGTGTGGATCCCATGGATTTGGTGCTTTCAGGTAGAGATCTACCCACAGGAGAGGCCCAGAGCAGGAAGCCTGGGGAGCATTCCTTGCTCAAGCCTAGACACTTAGCCCTTTTGTTCCACTCAAACTCCAGGTAACTTGATCATGCTCATGGTTTCCAGTGTAGCTATGTACTGGAGACACTCAAATATGTATCTCTGGCTTATGCCTTTATCCTGAGTATCAAACCTTCAGACTATGGGTGCAGGGTGCCTCAAAGTCAGCATACAGTGAGAGGAACTCAGGATCTACATCTTCCCAGAGGTGGTCATCCTCCGGATTCACCTGCTCCTTCTTCTCTTTTCCTACCCTCATTAAATATCTCCATTGGTCCATAGTCCATGGCAAGAACTAGGGAATCATCTTTTTCTTTTCTTCAATACCAATTGGTCCCCAAGGTTGGATGACAATTATAATAATCAAGGCACTAAGTACATTCCTTTGAGGTACAGGAATGAAATTGAGGCATAATAAAAATAAAGGCTATTATATATTAATGAGTAGTCATGTTCTAGCCAGGTCTTCCTATAATTGAAGCTATTTTGATGTCTATATTTCTCTCATTTTTTTTCTCTTCCTAAGGTAATCTTAACTTGTTCAAAGCAAATTGACAAATCATCTATGTACAAGTTCCTAGAGCCATGGCTTGGCCTAGGACTTCTTACAAGGTAGGTCAGTATAAATTTGTAAAGCTATCTTGTAGAACTAGTTATTTCTGTGAATAAGTAACTTCAGGAGTGGACACAAGGCGATTTTTCTGTAGTATGGTTGTTCTCAGGAAGGAGGAGAGAGATTGGAAGAAGAATCTAGCTAACAGCAAGCATCCAATAGACAGAAGTCCAGGGTGTATGGTGGTCTCCAGCCATATAGTCACAGTGACTATCATCAGTGTTCCATGAAGTATTAGAAAGTACTGATGTTCAAGTGCAGTTAAGCAAAGGAGTACCTGGAGCATGGAAATCTTGAAAGCCAATGGAAAAAGCAGTCAGCCTCAGAGCAGTACACTGAGCAGTGACCTCCATCTTGACCTGGCATCCAGACATCGGACTTCATTCTCTGAGAGAGTGCTGGGCAATAGAAAGTCTCTTGAAGAGGCTTTAGGAAATTCAAACTCAATAGAAATCAAGGTAGAGTCATGGACCATGGAAACATCCGAGGACTAAGGTATTGATGGGGGAAGGAAAAAGCTCTTAATTTTAGAAACTCAGAATTGGAAAGACGGGTGTGGTGGTATATGCTTGTAATCTTAGTACTTGGGAGGCTGAGAAAGGAGGATCACAGGTTCAAGACCAGCCTCAGCAACTTAGTGAAGCTCGCAGAAACTTAGTGAGGCCCTGTTTCCAAATAAAAAATATAAAATAGATCCAGGGGGTGTAGCCCAGAGGTAGAACTCTCTGGGGCTCCATCTTCAGCAATTCACACACACACACACACACACACACACACACACACAATGGAGACCAATTCTGAAATTTTTCAGTGCTAGTTTAACTATTATTTTTATAAAACAATGGCAAATAAACAATATATGTCTGCCTTCCTAAATCTAACTGAAACATTTGAGAATCGGTAGATAAAGCTGTTTCAGCATTTTGTTGACTTGATTATCCTCTGTCTTGTTTGCAAAACTGCTCCTTTTTCTTTGGTAACCATGCACTGTGTTTCTAGTACTGGAAATAAATGGCGCTCCAGAAGAAAAATGTTAACTCCCACTTTCCACTTTACAATCCTGGAAGATTTCTTAGACATCATGAATGAGCAAGCAAACATACTGGTTAATAAACTTGAGAAGCGCGTTAACCAAGAAGCATTTAACTGCTTTTCTTACATCACTCTTTGTGCCTTAGATATCATCTGTGGTAAGTCTAATTGATTTCTACTTAAGTTACAATATAAAGATAAAATGGCCCAAATAGAAAATAGCATTCCATTGGAAAGGCAAATCAGGGGATTGGAAAGGATGTGGGATTCTTCACGGTGGTGCCACTGATGAATTAGCCTCCCACAAGGCACCAGCTACTCCCAGGACAATGAGCAGAGTGGCCATAGAACCAACTTGCCAGAAAGCCAAAGAGAAGGAAGTAAGGAACAAACAAGAGCAATCCTAAAATATATAAGAATAGAACAGGAATTTATGTCTTTTTTAAATGTCTAAGCCGGGCGTGGTGACGCACACTTGCAATCCCAGCATTTGGGAAGCTGAGAGGAGGACTGTGGTTTGCAGCCAGCCTCAGCTACTTAGCGAGGCCCTTTGCAACTCAGTGAGAACCTGCTTCAAAATAAAGAATAAAAAATAGGGTTGGGGGTTTAGCTTGAAGGTAGAATATCCCTGAGTTCCATCCCCAGTACCACAAAAACAAACAAATAAATGTCTGCCATTGCAAAATAAACACAAGATACATACATAAACTAAATGGTTGCTTCTCACTTATGTTTTATAGAAACAGCTATGGGGAAGAATATTGGTGCTCAAAGCAGTAATGATTCTGAATATGTTCGTACAGTTTACAGGTAAATGGAATTCTGTCAATTATTTTTTAAATTGATGCTGATACGGGATTTAAAACATTTTGCTAATCATTTTCTATGTTGTTATCGTTTTTTGTTTCAAATCTACTGTTAAGCTAAATATTAGCCTTATAATGTAAGCATGTGTTTTAGCAGCAGAAGAATGGTTGGGGTAATTGTGGCACATCTACATTATGCAGTGATTTTTTTCAGCCAGGTGTGGTGGCACAAGCCTATAATCCCAGTACTTGGGAGACTGAATGTTTGAAGCCAGCTTCAGCAACTTATGAGACCCTGTTTCCAAATAAAAAAATAAAGTAGAGCTGAGCGTCTAGCTCAGAGGTAGAATGCCCCTGGATTTAATCAGTACCAAAAAAATAAAAATAAAGTGATTCTTTTCTAGTGTTCTGAGGTTACATTATGATGTACATTATACATACTACATTTTGATACTAAATGACAAAGGAAATATGTAAACAATTTTTGTAATGACAGCCATTGCCATAAAAATTAGAAAAAAAAAAACTAGAAGAAATTATACCCAAGTGCTAGCAATGGTTATCATTGTTCTGTCTATGTGCTTCTCCTTCCTACTGCATTTTGTTTTTGTTGTTATTTTTCCCATATTTTCTGCATCAGGCAGGTATTGTTTTTGTAACTGAAGCAATTAGTTTTACTTTAAGATTGCTTGCAAAGCCAGGTATTGTGGCATATGCTTGTAATCCAAGTATTTGAGAGGCTGAGACAGGAAGATCCCAGATTCCAAACCAGCTTCAGCAATTTAATGAGACTCTCAGCAACCTATTAAGACCTTATTTTAAAAATAGAATATAGTTGGGGTTCAGAGGTAAAATGACCTGGGTTCAACCCCCAGTAAAACACACACACACACACACACACACACACACACACACACACACACACACAGATTACTTGAACTTTCCAGCTACTAAGAAGTGAGAAGCAGGGTCAGGATTTGATTTGATGTATCTTATGTTAAATCCCTGCTCGTTTAACTTCATCTGAACTTTTATTTATTAAATATCTGTAACCTGCCAGTCATCACACAAAATTCCAGCATAGCCTGGGAGATTAGAATTGAACTAACATAGATTTAAGAATTGCAATCTTTGCTTAGGAAGAGTAGATCAAGCTGGTATTAGAGAAGGAGGGAAATGTCCTACAGGTTGAGTGGCCGTGAAAGGCCCATAGTCCTGAGGGAGGAGGACTTCCTCCTGCTTGGAGGGATCTTTCTGCTCTCTCTCTGGAAGTGAGAGCGAGCAGCTTGCCACAGCCGTGTGTCACTACTTACTGAGCACTTGTAGAAGAGGGCGGTCACATCTTTTTTTGTCACCCCAGAGGAGTGATCAAATGAATTGGTAGACCTTGAAAAGAGCCAGATTTCATCTCACCTTTTATTACAAAAGCCCCCAGCATTAGGAAGTTGAGAATTCACCCGGGAGAAACGAAACAGAGCACAGCCTATCTGTAGGGCATTTTATAGTGAATTCTTTTTTTTTTTTTTTTTTTTTTGTGGTACTGGGGTACTTGGAAGCCCTTCTACTACTGGGCTACACTCCCAGACCTATTTTATATTTTTTAATTTGGCAACAGGGTCTCTTAATCCAACGAGGCTGGCTGCGAACCAGCGCCATCCTCCTGTCTCCACCTCCCAAGTGCTGGGATTACAAGCGTGCGCCACCACGCCCGGCTATAGTGGATTCTTCATTCTGTTTTTTTTTATTGCTTTCTTGGATGTAGACTAGCTCCATTCCTTTCTTCACTGTTTAGCATCAAGCACGGATCTCTTAGTAGCCTCAAATACAAGTCAGCATTCCTCTCACTTATTACCTTTATCAAGAACAGGCATGGAGCAGGTGTGGTAGTGCAACCTGGGAGGCTGAGATAGAAAGGTCCCAGGTTCACAGCCAGCCTCAGAAACTTTGAAATGATCCTGTTTTGAAATGAAGAAGAATAAAATAGGGCAGGGGGCATAGTTCAGAGGTACAGTACCCCTGAGTTCAATCTTTAGTAGTATCACAAATTAAAAAAAAAAAAAAGACCCAGTACGAAATAGGTGCTCAAGAAACAGACATTTCAGATATACAAGATGTGTTTCTACCCTGTTTATAGGATGAGTGATATGATACATCGAAGAATGAAGATGCCCTGGCTTTGGCTTGACTTTGGGTACCTCATGTTTAAAGAAGGCCGGGAACACAAAAGGGGCCTTAAGATCCTGCACACTTTTACTGACAATGTAAGTTATCCTTCCATTGTGGCCCAACACGAAAATCATCATCATAACCATTGTAGGTGCACCATTTGCTGGCACCACATGCATTCACAATTTTGTCCAGCTATCACCATTATCTACTTCCAGAACTTTTTTAAAGTCATGAGTTTTATCTTTCGTTAATATACCTGTGCAGAACCATCAAGTCTGTGTCCCATAAAATAAAAGTTATGTGAACAATAATGGCAAAAAAGTGTTCAGTATGATTATACTTAAATATTCAACTAATATTAAATACTTGCTAAGTGCCAAGCACTGTACTAAAGTTGTGACATAAAATATTGAAAAGGCATGTATGCTCCCTACTGTGATAGAGGTTAATCCAGTCAAGGAAATTGTCTATAAAAAAATTGCAAATTTTGATAGAAGGCCAGGCGTGGTGGTGCACGCTTGTAATCCCAGCATTCAGGAGGCTGAGACCGGAGGATCGTGGTTCGTGGACAGCCTCAGCTACTTAGTGAGGCCCTCTGCAACTTGGTGAGACACTGTTTCAAAATAAAAAATAGGGCAGGGGGTGTAGCTTGGAGGTCAAAAAATGTCCCTGGGTTTCATCCCCAGACCCGTAAAAACAAATTTGATATGGGCTACAAGTACTTTTTAGCAAACTGGGTGCTGTATAAATGAATAAAGAGACAACAAGCTTTGTGTAAGAGTCTTCTGAGAAATATTGGAATAAGCAGTAGTTTTCAAAGGCAAAGAGAATTTAAAGTAGCAAATATCTTAATATGAACAAAATGAAAATGAACTTGATCCTATTATTTTATTTTCAATTGAAAAATAACCAGGAGTTAGGGATTTTATGGAATATAGGATATCAATCTTCATGCCAAAGATATGTTTATAAAAAGGCAAGCCGGGCGTGGTGGCGCGCACCTGTAACCCCAGCATTTGGGAGGCTGAGACAGGAGGATCACAGTTCGAAGACAGCCTCAGCTACTATTTAGTGCGGCCCTCTACAACTCAGTGAGACCCTGTTTCAAAATAAAGAATAAAAAAAAAAAATAGGGCTGGTGGTGTCTCTCGGAGGTAGAATGACCCTGGGTTCCATCCCCAGTACTGCTAAATAAATAAATAAATAAATAAGGCAAAATTTAATTAAAAATATACATCAATTTATAACTGTGCTGAAAAATGTACAAATTCAAATATATTCTTTCTTTGCTGCAAATTTAGGTTAAAACATATCAGAATACCTTCCTATGATGAGGAAAACCCTGCCACCAGTCAATCAGATTTAATAACCATTAGATTTTTTTTTTTTTCCTTTGGTACTAGGGGTGGAAGCCAGGGATTTTCTACCTCCGGGCTATACTCCCAGACCCATTTTATATTTTATTTGGAAACAGGGTCTCACTAAGTTTCTGAGAGCCTCATTTAGTAGCTGAGACTGGCTTTGAACCCGTGTGATCCTCCTGTCTCAGCCTCCCAAGCACAGGGATTACAAGTGTGTGTCACCATGCCCGGCATTAATCATTAGATGTTAAATGAATGAACTGTTGGCTTGAATTGTTCACGGTATAATCACCTAGTAGTAGAAGAAAAGCAAACAGATTCTATTTTATTGTTATGTTTTTTCTTAAATTTTACTCATCAATGTTATTATCAATAATTAATTATTTGGCTGGGCATGGCGGCGCACGCTTGTAACCCCAGCATTTGGGAGGCTGAGACTGGAGGATCGGGGTTTACAGACTGCCTCAGCTACTTAGTGAGGCCTTCTGTAACTCAGTGAGAGCCAGTTTCAAAATAAAGAATAAAAAATAGGGCAGGGGGTGTAGCTCAGAGGTTAAATGCCTCTGGGTTCTATCCCCAAACCCGCAAAAAAAAAAAAAAAAAAAAAAAAAAATTAATGAATTATAGACTAGATAGACAATGTCATTTATTTCATAAATATTGAAAACTGCATACTGAGACCTAGGCATTATGAGTTCCACAATGAATTTAAAAAACTATATGGTATTTTGCCCTTAAAAGCTTAGAATCTACTCATTCGAGGGACATGATAGCAGGCTTGCTTGGTTAATGCCTGATAGGAAAAAGAAAGGTGAAATGTATAACCAAATGCAGATTTTATTTCATTTACTCACTCAACAGAAATCAAGTGAACATTCATGAAATTCCAGCAAGTACTCTAGAGATTAGAAATACATCAGTGGCCAAGGACAAATACAGCTTTGTTCTGTTTCTTTTCTCTAATACAACCTGCACTTAAGAGTGATCTATGGTGGCGCACGCTTGTAATCCCCGCGCTTGGGAGGCAGAGACAGGAGTATCTGGCTGGTTCAGAGCCAGCCTCTCTGGCTTAAGAGACCCTGTTTCCACATAAAAAAAGTTAAAAAAAATAGGTCTGGTAGTGTAGCCCGTGGGAGTGTATCCCGAAGGTAGAAGGGCTTCCAGGAACCCCAGAACCACCAAATAAATAAATAAATAAATAAATAAATAAATAAATAAATAAATATTCTGTAGGTCATTGCTGAACGGATCAATGAAATGAAGGCAGACCAAGAATGCAGAGGTGCTGACAAGGACTCCGACCCCTCCAAAAGCAAACGCAAGGCTTTCCTTGACCTGCTCTTAAGTGTGACTGACGACAAAGGAAATAAGCTAAGTCCTGAGGACATTCGAGAGGAAGTCGACACCTTCATGTTTGAGGTACTTACTATGGTTATTTTTAGGTAACATGAACAAATTCAAGAGCCCATCATAGGTCGGAAATGGAGCTGGTGCTTGAGCCTTGTGCCAGGCGCTACCTTCCATCCACAATACTGGAGAAAAATGTTTTTTGTTTTCCGTTTTTCTTTAGAATCTTTAGCATAACTCTAAAAAATCTAACCAATCTTAAAGCAGCTCAATATAACCAAGGAAAATTTATTTTATTATCATGCAAAATTACAAAATTTAAGAACCTGATTAAGTGCTAGATAAGCTTCTGTCTTAAGAACAAGATTTTGACTGGTGGTGGATATGGTAGCTAATTTTTTTTTCCAAGAAAATCTAAGTTTCATCACTTTTCTTAACCAGGAATAAGAGCAGCAAGAAATCCCTTTCAGTTCCCAAGAAATTTCTTTCAGTTCTCTATATTGCTTCATGCTTCTTAAAAACTCCCAGATCCACAGGTCCATTTCCTCAATACCTCCTCTTAAAGTTCTAACAAATGAGCCCTTAGCTGCTGCTAAGAGCTGCTTTTGCCAAAAAAGATATGATTCTAAGGGGATTTCTGGCCTTCAAAAGTTCTTAAGAAGTAATTTTTACAAAATAGCTTTAAATGTTATATTATTTATGAAAAATGTGAATCTTTCCATATGTGGATTACTATAAAGAAATGGTTTTAAAAAGCATTGTGTAGTAATATTCTCTCAGTGAAAGGAAGGAAAAAGACCCTAGTTCTTAGTGGCTTATTGTGTGCTAAGCACTGTGTTGGGAGTGTTTCCCAAATTCTTCTGGATATAGTAGCAATATGCACACAGTCTTTTTAAATATATCTTTAGTTTTGCTTGATAATTAATAATCGTGTGCTTACGGGGTACCATGACAGATAGTTAAGTATGTGGACTCTGGGTCCAAGTCTCAGCTTTAATATGTACTGAAAGGGTACAACCCTGTGAGGTACTGGTACTGAGATATCCTCTCTAAGCATGAACCTCTGCTTTTTTTTTTTTTTTTTTTTTTTTCCAGTACTGGGGGTTGAACCCAGGGGCATTCTCCCTCTAAGTTACATCCGTAGTCCTATTTTTATTATTTTTTATTTTGTTTGTTATTTTACTTATTTATTTATTTATTTGGTGGTACTGGGGTTCCTGGAAACCTTTCTACCTCTGGGCTACACTCCCTGACCTATTTCATACTTTTTTTTAAATTTGGAAACAGGGTCTCCTTAAGCCAGCACTGCTGGTTTAGAACCTGTGCGATCCTCCTGTCACTGCCTCTCAAGCGCGGGGATTACAAGCGTGCACCACCACGCCCGGCTGTTTTTTTTTATTTTGAAACAGGGTCTCAATAAGTTGCAGAGGGCCTAAACAGCTGAGGCTGGCCTTGAACCTGTGATCCTCCTGTTTCAGCCTCCCAAGTACTGGGATTACAAGTGTATGCCACCAAGCCCAGCTCAAACCTCTGGTTTTAAGGTATGGTTTTATTTGTTTCTCACCAAGGTGAGATGCTATATAGAAATAATTTTTTTTTCTATAGTCACACTACAGCTCTAAGATGTAGAAATAATTCAAGTGAGTTAGTATAGTCACTCTTAATCTCCTCAGTAATCAGCTCTGCTATTTTATCTTTTTTTTCTCCTTACATTTTTTAGGGTCACGATACAACTGCAGCTGCAATAAACTGGTCCTTATACCTATTGGGTTGTTATCCAGAAATCCAGAGAAAAGTGGACAGTGAACTGGATGAGGTGTTTGGTATGTTTCCCCTTCATGTTCTGTTGTGGGTCCTGAGTCCACCAAAGCAAATGTCCTGCTTGTTCATTCAGGATGTGCAGGAAGACCTGTTCCAAAGACACTGACATAAGCAGAAATGCCCCACATAGGAGCCTTCTGGGCTGTCTCCTTGCAAGGCCTCATCCATTCTCTACAGATGGACTGCCCAGGGCTGGATGCTGAGGGTACACAGATCAATGTGATTGTCCTCGAGGGTCTGTGTGATAGGTGAAACAGCTGCATGTACATAAAGCTTCGAGCCCTGGACTGCGCCCTCGAGGAGTGCAGTGAATACAGGGGCAGGTGAAGCTGTCTGCAGGGGTAAAGGAAAGCTCTTTCATAGGGCACTGCCTCTGATCACACAGGAGAGGAAAGACGGGTAGCTGAGAGGAGATGAATTTCTATCATACAACAAGCAGTCGGTCCGGTGGTAGAGTCTTAGATTGATGTCCAGAGGGATAACCTATGGTTCTAGACCTGCTTTTTTTCTCTTTCATCTTGGCTTTTGTCTCCTTGATTCTTGCTCTAGGCTTTACGTTCATCCTCAAAGCAAGAAGAAAAGGGGGAGATGGGGATAAGAATGTATTGTTTATATAAGGTGCTATATAAAAAATTCCACAGACTAGAAGTCTTATCACAACAGAAATTATTCTCTCAGTATCACTGACCCTAAATCAACCTGTTGTCACAATGCACTCCTGAAAAAACACATTCCTTGCCTCTTAAACTTTTGGTGGCGGTATAGGGACACGTCACTCAAACCTCTTCTCTGTCTTAACATTACCTGTGTGTGTGTGTGTGTGTGTGTGTGTGTGTGTGTGTGTGTGTGTCTATAAGGATTCTTGTGATTCAGGACCTACCTCGATGCAGAGTAATCTTTGTATTAAAAGATTCTTATTTTAATCACATCTGCAAAGATCCGTTTATCCAAATAAGGGAACATTTACAGGTTCTATATATGAGAACCTGAAACTTTGCGGGTCTGTTGTAAGTCTACCAAAAGAGGTCTCAGTTTTACCATCAATTTGATCAATTCTTCAGTCATGTGTCTTATGGTTCCCATAGCTAGATGATGAAAAAGAAAAAACAAAGGGTTGGGTTACCCAACCAACAATGTGGTATTTGATGTAGTTTCATAGAGAAAAGTAGTAGGGAAGGAAAAATAAAGAAAAAAGTTGGAAAGTAAAAGCATTCTAGAAAGAGAGGAACCAGGTGAACAATGATGGCACAGACGGGAAAAGTTTCTGATTTGGTAGGGAATAGCAAATAGTGAGAGATGCTAGAATTCAAGATGTTGGTAGAATGTAGGATTAAGAGATGAGTGTGGGACGGCATGTTCATGTTCAGCCTGGGCAGGCACTAGAGTCTCTTAGCAAGAGCTGACTTTATTTTGTAGAATGGAGGCAATCTAGACTCTCTGGTTTCACTCCTGTGGTCACTGTATTTCTCCATCTTGATTTTAGTTTCTCTCAGAATGCCTCAGGAAGGTAAATTTTGGTCTCTTAAAAGCTCACAAGTTCTTTTGGAGTAAGTTCACAGTTTTTCTGTACTCCGTCTCTAGCTCCTTGCTAGTTTCATAAATGTTTTTAATCCCCTACAATTAGTAGCACAATCATTGTTTCTAGAAGGTTTTGTACTGTTCATGTTCTCTGCTCTAGAGAAAAGGTGCCTTCTTTTTCTCTAAAATATTAGTTCTAATTATTAATTCTATTTTTGAGGAGGTAGTGTTTGGATACTTCAAAAATATTGGTTCTGTTTCAGAGCAACTCATCTTTGGGTATTGGGCCGCAGGTATCAATTCCTTTTGTCTCTAGTTTTCGTAATCAAGGTAAACATCACAGACCATAAAACCAACCATTTTAAAATGTAAAATTGAGTAGCATTTAATACATTCAAGTTACTGTGCAGTGGTTACCTTAGTCTAATTCTAAAATACTTTTAACACCCCAAAAGGAAACCCTATAGCATTAAACAGTCACTCCTCATTCCCCCTTTCTCCCAGCCCCTGACAACCACAAATTTTTCTGTATCTATAAATAAATGTTTTGTGTCTGGGTCATATCATCTCATTTTATTTTGATTATTCATGTTAGATATTCTACTTTAGTCGTGGAATCTAACATTTGATATTTTGATTCATGTATGAGACTCTCATCCCACCTTGAACCCAGTTAATTCTTTCATGGTCGCTTAATACATTTGCTTTCATCAGGGAAGTCTGATCGTCCTGCAAACTTGGAAGACCTGAAGAAACTTAAGTATCTGGAATGTGTTATTAAAGAGACTCTTCGCCTCTTTCCTTCGGTTCCTTTATTTGCTCGAAGACTTAATGAAGACTGTGTAGTGGGTAAGTAGTGCATAATTAGAATAGTAAGAAAAGTGAATTTCATATCTGATATCTGTCTTGCTTTAGTCTTATGACACATTCTTCACTTCTTGACAGCGGGTTACAAAATCGTGAAAGGCACCGAAGTGGTTATCATCTCCTATGCACTGCACAGAGATCCAAAATACTTCCCAAATCCAGAGGAATTCCAACCAGAGCGCTTCTTTCCTGAAAATTCACAAGGGCGCCATCCATACTCCTATGTGCCCTTCTCTGCGGGACCCAGAAACTGTATAGGTTTGTGTCCATGTAAACAGTTTTGACCTTTCTGGCCCATAAGATAGTAGAATTCTCACTAGGATTTCTTTCAGATGTTTTATGGCATTATCTATATGCAGTAGCTTTTAAACAAAACAAAAACAAAAACTTTTCTTTTTCTTCTACTTTATATTATAGTTTTAAAATATTACTGATTGTCATAAGGTATATTAGTTTTCTGGGGTTGCCAGAACAAAGTACCATAGACAGAGTAGCTTAAACAATGGAAATTCCCCGCAGTTTTGGAGGTTAAGATGTCCATAAGATTGGTTTATTCTGAGGCCTCTCCCTGGCCAGTGGGTGGCATCTTCTTCCTGCTTCTTTGTCTTCATGGACTCTTTGCTCTGTGTGAGCCTTTGACCTCATTTAACCCTAATTTAGGACTTCTACACGGGAATTTGAGGAGGAAACCACAATTTAGCTCATAACATAAAGCATAAATAGTTTCATAGTAAAGTTTTGCAAGGTTGTAGATATGGAATTAAAATCAAATGTAATGTATTATGATAGAAAAAGCATACAAATAGTTATGTTTAACCTACTTTTTATATATTTTTTGCTTTTAAGAATTCCATTTTGCAACACCAAAACAAAGGATCCTTGCCAGATGGCTGAAGTACTAAGCAAAGCAAAAGTGCATCACCATGCATCAGAAACACTTTTGGATTCCTAGCATTTTAATCACTTTTATAAACAAAGAACTTAGTAAAATGAAGCCATACTTAAATGAATGAATCTGAAGCATTTGGTGGCTCTGTGGTCACCAGATTATAGGTCCTATATAAAACAGTTCTTGATCTTAAATGAGCCCTGAATTCCCCTGGGACGTAGTCTTCCCTAGATATCCTCAGGTGATTGGTTCAAAGACCTCCTACAAATACCAAATCTGAAGATGTTCAGGTGTTTTAAATAACATAGTTATATGCATTAATCTACATATAACCTCCCACATACTTTAAATTATATATATATATATATATATATATATATATATATATATATTTTTTTTTTTTTTTTTTTTTTTTTGGTGGTACTGGGGTTCCTGGAAGCCCTTCTACCTCCGGGCTACACTCCCAGACCTATTTTATACTTTTTTTATTTTTGGAAACAGGGTCTCTTAAGCCAGCGCAATCCTCCTGTCTCTGCCTCCCAAGCGCAGGGATTACAAGCGTGCACCACCATGCCTGGCCCTTTAAATAATATTTAAATTACTTATAATACCTGAGATAATATAAATGTGATGTGAATAGTTACTATCCTGTATTATTTAGTGAGTAATGATAAGAAGGAAGGTCTATATGTGTTCAGTGAAAACTGAACAGTAAAAAAATATATTTTCAGCCAGACATGGTGGTACACTCTTGTAATCTCAACATTTGGGAGGCTGGACAGGAAGATTGAGGACAGCCTCAGCTACTTAGTGAGGCTTTTTACAACTCAGTGAGACCCTTTTTTGTTTTGTTTTGTTTTTTGGTGGTACTGGGGTTCCTGGAAACCCTTCTATCTCTGGGCTACACTCCCAGACCCATTTTTTATTTTTATTTGGAAACAGGGTCTCTTAAGCCAGCGAGGCTGGCTTCGAACCTGCGCGATCCTCCTGTCTCTGCCTCCCAAGCGCGGGGATTACAAGCGTGCGCCACCACGCCTGGCAGTGAGACCCTGTTTTAAAATAAAGATTGTAAAACAGAGTTGGGGGTATAGCTCAGAGGTAGAATACCCCTGGGTTCCATTCCTAGTACTGAAAAAAAAATTCCATTTACTGTTGGTTGAGTCCGTGGATGTGAAACCTTTGGATCTAGATGGTCCACCGCACTGCTAAAATACAGACTTCCTAGTCCTCCACATTTATTTGGTCATACTAGTTGGAAGCAGAAAATAATACTCAAAAATCTTCATTTTTACAAATGTTACAAGTGATTTAGATTACCTTAGGGGGTCTATGTGAAAATATAAAGTTGTTTTTTTCCTATAATAGAACCCCTTATTTTTCATATTTGATTTGTACCTATAATTAAAATATGGTATTTATATTAATTTGAAGGTCAAAGGTTTGCTATGATGGAAGAAAAGACCATTCTTTCCTGCATCCTGAGGCAGTTTTGGGTAGAATCCAACCAGACAAGAGAAGAACTTGGCCTGTCAGGAGAGTTGATTCTTCGGCCAGATAATGGCATCTGGGTCAAGTTGAAGAGGAGAAGCAGAGATGAGTCCTAACTATATTCCTGGGCTGTGGCCTTAACACGAAAAAAGGCTTTCGTGTAATGAAAACTTGACATTTACAATTTATAGATCATGAGTTCAATACTATGAATTCCTAGACCTAATTTGTTCTTGTCTCCACTGACCAGGGGATCCAGTCTGTCAAAGAGAGAGCTTTTGTGTTTTTATTACTACCATAGATGCTAAGTTATACCTGGTCTTCATCTCAGAGGTACAGTTGATAGAGTCAATACCAAATAAACACAGAGCAAGATTCTCAGCGGAGGGATCCACAAGCCAATTCAATTTTATTTGATAGGCTCACAGGATATAAATTAAGTTTCAGAATTTTCTAAATATACTCTTGTTGACTGAGGAATATATATCATATAATTTGAAAATTGTGGGTAATTAAGTACTTTTACTTAAGTAAAAGTAATAATTAAGTACTTTTTACTTAAGTTTTAAAATTATATCAGTGACATCAGTCATGAGAAGAATAATCATTATAGCACTTTTCAGATTCTGTCACCTAGAGCACATCTTTTATAAGTTGACTCCAATTCTGTTTCAGTTTCCCCTTTGGTTGTTTACTTTTAGTCTCTTCCATTCTTTGTAGAATCATAAGTGCCTTTATATATATCATGAATTCTTGGAGTGGAGTGCTCTTAATAAACTCTGCTCCCTCACAGTGCCTCAGAGAGTTCATTATTGGCTTCCAGAGCTGGAATGACCTTAGATCATCCTTGCTTATGCTTCCTTGTAAAGGAGTAAAGGAATGGAGTCAACAAGAAGGTAAATTTCTGCTACTGGTTGGGACAGGGATAGAAATAGATGTTTATATTCTTCACTCCCATTCTGATATACGACTGTCTATTACAGCACACTATTGCTTTAGGGAGTTCCTATCTGTGACTAGATATGTTATAAGAATTTAGAATTTCTGCCTCTGGTTTAGGCATATTTTTCTTGGAATTCTTCTACCTGTAAGGGAACAAAGAAGCCATTCATCTTTAGTTAATAACAATAATATCTCAGTTTGGGGTTAGAACTTTCATTAATTCAGTCCTATAGAACAGAACTAGGTATAACTGGTACACAATCTTTGAATTTTAATTTACTACACAATATCTTTATTTATCACTCGGTGATTTTTAGAACATTTTAATAAATAATTTTAGTAAGATTGGAGTCTTAGTCCCCAATTTTCCCAAGGCACTAGCCCAAAGAAATGTGAAATCAGGAGAGTGGAGTATGTACTCTTCAAGGGATATCAAAAGAAGAGCTTACAAAATCACTTCATTGCCCATTGAAGGATTTGGGGCAATGTCAGTCGCTGCACTCACTCGACTGTCCAAAAACCACAGAGCTCACTCCCAGCTCCTAAGGTGATAAGAAAAATGAAGGAAGTCAGTGAAACATGTGAAAAAGATTATCATCGATAAGTTAATCTTGTTATCTGGGAAATGGATATATGTAGGGAATATCATTCTCAGATGATTTTTGGATAATAAAAGTTTCATTCATGGAAGTTGGTATTATCTCTCAATGTTTGCATTTACATTTAACCCTGCTTTTTTTATTTGTGGCAAACCTACATTGGGCACTAAAATTCTAAAGCAAAACACTGCTTAATGTTACCTTTTGGCCTAAGCTTTACATTTAGCTCCCAAACAATTTGTTACTCATATTTTAATTAATTCAAAATAAGACAGGTTGAAACTGAGAAATTATGTCTTTGTTTTATAGTATTGAAATGTGGATATTGATTTTTTAAAATAAGATGACCAAATATCTGTTTGTGTCCCCATTATCTTTCTTATTTCTACTTGAAAGAGATATTATATTTAAAATAAAAATAAAAATAACTTACATTTTGGATTTGGGTACTACATTTTATTTTAAGAGTTGATGTTGGTTTGAAATGTGTATAACTCTAAGCTGAACATGGTGGCACATGCATATAATCCCAGTACTTGGCAGGCTAAGACAGGAGAATCACAAGTTCATGGCCAGCCTCAGTTACTTCATGAGGCCCTCTGCAACTTAGTGAGACCCTGTTTCAAAATAAAGAATAAAAAATAAGGGTGGAGGTATAGCTCAGAGATAGAATGCCCCTGGGGTTCAATCCTTGTACCACACACAGAAAAGAAAGAAAGAATATAATTCTAAAAGATCAGTCACCCTCGAACTTTCTAATAATGTGCTCCTTGGTTATTGTCATTGACTGATGGGGAAATTACCTGACTCTGAGAGTATAACAGAAGGGAAATAACACCATAGCGTTTTGCTCAGCTGATAGCAGAAAGTGACATCTAGTACTACCTTGGAATTAGCAAACACCAGTAGCATCATAGGGCCCCAGGGATTTCAGGTCTAGAAACCTCTAGATGAAGTACTGTTGAGTTATAATGAGGTTCAGAGTGATAGCACTTGGCATGTTTCCCTCAGATTCCATCTTGCTCCTTCCCCCTTGCCCTGCATATTACCAAGATTGGTATTAATAACTTCATATATGAACACGAAGTTATTTAAACTGTTTCCGTCACCAAGTCTCCTTTTCCCCCTTCTCACCTCCCTCTCCAGATCCTCCTCTGCTAATCTACTGGTATCTTTCATCAGTTATATGAAGTTCCTTTGTTTCCCAATTCCTCTCTAGCTTCCACATATGAGAGATATCACAGCACACTTCACATTCTGTGACTGGAGAATCTCACTTAGCAAAATGTTCTCTAAGTCCAGTCATTGTCCTGTAAGTGACATAATTTTGTTCTTCTTGTGGCTGAGTAAAACAAAAAACCTGGAATAGTCAAAGCAATTCTGAGCAATAAGAACCACTCTGGAGACAATATAATACTTCATTTCAAATTGTACAGAACCATAGTAATAAAAATAGAATGCTATTGGCACAAAAACAGACACATAGACCCATGGAATAGAACAGAAAATACAGAAACAAATTCTCACTTTTATGGCCAGTTTATTTTTGACAATGCCAAAAACATATGCTGGAGAAAAGGCAGCCTTTTTAACAAATGGTGCCAGGGAAACTGGTTGTTCATATGTAGAAAAATGCAATTAGACCCCAGTCTCTCACCCTGTACAAAAGTCAAGATGGATAAAAGGCCTAGAAGTTAGAAACTTTGCAATTACTAGAATAAGACAACTCTCCAACATATAGGCCTTGGTAGAAACCTCGGTAAGACTTCCAAAGCTCAGGAAATAAAAATGAGAATGACTGGGATGGCATTAAATTAAAAAGTTTCTGTGTAGCAAAGGAAACAAGAGTCTGAACGAGTCTACAGAATGGGAGGAAATTTTTGCCAGCTACTCCTCTGATAGAGGACTAATATCTAGAATACACATTTAGTTTTTAAATTAGCTCTAGCCTTTAGCTCTCTCTACTACTAATTTTTTGATACTAAGAGATATATTCTTGGCTTTTTCTTCTTCTCATAATTATATCTCCTTCTCCTTATTCATCACCTTTTTGTTAGTATTTACATGTCAACCTTTGTCTTTTCTGATATTAATCAATTTATGTTTCATAAAAATAGTGTTGGCTGGGCATGGTGGTACATGCACATATTCTCAGTACTTGGGCGTCGAGACAAAAGAACACAGGTTTGAGACAAGCCTCAGCAACTTAGGCCCTCAGAAATTTAGACACTGTTTCAAAAAAAAAAAAAAAATGAGAAGGCCTATTGATGTAGCTCAGAAGAAATGCCTTTGGTTTCAATCCCCAGTACCAACCTCTCCCAAGTAGTTTTATACTGAAACATATTTCTCCATACAAATATTTTGATGGCCATGTTTTTCTTCTTTTTTATATGTAGGCCATATAGATAATATAGGTCCTATCAGATAAATTATCATAAATTTAGATTTGATTATCTTATTTCTAGAGTGTTGTGTGTGTGTGTGTGTGTGTGTGTGTAAGCTCCTTTATTTTTTTTAACAGTTGATTTCTTTTATTTTTTTATTAATTTGTTTTTTAAATTAGTGCATTGTAGTCATATATCAATCACATTGGAGTACAAGACTTGAGAGGATATACAAGCACACATCATCCAATTAGCCCTCCTCCAGCCCCCATCCCATTCCCTCCCCCTCCCTCCATCCCACGCTTCTTTGGTGATTTACTTTGATACATTTGTTTATGTACCTCCTGCGTTTTAAAGAGGCTCCGTCCTCCAGTATTACATACCCTCTGATTGGTCACATTAGTTGCTTCACTATAGGGCCCTTTCTATAGCTCAACCTCTTCCTGTTGCCCTTTTCCTCCTAGTTATTGCTGATTAAGAGAAGCGTCTGATTTATATTTTCTGCGATATTTCTCTGTGCATGCAAGTACCGATCCCACTATGATGGTCCCAGTAGTGGCCTGGCTACTCAGTGGACTGATCCAGACCTCGCTGGCTCAAGCAGTGGCCTTGCCTCATGGGAGGCCCCAGTTCTGGTCTCGCTGGCCCCTGCACCGGTCTAACCCCTAAGCTGGCTTTGGTCCCAGCCTTGGAGGCCGCAGGAGTGAACTTGCCTCACGCCAGGCTCCGATGCTGGCCTTTGGCCCCTGCACCGGCCTAACCCCTTGGCAGGATTCCAATCCCGGCCTCAGAGGCCCCAGCACCGGCCTAGCCTCACGGCAGGCTCCAATGCCAGCCTCGTTGGCCCCAGCACCGGCCTAACCCCTCGGCAGGTTCCGTTCCCGGGTTAGGAGGCCCCAGCACTGGTCATATCTCACGGCAGGCTCCGATGCTGGCCTCGCCTCACGGCAGGCTCCGATGCCGGCCTCACTGGCCCCAGAACCGGCCTAACCCCTCGGCAGGCTCTTATCCCGGCGTCGGAGGCTCCAGCACCGGCCTTGCCTCACGGCAGGCTCCGATGCCGGCCTCACTGGCCCCAGCACCAGCCTAACCCCTCGGCAGGCTCTTATCCTGACCTCGGAGGCCCCAGTACCGGCCTTGCCTCAAGGCAGGCTCTAATCCCGGCCTCGGAGGCCTCAGCACTGGCCTTGCCTCACGGCAGGCTCCAATGCCGGCCTCCCTGGCCCCAGCATCGGCCTCACCCCTCGGCAGGCTCCAATCCCGGGCTCGGAGGCCCCAGTACCGGCCTTGCCTTATGGCAGCCTCCGGTGCCGGCCTCGCTGGCCCCAGCACCGGCCTAACCCCTCGGCCGGCTCCGATACTGGCCTCGGAGGTCCCAGCACCGGCCATGCCTCACGGCAGGCTGCGATGCCGGCCTCACTGGCTCCAGCACCGGCCTAACCCCTCAGCAGGCTCTTATCCTGGCCTAGGAGGCCCCAGTATCGGCCTTGCCTCAAGGCAGGCTCCGATGCCGGCCTCACTAGCCCCAGCACCGGCCTAACCCCTCGACAGGCTCCAATCCCGGCCTCGGAGGCCCCAGCACTGGTCATGCCTCACGGCAGGCTCCGATGCCGGCCTCGCTGGCCCCAGCACCGGCCTAACCCCTCGGCAGGCTCCGATCCCGGCCTCGGAGGCCCCAGTACCGGCCTTGCCTCACGGCAGGCTCTGATGCCGGCCTCACTGGCCCCAGCACCGGCCTAACCCCTCGGCAGGCTCTTATCCTGGCCTCGGAGGCCCCAGCACCGGCCTTGCCTCAAGGCAGGCTGATGCCGGCCTCGGAGGCCCCAGCACCGGCCTTGCCTTACGGCAGGCTCCGATGCTGGCCTCGCTGGCCTCAGCACCGGCCTAACCCCTTGGCAGGCTCTTATTCCGGCCTCGGATGCCCCAGTACCGTCCTTGCCTCAAGGCAGGCTGATGCCGGCCTCGGAGGCCACAGCACCGGCCTTGCCTTACGACAGGCTCCGATGCCGGCCTCACTGGCCCCGGCACCGGCCTAACCCCTCAGCAGGCTCTTATCCTGGCCTCAGAGGCCCCAGTACTGGCCTTGCCTCAAGGCAGTCTCCGATGCCGGCCTCGCTGGCCCCAACACCGGCCTAACCCCTCGGCAGGCTCCGATCCCAGCCTTGGAGGCCCCAGCACTGGTCTTGCCTCATGGCAGGCTCCGATGCCAGCCTCGCTGGCCCCAGCACCGGCCTAACCCCTCGGCAGGCTCTTATCCTGGCCTCAGAGGCCCCAGTACCGGCCTTGCCTCAGGGAAGGCGCCAATCCTGGCCTCGGAGGCCCCAGCACCGGCCTTGCCTCACAGCAGGCTCCGATGCTGGCCTTTGGCCCCTGCACCGGCCTAACCCCTTGGCAGGATTCCAATCCCGGCCTCAGAGGCCCCAGCACCGGCCTAGCCTCACGGCAGGCTCCAATGCCAGCCTCGTTGGCCCCAGCACCGGCCTAACCCCTCGGCAGGTTCCATTCCCGGGTTAGGAGGCCCCAGAACTGGTCATATCTCACGGCAGGCTCCGATGCTGGCCTCGCCTCATGGCAGGCTCTGATGCCGGCCTCACTGGCCCCAGCACCGGCCTAACCCCTCGGCAGGCTCTTATCCTGACCTCGGAGGCCCCAGTACCGGCCTTGCCTCAAGGCAGGCTCTAATCCCGGCCTCGGAGGCCTCAGCACTGGCCTTGCCTCACGGCAGGCTCCAATGCCGGCCTCCCTGGCCCCAGCATCGGCCTCACCCCTCGGCAGGCTCCAATCCCGGGCTCGGAGGCCCCAGTACCGGCCTTGCCTTATGGCAGCCTCCAGTGCCGGCCTCGCTGGCCCCAGCACCGGCCTAACCCCTCGGCCGGCTCCGATACTGGCCTCGGAGGTCCCAGCACCGGCCATGCCTCACGGCAGGCTGCGATGCCAGCCTCACTGGCTCCAGCACCGGCCTAACCCCTCAGCAGGCTCTTATCCTGGCCTAGGAGGCCCCAGTATCGGCCTTGCCTCAAGGCAGGCTCCGATGCCGGCCTCGCTGGCCCCAGCACCGGCCTAACCCCTCGGCAGGCTCTTATCCTGACCTCGGAGGCCCCAGTACCGGCCTTGCCTCAAGGCAGGCTCTAATCCCGGCCTTGGAGGCCTCAGCACTGGCCTTGCCTCACGGCAGGCTCCAATGCCGGCCTCTCTGGCCCCAGCATCGGCCTCACCCCTCGGCAGGCTCCAATCCCGGGCTCGGAGGCCCCAGTACCGGCCTTGCCTTATGGCAGCCTCCAGTGCCGGCCTCGCTGGCCCCAGCACCGGCCTAACCCCTCGGCAGGCTCTTATCCTGGCCTCAGAGGCCCCAGTACCGGCCTTGCCTCAGGGAAGGCGCCAATCCTGGCCTCGCTGGCCCCAGCACCGGCCTAACCCCTCAGCAGGCTCTTATCCTGGCCTAGGAGGCCCCAGTATCGGCCTTGCCTCAAGGCAGGCTCCGATGCCGGCCTCGCTGGCCCCAGCACCGGCCTAACCCCTCGACAGGCTCCAATCCCGGCCTCGGAGGCCCCAGCACTGGTCATGCCTCACGGCAGGCTCCGATGCCGGCCTCGCTGGCCCCAGCACCGGCCTAACCCCTCGGCAGGCTCCGATCCCGGCCTCGGAGGCCCCAGTACCGGCCTTGCCTCACGGCAGGCTCTGATGCCGGCCTCACTGGCCCCAGCACCGGCCTAACCCCTCGGCAGGCTCTTATCCTGGCCTCGGAGGCCCCAGCACCGGCCTTGCCTCAAGGCAGGCTGATGCCGGCCTCGGAGGCCCCAGCACCGGCCTTGCCTTACGGCAGGCTCCGATGCCGGCCTCGCTGGCCTCAGCACCGGCCTAACCCCTTGGCAGGCTCTTATTCCGGCCTCGGATGCCCCAGTACCGTCCTTGCCTCAAGGCAGGCTGATGCCAGCCTCGGAGGCCACAGCACCGGCCTTGCCTTACGACAGGCTCCGATGCCGGCCTCACTGGCCCCGGCACCGGCCTAACCCCTCAGCAGGCTCTTATCCTGGCCTCAGAGGCCCCAGTACTGGCCTTGCCTCAAGGCAGTCTCCGATGCCGGCCTCGCTGGCCCCAACACCGGCCTAACCCCTCGGCAGGCTCCGATCCCAGCCTTGGAGGCCCCAGCACTGGTCTTGCCTCATGGCAGGCTCCGATGCCAGCCTCGCTGGCCCCAGCACCGGTCTAACCCCTCGGCAGGCTCTTATCCTGGCCTCAGAGGCCCCAGTACCGGCCTTGCCTCAGGGAAGGCGCCAATCCTGGCCTCGCTGGCCCCAGCACCGGCCTAACCCCTCAGCAGGCTCTAATCCTGGCCTTGGAGGCCCCAGTACCGGCCTTGCCTCAAGTAAGGCTCCGATCCCGGCCTCGGAGGCCCCAGCACCGGCCTTGCCTCACGGCAGGCTCCGATGCCGGCCTCGTTGGCCCCAGCACTGGCCTAACCCCTCGGCAGGCTCTTATCCCAGCCTCGGAGGCTCCAGCACCGGCCTTGCCTCACGGCAGGCTCCGATGCCGGCCACGCTGGCCCCAGCACCGGCCTAACCCTTCGGCAGGCTCTTATCCTGACCTCGGAGGCCCCTGTACCGGCCTTGCCTCATGGCAGGCTCTGATACCAGCCTCGCTGGCCCCAGCACCGGCCTAACCCCTCAGCAGGCTCCGGTCCCGTCCTCGGGAGCCCCAGCACTGGCCTTGCCTCACGGCAGGCTCCGATGCCAGCCTCGCTGACCCCGGCATCGGTCTAACCCCTCTGCAGGTTCCAATCCCCGCCACGGAGGCCTCAGTAGTGGCCTTGCCTCACAGCAAGCTCTGATGTCGGCCACTGGCCCCGGCGCCCGCCTAACCCCTCAGCAGGTTCCGATCACTGTCTCTGTGGTTATTATTTCATAGGTTCCAGGTGTAATGTATCAGATCTCTGCCTCCCCTGAGTATTGGCCACTGGCATTGCCACTGCCTCCACCGTTTCAAATCCTTCCCAGGCTCTTTTTCCACTCTGAATGTTGTCCAGTGTTCCTAAGCATGCGTGATGGTAGCATTCGACATTTGGTGTAATTTCTCCAAAAAAATAAAGTTGGTAAGATCCGGTTTCTGTTTCTCCTAAATACAAGTCTCCACCACCATCGCGGAGAACTCTTTCAACACCGCATTTCTCCTTGGTCTCCACTAAACTCTCTCCTTACATGTGATGTCTGAGATTCTTAACAATATAGAGAAATAGCAGTCCTCTTTCACGGCAAATTTTTCCATAAGTTCCAGTGCATTTAGAAATGTTTTGTCTGCATCTCCAGTGTCCTGGCATCCATAATGGTTTTCTTACCTCCTCTCTGATATTTTTCTTTATCTTTTTCTGTTCTTGGCCAGGTTTCTCCAGGGGTCTGGCGTGCTACTCACAGTTCGGCCCGGGGCCCAGAGTCCTGCGACCCGGGCCCCAGCTGGCGTGCCCTGCGCGCGACCCCCGCCCAGAACCCAGCATCTTACTGGGCCTGGTTTCTCCAGGGGTCTGGCATGCTACTCGCAGTTCGGCCTGGGGCCCAGAGTCCCGCGACCCGGGCCCAATCTGGAGTGCCCTGCGAGCGACCCCTGCCCAGAACCCAGCTTCTTACTGGGCCCGGTTTCTCCAGGGGTCTGGCGTGCTACTCGCAGTTCGGCCTGGGGCCCAGAGTCCCGCGACCCGGGCCCCATCTGGCGTGCCCCGCGCGAGACCCCTGCCCAGAACCCAGCTTCTTACTGGGCCCGGTTTCTCCAGGGGTCTGGCATCAGAGTGTTTTAAATTTACTTCCCACTACTTGTAATGATATGTTGGTTAGTGACAGGTCACATACATGATGGTGGTCTCATACAGTTATAATGGAGATGAAAATTCCCTGTTGCTTAGCAACATCACCACATTACAACACTAATAGCATGTCACTCATGTGTTAGTGGTGCTGCTGTTATAAACAAACCTACAGCATTACCAGTCACATAAAAGTACTACAGCAATACAGGTATGTACTGCATACAGTCCTTGACAATAAAGGACTGTTACTGGCTAATGTATTTATTATGTTATATTTTTAGCATTATTGCAGAACATACTCCTACTTATAAGAAAGGAAATCTTGAGCTGCGAGTTTACTCAGTGTTACAACTCTGGCCTAGCATATGTGAATCCCAGCACTGCCAAAACAAGAAGAAAAGAACAGAAAGCTCAGTGTAAAAAGTATTCCAAGCCATGCCCTTAGCAGACTCATGTGTCTCATATTGACTGCTTTTCTTCATTGGATCATTTCCTCCGTGCTTACCTTAATCTCCTTTGTTTCATTCATTAGGGCCTTAGGAACAATAGACTGTATCATATATATATATAATAATATAGCCTAAGTGTATTGTAGCCTACACCATCTAGGTCTGAGGAAATATACCTTAAGATGTTTGCACAATGACAAAATCACCTAACTGAAAACATACCTCAGAAGATACTTCAGTTGTTAAGTGATGCATGTCTGTGTAGTTTTTAAAATATGCATTTTAGCTGAATGGTAAAGAATATGTAGGTATAGAAGTTCCCAGAAGGAAATTGGCTCTGTGTGTGTGTGTGTGTGTGTGTGTGTGTGTGTGTGTGTGTTTGCGTGTGTGTGTGTTTGTTTTGTACTGGAGGCTGAACTCAGGGGCATTCTACCTCCAAGACACACCCCCAATCCTATTCACTTTTTATTTTGAGACAGGGTCTCACTAAGTTGCTGAGGGTCTCACTAAATGATGAAGCTGGCCTTGAACCTGTGATCCTCCTATCTCAGCCTCCCAAGTACAAGAATTACAGATGAGCACCGCCACACCCGGCAGCTATGCCTTTTTTCCTACTCAAGTCATTTTTAACAAGTAAGTTTTCTATCGATAGAAAGTACATTAAGACATTTAAACCATTCAGGCACAATTAGTGTTTTCATGCGGCCACATCATGGGCATATCGTTATCATTGTGCAAACAATGTCATTGTGCAAACAAAGTATACTACCATGAGTAATACTTGATGTAATTGTGTTCATTAGTGACTACCAGGGACAGTGTTGTGTTTTCAAAAGCCAAATACAGCCTGATGTCATATTGATGCAACTGAATACAACCTCAGGAGCGACTCAGTCCCAAGACTCGGGCCTTCCTCCAGGGATGCAACCCCCAGGCGCACTCACAGCTCACACAGCCCTCCAGCTGTGGATCCACATGGGCTTCTGCAGCCCCACTACCAAGCCAGTCCCAGACTCCAGTAGACTCAGGGTTCAGGCCTGACCCCCTGTCTCCTGGTGCAGGGCCAGCCCCTCAGACCTAGCCTCCAGTTCTATCCCTACAGACCCAGGATCCAAGGCAGCTCCATAGCACAAAGGGCCCAGGCTGTCCTCTCAGAATCAGACACAGGTCTGTCCCCATGGAGAGAGGTGCCAAGCCTGCCGTGTGCATCCCATCTTAACCCTTGGACACAGCGGGAGAAATGGGGAGAGGATGATCAAAGGATACAACATGTTAGATCTTGGAGGCCTATTGTACAGAACAGTAACTATAGCTGATGATTATGTGTACTTGAAAATTGCAGAGAGTAGATTTCAAATGCTCTCACTACAAAAATCCTAAGTTTGTGAAGTGAGAGATATGTTGAGTAGCTTGATTTAATTATTTGACCATGTGTACATACATCATGGTTGTATACAGTAAACATATACCTTTTTTTTGTGGTACTGGGGATGGAACCCAGGGGCATTGTACCTCTGAGCTACACCCCTAGCCCTATTTTTTAGTCTTTTTTTAATTTTTGAAACGGGGTCTCACTGAGTTGTGAAGGGCATCCCTAAGTAGCTGAGGCTGTCCGTAAACCATGATTCTATGGTCTCTGCCCCCACAGTGCTGGGATTACAAGCGTGCACCACCATGTCCAGCAACATGTACCATTTTTATTTTTTACTTAATTTTTTTCCTTGAAGTAGCATTGGCTGTAAGTATGGTGCCTTGCTTAATCTGGGAAGGCTTACTCCTGGGAGGGCCTTCAGGGAGCCCAGAGAGCCATCACTGACCACAGGCCACAGCAAGTCCCGCCTGCAAGGTTACAGCTTCAAGGACATGTCATAGTCACTAGCCCAGCAGTGTTACAACAGAACAAAACCTTGAGGGCTGTAGGACAAACTAAAACCCAGGGGACGTGGTCTGCAGGCTCAGCAAAAAAAGGCTACCCAGAGGCTGCCTCTATGTGGCTCCAAGCAGTCCTGCAGGAGCATCCCTGTGGCTCTCACCCTTGCCCCTTGTGCTTCTGGGGACAGTCTTGCAATTACATCCAGGGGCTATCACCCCAGCACTAAGGCAAATGCAAATGCTGTCCTGTTACTAGAATCTGTATGTACCTATGTGCTTTGTTTTAGGAATTCTCCAGCCCACTCTGTGATAATAAGTAGTGTTAACCACATCAACAAAAGAACTTTCAATGAACTTTCAGCAGAGCTAACAGAGTTAGGGTCAGTCTGCCTATTAGTCTAATCATCATTTTTACTTCTCCTAAGACAAGTAGGTAATTTTAGCCTCCCCTACCTCCCAGTACTGGGGATTGAACTCAGAGGCATTCTACTTCTGAGTTACACTCCCAGCCCTTTTTATTTATTTATTTTTTCTTTGTTTTTTAAACAGGCTCTCACTAGGTTGCTGAAAGTGTTACTAAATTGCTGAGACTGGTTTTGAACCTGTGATTCTCCTGCCTCAGCTTCCCAAGGGATTATAGGCATGTGCTACCACACCCAGCTGCCAAGCTGCTCATCTTAAAGTATAATTGTGACTCTCATATGTGACTAGATAGTCCACAGCTGTGTTAAGGGACCATCTGCCCTCAGTCTTTTTTTCTTGGTTCTGTGTGGATTGTCACATGGATTTACCTGGGTGGTACTCCTGCCCCACCCCATAGGCTGGTAGGGTGTGGCTGGATCCCTGGGGGTGTGGTCTTAGGGGTTATATATGGTTCCTCCTCCCTCTGCTCACTCTCTCTTGCTTCTGGCCTCCATGATGTGAGGAGCACAGCCCATGTGCTCTTCCTCTCTCCACCTCCCACCGCCATACCTGAGGTTTGCAGTCCCCAGCCTCATATGGACTGAACCCAAAACCCTAAGAAAATAAATCTTATTTCCTCTAATTTAAGTGGTCAATATTTTAGGTTGTAGCTATAAGAATGCTGGTCGCAACAGTGTTTGAAGGGAGGTTCTAGAGTAGAACACTCCAGGTGCACTTAGTTTACAGGAAGTGTTCAGTTCTCCGTGGGTACAGGCCTGCCTTGAATCCCCATCCTCTTTCTGGCAGAGGCCACTCTCACTCTCTGGTCCCTTTCCTTGATGGATCCAGCCCGTCAGCTGTGGGGCTGAACCGGAAGGTTGAGTGCCGACGGCCTCAAACAAAACCACACGGAGCCGGGAGACATGTCAAGCAGGATCTCGTTTATTTCTCTCAGGCAACCCAATTTAAAGCAAAAACCTGCAAGGGGGATTTCCAACAGGAAACTATTCTAACCTATCAAGCTAAAGGTCACTCTTGCATGTGTAAAGTACATAACTTGCAGCCAATCATTATCCAGTGCACGAGGGGTTCACGAGCATGGAAGCATTATTTGAGCCAATAAGGCTCAACATTACCAAATTGGGCTAGCGGGGGCAAGGAGAGTAGTTACGCCCTCCGTATCTGCTCGGCACTACATGTAGCTGATTCATCGGAAGTTCTGTCGGGCAATTGTGCAGACTTCAACGCGCTTGGCGCTACGTGTAGCTAATTCATCAGAAGTTCTGTCAGCCAGTTTGAGCAGACCCCAACATTTCCTGAACCCCTCTATCTCAAAGCCAGCACCAGACAGCTTCCCTGCCGTTCTGAGAAGAACAGAAGAAAACTCTAGTTTTGAAAGGCATGTGTGATAAAGTGGGGTCCATCCATATAGTCTCAATTTAGATTAGCCCAAAGTCAATTGAGTACTAATCTTAATTACACTTGCACATAATCACGGCCAGATATAATATCTCATTGTATTCCCAGTCCCCGGGATTAAAGTGTGAAATCTGGGGCAACTGTAGAATTCTGGCCACCATTGCCCTTTTTAAATTCAATTGATTTGCTTTGGCTGAAACCAAAAAGGAATTTTTAGTTTTTATTGTATTACTAGAAAGTAACTTCTGTTTTATCGTAAGAAAAATGCAAACTAAACACTGAAGTATATTTAAGTGGGTTAAAATATCTGTTCTTACCTTGTTGGAAATAACCTCTGAGAGTCTCTGCTGTGCTTGGAAGGAGGGTGTTTTTATCTCAATCATCTCTTTTCCTGTTGAGCTGGGTCACAGATGAGATCAAAATTTCAACTTTTTTTTTTTTTTTTTTTTTTTTTGCGGGTCTGGGGATAGAACCCAGGGGCATTCGACCTCCGAGCTACACCCCCTGCCCTATTGTTTATTCTTTATTTTGAAACCAAGTCTCACTGAGTTGCAAAGGGCCTCACTACTCACTGAGTTGCAAAGGGCCTCACTAAGTAGCTGAGGCTGTCCTCGAACCACGATCCTCTGGTCTCAGCCTTCCAAATGCTGGGATTACAAGCGTGCACCACCATGCCCGGCTAAATTTTAACTTTTTAAATACTCCCGAGATGGGAAGGTTTTCTTCTGTTGATTGCTAATATGCCTCTTAATATCTTGAATACAGCATGTATATTTAAATATGATTCTTTGTAACAAGCAGCAGCATCCTATATATCTAATAAATACAATTCTGCATCCCAGTAATATACATAAAATATTTACAAATGAAATCTCCTTAAATCTAATTTACCACTTAGAATGATGTACTGTGATTTTGAAGAAGAGAAAACAGAGGAGACTTATGGGCAAGTAATTATGGTCTTTAATATTTAAAAAAAGCACAGGGAAAGGAATTAAGTTTTTTGTAGATTTAGTAGATGAATCTAGGACTGAAGATTACAAGTTGCAAGGAGGTGTGTCTTAGCATATGAGGAAATTTTTCCTTAAAGCTAGAAAATAAAATAGAGTTCCTTGATCAGGAGCAGGCTGCCTAGAAAGCCAGCATGTTCCTGCCAGCTGGGGAATCCTCAGAGGGCATCCTAGACTGTCAGAAGTAGTGTACAGTTGACAGGCTACAGCCAATTCTCTGTAAAGAGCCAGGTGGTAAATCTTTTTGGCTTTGCAGGTAATTCTGTGTTGCAACTTCTTAGCAAAGTAGTAATAAGGAGAAAAAAAAAATGAGTAGACCATATATGAGTGGACTGTGTTCCAACAAAATTTTATGTATGGAAAGAGGGCTGGACCAGATTTAGTCTCTAAACTGAGGTTTATCGACACTGATATTACAGTTCTTGAAGTGGATGGGAGAGGTCCTAAATATCACCTATATTCCTTACAAAGCTAAAGTTTTAGTGTTATATGATTCTTTGAGTAGGAATAGCAAAGAAAGACATCATTCCTAAAGTATACCTGTAGGAGGAGCTGTCGCTACCCACCCCTCATCAGGTGTGCTTCTAAGCAACTCTTAATAGGAAAAAAAGTTAGGTGAGATTTAAGTCCCATGTCTCCACATAAATGAAAATATTGTACATATTTTGAAAAATGGAAATCTGTGCATGAATCATGTGGTCTTAGTATAATTTTTTCTGAATTAGGCATCTTATACATTTCTCCTCTCTCCTCTTCTCTCCTCTTCTCTCCTCTTCTCTTCTCTTCTCCTCTCCTCTCCCCCTCTTCTCTTCTCTTCTCTTCTCTTCTCTTCTCTTCTCTTCTCTTCTCTTCTCTTCTCTTCTCTTCTCTTCTCTTCTCTTCTCTCCTCTCCTCTCCTCTCCTCTCCTCTCCTCTCCTCCTCTCCTCTCCTCTCCTCTCCTCTCCTCTCCTCTCCTCTCCTCCTCTTCTCTCCTCTCCTCTCCTCTCCTCTCCTCTCCTCTCCTCTCCTCTCCTCTCCTCTCCTCTCCTCTCCTCCTCCTCCTCCTCCTCCTCCTCCTCCTCCTCCTTCTCCTTCTCCTTCTTCTCTTCCCTCTCTCTCTCTCTCTTCTCTTCTCCTCTCCTCTCCTCTCCTCTCCTCCTCTCCTCTCCTCTCCTCTCCTCCCCTCCCCTCCCCTCCCCTCTCCTCCTCCTCCTCCTCCTCCTCCTCCTCCTCCTCCCTCTCCCTCTCTCTCCTCTCTCCTCTCTCCTCTCTCCTCTCTCCTCTCTCCTCTCTCCTCTCTCCTCTCTCCTCTCTCCTCTCTCTTGTCCTGGGGATTGAAACTAGGGCATTCTACCTCCAAGCCACATTCTCAGTCCTTTTTGTTTTTTCTTTTGAAACAAAGTCACCTCAAGTTGCTGAAGACCTCACTAAGTTACTGAGGCTGATTTTGAACCTGTGATCCTTCTATCTCAGCCTTCCCAATACTGGAGCTATAGGTATGCACCACCATGCTCAGCTCCCATCTTTTTTGATGTAGAATCTACAAACTAAAAGTTGCATTACTTATAATATAACATATGATTTTTTTTGTTTTTGTTTTGGGTACTAGGGATTGAACCCAGGGGCATTCTACCTCTGAGCTACACCCCTAACCGTATGTATATATGTGTGTATGTATGTATGTGTGTATGTATATATGTTTGTAAGTATGTATGTTTGTATGCATGCATGCATGCATGTATTTATTTATTCTTTACTTTACCTATGGTATTGGAAATTAACCCACAGGGAATTCTACCTCTGAGCTATGGTCCCAGATCTATTTTACTTTATTTATTTATTTTGCAGGTCTGGGATATAACCCAGAGGCATTCAACCTCCAAGCTACACCCTCTGCCCTATTATTTATTTATTTATTTTGAAACAGGGTCTCACTAAGTTACTGAGGCTGTCTGTGAACCACGATCCGCCTGTCTCAGCCTCCTGAATGCTGGGATGACAAGTGTGCACCACCATTTCCGGCTTCTATTTTATTTTTTATTTGAAAACGAAGTTACCAAGCCTGGGTTTGAACGAGCGATTCTCCTGTGTCAGCCTCCCAGGTACAGGGATTACAGGCATGCAACACCATGCCCAGGTTACTTTTTATTTTGAAGCAGCTTTTTGATAAGTTTCTAAGGGTCTCTCTGAGTTGCTAAGGCTAGAGTTTTCAAACAGTGGTGGGAGGACCCCAAAATCATGGTTCTAGGGTCATAGCAAGGGCCCTCTGGCTTCATAATACATGGAGAAGTAGAAAGGGAAGGAGCCCCAAGCAGAAGTATCCTGTATGAGAGAGAAGAAACAAGAGAGAGAGGGCGGAGTCAGTCTCCTAACAATTCACTCTAGCAGGAAGTCCTGGGAAAGCAAGGCTGAACAAAAGCAGGAGGCCCTCTCAGAGACTTAATTGCCTCCCTGAGGCTTCAGCACTTGGAGCTCCCACTACTCAGTATCATCACCTTGAGGACCAAGCTCACAACCCTTTGGTGTCTAATCTTCCCCAGAGTATAGCATGGATTATTGATTTGCATGTGTTGAACCATTCTTGCACCCAGGAATATATTCCACTCAACCACGACCCTTTTCGAGTGATTTGCCTTTGCTTCATTAGTGTTTTGTTTGGGATTTTTTATCTGTGTTCCTCAGGGACATTGACCTGTAACTCTCTTTTCTTGTCTTGCTTTGTGTCTTTGCTTATTTCTGTGCTCCAACCAGTTATGTGAGTTCTCACCTCGATTCCTTAGCTCTTGGGAATTTATTTTTGTATATGGATAGCTCTTCAAATTGATGTTTGCCAGGCGTGGTGGCGCACGCTTGTAATCCCCGCGCTTGGGAGGCGGAGACAGGAGGATCGCGCAGGTTCGAAGCCAGCCGCGCTGCCGTAAGAGACCCTGTTTCAAAAATATAAAATAGGTCTGGGAGTGTAGCCCGGAGGTAGAAGGGCTTCCAGGAACCCCAGTACCACCAAAAAAAAAAAAAAAAAAAAAAAAAAAACCAACAACAACAAAAAAAAAAAAAAAACAAATTGATGTTTCTATAAAGGATGGGTACTTATTCTGTCATCTTGTAGACAACACTCCATGAAACAGTTAATAAATTAAATAGCTAAACATAGAAATAGTGTTCTGGGAGTATATTGACAAGACAAAAAGTTAAAACAGCTGGCAGAAACCCAAAGTTAATATTGAAGCCGAACAAATATTGCCAGCAGTGCCATTGAGGACAGCTTGAAGACCGCTCATTTTTAAGTGGTAAGAGACTCCCTCATCTCCAGGACCACAGAAGCAATTGCATTTTCAGGTAGTACATTTCTATTATTCTGATTGCTTACAAATATAGTGTTTTGTCTTTTAAGTATAATTTTTACTTTGTGAAGAATCTATGAATTTGTGTTTTAATTTTCTGAATATTTACAAAGGCTTGAAAGAACTTATGTTCTTATATGTGGAAATATTTCAATGCAAAGTATTTTAAAATCAGAGATAATATTTGGTTAAAATTTTTTAATGGACTGTACTATTTTTAGAGGGTTTCATTATGGAAGGATTCTAGACTCATGTATTGACACTATTTACAATCATCTCTTTTTTGCTTAAATAAAGGGTTTTTATAAATGTTTAATTTTCCCTATCAATTCCCTTTTCATGATTTCTAGCAACAGAGGTAAGAAATTGACAATAAACACAATAGTAGTCTAGTGGTCTCAATTTGTATGTAGGCAAGGATTACAACTTTTCCAATTCCTAAACACAAAATGTACAGAAAACAAAAACAAACAAATGAATCTTTGTTCTCCATAATGGTCATTGTGTGCTTTTATTTTCAATCCAGACATTAAGAAGAAAATCCCTATTGCCTTCAATTAAGATTCATGCTAAATATATGCTATAGATAATCTAAAACTGGCAGTTATATATATTTATATGTATGTGTGTGTTGTTATTTTAGGATGTTTTCACTCAAGCCTGCAGTTTATTTCACTTGTTTGTTTGCTACAGTTTCTTGTGGTAAGTGGATTATTTATAAGAAATAAAGTGAAGGGTGTGCAAGAGAGGAATACCTAAGTGAAACAGATGATCCCTGGAGAAAGTTATTGAATTTTGAGGAAGGAGGCAGCCTTGCTAATGCCAGACAAATATCTTTCTGATGTATGAAGGCAATGATGTATAATTGCAATGCACCAATAAATTTTTAAAAAAGTAAAGCATTTCTCAGATATATTGCTCTAGTCACTCACGACGTATCAGGAAGAGAAGCCCAGAAGTGAGAAGATCTTTAAACAAACACATGTTGACAAAAACTTCTCTTTTTTTTTTTTTTGTGATACTTGGGGTGGAACCCAGAGGCTTTTTCTACCTCAGGGCTATACTCCCGGACCTATTTTATACATTATTTGGAAACAGGGTCTCACTAAGTTGCTGGGAGCCTCACTCAGTAGCTGAGGCTGGCTTCCAACCTGTGCGATCCTCCTGTCTCAGCCTCCCAAGTGCTGGGATTACAAGCGTGCACCACCACGCCCAGCTAAAAAAAACTTCTTTTTGGAGATGACTCTACAAAGCAGAATCAACCCCCAATTTTTATTAACATTTGACAAATAAACACTACCTGATGCGATTACAAATACTCTTTAACTTGCCTTTGTGAATGATAGCTATATTTATTTATTTTTTAACCAGAATTGAATTTTTATTAAAGTCCCTGATTTATATTACAATAACAACAACAACAACAACAACAACAACAACAACAACAATCAGTGGGCTGACATATTCAAAGTACTAACCTAAAAAAGAAGAAAAATATCAGCTATAACTGGAAAAACTGTTCTTCAAAATTAAGAAGGAAATTAAGACATTTCCAGATAAATAAAAGTAGAGGCACATGTGATTTGTTTTTTACAAGTTGGTATTACTTGAAAGAAATGCTAATGTGTATCTTGCAGTTTGAACTGAGAGGGCCTTAGATAGTTACTCAAAGCCATATGAAAAAATAAATACCACAGTATAGAGAAATACCTGGGCAGTTAAAAACTTATGTTTAACAATTGTATTGATAGCTATATTTAATGCAAGTAGATATATATCATATTTTTTGTGTGTGGTACTGGAGATTGAGCCAAGGGGCATTCTTCCTCTGAGATACTCCCCCAGCTTATTTTTATTTTTATTATTTAAAAATAGTGAGACGAGAGGTTCACTCCTTGCTAAGGCTATCCTCATACCTGTGATCCTCCTTTTTCAGCCTCCCAAATACTGAGATTACAAGCCTGTGTCACCATGCTCAGCATATTATACTTTTTTGTGGTACTTTTCATTATATTTTGCATGCACATTCTTATGCCCATATTCAATTATTTTTGCGGATTAAGTTTTTGACAATAGAAGTACTAGATACAAAGGCAAAAATATTTTTAAGGTTTAAGTCATCATGAATATCTTCCAGAAGGTTATTCTCTATTTGGCTTTTTCCACCAGTTTGTGAGTGTACTCAGTCACCTTCTTAGGCCAACTCTAATAAGCATCTGTTGCTTTGTGACTTGGCATGTAGTTACCTTTATGGAAAGAGTACTCTAATTTATTTCTGGAGATGCTTTGGCCCAAATACTCAATTGAGGAGAGGGAACTCACAGGCTAGCACTGGTCAGAGTTTGTACTCTTGTGTTTTGGGATAGGAAAAATGTGGCTGCTTTGTGATTATGAATCAACCCAATGCACCAACTGTCTACAAAAACAAGTCTTTTGATAGCAAGCATTGTCCCTGGGCCAACTAATCAGTGTTCTGTGCACCTAAAAAATCTAGGCATATACACTTGGGAACTTGTATTCCCAGAAGCTTCCATCTAAAGAGGTGTATGTACTTCCCAAATATAAACATTGCCCCAGAGCTAAGCATCATAGCCATACCTTGGAGAAAAAGAAAAGCGATCTCGCAGGATCGGGTTGTCAAAATAGAGCTCAAGGTCAGAATCCCCAGAGGGCTTGGATAACGCAGAGAAAATGATGGATCCTTAAGAAAATACATGTTGTCTAAGTTGCCCAATTCCCTGAAAAGCAGTACCAAAATAGATAGAAGCAGAACCACCACATCAGGGGATGGACAAGGCTGTCATTGGAATGCTGCATGGTTAATGGACAGCTGACCAACTAAAATGAGGTGCTACCTCAGCTGGGAAGTTTATTAAGCAGACATTAAACTGGGTCTTTCAAGGCAAGTCCAGGCTCTTATTTTAAAACCAGTGAAAACAATTCTCTAATAATAAGTGGGCTACAAAGTACTTTGCAGCTGTGATTAATTCCAAACAGCAAATGGTTCAAAATTTATTTTCCAGCTCAGCATGGTAGCACATGCTTGTAATCCTAGTACTTAGGATGCTGAGACAGGAGGATCAAAGTTCACAGACAGCATCATCTACTCATTGTGGCCCTTCAAAACTTACTGAGATCCTGTTTCAAAATGAATACAAAATAGGGCTGGGGTGTAGCTCGGAGGTAAAATGTTCCTGGGTTCAATCCCCAGTATTGGAAAAAAAAATTCCTATTTAGCACATACATGCTTTTGCTTAAACAATTAAAATTACCTTGACAAGATAAATAATAATTTTTAGTTCGCTAGAATTAAACTGAAATTAGGAAAAACATTTGACATTGTATGCTAGAAAAGGGAATAAGTTTGGAATTAAAAGGGCTGAATTTATGTTCCAGAACATTTGTCAACTATGTGAATTTTTGGCAAATCTATATATTCCAAGACTCAGTTACAAACTTTCTTTCTTTTTTCTAAAAAAAAAAAGTCAGATGCATAAATAATAAAGCCTGCCCCAGTCTTCCCTGAGTTGTGAGACTATACGGTGATGTTGGTTATGAAAGTATCTTGAAAATAGATTAAATATCATTAATTTCAAACCATGGTATTTTTATAGCATGTTAAACAGGAGGGCAAGATCAAGTTAGGATTGTATTATACTGGGGATAATATATGTGCACATTATTATATAATTTAATTAAAATTCAATGAAATATTTTATACAGAAGTATCCCCCCAATTAAATCAAATAGCCATTATTTTGCTCAAATAATGATCAATGGAAGAAGTAAGAAAGTGAAGGACAATTATACTTTTATTAAAACTTGTATTTGCATCCAGCTCAAGTTAATTTCTGAATGATTATATTACAGACTGTCTGACTCAACTGTATGAGAACACCTTCTTCAGAGGTGGGGACATCACTGCCATGTATTCCCCAGATGCTCAACACTGTCGGATGATGTGCACATTCCATCCCAGGTGTCTGCTCTTCAGTTTTCTTTCAGCTAGTTTTGCTGATCCAGAGAAAAGGTAATAACTTGTATTTCATCGTGGGCAGTGAGTCATTTTTCAAAATGGTATCAGATATTTGCAAAAAGGTGAAGCATCTCAGTTTCGCAGGTGGGGTTGAGAGATCAGCTGCGTTAGAATCCTCTGGAGTGGTTCTTACAAAGGCAGACTCCTAGGCCAGAAGCTAGACCTACTGAACCAAAATGCTTTGGCCTGAAGATATGCATTTGAAAAATCACCACATTCACGGAAAGTTGTAGAAGCTAGTTATTTTCTACCCAAGGCCTCAAGAAAAATGCTTGAAAATCACTAAGTGGTTGTCTCAAAAAAGGGTCAAGAGATTGTCTCAAAGAAGTATCCAATAATAAGTCAACATTTCACCTGGATAAGAAAATATACTAAACTATTATTACACTTGTGGATTAAGAAAATATAAAATGCCATGCACTGTGGTGCACGCCTGTAATGCTAATACTTGGGAGGCTGAGTCAGGAGTATCACAGGTTCTTGGCCATCAACTTAGTGAAGGCATGTTTCAAAATAAAAAACAAAATAGGGCTGGGAGTGTAGCTTGGAGATAGAACACTACTGGGTTCAATCCACAGTAAAACACACACACACACACACACACACACACACACACACACACATAAAAAGAAAAAGAAAAAGGAAGGAAACTATAACATCAAACAAGCATTTTTTGGGGACTGTAATTGAATAACATTGAGAAAGGATAGGGCCTTTGTTTTTTCTGGTGCTGGATAATGAACTGCAGGGCTTTATGCATGCTAGCAAAACACTACACTGTGCTACATTTCCCCTCTTCCCACCTTTTAAATTTTGAGACAGAGTGTTTTGATAAATTACCTAGGGTGGCCTTGAACTTACAAACTTCCTGTCTCACCTTCCCCAGTAGAAAAGCTTATACCATGCTCTGCAAGGATAGTAATGATGCTTATAGTAAGAGTTTGAGGACCTGTTGTGTGCAGTGTGTGTGTGTGTGTGTGTGTGTGTGTGTGTGTGAAGAGAGAGAGAGAGACAGACTATGCACTATTAACTGGTAGTTTGAAAAAGTAAGAGAATTTTAAAATAGTAATTAAAAATTTATTAGGTTATGAAGATGCTTATTTGACAACAAATTTCATCTTAATTTTATTTTGATCAATATACACATTGAAATTTTTGTTGCCATATCTCTATCTGTAACTCATTTATCTTTGCTTTGGCTACTTAAGAATAATAAATTTGACACTCATTTTCAGTTCTTACACGTTAAAATATATGTGAGAATCTTCATTTTAAAAGTTGAGTTAGAGTCTAAAATTCTTGTAAATAATTAAAATAACATTGATATCAATATTAAAGACAAAAATAAGTCTAATATCAATATTAAAGACAAAAATAAGTCTTCTAGTAGATTTCATGAAATTAATAAGCAAGATAAACATGGTATATAGGCTCTACGTTTATGACTGATTTAAATTCTTAAGCAAATTAAAATATTTATAAAACAACCATTAGCCAAGTGTGTTAGCACATAACTGTAATCCTAGTGCTTGGGAAGCTGAGACAGGAAGATCTCAGATTCAGGACCAGCCTGAGCAACTTAGCCAGGCTCTCATCAACTTCGTGAGACCCTGTGTCAAAATAAATATAAGGCTGGCAGTCAAGTTCAGAGCTAGAACACCCCTGGGTTCAATCCCCAGTATAACACACACACACACACACACACACACACACACACACACACACACACACACTAAAGGGCTAATAATTATTCCTGTTTTACTAAGCTTTCAGAGAAACTCTGTTGTCTTTCAATTTTTTTTTAGTGGTACTGGGTTTTGAACCCAGGGGTGTTCTAGCTCTGAGTTCCAACCCCAGCCCTTCTTATTTTTTATTTTGAAAGATTTCTCTGTGTTGCTGAGAATCTTGCTACCTTGCTGAGGCTAGTCTTGAACCTGAGATCCCCCTGTCTCAGCCTCCCAAGTAATGGGATTACAGGTGTCCACCACTGCACTGGGCTTCATTAACTCTTTAGTATGGCTGACTTTCAATACTTAAATGAATGCAAATTTAAAAAAATATGCTGAAGTGAGGCTGAGCTGCCTCTTGAAAGTTCTTCCTAGCAAGTGCCAGAGCAACTGCACTAATTTCCTTATTCTTGGCTTCATTCAATAGTGTATAGAAAATTCCAGACATTTCCTTAATATGTGTTTGTTACCCTCTAAATGAAGCTACCTTTAACAGGTTTGGCTGCTACATGAAAGACAGTGTCACAGGAACGCTGCCAAGAGTGCATCGGACAAGTGCAGTATCTGGATATTCCTTAAAGCAATGTGGCCATCAAATAAGTGGTAAGATGTGGATGTTTTAGCAAAATTTAAGATTATAATGAATCTCCCTTGCAAAAACTTTTTCTCAAAGTCTGCACTGCTGTGGATTTTTGGAAAGGAACACCAAGATAAAAGAGATGAAGAAATATGATAGACATCAAAGAGGGAACCATATTTATCTTATCAATCCTCCTGTCTTTATAGGTCAGCATTACACATGCTTAACAGGCCTGTATTATTTAAGGTTATCAGTATAGTTTAATATTTTCAGAAAGTGATCATATACCCAGACAATACTCTCTCCTTGAATGCAGAGAAGAGGGTGAAGAACTCAGGGAATATCTCTTTGCTGAGTTCACCTGAGCGTGACTTGTGGTTCTCACCAGTGGCTCTTAACCAGCAACGACCCTATCCTTCTTCTCCCAAAGGACATTTGAAAATGTCTGGAGACATTTTGTGTTATGACAACTAGGTGAGATGCTATTACATATAGTAAGTTGAGGCCAGAGATGCTGATAAACATCCTACAAGGCACAGGACAGTCTCCCACAGCAAAGAGCTTTTCTGGCCCCAAATGTCAGTAATGCCATTGATAAGGGTTTAAGAAAACTTGTATATGATTAAGCACAACTGAAGGCCTGGGTTCCACAAATCCTGCTAACAATAGTACTTTTTAGAAGAAAGATGAAGACTAGGATGCTAGAGAACTTCAGACACAATAGAAAACTTCATATACCTGTTGCTGCTGATATCTTAGGAAAGTTTCTAACACTATCCTAAAATTTTTAAGAAGAATGAAGTACTTCTCTACCATGGCTGGGACTGGTCAGAAAAAAAAAATTCTCCCAATTGATGGGATGGTGGAATCTTAAAATAACTATAGTGGAACTGTACATCATTACTATTTTATCTTTACTGTCTACAGTTAATTTTGTAGGTTCAAATTTCATATATCACCTTTACCTCTCTCACTAACACCACTCCCCTAATATGCCTACATTTTGAGCCTTCAGTTTGAATTTCAACCAGTTAGTGAGGGATGGCAGTGCCTTAATTATAAGTATAAATATTAATTGTAATGTGAATATTAATAATAGTCAACTGGAGGTGAAATACATTTTCTTTGTTATAAGATCAAACTTATATACTAATACAACTTAGTATAAATTGTTATTTTCAATGATTATATCATATAAAAATTTAAAGAAAAAGAAATATTATGCCTTTCTCAACACTGCCTTTAAGTTATTGCTAATTTATTCCAAAAATTAGTCTTACTCACTAAACTTGACTTTAAAGTTCCTTTCTAATTTTCCCCAAACATTCTAAAGTGAAAAAAAATACTCTCAGGACATATACAAAGTCTCTAAACTCAGGGCGAGTTTTAGTAAAAAACATTTAGAGGTAGGTTTAAAAAGCCCTTCAGATAATCATAAAGAAAATTTGTGTATGTGAATACCCCATCCCATCTCTTAGACTCTTTTTTCCCTTATGTGTAGCAAAATAGGGAAAATTGTGTTTCTATAATCTGTTTTTTGAACCATTGGGGATAATTCACTTCCCTACCCACCTCAATATATTATTTTCCTGTTAATTTGTATATTTTTGTCTTTCTCATGCTTAAAATTGGTATTATGAGTTTTCCATTTTAGGAATGGAAAACTGCATAAAATTATAGTATATTTTATACTTCTAGCTATACTACCTCCTTAATAAATGTTTAATAAGCCAGGCATGGTGCTGCACGCTTATGATCCCAGTATTTGGGAGGCTAAAACAGGAGGATCATAGGTTCAGGCTAATGTCAGCTACTTAGTGAGACTCTCTGCAACTTAATGAGAACTTGTTTTAAAATAAAGAATAAAAAATAGGGTTGGTGGTATAGCTTGGAGGTAAAATGCCCCTGGGTTCTACTCCCCAGTACTGCAATAAGTAAGTCAATAAATAAATAAATAAATAAATAAATAAATAAATAAATAAATGTTTAACAAATTGGTAAACTAACAACAAAACAATAAAACAAACCCAAGAGTTTAATCTGGTTCACTGCCTGTTAAAAGAATTATATTTTTTGTACATAAGATAAATTTCAATAAAAAATAAGCTGAAGTAGATTTTAACAAACTTAAAACAAGAATGAAAATAGTTGCATCTCCCTATGCAAGAACTCTCGACATTTTAGAAGCTTCAACACAGAGGTGTCAATGGCAGGGCTTACGGAGGAGATCCGCACTCAGACCTGAGTAATTAAAAGCAGAAATAAGACAGAGATAAGAAGCTCCTTTATTTAGCGCAAGAAGTCAAAGACATCAGTTTGTCTAATAACACAAATCCCTCACACATGATCAGGGTCATTGTTAGTGCCTTATTTATTTACCACTGTCACTGATCATTTTAATGTGAAATGTTACTTGTATTGCTACATATACCTTGCAGTTTGGGAATCAAAATACCCCCCCCCCTTTGGAAAGAGGGTACTGGGATTAAACCCAGGGATATTCTACGTCTGAACTACACCCCAGTCCTTTTCATTTATTTTTTTCTGAAACTGAGTCTTGCTAAGTTGTTGATAGCTTCACTAAATTGCTGAGGATCTAAGTTGCTGAGGCTGGCTTTGAACCTGTGATCCTCCTATCTCAGTCCCCCAAGTACTAGGATTACAGGTGTGCACTATCTTTTAATGCTAGTACTCTGAAAGGAAAAGCATATTGGGTTTTGTTTATTTCAATCAGAGTTTTATAACTCAGGGTCATAATAAACATTTTAAACCCCCAATTAACATGGTGATAGCCCCAAATGGGATATTATCCTTCAAAACTACTCTGCCCAACTGGTGGTTGATGATCTACTCCTAAAAAGGTGATTGAATTTGCTCGACATGTTTCATTTGTACAGCTTGCCATCGAAACACTTATGAAGGAATTGATATGAGAGGAGCCAATTTTAATGTATCTAAAGTGAAAAGTGTTGAAGAATGCCAAGAATTGTGCACCAATAATATTCGCTGCCAATTCTTCACATATGCCACACGAGAGTTTTACAATGCAGAGCACCAGTAAGTAAAATGCATAGTGTTTGTTCGTTATAATGGTGCTTTCAGAATTTAACTGCACTCTTTATAACTCTTTTTCTTTCCAAATAAAGCCAACAGGGATTTAATACTAACTACTTTTCTGATTTGCTTTCTCAACGTTAGTATCATTTTCCTGAAGGGAATAAGTTCCATTTGGTCCACAGAGCAGTTGCATTTGTGAAATGCAAGTTTAGTGTCTTCTATCCCAGTCTCACCCTAAACTGTTCTCTGCAGAGGATGAAGAGGCCCCTGGCTCCCTCACCATCAGGGTTATTGTTCTGATTTGCCTTGTCCATTTTCCACTAAACATGGGTTATTTCAATGCCAACGATTACCTGACAGCTCTATGTACCTGTGTTTTCCTGCTTATTTGTACATTTTCTGTCCTCCACTGGTAACCTCTTTTCTTCATATCCAGGAACAACTGCCTATTAAAATACAGTTTAAGTGGAACACCCACCAGGATAAAGGTGCTGGACAACGTCGTATCTGGGTTCTCACTGAAGACCTGCGCGCTTTCGGAAATTGGTAATTGGAAGGTTTTAATTTCACCAAGGACTTTGAAATAGAGTGATTTTTCTGGATTTTCTGGATGTACCCAATCTGGCCACTAGTGTCATTGTAAGAGAAAGAGGTAGGCAGCAAGGCCAGAGATAGAGAACTCTAAGGATGCCATGCTGTTGGCTTTAAAGATGGAGAAGTATCCATGAGCAAAGGAATGCAGGTGGCCTCTGGAAGCGGAAAAAAATAAAAACAGATTCTCCTACAGAGCTTTCCAAAGGAGCAAAACCCTGCCAACATCTTGATTTTATTCTAGAAAGATCCATTTTAGACTTCTGACCTCTAGGACTATAAAATAATAAATTTGTGTTGTGTTAAGCCTCTAACTTTTTCAGTACTTTTACAACAGCAGTAATGGGAAACTACTACAGCGATAGTAGAAACAAAATTGTAAGATAATTTCTTGATGATGTTCATATCTAATGAAATGACTCTACCATGAATCAATAAAACCCCGTTGTTTCAGATATATAAGTCAATTTCATTTGAATTATCAAGACAATTGCCATGAAATTCCATCTTATTTAGCACACTATTGTTGTAATGAAATGTTATTGGAACCAAATCAGATCTACAGAGTACAGAGTTTGTGCTGTGCCAAGCCCTGTCCACGCTGCTGGTCAGGGACCTCTCTGAAAGACTGGGAACAAAGAAACAGTGTGTGAAAGAAACAGTGTGTCACTTTTCTACTGTCTTGCCTTTCATGCTGCACATTTCCTCTGTGGGCAGAGTTGTTGGTTCAAATTTACTGATTATTTAATTTTAATATTTATGTTTTTTAGTAGGAAGTTTTTGAAGCTATGGACTGTAAGATTCTGTATTCAAAAATATTGCCTTCTGGACATAGCATTTGCATTAGTACATTTCCTATTGCTATGACAATGTTTGAGACTGAATTTTTTATTTTTGTTACTAGAGATTGAAACCAGGGGCCAGGGGTAGTGGCACACGCTTGTAATCCTAGCATTTGGGAGGCCGAGACTAGAGGATCACGGTTTGTGGACAGCCTCAGCTACATAGCGAGGCCCTGTTTCAAAAATTTAAAAAGACTAAAAAATAGGGCTGGGGGTGTAGCTCGGAGGTAGAATGCCCCCTGGGTTTCATCTCCAGTACCTCAAAAAAATAGGAGTGTTCTATCTCTAAGTCACAATCCCAGCCCCCCTTTATTTTTTTGTGGTATTGGGAATGAAACTCAGGGCATTCTACCTCCGAGCCATACCCCCAGCCCTATTTTTTAGTCTCTATTTTGAAACAGGATCTCACTGAGTAGCAAAGGGCCTCACTAAGTAGCTGAGGCTGTCTGTGGTATCCTCCCGTCTCAGCCTCCCAAATGCTGGGATTACAAGTGTGTGCCACCATGCCCGGCTCACCAGCCCTATTAATTTATTTTTAAATTTTGAAACAAGGTCTCAATAAGTTGCTAAAAGTCTTACTAAATTGCTGAGGTTGTCTTTGAACTGGTGATCCTCCTGTCTCAGACTCCCAAGTACTGGGATTACAGGTCTGCACCACTAACCCAGCTCTGAGTAACTTTTTTTTTTTTTTTTCGTGGTACTGGGGTTCCTGGAAACCCTTCTACCTCCGGGCTACACTCCCAGACCTATTTTTATACTTTTTATTTGGAAACAGGGTCTCTTAAGCCAGCGTGACTGGCTTCGAACCTGCGTGATCGTCCTGTCTCCACCTCCCAAGCTCAGGGATTACAAGTGTGTGCCACCACGCCCGGCAAGTAACTTTTTTTGACGAGTATTATTTAGCTCACGTTTCTGGAGGCTGGGAAGTTCAAGACTGGGTGGCACGTCTAGCAAATACATCAAGCTGAGATAACATGGTGGGGAAAAGTGGAAGAGCAAGCAGGCACGTATGGAAGAGACAGAACACCAGAGGAAACCTTGCTTTATGACAGTCATCTCTCAAGAAACTAGTTCATTCCTATGAGAGCAAGAACTCACTCTTGTGAGAAAGGCCTCATCCATTCTTGGAGGTTCTACATCTATGACCCCAATACCTCCCACTGGGCCTCCACTCCTAACACTGCCCCCCGGGCCTAACACTCAGCATCAGTTTTGGTAAGAACAAACCATATTAAAACAATACTAGCACTACTGCTGGAATTACCTGCTGCACCTGGAGAGGACTGATGGTGTACCCTGCAACAGCCCTTCACGCTGCTACCCACAGCCTGAAAGCGCATCTCACATACCCGATCTCCAACAGTTCTGTGCTTGCTTCCTTTTTAACTTGCCAGGAGCTCACTTATTCAGTCTAAGTAAACGGCCTTTATGGAGTGATAGAATGTTTTTCAGGAAGTTTTTAAACTCTTAAAGTCATGGCTTTTCACTTCCTCAGATGCCAACTAAACCTACAGTAAGAGCATCTCTTTGATTAATTGCCCAAATAAATTCAGTAGTGAGAAGTAATTCATAGTCATAACTACACCGTTGTCCACTGCCCATAGTTTCACCAAGGATTTTTCTAGTTTCACAGATTAGAAATTAGGGCTCCTACAGGCGACTTGGTCTGCACACAGCTGACAGGCAGAACTAGAACTTGAATCTAGTCACACAAATTTTACACTTCTCTTATTTTAATGAAAACTTCTATCAACCAATCCATATATGAACTCACTATGTTTAAGACTTACTTCTCTTTTTATACATTTTCCTGCATGGATTTTGAAAGGTTTTAATATAATCACATTTCTTCCATTAATGCAACAAAACTACTTGCAATTCTGCTTAGAAAAACTCTTACCACATTACTGGCTTGGTATTTGTCCCAGCTATTATAGCCCCCTTAGGCAGCTGCAAAAATCACCATGATTTTTCTTTTTCTTCTTTCACTTTTGCTTTTTGGCAAATGCTCTCAAGGAAGAGGCTTGGTAATATTGGGTAACCTCAGAGTAGGGTAAATAAATTCAAGTCTTGGGGGCAGAATCCTCCAGTGAACTTCTAGATAACTCGAGTAATGACAATTATCTGGGAATGGGTCTCTGGAGTGACCATTTCTCTAGATTAACTACTCCCTGGGTTGTTGTTTGTCTTTGGTTTATTTTCAGAGTTCTGAAAATGTTGGTCCAGATGATGTTGCCAGTGCTGTCTTTACTTTTGTAGAGGAGATGATTTTAAGAGGTCCCCGCACTGCCACACCTACAAACATATAATGAACAAGCCTGAGAATATTTTAACAGACCTTTTTCCTTTTAGGATGGTTAGTGTTACAAATAATTAATGGTCAGAATTTCTCTAGTCGTGATGACAATGTACAGGTACATTCCACCCCATGTTGTGGACTACAAATCATCTTTCCTCTGTTCTCAGGTTGCCACATGGACCTTTTCCAGCATCTTGCATTTTCAGACATGGATGTTGCCAGAGTCATCACTCCAGATGCTTATGTGTGTCGGACCATTTGCACCTACCACCCCACCTGCCTCTTCTTCACGTTCTACACAAGCATGTGGCATGAGGAATCACAGAGGCAAGTAGGGAGGGGCAGTGTGTGTGTTACAGTTCTCTCATTGCTTGTTGAGTTTGGAACAGGTATTGTTCATATCTCAAAAGATACCAGAACCTACAGTTTAAGTTGGTATTTCTTGCCAGAGACAGATTGGTTATGAGATTAGTGGACTTTTTTACATACCTTCTCTTACCAAAAGCAAACACACCACTGAATCATGAAGTAGGTGTGGGAGAGAAAGGATCAGATATCTTTCTTACCGGTCTTAATGCTTTGTTTGAGCTTGCAGTAAAAGCTATGTACTGGCAGTATATCCCTTAAGCTATCAGCTCTAATTCTTTTCTGTTCTAGAAATTAGAGCCTGGTTTATGCTGATCAAGATTCTGGTCAGACCTCTTTACCCTTAGATAACCCACCCTTTTCTTTATATACATGGGGCTAACAGATAGAATAACATGGGCAGCATAAATCCCAGTAATTTGTTGTTTGATGTTTTTGCTTCTAATTCTTTCAAGTAAAAGGTAGAAGTTAATTATCATCCTCTTGCAGGTTATCTGTGCATATTAGTTTTCATGTGAAGGAGATCTGGCTTGATTTACATTTAATCTCCGTAAATTATTGACTCCTTGCTTTGAAGAGAGTTTCTCAGAATAATAAAACTTAGAGAGCTGCTTTTTTTTTATGTGAGCTGCTTTTGAATTTGCCTAATGTCTTTAATGCAGTTCTCTCTCTCTCTTTCTCCATTTTTTTAAATAGGAATATTTGTTTCCTTAAGACTTCTGAAAGCGGGAAACCGAGTCCCCCTACTGTTCAAGAAAACACTATATCTGGACATAGCCTTTCATCCTGCAAAAAAACTTTGCTTGGTAATGTGATTCAATAATATTATTACATAACGTGGCACATTGATTGATTTCCTAACAAATGATAGTAAGGAAACTACCCTCCAGGCACCAGCATCTTGTGTTAATGTGGTTTGTGGTTCTCTTCTCATTTTATGCCCTTTTATGTTTTCGCTTGGCCCAGAGCCCTGCCATTTCAAACTTTACCCTGGAGTTGACTTCGGAGGTGAAGAACTGAACATGACCTTCGTGCAAGGACCACAAGTCTGCCAAGAGACCTGTACAAACACCATTCGCTGCCAATTTTTTACTTACTCTAAGCTCCCAGAAGACTGTAGGGGAGAGCAGTAAGAGAGCACTCATTTGATCATTGGCAAATCATTTCACTTTTTACTGTGAAGCTTTAAGCTTTATGCTGTTCCTTTTACCCAGGTGTAAGTGTTCTTTGAGATTGTCTTCGAATGGTTCCCCAACCAGGATTACCTATGGGACGCAAGGGAGCTCTGGTTATTCTTTGAGACTGTGTAAAACCGGAGATAGCTCTGGTGAGTAGAGCCCACTTCGTCAGGGAAGTGCAAAGCGATGTCTGTGTCATTCTGACAGCTTGTTTAGGCTTCTGTAATGAATTATATATCTGGATTTCTTGGGCTGACCAGGACTCTGCTTCGCTTCTGATCGTAACCATTAGCCACCACACTCTCTTCTTAGACTGTACAACAAAAATAGACTCACGCGTTGTGGGAGGCTCGAACTCTTCTTGGGGAGAGTGGCCCTGGCAGGTCAGCCTGCAGGTAAAGCTGACATCTCAGAGCCACATGTGTGGAGGGTCGATCATTGGACGCCAGTGGATCCTGACTGCGGCTCACTGCTTTGATGGGTGAGTGATGGACGTGTCTTATGCTGCTTGTTCATTTAGAAGAATCTTTAATCAGTTTCTACATCATCATGTAACTCTTAATGGAGAAGTAGTAGTAGTAGTAGTAGTAGTAGTAGTAGTAGTAGTAGTAGTAGTATTTTGCAGAACCCAGGGGCATTCTACCTCCAAGATACACCCCTCAGCCCTATTTTTTATTCTTTATTTTGAAACAGGGTCTCACTGAGTTGCAAAGAACCTCGCTAACTAGTTGAGAATTATGTTTTTTAAAGTATTAACAACAGAATAATGAGTAGTTAATAACAATTAACATAACTAATAAATATGCTTAGTAATAATTATTAAAATAATTAGTAATTGATAACTAATAAAATAATTAACAATTATTTTATACTTACTTTTAACTAAGTAAAAACATAAAAGATTGTATATTTATGGGGTCCCATTTGCTGTTTCGATACATGTATACATCATGTAATGTTTAAATCAGGGCAAATCTTTCTGTCTCCTCAAATATTTATTATTTCTTTATGATGAAAACATTAAAAATTCTTTCTCCTAGATTTTGAAATAGGATGACTACCGTAATCTGTAGTCACCCTCTTGTGCGGCAGTACTCAATAACTTCTTATGCCTACTGAACGAACTTGGTACCCACGGATCAACCTTTCCCCCTCTTTCCTACCTCACTCATCTCCCTGACTCCTGGCAACCACCATTCAAATCTCAGCCTCTATGAGATTATCTTGAAGATTCCACATGTGAGTGTGAACACACAGTATTCGTCTTTCCATGCCGGGCTTATTTCACTGAACATGATGATCTCCAGGCTCCCCCACATTGTCACTTGATGGTGATAAAAAAAAATTCAGATCTTTGTACGAAATAAGATTACAATTTTGGGCTATATTTCATGTATTTTTTGAAATAGTAAAATTTAAATGTTCATACTTCCAAAATATAGAGAGATCTTTAAGCAAAAACCCCTCCTAATCTGACCTATCAGAGGGGACTTATTTTTTTTTTATGCTTTCAGAGGGGACTGTTTTGGATCAATATGACAACTACATAATTCTGAATTTAATCAAAGCAGTTACTTTCAGGTTTGGTGAACTGAGCTTGATTTTCCTAAAACTTCTCAAAATGGGCCAGCCACATTCTTGGATTTGTACTTGTAGCAAACATGATGTATTTACATAAATGCACATTTTCAGTGTTCTCAAGTAAATCTTCAGCAAGTGAGCACTGTTGTTGGAAAATTGCCAGGAGGAGGACTTAGTTATATGCAGTGTTTTCTTCCCTGTTCTTCTTTGAAAATGAAGGTGAAACTGAAAGGAACAATATCCACGGCAGCTTTTCCAGGCCTGAGTGTTTGTTTTTCTCTCCTAGGATTCCCTACCCAGATGTCTGGCACATTTATAGTGGCATTTTAGGTCTGTCCAATGTTACAAAACAAACTCCTTTCTCAAGAGTAAAAGAGATTATTATTCATCAGAAGTATAAAATCTCAGAAGGTGGTCACGACATTGCCTTAATAAAGCTTCAGGATCCCCTGAATTATACAGGTATGCATATTGAAGGAATAACTGTGTAGCTGACTTGTATTCATTTAAATTTTTCATCAGTTTGAAAGAGAGGACAGATCTGGAGAGACCTTTTGTTCTCTGGTTGGTGGAGTTAAGGGGAAGGTGAGAGGTTGCCAGGAAAGTGAGGAGCCTGAGACTTGACCCTACATCTCTTCTAATTAAGGGGAAAGAAATGTTAATGAGCTCTTCTGGGGAAGCATCCCACTGCATATATGCTATTATGCATATGCATATATGCTAAGTAGTAGGCATAGGAAACATCTTGGCCATCTGGGAACATGAGACTTCTTTTTGCAAGAGTAGCAGATATGTCATTGACTAGGCTTAGGAATATAGGAAGGAAAGTGGAACTAACGACTGACTTCTAGGAATAAGTTGGATTAAAAAAAAAAAGAGGACTTCCAGGAAGATGGCGACCGAGAAAAGCGGGGCTTAAGAGTCCCGCTAACAACCAATCTCCATTACCACAAAAAGAGCGCCTTTCATAGCCAGAAAACACCATCACCAGAAAAACAAAAAAAACCACCAGGCTCCAGAGAGAAAGCGGACTGAGAACAGAGCTCAGGGCCACAGAGGAGACACACGCGCCCGAGGACGCGGCAGCAGTGCCATACTGCCGGCGGCAGCGGCGAACTCAACGGACGGCTACAGCAAGCCAGGTGAGCCGCTGCGGAACAGCCAGGCGGGATCTTTCGGCGCAGACAGCATTTAAAGCTCCCAGTGGCTGAGCTCAGCACACGCTGCAGGGATTCAGAGTGGAAATCAAAACCAGAGAAGAAAAAATACGCCAGCCTCATGGCCGAGGGCGTGGCTGCGGCGCCATATTGCCACCGGCGGCGGCAGCAGCAGTGAATTCACCGAGTCCAGTACAGCTACATCTGCGTACTCAAGAACAGTGAGTCAAATTGCGGGCCACAGAGGAGAAATCGCAGTATTGGGCCTCCTGGGACTTGACCCAGTGAGGGAGTGGTGGTGGCAGAGATATCACACCATAGGAGAACGTGCAACCTGGCACCCCCCATAGTTTAAAGCAGCCTCTATCGACTCCCTGGGTCGGAGACTCTGTGATACAACCCAGTAAAGGAGTAGTGGGGTCTGAGATAATACAGACTCGAGATCCAGAGCACCTTAAGTGAAGCCATAGTGACCCAAGGGAAGAACCCAGAGAAGGCACAAACCTCCGAAATCATGGGAAAGAGGAATAACACTGGAGTAATGAATGTGCACAACCCCACAACGTCAGAACCTGATAAAACAGAAAATCAGAGATTTCTAGAAGATCAAATCAGGAAAATAACTGTAGAAATAATAGAGGTGCTTCAAAAAGAACTCAGAGAGAGCCAAAAAGAGATAAAGGATGCAATTAATGAAGTAAAGGCCTCAATTCAAAGCACAAACAACCGATTAGACCACATGGGGAACAGAATCTCGCTCTTAGAAGATGAGCAATCCAAAAATGAACTCATAGTTTCTAATCTAGAAAAAAATATCCAACAGCAGGAATCTGACATTGAAGAAATATGGGCCCATCTTAAGAGAGCTAACCTAAGAATAATTGGAATAGAAGAGGGAAAAGAAAGTGATACCAAAGGGATCAACAATCTCTTCAAGGAAGTAATAGCAGAAAATTTTCCAAATATAGAGCAAGAGGTTGATACACAGATCCAGGAAACTTATAGAACTCCCTTTAGACAGGATCGGAGAAGAGGATCTCCATGCCATATAATTGTCAAAATGACCAATGTGGAAGCCAAGCAGAGAATCTTAAAGGCAACAAAAACAATGGGCCAACTGACATTCAGAGGCAAACCAATTAGAATCACTCCAGATTTCCCAAACCAAGTCATGAGAGCCAGAAGGGCTTGGAGTAACATATTCCAAACTCTGAAAGAAAACAACTTCCAGCCAAAAATTTCCTATCCAGCAAAACTTTCTATCAAATTAGATGGAGAAATAAGAAGCTTCCATGACAAACAGAAACTGAAGGAATTTATGTCTTCAAAACCAGCGCTAGAGAAAATACTCAAAGAGATTAACTACAAAGAAGAAATAGGTAACACTCACCAGAACCAGAGAAACAAGAGTTTCCATCCAACAGACAACTAAGATTGGTTATCTGTGGAGATTCATTATTTATGTTAGTCTTTTACCTATCTCTAAGTTGTATTGTTTGCCTTTATTGTTGTTAATTTTTAGGATTTCTAGTTGGAATATTAATATACCTTCAGATATAGCATTTGGAAATATTTTATCCCATTCTATTAGTAACTGTTAACTCTGTTTACATTGTCTTTGGATATACAATATTTTTTTCTATTTTTTAGGGAGTTTGTATACTCTTCTGTTGCCTGTGCCATTGAAATCATATCCAAGAAATCACTGCCAATTTCAATGTTGTGAGGTTTTATGACCCAGATTTTCTTCTAAAAGTTTATAGTCTTAAGATTTATATTTAGGTCTTTTATCTATTTTGAGTTAATACTTGTATATGGGATTAGGTAAAGGTCCAATTTTATTCTTTTCCATGTAATTATTATTTTTCAACAATATTTAGTTAAAAGATTATTATTTCCACCACCAAATGTTCGTGGAAACCTTGTCAAAAATAACTTGACAATATAGGGAAGAATTTAGATCTAGGCTTGTATTTAACTCCAATGGTCTATATATCTGCCTTTAGAACAGTACTACACTGTTTCAATTATTGTAGCTTTATATGGTTTGAAATCAGAAAATATATATATCTGCTAGCTTTGTTCTTTTTCAAGATCATATTCCATATTAGGATAGATTTTTTTCTGAAAAATAAATATATAAATATATGATAGTTTCACCTAAAAAAAACAGAAAAAAAATATGCTCTAGTAAGAAAGAAAGCAAAAAGAAATATTGAAATGTTATCTTTAAGTTATCAAAAGCTTGGTATCAGACAAATGAAACTGTTATGTGAGATTATCATTTTTAATTCTGGATAAATTGCTATAATACTAGATGTCAACTACTAAGCCAAGCATGGGAAGGAGGGATGGGGAGAGAATGGGGTGGGGATCGGGTGGGGGCTGACTGGGCGATGTGTGCATGTATGTCTACAAAAGTTTGTATCCCACTATGATGTATGAATACAGTGCACCAATAAAATAAAATTAAAAAAAAAAAGAATTGAATAATGCAGAAAAAAAGCTCTGGGAAGACCAGAACATCATGGCTGACTTTGGCGGCAGTGCCTGTTAATGTTCATTAACTATTATTTGATCTCAGGCAACCTGCTTTTCCTCCTGCACCTCTAATTTCCTCATTTGTAGAATGGGGTTGATGATGTCTTCAAAGGTTTGTTATAATAATAAATGTAAGAGGTTAAAGCACTTTCTGAAATACTATAGACACTTTGGCTATGACCATTAACTCTTCTTCATATACACTGCAAAAGAAATAAGAAATTATAAATTCTCTTAATAGTAAAGTCAGGTTTTGAGTTTTTAATGTAATCTGGGAAATTTTAATGCTAAAAGTTCCATGTGAAAATGACTCAAATAGTGAGGGATTTTTCCCAATCACTGACCTTGAAAATTGAATAGAAAGTCATTCTTGGAACTACTCTGTGGAAAGAGGCTATGGGTAAAGGATAAGGAAGTGTTTTCAAATTCAATATCTAATAACTTTACTTAACCCAACTCTAATTTTATTTTTTATTTTATTATTATTTTTTAATTTTTTGGTGGTACTGGGGTTTCTGGAAACCCTTCTACCTCAGGGCTACACTCCCAGACCTATTTTATATTTTTATTTGGAAATAGGGTCTCTTAAGCCAGCATGGCTGGCTTCAAACCTGTGCGATCCTCCTGTCTCTGTCTCCCAAGCGCGGGGATTACAAACCTGCGCCACCACACCCAGCCAACCCAACAATAATTTTAAAATGTCCTTTCAGATTACCAGAAAGCAATATGCCTACCTTCCAAAGAAGATACAAATGCAATTTACACCAACTGTTGGGTGACTGGATGGGGCTACAATAAGGAAAGAGGTACAGTCTGATATTTTAAATATTCCTGAAGCTAACCTTATATGTTAAACCCATGGAGCAGTTCAGTTTAATCAACTTCTGTTTAAAAACTTATGTTTACACTCATGATCTGTTCCAAAATATTCATTCAGTGATTCTCAAGAAGATGGGTTTTTGTTTGGCCCTGAAAAAAATATATAAACTAATCTTTTAAGTATCTTACTTCATAATAAAAATTATTTGCTTGACTTCTCACGAAGTATAGGGCTTCTACATATCCAGAAAGCCCACTAGAACATATCTGGTCCTTACTATTAATAGTGTTGATAATTAATGGCCAGTAAGTAGTATAGGTCAGCACATCATCATCTTCTTTATGCCTAGTTCTTAATCTCTCTTTTTAAAAATTTGTCATGCACCCTTCATACAAACTGGTGAAGCCTATGAGTCATTTCTCTACTAAGGCTTTTGGATGCTTAATTAAAATATGTACAATTATAAGGAAAGCCCATTAGATTTTCATATAGTAATAAAAATATGTTTAATAAGACATGATACGGGGATATATGTGTTTCTTTTTGCTGTATTGAGTAGCAGGTTGTTTTAATATCTCCCATGACTTTAAAATAGGGATGCACTTAAATTATATCTTCAGTAATCTGCCAGACCTGTAAAGTTACACAAAAATTTCTGGGATCCCTATTGGTAACAGAGTCAAAGATGCTGTTAATACTACTGTTCATGTTACCCACATTTATAGTTGAAGCGAGTATTTGATTTCAGTTGGAGGTTAGTAAAATTAAAGATATGTAGTTTTTTTCTATCTGGGTTTAGACATGTGATTCTCTGTACGGACCCAAGTCTAAGAAATCCTGCTTATGAATACGTGGAGTATTTCAATTGTCCCTACACTTTCCCATAAACAAAATATTCTTCTCTTCCAAAATTAAGTTCCAAATAACACCATAAGAAATTATATTTGTATTATTCCTTACAAAAAGAAATAGATAGCCAATCACTCTCCATCTTTCCTGAATGAGCCCTGTACTTAACTAATTTAAAATTTTCATGTTTTTGACTAGTACCTTGAGACAGAAAGAAAGTGGAAATACCCTTTACTAAATAAATATAGAACTCTTAGCATATATCCAGGGGAATCTGGACATGGGAAGAAATTAAATTATTTGCAAATAAATTGTTCTTCATGGAAAATGTGTTTATTTAAAGAACAAAATTCTCCGTTGTCAGAGGTTTGAGATTTCAGAAATAATATGATAAATCATGGAGTGGTTAAAACACTGAATAAGAGACAGAAGTTAACTTAAGGTGCTCAGCCCACCTCTGTGCTGTTCCTCTCTCCCCCCTCCCAGTGTATGTATAACTCTCCCTTCTGGACCTTTACTGTTTTTATCCAAGAATATGACCCTATTGAAAAGTTCATTTTTCTAACTTGCTTTAAGACTTTAGTCGTATTTTCACATTTATTGTATTTCCTTCCTCTGAAGTTATATGTTGGTTACTTTATAGGTGAAATCCAAAATATTCTACAAAAGGCAAACATTCCTTTGGTGACAAATGAAGAATGCCAGAAGAGATATAGAGACTATGCCATAACCAAGCAGATGGTCTGTGCTGGCTACAAGGAAGGAGGCAAAGATGCTTGTAAGGTAAAAAAAAAAAAAAAATACACTCTGGTTTCCTTGAGGCAATTAATTTCAAAATATTTACACTTTGAAAATTTTCCAATGTATATTCCACTTTGCTTTTAAACTCAGAGACAAATGATCTAATGATTTATAAATAATCTTTTTAAAAAAAAGGTTAGATTTTAACTAAGAAAATCAATCTATCTCATATAACTTCTCCGTGTCTCCTGCCTGCTCCTTAGAACCCAATGCCACCTGGTTCCCTGGGCTAAAGCTCAAGGAAGCTTGGGATTTGCTTTGCCCTTTGGTAGGAGGAGATCTGCACTGTATTCTTGTTTACAATGAAAAGAATTACCTGACCCTGGAAAAACAGGGCATCTGCTTATCTCCGTGTCCTACCTTTTTGACTTAGAATTTTGACATATGCCACCATTTTTTTTTTTGTAAGCCTGCCCATGTGCATGATATATCTAAGGAACAGAACTCTATGTATGATAATGCTACTAAAACGTGATTAACAATAGATTTCTTTGGCTTTGGAATAAGGATATCAATTTTTTGTTGTTGGATTTGCCTTAGAATAGAAGAGGGAATAAGCTGAACTGTAACCATATACTACTCATTTGTATCAGAGCCGGTGGCTAATGGGGCCTATGAGATGTTTGCAGCTATAGGAAACTGTGTATATATATATATATATATATATATATATATATATATATATATATATATATATGTGTGTGTGTGTGTGTGTGTGTGTGTGTGTGTGCGCGCATGCGTACACTGTGAGGTATTTACTGAATGTTAAAGGCAGTCACTTATTTGAATCACCTGTGTTTTAACTGCCATTTTATTTTTCCACCCACTGTGACACAGGGAGATTCCGGCGGTCCCTTAGTCTGTAAATACAACAAAATATGGCATTTGGTGGGCATCACTAGTTGGGGAGAAGGCTGTGGGCGCAAGGAACAGCCTGGTGTCTATACCAAAGTTGCTGAGTACGCAGACTGGATTAGGGAGAAGACACAGACCAGCACTGGAGACACTTTGAAGAAGTCAGCAGTGTGAAGAGGCTGGATATTGTTGAGGAAGCGCCCCGGTTAGGGTACTAGTTTTGCAACCTTGGATCGAGTCAAGTACTGAGCCTTGGAGTCCTCATCTGCAAATTGTGGAGAGTGGTGTCTACCTCGAGTCCTTGTCATAGGATAAAAAATCAACACACTCGAGACTGCTCAGGACAAGGTATTGCCAAAGCATGCCTTGGCGTTCAGTGACCCGGAGCTCCCAGTGGGAGATAACCGAAGAGCTCCACAATTGTTTGTTGTGAAATAAAATGGCAAAAGAACACGATTAGGAAGTGTTTCCTTCTGGCTATGACATGGAACTGAAAATAAGTATCTCCAATCCAGCACAGTGCCTGGGGTCATTTTCATCTTTCTCTGGAACTCATCCTACCCAGATAAATAACTTCTCCAAGCCTCACCAGCCTGATCATTAGGCCCCAATGCTGTCTGCTTCCCTCGGGGTAAAGTGAGAGGAAGTTTGGGCTTTTTCTGCCCTTTGGAAGGAGGAGATTTATGTAACATTCCCTTTTACAATAAAAAGAAGAGTTTCCTGTCGGGCGTGGTGGCGCACGCTTGTAATCCCAGCATTCGGGAGGCTGAGACTGGAGGAGCGTTCATGGACAGCCTCAGCTACTTAGTGAGGCTCTTTGCAATTCAGTAAGACCCTGTTTCAAAATAAAAAATAAAAAATAGGGCAGGGGGTGTAGGTCAGAGGTCGAATGCTCCTGGGTTCCATCCCCATACCCGCAAAAAAAAAAAAAAAAAGGTTTCCTGACCCTGGAAAATTTTTTTTCTTTCATTCTTTTTGACCCGGGCACCAGTATACAGTCTGGGATACATATGCAGACAAAATTTATGGGGCCATATTTCCTCGTTTCGGCTCCTGCAATAAGCTCAGCCTTTTTGGAAGCCAAGGAATCTGCTTTGCAAAGAGCATTAACCCTGGGAATAGATAACAGTAACTATTAGGCTCTGTAATAGTAATTCAAGAAGTATTGTTAGGTGTAAAGTATTTTGTCAAAGTTATACTTGTAAATGAGGGTTGCAAATATTCTATGACACATATCCTTTGGCACCACAAATTCCAAATCTTCCCATGATCAACTTCAGTTGATTGCAGGTAGTATGATTCAGTTCATTTGAGTTGGTAATATTTACATAGATTTGCCCATTTACAAAATATCAAGGAAGTAGAAAAATAGAAAAGTGAAGTTTTCTAAGAGACTGAATTTTTTGGTTCTGTACTCAAAGACACATTAAAGTGATAGAAAGGGTCAAAGACCGCGAGGGCTGAAGGCAAGTCATGAGGTCCTGGTTATCCATAAACCATGTAACGGGAAACTGAAGAGTTAAGACTTTGCTCTGTAAGCAGATGGCTTTTGTAAAACCTGGCTAGATTGCATGAATTGATTTTTTAAATGCACACATTTTCAACTTTTACTTCTGCATGAAAGTTGTTCTACGTTTAAAAGGAACAAACCCCTATTTACAAAGAAAATATTTTATATTTGGTGTTTAGTATTGATAATTCCAAAGGGTGTTTAAACAGGACTTTGGAGTGCTTACAGCATAACGCCTCAGGCTTTTGATGCTAAGGGAATGAACTTTTTGGGCAAAACAAAGAGGAGAATTTTGAAATGTGGAATTTTCCTAAGGGATAAATTATCATTTGGAAGTTGCCAGCTGGAGCCCATTGGTACTGGAAGGTTCTCTTTGTTTTTCCCCATGTGTTCTTGTACAAAGGGAACAGAGGAGCCCTTCACACACTAAGAGCTTCATGGGACTAAGAGGCTAAGAGTGAGAGGTTGAAAGGATTTCACCCTCATGAGGAACCGGGAAGGGGGAGCCTGGCTCTTGGGCAGGTCATCCAAGCAGGGCCGATGGCAGTGCCAACACTGCAAACTGACACTTTTTTGCCCTATGTCGAAAGTATGAGTGTGGAATACATCAGCCATTTCATAGGAGGTTAGCCAAGGGCTCCAATATCTGTCTCTAATGTGAAATTAAAACCTGTTATTTTCATTATTGGTTGTATCTACTCTATTAACCTGTGATCAACTTCAGAGGAGTTCCTATTCTCTCATTCTTACTACAAATACATGGACATCAGTAAATATCTAATCAATAAATACATTGTGTGCATATGTGTGTATGCATGTGTGTGTGTGCACACTGGTATGTGTGTAAGGGGGATTGAGCTACACCTTCAGTCATTTTTGATTGATTGATAAATTGTTTGAATGGTTTATTGATACTAGGAATGGAATCCAGGGGCATTCTACCTCTGAGCTACATCCCCAGGCCCATTTTACTAGTTTATTTTTTTAACAGGGTCTCACTAAGTTGCAATGACCTCTCTAAGTTGCTGAGGCTCGCTGTGAACCTAAAATCCTCCTGTCTCAGCCTCTCAACAATTAGGATTTCTTTTTATTTTGAAATAGGGTCTCACAAAGCTGCTGAGCGTCTTACTAAATTTCTGAGGCTGGCCTTGAGCCTGTGATCCTTCTATCTGAGCCTCCAATTACTTGGATTACAGGTATGTGCTACCATGCCTAGGGTGAATATATTTTATAAAAATGAATTCATGGAGGCTGGAAGAGGTATACAGATGAGATGAAGGCCACTGGTAGGGACAGAGCCAGGATTGAGTGTGGCAGTCCTATTCCAGATGATGTCTTCTAGGTCCATATCATGTTACCTCGCACTATGAGAAGGATAAAAGATGACAGAAGTGTTCATAACCACCTTTTGTTATTTTCTTTGTCATCTAAGACAGTTGTTTTCAACCAGGGATGATTTTTGCCCCTTTCTTCATCAGGGGACATTTAACAATGTCTGTGGATATTTGGGTTATCACATCTGGAAGAGGGGGTCTAACCAGCTGTAGTGGGTACAGGCCAGGGATGCTGCTGAACCTCCCAGAATGCACAGAACAGCCCATTGCAACAAAGAATAATCTGACCCCAGTATCAATGGTGCCAGGACTGAGAAACTCTGATCAAAGTTCAGCATTAAAACTTGATATAAAAAGAGGACATTTCGGGAACAGTAGCAGAATAGGAGTTGCAGGACATGGCTGGCTGTGCCCTTTTCCAAAGTGCATTTTTATGAGAGAGAGAAGGTGCTTCAAGAGAAAGTGGGATGTGGCCATGGCTGAGCAGGGGTCTTCAGCAGACCTTTGTGGACTTTACTATCCCAGACAGAGGAATGAGCTCACAGTATGCCCAGCACATCTATCACTATGACTCTAACCTCTGATGTACTCTTTGGTCTCTTTTGTCTACATATTAGATTCTTCTCACAATTTTGTCTAGTAATTCCTGAGTTTGATTGGTCTTAAAAGCATGTTATTCTGCTGGGCGTGGTGGCTCACACTTGTAATCCCAGCATTTGGGAGACTGAGACTGGAGGATCACGGTTTGCGGACAGCCTCAGCTATTTAGTGAGGCCCTCCGTAACTTAGTGAGACCCTGTTTCAAAATAAAAAATAAAAAATAGGGCAGGAGGTGTAGCTTGGAGGTTGAATACCCCTGGGTTCCATCCCCAGACCTAAAACAAACAAACAAACAAACAAACAAGCAAACAAAAAACCAAACATGTTATTGCACTGGGGAAAAAACTTTACTTTTATAATAAAAGTAGTTGATATCAGAAATTTTAAGCTGCAATGTATTCATTGAAAAGAATTTTTAGAATACCTATGTCTGTTGAAAGAATTTCTATGTAGTTAAGACTCACTTTATTTCTATTTGAATAGACAACAATGTTTCAGAGTCCTTATACTATTTCAAAGGCTTTAGAGATTTCATAAACTAGCCAAATAAAGTTCAAGAATATATTATTTGTTTTTTCCAGTCAAGCATTTCTTTCATTTAAGATCTTTCTATTTCTCTCAATAGGATCGGAGCGCTATTATCTCCATTTTGTAGGAGCTTTGAGAAAGAGATGGGGTTTCAGAGAGCAAGCAATACAGGAAACTAAGGCTGCTACATAATCTCACAGATCAGTTTGTCATAGAAATCTTTCTTGGCATAAACCTGCCATTGTGTTTGAGCCTCATAAAAGTCCAGGCATCGTGCACACACACTTTTTGTGTGACTGGAATGTACTTATTTTAAATGGGAAACTCAAGACAATCACAGAGGACTTTTTATGCTAAGATAACAATGCATTGGCAATAGATGAAATAAAAACCAAGTAGCAGACTTCCAGAGAGAACAAAACAGCAGTGCATTCACGCTTCATGTAAAGACCTCTTCTAAGTTCCACACCCTCTCCCTCTTACCTTCCTGCCCCATGGAACCAAAGGCTAGCTTCTCTTTTCTTTTCAAAAATGCTCCCATTGGTTTATATAGGACTGAGTTTCAAATTTACCTTTACTTTACTAAGTTTTCTTCTGTCCCACATTTTGCTACCTGTAGGAGTTGTGAAAGGGGGGCCCAGTGTTCCTCATCACAGGTCATCTTTACCCTTAGCCTTTACCCAGTAGGGAAGGTATAGCCCTTGAGAAGGTGCTCAGAAAGTGGATGGCGATGTTGCTATGATCTGCGGGGAAGCATGTTCTCTCTCTATGTCCCCAAATATTGAAGTGCTCAAAGTCAACGGGGGTGTTTTCTAGGTTCCGAAGGCCGCACTCACACCAGTGCTTTGTCCTTGAACAAAGTACAATGTTTTTCTTTGATGCGTGTAACTTCAGTAAAATATTGGAAGGGGCAAACATATGCCTTCATTTCTGCTCTGGTCTCCAAAATTTTTTAAAATTATGATTCCATTTGTAAATTCAAAAGATAATTTTAGCTTTACTATGGAAAATTGAGAGTCTTTTCTAAAACTTAAGATTATGTTTCTCTAAAATGTAATTAAAATAAATTCTCTAAATTTTATTTAAAGTTAAGTAAACTATTTAAAACAAATTCTCTAAATGTTATTTAAACTTGTTTAAATAAACTAATTAAATTATCTAAATTTTATTCAAAAAAATTTTTTCTTGGTGAGATTGTCAGAGGACCACACAGAAATCTTCAGAGATAGGTGGTACCTGGTGTTATAAATGAGGACCCTTAAGTCCAGGAAGACAAAGCTACATGGCCCAGCACCCACACATAGCTGGTTTACAGGTCATCTAACTGTTTATGGCCTAAGCAACATGATTAGTGGATTGTTTGGATAAAGAGGACGTGGACTGTCATGAATTCCATAAATGTCTCAGCCCTTCTTCAAGCTCAATGGAAAGGCTCTTAACAGAAATAGAGCTATGTGAAACCCAGAAAAATACATCCCAGCTTTCCTCTCTGCAACAAGCTCTGCCTGGCAAAGCTCCTCCAGCACAAACCCTTGTCCTTCAGAGAACTGGGCGGTTGTTTTTATCATCACAGCATCTAGACTTGTCTCTTCCTGCTTCTCCATCTGTGTCTCAATATCCTGAGGTCTAAAGAAAGCTACAAGAACCTTTTATCTTTCTGGTAAAACACTTCCTTTTAGACTGTCAGTATTTACAAATGGAATAAAGAATTCAGCTCCTTAGAGCTACTCAGGTCTGCACAGGCCTTTGAGAAAGTAATGTGAAAGGAAGGTAAGCTGAATCTCCCGAGCAAAACACTTACACTCTACCTTACTCTCTGCCCAGCCCTCCCCACCCCGCCCGGCTCCTTTCACCATTCTGAAAATCAATAAGTCCATCAGACTTTCCATGTTTTCTTTGTCAACTCTAGGATTGAAGTGAGGCTGAAATTAATGGTTAACAAAATTGATAGTGGAAAATGTATGCAGCTTTGGCTGAGAGGCATTCTAAATGGGACTTTGCCTGACTGCTAAGGCACACAGGCAAATTCAAGTTCCCTACGTATCTCCACGTATGTCGCTTGTTCTAATATGCAATAAAAATAAAATAAACGTATTTTAAAAGCTAGTAATTCTCTTGGGGTACATTTCTGATATGCAGACTTTTTAAGGTCTTTCTCTGATATGCTGTACAGAGACAAAGTTACATAACACTGGAAACCAGTAAAAGTAAATACTTAAGTGAACATCACCTACATAGGCTCATTTAGAAAAGGCTGAAGATCATTTTGGAAGAAGCAAAACATCCTTATTGAAAATTGCAGCAAATAAGCAAGCAAGGTATTCTCAGGTATGGTTTCAAAAATTATTACTGAACATTTCTCTCAAGAAATTATGCCTTGAAATGCTTTCTTTCTGCAATGGGGGTTTTAAAAAATTTTGCAATAGAGAACAATTTTTAAAATGTATATGGTTTAACATTTTAGAGATTTCAGTTAATATCCATAACAATTTGAGAGAAGAAGCAGAATAAAAGAGAATGTAGTTTGTACTCAATAATAAATATTTTGCAAGTTAAAAAGATATTCAGGTGCATGCTTGTAATCCCACTACTTGGGAGGCTGAGATAGGAGGATCGCAGGTTATTTGGTCAGTCTCAGTGACTTGATGAGGCCCTCCACAACTCAATGAAACTCTATTTCAAAATAAAAAATAAAATAGGGCTGGGAATACAGCTTGGAAATATAATGTCCCTGAGTTTAATTTCCAGTACTGCAGAGGGGCAGGAGGCCGGGTGTGTGAGTCAGAGGTAGACTGCCCCTGGTTTCAATCCCTAGCACCAAAAAGAAAAGAACCCCTCGGTTTAATACCTAGCCCCAAATCCCTAATGGTACTGAGGATTGAATCTGGGACATTCCACCTATGAGCTATACCTCAGCCCTATTTTTTTTTTATTCCTTATTTTGAAATAAGTTCTCCCTAAGTTTTAGAGGGCTTCACTAAGTAGCTGAGGCTGTCCTCAAACCTGCAATTCTCCTGTCTCAGCCCCACAAGTACTGTGATTACAAGCAAGCCTGCACCACCATGCCTGGCAAAAAATATTTTTTAAATAAAAAAGATATTCAAGAGAAATATTTAATAAATCAGAAGAACTGTTTTGTTTCACTGAGAGTCAGTTTTTGGTAGAACAGTCCTTGAAAAACTTAGTAGGGATAAGTACATTTATAGGTGACCAAGATAATCTATTAATGTATTTTATTTATAGTAGAATTTTTTTTAAAACAGAAAATGTTATAAGTAGAAATCTATTCAGAGCTCTTTGATAGCTATAGAGATAAACCTCAGATGCGGAAAAAAATAAATGGAAGAGGAAATTGGGAGAGGGGTCAAGGGATGGTCCAAAGAGCTGGGCAACAGCCAGCTGGAAAGGAAGAGGGGCAGGAGGAGGGCGAGGGAACTAACTGCCCTGTCATTTTCAGATTCCGCAGAACTGTGATAGTTTTGAACACTACACACCCACCACAATGAAGACCATTCTGTGATTCTGAAAAGATAAAATTCACTATTAAAATAGATAGAACCCTGTGAATACTATAGAATCAACTATTTACTCCCTTCCCTCCCTGTGTCTTATAAATTCTAATGTCAGAGAACAAATTATAAATTTTATGTTCTAAAAACATGCACCTTTTTCTCTTTGTAGGATGACCTTATTATGTCAAGTGATACATTTTATTTTAGTTGCCTCTGTTTCTGGTGGTAAGTAGAACTTAAGTGTAGACTGAAAATTGCTGTTTCATGATTTGTAGACAAGAGCGCCTAAGTCTAAAAAGGGTTATCACGCTACAGCAGGAGAATCCCATGACATTTACTCCAGGGAGGGAAATAAATTGATTTTTAAGAAATTTGTGCAATAAAATTATATATATCATAGCAATATCCAAAGTGATACATTTCTATATGTCATAACTTCCTTCATTCATTAAAAATATCTTAAAACAACCAGACAAACAAATGAAAATTCAACCCAAAAGCTTCAAGAAGCCTAATAATTAGTGGTAAGATATTGAAAACTTTCCCAAGGAATTGAGAAGATAGGAATATCTACTGTTACTTCAGTTAAACATTGTGCTGGAGCTCCTAATGAGCACAAGGAGAGAAAATAACTAAAAGGTAAAAGACTAGATGGAAATTAACTCAGATTGTTCACAGACAATATTGCATGCCTAGAAATAGCTGAAACAGCCAACACATAATTTTAGTCATATTAGCAAGAAGTCTGAATTACAAATTCTATATATAGCCAGGCATGGTGGCACACGCTTGTAATCCCTGTGTTTGGGAGGCTGAGACAGGAGAATCGCACAGGTTCAAAGCCAGCCTCAGCTACTTAGTGAGGCTCTCAGCAACTTAGTGAGACCCTGTTTCCAAATAAAATATAAAAAAGGTATGGGAGTATAGCCCAGAGGGCCTCTGGGTTCCACCCCCAGTACCACCAAAAAAAAAAAAAATTCTATATATAAACAAAGAAAAAGCAACCAATTTTTACTGGCACTAGAAGTTATGTGTGGATTTTGAAAATCAATCTGTCTTTGAAATTAAATAGTCAATTAATAGGGGCATGTATATTCTAAGAAAACAAGCACAATTGCTAATCATTTAAAAATCTATGGGATATACACATAATGGAATTTTTTCAGCAATAAAGAAGAACAAAATTCTGTGATTTGCAGGAAGCTGTATGGACCTGGGGAAGATTACATTAAGTGAGATGGTGAGATGAGCCAGTCAGAAAGTGAAGAGGTCATATGTATTCTCTCATATGTGGAAGCTCAGGAGTCAGGGGGATAGAAGAGGGATGTCAGATAATGGAAGAGAAACTCCAGTGGAGGCAGAGAAGTGGTTTGGGGAGGGCAAAAGAGGGAACCTCAATAAAGGAAACACTTCCACTGACATACGTGCACATGTGAGGATACCAATGCCTATCTCAATAGCTTGTATGGAGAAGGAGGGGAGTGGAAAGGGATCCTGAAACATCAAAAACTAGTGCATGCGTGTCACTAGCACTGCGAACTACCTGATGATGTGAGACTATAATGAACTAATAAAGGTTAGGAAAAGAAAAAAATAAAGAGAAATAAAAAACCTATTTAATTTGACAAATATTCTTCTTAAAAACAACATTTTGATGTAGCACAACTGCTTTGTACTGGCAGATTGGTACATGGGTTTCCTTGATCAGCAGTAACACTTTGAGATGAGAATAGATTCTCAGTTAACGGGAGGCACCATGTGGATGGGTTGAATGCAGCTTAGAACTTGGGAAGGGGAGATACATGTCCAGGTCATTCTTGAGATACTTGTCAAGACTGCAGAGAATCAAGCTGTATGTAGAAGTTACATATGGGTGATTTAGAATACATGCTGGGGAATTATTGAGGAAGTTCTGTAGCAGAAACATTTACCCTCTTTACTCCTGAGGGTCCTTTTGGGCGGTTTAGTGGACATTGTGGGTTCCATTCTTGAAACAGAGTCTCACTAAGTTATGAAGGGCCTCGCTAAGTAGGTGAATCTGGACTCCTAAGTACTGGGGATTACAAGCGTGCACCACCACGCCCAGTTTACATGTGGTTCTCATTTATATATTACATAAGGAGATTTAGCAGTGGGTCTAAAACTGCATAGTAGTAATTACCAGAGAACTAGTGACAAATAATGATATTTTGAAATGTCAGCAGCAATTACAGTACTTTTTTCTTTTCTTTTTTTTTTTTTTTTTTGGTGGTACTGGGGTTCCTGGAAACCCTTCTACCTCTGGGTTACACTCCCAGACCTATTTTTATGTTTTTATTTGGAAGCAGGGTCTCTGTCTCCACTTGGGCGCGGGGATTACAAGCGTGCGCCACCACGCCCAGCAATTGCAGTACTTTTTAAAAATCTGTGATTATAGCCAGGCGTGGTGGTGCAGGCTTGTAATCCCCGCGCTTGGGAGGCGGAACAGGAGGATCCCACAGGTTCGAAGCCAGCTGCGCTGGCTTAAGAGACCCTGTTTCCAAATAAAAGTAAAAAATAGGTCTGAGAGTGTAGCCCAGAGGTAGAAGGGTTTCCAGGAACCCCAGTACAACCAAAAAAATAAAAAATAAATAAAATAAAAATCTGTGATTATTAGTACAAAGTCATAGATATTATGAATACTAAGGTAGCATGTTGCTTAAAATAATAATAGAAAAACACAACTTTTCAGATTGAGGTTAGTGAAAATACAGATGAGTTTTTCCCTTTCCAAGTTCATGAACTACCTAAATTCTTTAAGCCTCTTAAAATAGTTCTGACCCGCATACTTTCCAAAATATTTACTGGTGTGATGGTTGTTTCAACAATAAGTATTTGAGTTATATTTCATTCCGTCTGAATTTATTTTCATTTTGATTCTATATAACTTTTTTAATGATGAGGAAAAAAAGGTCGATAGCAGTACCTCCCAATGAAAATACACTAAGACTGAAAACTAGTGACTAAGGAAAGAGGACCGAAAAACCATGAATAATGTAGAATATTAGATATCTCTTTCCAGTAACAGGAAATTTTTAAATTATACACAACTTAGCTTTTTATAAACAGAATTCCAGCCAGGCATGGTGGGTCATGCCTGTAATTTCAGTTCTTGGGAGGCTGAGACAGGAGGTTTGCAGATCTGAGGCCAGGCTCAGTAATTTAGTGAGAACTTCTGCAACATAGTGAGACCCTGTTTCAAAATTAAAAAAAAAAAAAAAAATAGGGCTGGGGGTATAGCCCAGAGATAGCATGTCCTGGGTTCAATCCCCAGTACAACATCATCATCATCATCATCATCATCATCATCATCATCATTATCATCATATAAATATAATAATATGTATAAAAGCATAAATATAATAAAATAATAATAATAAAATAAAGATAATAAATAAAAGTATAAATATAATAATAATAATGATGATGATGATGAAATGATAATAATAACAACAATAAGGATGTAGGGCGCCACTGAAGCAAATGTGCCATTTTGTGATTTCTTTTCTTTCTTTATTTTCCCCCCTGTGGTAAGTAGCTGAGGCTGTCTGAGAACCATGATCCTACTGTGTCAGCCTCTCAAATGCTGGGATTACAACCTGCACCACCATGCCCGGCTTTGTAATTTCTCTTTTAACATGAGGCTATTCATTCAAGAAACTAACACATAAGCATTGATTGCAGTGATGGGCAAATGCCTGCATATTTTCTGTTAAATAGACCTACTCACCCAGCCTTTGTCAGATTACTACCCAACTAGATATGTGCCACTAAACTCCAAGATAATACATGCCGTGTGCTTTGTCTCAGAATGTATGACTGAGCTGTTCAAAGACACCTACTTTCAAGGAGGAGACATTGCTACTGTTTTTACACCAAGCGCCAAGTACTGCCAAGTAATCTGTACCCACCACCCAAGGTGTTTGCTCTTCACTTTTATGGCTGAAGCATCACTGGAAGATCCTACTAAATGGTAAAAAAATGTATGCTTCTTTCTAGAGAAACTAGAGTTTATAAGCCAAGCACCTAATTACAAACCCCCATCTATCATTTTGTAAAATGTTAGCTGGGCATAGTGACACATGCCTGTAATCCCAGTACTTGGGAGGCTGAGACAGGAGGATCGCAGATTCAAAGTCAGCCTCAGCAACTTAGTGAGACCCTGTTTCAAAATAAAGAATAAAAAAATAGGGCTGAGGGTGTAGCTCTGAGGTAGAATGACCCTAGAGGATGGGCGTGGTAATGCACACTTGCAATCCCTGCATCTGGGAGGCTGAGACCAAAGGATCATGGTTCAAGGATAGCCTCAGCTACCTAGTGAGGCCCTTTGCAACTCAGTGAGACCCAGTTTCAAAATAAAGAATAAAAAATAGGGCTGGAGGTGTAGCTCGAAGGTAGAATGCCCCTGGGTCCCATCCCCAGTACTGAAAAAAATAAAGGGTTTCATTCAGTTGTTGATTCTGGCCTTGAACCTGTGATCCTCCTGTTTCAGCCTCCCAAGTACAAGGATTACAGGTGTGTGCCACCGCACCCAGCTTTTTGCTGACTTTTAGGACTTCTTATGTTAAAGCATAAATTCCCACTCAGTATTAATATCCTTTTTTTTTAAAAAAAAAAAAAAAAACAGGTTTACTTGTGTCCTAAAAGACAGTATCACTGGGACCCTTCCAAGGATGAATCTGACAGGAGCCATTTCTGGATATTCTTTCAAGCAATGCCCGCACCACCTAAGTGGTAAGATGTCTTGTTAGAACTAATAAGACTATTTATTATGATGCATGCATACAATTATATTAAATACAGTCTTATAGCTATAGAACAAAACACTTCTATGGAGAAATAAATTCCACTGTTGAAGTTCTTTCAGTGCAAAAAAAATTATACTCCATGCATGCCCACCTCCCTCTCCCCTACAGGCACACTATAGCTCTTTAAGGCTTCTTTTTCCGCATAAGAGGACATATCTTATAACCTCTCGGTTCTCATCATTTACTTATTTTCTTTCTCCTTCCCAGACTTGAATTTTATTAATTATATTAATTCAAATCAAAGGGAGTAAATATGTGGTGACACTTGTCTTAACAGTGAAAGAAATACTTGAATAGGTTAATTAAAGAAACAGTCAACAGAGTTTAGGAGTCAAGAGAAGCTAGATTAGAAAATCAAAAGGCAAACTTTTAAGTCTAAAATTGTATCAGTATAAGAAGGGCATTAGCATTCTTTCAATGCCTCCATCTAGAGTAGAAATCAAGCAGATTAAAATAAAAACAAAGGACTTCTGAGAAAAAGTGGTTGACAAAGTTGAGGAGATGAAGTTAGGAGGAACAGTTGCTATGGAGAGACTGTGTTTGCCCCTGGAATCTGGGGGCTACTCATATTTTCCACTCTCATTTCCAGCTTGTAACAAAGACCTTTACATGGACCTAGACATGAAGGGCATGAACTATAACAGCTCTACTGCTGAGAATGCCCGGGAGTGCCAAGGGCGTTGCACCAATGACGTCCACTGCCACTTCTTCACCTATGCAACCCGGCACTTCCCCAGCTCGGAGCATCGGTAAGGGAGCTGGAAGCTGAGCCCAAGGACCTGACCACACTCAGGGAAAAACAAATGCTGTTCATTGAAATGGTTTGCTGCCAAACTGATGCCAAAATTTACATTTAATCCCTACAAGACATTCATATAATAGTAATCATTGTTATTCATGATGAAAAGTCAGTGTAAAGCCAAGTTAACTTATGGTAAAAAAAAAAAAAGAAGTCTTTTGATGATACTATTGAAATGGGGGGGCAGGGGTTCTTGAGAAGAAACCCGGCGTTTCCTTAAGATGAAATGGAGTTTCTTGAGAAGAAACTCAGCGTTTCCTTACCAGGTTCTTGTCTACGGTGAGCGAAGAATGACACCCACAAACTGCAGGAAGGGGAGTAAAAGGTTTATTGGAAGCAGCAGGGAACAGGGAAAAGTGGCTGAACACCCTTAGGGGCTGTCGGAACTTTTGATGTCCAGCACCTGCCTTCAGGTTACTACCCGAGTGTAACCTGGGCCAAGTGCCTTCAGTTGCAAGCTGCTTTCTCCCAAAGTCCACGCAATCTGCCAGAAAGGAAGAAAAGGTCACCCCTAGGGGCCCTGGTCGGCCTTGATGTCCAGCAGAAGCCTTCAGGTCACTACCCGAGTGTAGCCCAGGCCAAGTGCCTTCAATTGCACTCCACCTTCTCTCAAGGCTAACGCGACCTGCAAGAGAGAAACTCCCCAACGGGGAGGGGTTCCCAGAGTGGGTAACTGTCCTGGTGGCTGATCTAGGGGTTTATATATGTCTGCATGTCTTATAATGTTTGGAGTTTGGGATTCTGGGAAGCAGCTCTCAGAATTTGCATAGGGTATTTGCATGTCCTTTGAAGGGTCTCCTTTCAGTAGGAGTGCCAGACTTGCTCCAGTGATGTCTCCTGGGTTTGTTGATTAGTAAACAGATGGTTTTGTGAAGCTTTGGTCTTTCTTATTTCTGAACCTTGGAAGAGCTGATCTCTTTTAGGAGCCTTGGAAGTTAATTAGTATTCGTCGCTCCTCAGGAAATTAAGTTTTTCTACCAAGGCCTCTTCCCTATCTGTCTATTTCCTTTCTACCTCCTCACTATTATAAAATAAATAAGTACATAACTCATATCCTTTCTGATTTCAAAACCACCACATTTTTAAAGTGGCTATGTTGAAACAGCTGCAATTGGTCTGATGGACAAGGCTATTCCCAACCTTCTGTAGTTTAGCCCTAAAGAACCAAGAAATAAAAATCTACTCATTTGGGTTTTAACAATGAACTTGAATATTCTGCTCTTCATAGTCACAAAAAGATAAGTGAAGAAAAAACAAAGTCCCCTTCCTTCCTCCCTCCCTCCCTCCCCCTTTCTTTCTTTCTTTCTTTCTTTCTTTCTTTCTTTCTTTCTTCTTTCTTTCTTTCTTTCTTTCTTTCTTTCTTTCGGTACCGAGGATTGAACTCAGGAGCATTCTACTTCCAAGCTACAGCCTGAGCCCTATTTTTATGTTTTATTTTTATTTATTTTTTATTTTTTGTGGGTCTGGAGATGGAATCCAGGGGCTTTTGACCCCCGGGCTACATCCCTGCCCTGTTTTTTATTCTTTATTTTGAAACAGGGTCTGACTAAGTTGCGGAGGGCCTCACTAAGTAGCTGAGGCTGTCTGATCCTCCGATCTCAGCCTTCCAAATGCTGAGATTACAAGTGTATGCCACCACGTCTGGCTTTATGTTTTATTTTGAAACAGGGCCTCACTAATTGGCTGCTATCCTCCTGTCTCAGCCTCCCAAGTACTGGGATTACAAGCGTGCGCTACAACACTTGGGTCCACACAATTATTTCAAAAACAATGATTAAAAGATGCCCCATGTTGGAGGGGCATGGTGGTGCACGCTTGTAATCCCCACGCTTGGGAGGTGGAGACAGGAGGATCGTGCCAGGTTTGAAGCCAGCCTTGCTGGCTTAAGAGACCCTGTTTCCAAATAAAAATATAAATATAGGTCTGGGAGTGGAGCCCAGAGGTAGAAGGGCTTCCAGGAACCCCAGGACCACCAAAAAAAAAAAATCATGTTGGAGCTGGGCATGGTGGTGCACGCTTGTAATCCCAGCATTTGGGAGGCTGAGACTGTAGGATCGTGGTTCGTGGACAGCCTCAGCTAATTAGTGAGGCCCTGCGCAACTTAGTGAGACCCAGTTTCAAAATAAAGAATAAAAAACAGGGCAGGGAGTGTAGCTCGGAGGTTGAATGCCCTTGTGTTCCATCCCCAGAAACGCAAAAAAAAAAAAAAAAAGATATATATATATATATATGTTGGTAAATTGGTAATTAGTCTTCCATGTCCATAGCTTAGCTCCAAGGACATCTTTTATGTTTCAGACTTGGTCACAAAGTGAGCTGTAAGCCAGGAAAATGTTCCTAGACAATACATAAACAAATCAAGCTAAACACTTTGAAGGGCTTGTGAAGCCATACATTCACACACCCCGACTCTTCTTGTCCATACCCCTCTTGCCTGTCATTTTACTGATAAGGACTAAGGTCTGCATAATTCACTAGGTGTTTAGGAGGCAGTGCTAGGACTCAGTCGTCTGACCAGCCTCTCTGGTGAAGGAGTGATTTGGGGGTAATTCTTTCACTATCATGTCTATCTCTTCTCATTGTTTATCATTTCATGCTTTTTCCTATTTGCAGTTGGAAAAATAAAAATGTTTCCATTTTTGTTTTTACTCAGTAACATTTGTCTATTGAAGTACACCCATACAGGGACACCAACCAGAATAAGGAAGCTCAATCATGTGGTGTCTGGATTTTCACTGAAATCCTGTGCGCTTTCTAACCTGGGTAACTAACTACTGTTTATTTAATCAGGTGTAAAGCCAATAAATTTATACAAAGCTGATGGTATATGCAATTGGTTTAACTTTGTGTACCAATTTATGCTCCTTGATAAGAGGGAACTAATGATCTCTTTCCTTCTTTATATGAAAGATTTCATTATGTCCTATATAGAGTTCGTGTTTAAATTTCAAGTTTAAGAAAAAAAATCACTTCATTTTTTCTAAATTAAAAAGAGCTTAAAAGACCTTGGGATAAACCTAGATTTTTAAATATATGGAACTTACAAATACTATGACTGAAATTTCCATGATTCTGTGGGCACACTGATTTCTTAGCGTGGTGTCTTCTGTTCTACAGCTTGTATCAGGGACATTTTCCCTGCTACTGTGTTTGCGGACAAAAACATCGACAGTGTTTTGGCTCCAGATGCATTTGTCTGTCGCCGCATTTGTACTCATCATCCCACTTGTCTGTTTTTTACCTTCTTTTCCCAAAAATGGACAAATGAATCCCAAAGGTAAGAAATTAAGATTAAAGGTGATTTGTCATGTCTTTAAAACCCAACATTAAATTTTATGAGTAACTAAAACTTAAACTTTCATCTAAATGTCTATATAGGATAAAAAAAAATGTGAAGAACTCCTAGCTCTTCTCTAGTTCTATTTCCAACCTATTAGCTGCAAATCTGGTGTTTTTATAAACTTCCTTTCTTTAGCTTGAGAAGCCTCTGCTTTTGTCCAAGAGAAAGTTGTCTAGTTGTCAATGGAATGGAGAAAGTAAATATGACCATCAATAGGCAACTCAGTCCAGTGTCCTGTTTAAGGTCATTGATCCAGGAGCAAAGAGAGCTATAAATATTTAAAAAATATTGAATCGAAAGTGGAGAATGAGAGGTGGAAGTAGAAATCTACATCAAGAGTCTTGGGGTGGTGGGAGAAGGTGATTCAAGGATCAATGCCCAGTTTATTTATTTATTTTTTGTGGTACTGAGGGTGGAACCCAGAGGCTTTTCTACCTCTGGGATATACTCCCAGACCTATTTTATGCTTTATTTGTAAACAAGATCTCACTAAGTTGCTGAGAGCCTCACTAAATAGCTGAGGCTGGCTTTGAACCTGTGCGACCCTCCTGTCTCAGCCTCCCAAGGGCTGGGATTACAAGCGTGTGCCACCACGCCTGGCTAATACCCAGCTTATTAGCTGATTGGAATTAACAAGGAACAACACAGAGAGGAAATTTCCTGTTTTCTTTTTTTATGTCACCATTTTTTTTCTTTGTTTGTTTTTTATTTTTATTTTTATGTGGAACATATTGGAAATGGCATATATTCAGACTGCTTGGTGTCCTCTCCCCCCCACTTCCTTTCCCTCTCCTAACAATGAGTGTCCAGGTTAACCATGCTATATTCATACTTTTACACATATTCTGATGTAGTCCCTCATTAATCAAGTTCAGCCTTCTTCTTCTCCTATCCTTCCATTCAAACTTTGCTGAGATTTCCCTTCCATTACCTGGAGTCCCTCTGGTATTCCTAATACTCCCTAGTTTGGGCATATTATAGAAAACATATGTCCCTTCTCTTTCTCTGCTTGGCTAATCTCACTTAATATAATGTTCTCCAGGTCTTTCCATCTTCTTGCGAATGACCTGATTTTGTTCCTCTTTACAGCTGAGTAGAATTCCAATGTGTGTATTTCCATAATTTTGCAATCCATTCATCTGTTGATGGAGACCTAGGATGGTTCCATATTTTGGCTATTATGAATTGTGCCGCTATAAACATGGGAATGCATATGTTACTGTAGTTCTCTGATTTCAACCCCTTTGGAAAAATACCCAGGAGTGGTGTAGCCAGATCATATGGTGGATCTATTCCCAGTTTTCTAAGCAGTCTCCACACTGATCTTCATAGCAGCTGAACTAGTTTATATTCCCACCAACAGTGTAAAAGAGTTCCTCTTTCCCCACTTCCCCACCAGCATTTGTTGTTATTTGATTTCTTTATGCTTGCCACTCTGATTGGGGTTAGATGGAATCTCAGTGTAGTTTTGATTTGCATCTCCCTGATGGCTAGTGATGTAGAACATTTTTTCATGTATCTATTGGCCATTTGAATTCCTTCTTTTGTGAAGTGTCTATTTAGTTCAGTTGCCCATTTCTTGATTGGGTTGTTTGTTTTGTTAGTGTAGAGTCTTTTGAGCTCTTTGAATATTCTGGATATTAGCCCTCTATCAAAGTGGTGGCTGGTAAAGATCTTCTCCCATTCTGTAGGCTTTCTCTTTAGGTTTTTGATAGTTTCCTTTGATGAGAAGAAACTTTTTAATTTGATGCCATCTTGCTTGTTAATTCTAGCTTTAATTTCCTGTGCTTTGGAGGTCTTGTTGAGAAAGTTACTGCCTGTGGCCTATATGTTGTAGTGTTGATCCTATGCCCTCCTCTGATAACTTCACAGTCTCAAGTCTAATTTCTAAGTCTTTGATCCATCTCGAGTTCATTTCCTTTGTTTTCAAAGGAATACTTACTGGGGTTGTTGTCTTATTAACAAGATTCACTAAAAAAAATCCACACAACTCATAATATGAAGTAAGCTTCAAACCTAGATTCTCTATATTATCTAAACTGAAGCTCTCAGGCCAGCCAATTGCTTGACTTGGCTGCACATTGTTGAGGAGAAAGTGCCTAGAGGAATGTAAGGTAAGCCCTAGCCCATCATGTACTCTTCATTTTCCACTGAGTGAGGCTGTCATTTAAGGAGCTCCAGATCTGTCAAATAAAAATGTATTTGTGGCTTGGTGTGGTGGCACATGCCTGTAATCCTAGTGCTTGGGAGGCTGAGACAGGAGGATCAAGGCCAGTGAAGACCTTCAGCAACTTAGTGAGACTTGCCAAGCATGGTGGTTCACGCTTGTAAGTCCCAGTGCTTGGGATGCTGAGACAGGAGGATCACAAAGATTCAAAGCCAGCCTCAGCTACTGAGTGAGGCTCTCAGCAACTTAGTGACCCTGTTTCCAAATAAAATATAAAATAGGTCTGTGAGTATAGCCTGGAGGTAGAAAGCCCCTGGGTTCTACCCCCAGTACCACAAAAAAAATGTATTTGTTACTTTCATTCACTCAACAAATTTAACACAATTTAATTGGTGCCAATTATTTATCAGGTATTGTTCTGGGAATACCCTGAATGAACAAAAAAGGCAAAAAAACAAAAACAAAAACAAAAACCTTGACTTTTCGGGCCAGAAGAGAGATGAGAGATATGTTCAGATTGGGGCATACTGTCATACATAGCCAAGGAGATGAGCTGATGAAGTGGATGTAGTTTGTAAAGGAAAGAGAGAGTCAGTGATATCACTGAGATTTTTGGCACAAGGAATTGGAATGCCAATGATTTAAATGTAGAAGATTCCATAGGGGCAGAGTTCCAGGGGTGGTGGGGGAGATGCCTATCTAGGGGAGAAATGTTGGATTGGCAATTGGAAATAGAGGCAAGATTCAGAAGGGGCACATATTCTAGATCTGTGTTTAGATGTTCCCAACATATAGCCAGTAATTAATGCCACCCCATTGGTGAGATCATCAAACTATTAAATGCAGAGAAGAAATGATGTCCAAAGATGAAGACTTTGGGACACCATAAAATTCAGAAACTAAAGAGATACCTTTGTAATTTGTTACTTTGTAATAGCCAATTTTCTTTGTCTTATTTATTCCCTTTTATAGAATTGCCAATTAATACTTATAAGAAGAACAGTTTATTTGATCCCTTCATGCAGAGTAGGTAGGAACATGGCTATTCCAAGGCAAGATCTGACTAGTTAAATTTAATTAAACTAAACTAAGAATGCACTTTCCTGCCTGTATTAGCCATATTTCAAATGCTCAAAAGCCACATGTGGCTAGTGGTTACTTCATTACATGGCATAGGGATATCTCCATCATTGCAGAAAGTTCTATTGGACAGCTCTGCTCAAGACTGCGATTTTATACTGCTACATTCCAGAAAGATGTTCCCATGGTGCAGAGTCAGCTATGGATTTGACTTACCAGCTTCTGAGCCCAGACAACCCTGGATAGGAGATTTCTAGGTACCATGGAAATTCTTGAGTCTTTGAGTGCTGAAAGGAAGGAAATAAAGGAGGAAAATACTAGAAACACTGACAAGAGAGCAAGATCCAATCATTTTTGTGGAGTCAAAGACAGTTTAGTTTTGAAAATTTGTCTACAACCTATGGGTCATGTAATGTGACTTAATGACTCATGAATAGTACTTATAAACTACAAATATTTTCACTATTAATGCCAACACGAGTTGACTTTTTTCCATTCATGTTGTAAAAAATGTTCTTTTTCTCTGATATACTTTCTACAATATATTTATTTTCTCTTCATTTAGTTTTCTGTATATTTTGCTTATATTTCTTTTCTATATTTCTTTCAACATATATAAAACTATGTAGAAATATAGTTCTATGTATTTATTTTTCTATGCTAGAAATCTGTGTCTCCTTAAAACATCTGAAAATGGAGTGCCAAGTACACGTATTAAAAAGAACAATGCTCTTTCTGGTTTTAGTCTGAAAAACTGCAGGCACAGCATCCCAGGTAGGCAATAAACATATTTTCTTCTGGTTGGGGTCAATAGTTCTTGAAGAGGTTGATGAAAGGTTATGTATCTCATATTTTGTGTGTAATTCGTTGTCTAGTATTCTGCCATTCTCTATTCTACCATGACACTGATTTCTTGGGAGAAGAACTGGACATTGTTGATGTGAAAGGTCATGAAGCCTGTCAGAAAATGTGCACCAATGCCACCCGCTGCCAATTTTTTACCTATTCCCCATCACAAAAATCTGGAAATGAAAGGAAGTAAGACAAACTACTGGTCAAGTAGATGCTCCTGTCTCATCTCTTGGGAGGTGCATGATGTTTATACTATTTTATTTCCAATTGTAGGGGCAAATGTTACTTAAAACTTTCTTCAAATGGATCTCCAACTAAAATACTTTATGGGAGAGGAGGCATCTCTGGATATACATTAAGGTTATGTAAAATGGATAATGGTAAGTCTATGCCACTTGAAAAAATACCTCTAAAGAAATCGTTCTATATACAATAGAGCATGACTGGGATTGTCAATAATAGCTATAGAAGGAAGGAAATCCGTAAAATACCAAACATTAGAAAGTTTTCATTATTTTAATTATTTTTACTTCTCTTACCCCGAATAACCATGTTTTAAAGGTATAAATTGTGTCTGGTCCAAATTCTACATTGCCTAGTATGAATTGAATGTGTTTCCATCTGAAGAGTTTGTACATCTGTTATTTCATGATGAGACACAGACTCAACCAACACTCCCATGACTTACTTTTATCATTCTTGATGACTGAAATATCAACTTGTACCTTGGTTAATCAGAGTATCCATTTCCCCCCACTTGATCTTTAAGGGAAACATAATTAACCATTCATTATGTTCTAAAAATTATGTATTTATTCAAGAAATCCTGGGGGGTAGCTCCTTTAGAAACTGTTACTTTTTTACTTTCCTGCAAAGCTTCTGCAGAGTTATGAATATTGCCAAAGTGATAGAAAAAGCTTATTAATTTATAACCATGAGTGTGGTAGGGTAGAAATAAAATATTGTCTGGATTATACAAAAATCATAGAAAAGACATGTGACTAATGAATATAAATATACATTAAATTATAAGAAAAATGAAAACAGCTCAGCAGTGTTGCCACCCCAGTGGCTGATTTCTGAGCACCATAGCATAGGATAGTTTGTCAGCAAAAATGATTGTTCTAGGAGACAGAATCCCAAGAGGAAAGAATGTATCACAAACGCTTCTTCTTACTAAGATACCATAATAATTTATTATGGTTTTACCACTTGTTGATTGACATCAATACATGTTTCTAGGCTTTGTTTATTGCCCAGTATTATAATGCACCATAAATTAAGATACAAGTGAGATTTAGCCAGTAAAATAGAAATAATAATCATGCTTTGTAATAGTTTCTTTTTGTGTGTGTGTGTGTGTGTGTGTGTGTGTGTGTGTGTGTGTGTGTGTGTGTGGTACTGGGGTTCCTGGAAGCCCTTATACCTCTGGGCTACAATCCAGACCTATTTTATATATTTTTTTATATTTGGAAACAGGGTCTCTTAAGCCAGTGTGGCTGACTTCGAACCTGTGCAATCCTCCTGTCTCCGCCTCCCAAGCGCAGGGATTACAAACATGCGCCACCATGCCCGGCTGTAATAGTTTTAGAAGTATAAAAATTATGTCAAGCCATGAATGGTGGCGCACTCTTGTAACCCCCACATTCAGGAGGTGAAGACCGGAGGATTGTGGTTCATGGACAGCCTTAGCTACTTAGCGAGGCCCTTTGCTAAGGGTCTCAGTGAGACCCTGCTTCAAAAATTAAAAGAGACTAAAAAATGGAGCTGAGGCTGTAGCTCAAAGGTAGGATGCCCCTGGGTTCCGAACATCCCCAATACCGAAAAAAAAGCCATTATTTTCTGTACTGAGAAAGTGAAACTTCTGAGAATTCATTTTGTGGCACATACAGATGTTAAGTCATGTTCATTACTAATATCTTAACTAGAAAACTGTGTTTTCCTAGAATTTAGAGGTACTCTCATGAGAATCCATATCGTAAACCTCATTACAAACCTCTTCAATTTAGTTGTATCTCATATTTTTCTGTTTTCCTTGCGAGAAATTTGCCTAAGAGAAGAAAGGATACTTGAAACAACTTTATTGTCATAGCTTTAGTTCTTAGCATTAGAAGGGCACTTAGCAAAGTTTGTCAAGTAATGCTGGCATGTTTTAAAAAATGGGAACTATCAGTGAGCTCACCCCCAGCTTATATATTTGTTTATTTATTTACTTATTTTTGGCGATATGGGGATTTAACCCAGGGGCATTCTACTTCTAAGCAATACCCCCAGCCCTATTTTTATTTATTTATTTATTATTTATTTATTATTTATTATTTATTTATTTATTTTGGTGGTACTGGGTTTGGAACCCAGAGGCTTTATACCTCCAGGCTATACTCTCAGACCTATTTTATATTTTATTTGGAAACAGGGTCTCACTAAGTTGCTGAGAGCCTCACTAAGTAGCTGAGGCTGGCTTTGAACCCGTGCAATCCTCCTGTTTCAGCCTTCCAGGCGCAGGAAAAGCTACATCCCAGACATATTTTATTTTTTTATTTTGAAAGAGTCTCACTGGGTTGCAGAAGGCTCATTAAGTAGCTGAGCCTGGCTGCAAACCTGTGATCCTCCTGTTTTAGCCTCCCAAGTACTGGGATTACAAACCTTGCCACCATTCCCAGCTTATTTTTATTTTGAAACAGGGTCTTGCTAAATTATCAGCTGTTTTAGTTTCTGAAATACTGGAATTACAGGTATGTGCCACCATGCCTGGTTTACAATAAAAGTTTTTAAACATTAAAAAAAAGGGGGAACTAACCTTTACACCTTGATAAACTGCAGATTCTATTTCTGCCCTTCTCTTCCATCATGTTCTTCTCTGTTGAATTTATAGACTCTGATCTGTAGAGTCAGATTTTACAGATTATAACTTTACAGATTATAACAGTTGCAGGTTGATAGCTGCAGGAGAAGATGTAAGGTAAAAGAAAAGAAAAGAAAACTTACACCTTTTTAGTGCATTTTCTGAGTTAACTGAATTAGATAACCAGGTTTTATTGCACTATATTCAATAAAATAACACTTTTAACACAAGAGGGAATATCTAACTGAGATGTTTATCGTGTCCTGCAGTCTCATTGATCCACAGTATCACTGGACCTTCTGAAGATAGATAGCAATGCAATTAAAGGAAACACTTCTTAACATCCAATTTAATTATGAACATTGCATTCTTCGCATTTTGTTTAAAATGGGAAACAGAATAGAACACATAGTAAGACCTGTGATTTTTTTTACCTAATACAGTCTTGATTGAGTTATTTATTATGTATGTTAGTAATACTTACCTATTCCTAAGATTTGTCTTTATGTTATCTTCCAGTTTGGAAACTATAAGGACTTCCGAGAAATCCCAGGACATAGTTATAATCTTTACAATGTCCCTCGAGGCCGGGCGTGGTGGCGCACGCTTGTAATCCCCGCGCTTGGGAGGCGGAGACAGGAGGATGGCGCAGGTTCGAAGCCAGCCTTGCTGGCTTAAGAGACCCTGTTTCCAAATAAAAATATAAAAAATAGGTATCTGGGAGTGTAGCCCAGAGGTAGAAAGGTTTCCAGGAACCACAGTACCACCAAAAAATAAAATAAAATGTCACTCGAAAACTAATCTCTCCCCTAAGAACTCTTGGATGAGAACTGTCTATTCAGTTATATATGTCCACGGATACATGTGCCTTTTCTTCCTTTAGTTTGCTAACTCGTTTCCATCAATATATCATTTTCTCATCCTTCTCTTCTCATTGTTTGAATTCTACTCCAGAATTATACCATTTTTCTAGAAGGGGGTAAAAGGTCTTGAAAGGTTATTTTACACCTATAAAACTAGTGAATGGACCACCTAGACTTAAATTTTGACTAGTGACTTTTCTGCCAAATATACTTTCTTCCTTTAGCTAAGACAAACATCCTCTGAGACTTTCTTTTCTAAGTATGGTCTGGGCAAAGCTCATCAGCAACATTTGGGAGCTTGGCAGAAAGAATTTCAACACCTGTCACAAATAACTAAATTCAAATATGCATTTTAAAAGTAAGAGGTGAGCCATGTGGTGGCACATGCCTGTAATCCCAGTACTTGGGAGTCTGAGACAGGAGGATCACAGGTTTGAGGCCAGCCTCAGCAATTGGGTGATATCCTCAGCAACTTAGAGAGACCTTTTTTTAAAGTTAGAAACAAAAATAGGGCAGGGAGTGTAGCTCAGAGGTAGAATGTCCTGGGTTCAATCCATTGTAACACACACACACACACACACACACACACACACACACACGAGATCCATATGGGTATTAAAGTTTCAGATATTCTGCTCTGGAATCCTGCTGTTCATGAACTCTTCATTCCTACACTTGGACAAATCCATGGCAAACTTGTCCATGGCTCCAACCAGGAAGATGGGTTCATATTTGGCATTCCAAGAAGTAGATATAGGTTGAACTCACCTATCCAGGGCAGCCAAAAGAAGAAAACGGCAGAGAGATGAGTCTGAGTCAAAGTCCTTGGAACTTATCAAGGGTCAACTCAAGGTACTCCCAAACTATCAGTAAGACCAAAAGACAGAAATCCCAAAACAGAAAATCAGTCCTGGTTTGGACATTGATACAAAAGGTGTGACTGGGAGCTAAGGTCAGCCTGAGGGACACGGGAGGAGCTGGACAAGGGCTGTAAATGGACAAGAAGATACCAAGGTTTTCTCTATGGCATTTGTTCTCAAGTTTTAGCAGGGCTGATTAAATACGCAGAATGCCGGGCTCCACTCTCATTTTCCAATTCACTGGATCTGAGGTGGGGCTCAAGAATTAGCAGTTGGAACAAGTTCCAAGGTGATGCCATTGAGCTGGGACCACACTTGACAAACATTGCCCAGAAAGAACCATGACTGCTGCTGTCTGTGGGAGGACGAGTCTGTCTCCCAGTGCCAGGTGACGACAACACCATTCTTTTGGAAATGTAATTACAAAATGACTTGGTCATTCCCTATTTATGTGCATGTTTTGCTTTGTCAACTTGATTACAAAGTCAGTTTTGACTTGGGATCATGGTAAACTCTTGCATTGAAGGAAGCTTTCATTCCTCGAGGAATGAAGTGCCAGAGCTGCTTATTGTAATCTTGTTGTTTTAGAATGCACAACCAAAATCAGACCCAGGATTGTTGGGGGAACTGCTTCTGTCCTTGGTGAGTGGCCATGGCAGGTATCTCTCCACACCACCTCACCCACCCAGAGACACCTGTGTGGAGGCTCCATCATTGGAAACCAGTGGATACTAACCGCTGCACATTGTTTCTATGGGTCAGTACCATTCCTGTCTCTGTTAGTTCACCATCCTCACACATGTGGGAAATCTACTACTAGCATATCAATAGGTACTTTAAAAATGTAAGCTATTCTATTTATTAAATGAATTGCCTGTCACCGGGCGTGGTGGCACACGCTTGTAATCCCTGCTCTTGGGAGGTGGAGACAGGAGGATAGCACAGGTTCAAAGCCAGCCTCTTTGGATTAAAAGACCGTCTTTACAAATAAAATGTAAAATAGGTGTGGGAGTATAGCCTGGAGGTAGAAGGGTTCTATCCCCAGTACCACCAAAAAGGAAAAAAAAAAATGAATTGTCAGTCATTAGCAGCATAAGAAGATGAAAATAAAAAACAAAGAAGAGCAGGGCGTGGTGGGGCAGGCTTGTAATCCCCGCACTTGGGAGGCGGAGAGCTGGTTCGGAGCTGGCCTCGCTGGCTTAAGAGACCCTGTTTCCAAATATAAAAAATAGGTCTGGGAGTGTAGCCTGGAGGTAGAAGGGCTTCCAGGAACCCCAGTACCACCAAAATAATAATAATAATAATAATAATAATAATAATAAAAAACAAAGAAGAAGAGACACTCATGGTCTACCAGCACTAGAATAGATGCAAGAACAAGGCTGTTTCATAGTATTTCATCTTCCCATCAAAATGAAAATACATCTCTCCCTCCCTAAATACAGAAATATTTCATTATGCTTCCTATTTAGGTCACTTTTAATACTGGGAAAACATAAAAGCTTGGGGATAATGTATGAATGTATGTATCCCTGGGAATGTTAGTAGACCAAGCTTCTACTCAGGGACTTTAGTATCCGCTGAATGGTCTCCAGATACCATTTGGTGTATTTGTTTTAGTTATTGTTTTCTTATCAGTATGCAAACATAACTTATAACTCAAGGACACATTCAAGGTCAATAGTCCCTTTTGCCTTTTACATATGGGAAAATGAAGTACCAAAAGTCCACACCATGTTCTCAGGGTCACAGCCGGTCAATGGCAGGATTGAAACCAACACCCAGGACTCTTCATGGGCATGTGTGTGTGTGTGTGTGTGTGTGTGTGCACGTGTTGGAGATTGGAAAGAGCATCTGTTGTATGTGTTTAATATAATGCACAAACATAATATAAATTATCATTTATTTTAATATAACTCATATTTTAATATAATTTATAAGATCAATTAGTTCAGTACTTTCTTTATAGATGGACTATTTTTTAGGATGAAATAACTTTTCTACCTAAAGACCACCATTAGCAGAAAATATTAATAATAGAGCTTTGCAGTTACTAGAAGAGGGCATGGGACCAGCACCCAACATATAGCCACTGGTAGAAACTTCCTCAGTAAGATCCCCAAAATGCAAGAATTTAAAACGAGGATTAATAAGTGGAATTGCATTAAATTAAAGAGCTTTTGTGCAACAAAGGAAACCATCAAGAACCTTACTAGAGAGCTGACAGAATGTAAGATCTTTGTCAATTATGCCTCCTATAGAGGACTTATTTCTAAAATATGCAAAGAACCTAAGAACTTGCCATTAAAAATAAAAAATAAAAAATGGGTAAGTGAAATAGACACTTCACAAAAGAAGAAATACAAAGGGCCAGTATGTATATGAAAAAAACATTTAACATTATTAGCAATCAGAGAGATGCAAATTAAAACTACATTGAAATTCCATCTAACCCAAATTAGAATGGCAATCATAAAAACGCAAACAATAATAAATGCTGGCAAGACTGTGGGGAAATAGAAACTCTGATACATTGTTGGTGGGATTGCAAATTACTGCAGCCACTTTGGAGATCAGTGGTGGTTCCTCAGAAGAATGGAAATGGAACTACCTTATGATCCAGCTCTGCCACTACTGGGTATCTGCCCCAACAGACTGAGACCAGACGACTATGGTAACATGTGCATATCTCTGCTTCTAGCAACACAATTCACAGCAGCCAAATTACGGAGCCAGCCTATCAGCAGGTGAATGGATTTTAAAATTATAGGTTATACACACAGTGGAAAGAAGAACAATATTATCTCATTCCCAGGAAATAGATGGAACTAAAGAATATTATGTATGCTAAGTGAGATTAGCCAGTCACAAAAATTGAAAGGCCAGATGTCTTCTCTCGTATGTGAGAGCTAGGGAGAAATTGGGGTACAAAAGGGACTCTAGACAAAAGAGGAGAAACCCTAGTGGAGTGATGGAGGGACCCAAGGGAGACAGGTGAGGAGAGAGACTCAATGAAGGCAACTCTTACACAGATACGATATACATACACAGAATTAACTATGCCAATCTCAATCCAGTGCCTGGGGAAAGAAGCAGGAGAGGGTGGATGCTGAGGGAGGCTCACTGAGGGATGTGTCCATGTGTGTCTCTGTTACTCTGAACTACATCATGATGTATGATTACGTTGCACCAATAATTTTTTTAAAAAATAAAGAGTTATATAGTTCAAAATGTTTGGCAATTATTTAGTGAAGGAAAATTTTCTCTCTAATTTTTGTCCTTAGGATAGAGTCACCTAAAATTCTACGTGTCTATAGTGGCATTGTAAATCAATCTGAAATAAAGGAAAACAGTCCTTTCTTTGGGGTTCAAGAAATAATAATTCATGATCAATATGAAATGGCAGAAAGTGGGTATGATATTGCCTTATTGAGACTGGAAACAACCATGAATTACACAGGTATGTAGAATTTTAAGTGGAAAAGTGTCAAACTAGATAAATTGTTTTACCTTACAAGATACATGGCTTGACCCTACCAGTCACTCCAGGTTTATTATGACATAAAAAATGCCTGGAAAGCTAATCTTTGTGTCCATTAAGACTGACATTCTTGCCTAATTATGAGATCTTATTTTGAGAATTTTGGTGAAAAGAGAAGTTTTCTTCAGGCTTTTTCCACTGCATAAACCGACACAATTTTATAATAGATTGGAATATTAAGAATCATGTAGCCTAATATCTCCCTTCTAGGGACAAAGATCAGAATGATTAAGCAGCTTCTACAGGATGGTAGACCTCCTTAGAGTGAAGGCGTCAGCAAGGAAAGGTGTGGCTTTTCTCTTATCCCTGCATCCTGGGATGTATAATATATAACTAAACAGGAAAAATGAAAACATATGACAAAAAGGAAAATATAAAGAAAGAAAAACACAAATAACACAAAGTAAAAGAAAAGAGTATCTCCTCAGAAACAAGATACATATTACCTCTGATAACTAAACTATAATTTTATTATAAAACCTAGGTTCTCAAAGACCCATATGCCTACCTTCCAAAGGAGATAAAAATGTAATGTACACGGAGTGCTGGGTGACCGGATGGGGCTACAGAAAACTAAGAGGTAAAAAAAAAAAAAAATTGATGTTATAAAATGTGCTGCATCCTAAAAAATAAAGAGCACAGTATACCCAAAAACTGTTCTGCTCTATCACATCATACAGCTAAAATGCAAGTAAAATAATCTTTTGAGTTGCAGGAAGTATACTAATAAAAGTAGAAAGAAAAAACTCAGCCAAGTTAGAATATCATGTGCTTGAGTAGAGATTTTAAATATGATTAAACCTATTTAAAGACTATTCTTAGTGAAGTTTAATTTGAGATCTAGCACTTTTCAGTAAATGTCCTAGATTATTTTCTAATTATTTTGTCTGGGAAGTAATTCTAGTTACAGTCATAATTAATTTTTTTCAGTACTAGGGATTTAACCCAGGGACATCCTACCTTCAAGCTACATCCCCAGCCCTATTTTTTTTTATTCTTTATTTTAGAACAGGGTATCACTAAGTTGCAGAGAGTCTTACTAAGTAGCTGAGGATGACGTGAACCTGCAATCCTCCTGTCTTCAGCCTCCCAAGAACTGAGATTACAAGAGTGTACCACCATGCCTGGCTCATAATTAATTCTTAAATTTTTTTGTGGTACTGAGATGGAACCCAGGGGCTTTCTATCCCCGGCTATACTCCCAGACCTATTTCATACTTTATTTGGAAACAGGGTCTCACTAAGTTGCTGAGAGCCTCACTAAGTAGCTCAGGCTGGCTTTGAATCTGTGTGATCCTCCTGTCTCAGCCTCCCAAGTGCTGGGATTACAAGCGTGCACCACCACACCCGGTTTAATTTTAAAATGTACACATCATGGTGGGAATAATGTCTTTATATTCTGTAATTATAAAAGGTCTATGAGTTTAACCTAATATTTCCCTCTTTAGATATTTACATATTATTTGATTTCAAATATATATGTTATATATCTTTGTGTATATATTGTTATACATATTGTATAGATAGATTGATAGATATTGTGTATATGGCTATTGCACTTAAAAAGAAAACAATTTCTTTCAGACAAAATACAAAACACTCTCCAGAAAGCCAAGATACCCCTGGTATCTAATGAAGAATGCCAGACAAGATACAGGGGGCATAAGATAACCAATAAGATGATCTGCGCCGGCTATAAAGAAGGAGGGAGGGATGCATGCAAGGTAATGGAGCGTCTCAACCTATTGAATGTATTCGACTTGGAATGCTTAATGCATCTTGAAAAGCAACCTCTGCCAACGAGCAGGAGACTGTGAATTAGTTTTACTTAAAACTGAAATCTGAAAGAGAAGAATAGGATGAAGCAAGTGGTCAGTTTTGTTGTTTTGTTTTTTGCGGGTCTGGGGATGGAACCCAGGGGCATTCTACCTCCGAGCAACACCCCTTTCCCTATTTTTTATTCTTTATTTTGAAACCGGGTCTCACTGAGTTGCAGAGGGCCTCACTAAGTAGCTGAGGCTGTCCGCGAACCGCGATCCTCCGGTCTCAGCCTCCCGAATACTGGAATTACAAGCGTGCACCACCCCGCCCGGCTGGTCAGTTTCTTTGAAGTTCATGAAGAGGGAGCACAGAATTTCCGGCAAAATCACCCTGAACCAAATGGAGCTGAGATGAGAGGTGTCGCATGTAGTCTGCACGCCATTTATTTTCTTTTCTCTCCACAGGGAGATTCAGGGGGCCCTCTGTCCTGCAAGCACAACGAGGTCTGGCATCTGGTGGGCATCACCAGCTGGGGCGAAGGCTGTGCTGACAGGGAGCGGCCCGGCATCTACACCAGTGTGGCCAAGTTCATAGACTGGATCTTGGAGAAAACTCAGGCGGTGTGAGAGAGTTCCCAGGCGCCATCTGACCCCTGAATGGCCAGCAGGTTACTAAAGAAGACACCGTGCCACCCCATCTCCACTGTTACACACCGAAGGAGCTCAGTGCTTGTAGGAAAATGCCAAAATGAAAGCACACTGCCTTTTTCAAACTCCCATCCCATGCTAATGTGGTTTGTTTCCATCATCCAGTCTCATGCTTTGTGGATCACACTGTTACTCAGCCAAAGAAATAGTATAATGAGATTTTTTTTGAAGATTAAAAAATGGCAGATATATTAGAGAAGTATCAAGTAGTAGTGCTAAGGGATATTGTAGGCCTGAAAAAAAGAAACCAACACACACAAAAAATTGTTAAAGAAAAAATGGAAACTGGAGACAATGGGAACGAGAACAGCCACCGTCAATTTGCAAAACTCTATACACTCCCTAGGCGGACGGACATGTTTTACATAAAAAGGAAGAATCTGACAGAATTCAATGAAAGGTTTTCAGAGTGGTCAGAAACTTTTGTCTTTTCAGTTTTTAATATCTACTTTTCAAGTCAGGTTGGGTGGACACAAGCTAAAATAAGCCTGGGGGGGAAGACTCTAGAATTTCTACACGAGAGAGGAGTCAGAGCAGCAATATACCTGGAAGGGCTACTTCAGAGCACAGGTCTTAAAGATGCGCTTGCCTGGGAAACTATTTGTGCATAGACTGTAGATTTAATTGCAGTGTTTGGGGAGGGGAAAATGATGGGCACCAAAGCCAAGACCTCACTAAGAAGTTGCTGTCATGAGGGTGGGTAACCATGAGTTAGAGAATAAATGTATCAGACAGAAATTAATATAAAACACATCCATACTGCAGGGATAACACAATCTTTCTTTCTTTCTTTCTTTCTTTCTTTCTTTCTTTCTTTCTTTCTTTCTTTCTTTCTTTCTTTCTTTCTTGTGGTTGTTCTGGGGGTGGAGCCCAAAGGAATTGTTTATCCTAGCCACATCTTCCCCTTTTTATTTTGAAAGAGGGTCTCTCTAAGTTACTGAGGGTCTCTAATTGATGAGGCCGGCCTCAGACCTGCAATCTTCCTGTCTTATTCTCCCAAGTGCTGGGATTACAGGCATGTGCCACTGTGCCCAGCTTATGGTTTTCTTTTTACTGAAAATATTTACCTGGCTGTTGTTCTGGTATACAGTAGGCTAGAATTTTAGCTCTCTCCATATAGTTTCCATCTTGTATCAATAGCTAGACAATTCATCCATTACGAAAAATATGTACTAAGCATAATTATGTGATAGTATCACACTGGTCTTTAGGGATATGGGGTTGAGTCAATAAACTGGCCCTACCTTCATAAAGTTTGCAACTTATGTAGCATAAACAACAAAATAGAACAATTGCACAGGAGACACAATTTCAAACTGAAATGAGCAGAATGCACAGGGTTCTATGAGATAAGAAAAAAGGGCATTTGGGCCAGGCCCAAAGATTGGATAAAAAAGAGATTTTTTCCCAGAGAAAGACAAAACAATAGAAACCATGAGGAATAAGGTAGTGTTATTCCCATTGTAACAGTATAATATTATTGTTTTTTACAGAGGGGGAAAAGCCAATCATCTTGTAAATATTTTACATTTTCAACTCAATTCTTCATTTTACCACTAGATGGCACTTTTATACCTCTCTTTATTACATTTTAAGTCAGCATGAAAGCAGAGCCCGCTTAATTTACAATATGCTTAAACAAATTCTGTGTGTACATAACATTGACGAACATGAAATCAAGTCAACTGCTTCAATCCACATATGTTTAACTTCTCAAATATTACAGTAAGTATCTAGTTCCTAGAGAACGGGTTCTCCTTTGAACCACGTGTCCCTGAGTCCCCCAGCTCCGGGGCCTCCAATCCATTTTCTCACTAACTGGACTGGATCCCCAGAGGCAAGTCCACAGTGGGTCAGTGTGCGCCAATTGTCACACACACACACACACACCTCCAGAGGGGCAGAGGAAGTCCTGGCCTGTGCTCCACACCCTCTGGGGTTGTCATTTGTGTCTTGTCCCTGCCTTTCCAGGCTCCCTACCCTCTCTTCACTCACATCCTCCACATCTGCTTTTCTGAACATGGAACATGAAAAACAGAATCCCCTCCCTATTGGAGCTGGGCGTGGTGGTGCATGCCTATAATCCCAGTTCTTGGAAGACTGAAACAGGATGATCCCAGGTTTGAGGCCTGCCTCAGCCACCTAGCAAGACTCTCAACAACTTAGTGAGATACCCTGTTTCAAACTAATAAAAAAAATTGGGCTGGGAGGATTATAGCTTAGAGGTAGAATGCCCCTGGGTTCAATTCCCAGATCCAGAAAAAAAAAAGTATTATATTTTAAATAATGAAGGTTTGGTGATAACAGGGGGGAGGGGGAGAAAAATAAAAGAAAGACATCCTGTCATGGTTTGGATGACTGTCCCGCATATGTTCCCAGGGTAGTTGCTGTGAACCTTGAAGAGGTGGACCTCAGTAGACATTGCAAGGCCACTGGTGGGTGTGTTCACACAGGGGATTACGGGAGCTCATTCTCTCCATCGCTCTCTACTTCCTGCTTTGAGATTTCTCTGACTCATGCTCTGCCACGACATTCTACCATGAGCCATCCTCTGCCACTCTCTCCAGAATTCTACATAAAGACACCTTGCCTTTGAACCTCCAACTGGGCTAAATAAACCTACAAATGGTCTATATTCGTTATCTTCTTTTGGTAACATGAGCTGACAAATATACTCTCCCATACCTCATGCAGGCATATTACACACACACACACACACACACACACACACACACACACACACACGGTATAATCACTCCAAGACTCCAGGGGTCAGGACTGTCCATAGAGGCTGTCTTACTAGCTATGCGTTTCCTTGTCCCCATGGCCAGGACAAGCTTTGACAAACTCCAACTATAGGGCGCACCAGTGAAACCAGAGGGAAGCAAAATCAGAGGAAACCATGGGTTTGAAGCTTCTAGTGGTAATGACGACGACATAGTCTCCTAGCAGCAGACCTTCCATGAGAATTTTGTTGTCCATGTCACATGAACAGAAAGCCGGAGGTATGAGTCCGCCCTAACATGTGCATAATGTCTCCTAAATTAGCCAGCTGGGTAGCAACTTAAGAAGAAGAAGAAGAAGAAGAAGAAGAAGAAGAAGAAGAAGAAGAAGAAGAAGAAGAAGAAGAAGAAGAAGAAGAAGAAGAAGAAGAAGAAGAAGAAGAAGAAGAAGAAGAAGAAGAAGAAGAAGAAGAATGATGGAACCATCAATACTGGTGACAAGTTCAAAGGAAAGGGCTACAGGTGCAATTCTTGAAAGAGCTCTGTTAAATCACCACCAGAGGGCAGAGTGAGCCTGTGAAGGGAACCTCTAACTCCACACTTGAGAAAAAGGCCAGAAGCTTTAAAGTGTCAGTCCCCTCTCAGTTCCACTTATCCCAACTACAACTTGTTGCCCTCGACCTGCAGCCCTAGGGTTTCCAGAAGGTCCTGGAGTCAGGTTTCCTCTGGAGCACACTATTAAAAAATTGTAATTCAACTCTACTATCTGGAGACATTTAGTTTAATATTGAGAGAGCACGGTGAGCAGAGCCCCTGAAAGGTTCTGAGAACATCCAACTGTGTCTGGCTGCCTACGACCAGTTAGAGACTAGGGCCACTGAGGCCTGCCTGGATAGCAGAGCAAGGCCTGGGATGCTGTCACTATTAAGCTAAAACCACCTTCCATGGAATTTCAGACACTAGGCATTCCCAGCTCGGCCTGGTCCCACACGCCTGTAATCCCAACAAGTTGGGAGGCTATAACAGGAAGATTTCAGGTTGGAGGCCAGCCTCAGCAACTTAGCAAGACTGCTTAGCAACTTAGTGAGACCCTCTTTCAAAATTAATTAATTAATCAATATTTTAAAAACAGCTAGGACATACCTTGGAGGTAGGTAGAATGTCCCTGAGTTCAATTCTCAGTACGAAACAAACAAAAAACTAGGCACTTTCAGAAAGTAAACTTCTGTTAAGAGGCGCCTGTTGGGCAAATATCTGAGTGCCACATATTTTGGGGTGGAGGAGAGAAGATGCCTTAAGAAGCCAAATGTTTAAACATAAACCAGGCCGGGCGTGGTGGCGCACGCTTATAATCCCCGCGCTTGGGAGGCAAAGACAGGAGGATCGCGGAGTTCAAAGCCAGCTGCGCTGGCATAAGAGATCCTGTTTCCAAATAAAAAAGTATTAAAAAAATGGGTCTGGGAGTGTAGCCCGGAGGTAGAAGGGCTTCCAGGAACCCCAGTACCACCAAAAAAATAAAAAATAAAATAAATAAATAAACATAAGCCAGAATCTGTTCTGTGGAGGCAAGCACCGTGTCTCCCGATTTACTATATTTATGAAGTATATAGCTTTTGAGGACAATTCATTTCTTTCAAATAAAACATCATCTCTTCCTGTAATAAAAATATGGTGGACAACCAGGGAAACAAAACTGGGCTGCAGATTCTCCTCCTAGGAAGCTAGGAGACCTGAGCCGAGCTATACTACACCACCTACCTGTCTACGTGGCCGCTCCCCTACTGATACTTAATGGTGAAATAAACTGTGGCCTCCCAAGGTCTGAGTCAATGTCCTCCAAAGAGGATCCTGAGTCTAGTCACAGCCAGGCCTGAGGGTCCACGCCAGTCCCCACAGGTGTTTTACTTCTTTTCATTGCCCTTGCTGTCAACCCAAACCGAGCCATCACCAATTCTCTCCTGCCACACTAACGTGGATTCTCTCAGTGGATATTTTGCCATTACTTTTTTCTTCCTTACAACTCAGTTCTCGCAAGGAAGCCAAACTTTCAGTACATAAATCAAATGATAGATTCCTTACTTGATTTCTACCTAAAATCAGACTCCTTATCCTTAGACTCTCAAGGCCCTAGCTTATGGGGCTCCCATGTCCCTCCTAACCTTGCCACTAATCATTCTCCTCCCTAACTCACCATCTCCCCTGCAACAGACTGAATTCCTGTGCCCCCTCTCGCACTGCATTCTTACATTGAATCCTACCCCCCCCACCACCACCCAGCAAGGTGATGGTGTTGGGCAGCTGGGCTTGGGGAGGTGATTAGGTCCCAATGGAATTATAAAACCCCAAGAGTGAGCTAGCCCCCTCCACCACGTGAGGACACCGTGAGAAGGTGCTACCCGTGAGAAGCGTGCTCTCGGCAAAATCTGCCAGCACACTGCTCTTGGACTGCCTAGCCTCTGTAGCTCTGTTTTGCTTACAAGCTGCTCCATTTACAGTATTTTGTGATCCAGCCTAAAGAGACTAAGTCATCCACCAGTGCACTTTTCTCGGTTACGTTTCACTTTTTTTCTCTCTGTGGAAGGTGCCACCCTCAGTGCTTCACCTGACAGACCCTTCTCATTTTTTAAGGCCGCAGTTCAAATGCCACATTCATGAAGAGGCTTTCTCAACTTTGCTAGGCTGTCACTAACACAACACTCTTTTTTTATGTCCTTATTGCAATTTAAAATATCTTTATATGTTTTTATCTATTTTCTATCATCCCGACTGAATAGAAGTCCTACTAGCTTCTAAAGCATAGTTGATTTTCATTGAATATTTGTTGACTGAATGAATACATGAATGAGCAAATAAATGACTCAGCCAAAGACAGCCTATGCTTCTTGCTGGTTATCAAAGACATCTATTTATAAAACCAGAGCCACATAGCATTTTAATTCACAATGTTTTTCTATTTTCCCATACTTATTACTGGAAATTCAGGTTTCTATATAATTTTTCCCAATAGAAAATAATGGCCCCGAAAGATCTGTCCCCAGGAACACATACTGTCAGAAAAGAAAGCATTAATGTTAATATGGGAAATGAATAACTGGGTAGATTTTTCTATTCTTTGAAGAGGTCCTATTTGAGGTCCAAATGTTTAGAGTTAGTTCTTTTAAAAGTTGCTGGTTAAAGCTCAAGGTAGGTCTGAAATGTGCTTTGAAGCAAGATAGAATGGAATAATGCTGCCTCTGTAGTCCAACTTGTCTTCAATACCAAAACAATGACTGTCATTCTAGAAAGAGGTTTTTTTATATTTATTGCTGCAATGTAATTATATATCGTAATGAGATTCAAAGTGGTATAAATATACATGCACATAGCAATTGGTGTATTTCCCTCCATATATCCACATCCTTCCCCATTATATGTTAGTGAGATCAATAACGAAGCCTTGTATGGATATAATCCTATTTGAACTTTTTTCTTCCTCAGTCCTTGTTTTTCCCCCTTCCACCTCCTCCTCCAATCTCCTTCCACCCATTTGACAACTCCTTTTGCTTCCTATTTTTGTTCTAGCTTCCACATATGAGAGAAAACATATGACCTTTGACTTTCCAAGACTGGCTGACCTCACTCAGCATAATATTCTCTAGTTCCAACCATTTTCCTGCAAATGGCATAATTTTGTTCTACTTTATAGCTGAGTAAAATTCCTCTGTGTGTTTATACCACATTTTTGTTCTACATTTGTCTGTGAATGCACACCTAAATTGGTTCTATTTGAATCCAGCTGGAAATCTTACTAGATTTTCTAGATTATTTTAGTGCCCTTGGGGAGGTGGGGGTGGCGGGTCTGAACGCATAAGATTCTTTGCCTGCATATTAACAAAGTGACTCTGGAAAAAGCAGACAATTGTATTTTGAGGCATTGATACCTTTTATCTGCTGAAATGTGGCTCTTAAATGGCTTGCAGAGTCACACTAGCCTTCCCCATTACTGTCTGTGGTCACCTTGACTGATCTCATCACCTGCAAAATGCCCAAGGGCAACTTTCCACCACACAAATGTGGGTCTTTTCTCTTCCATTGAGTTGAAACTTTTGAAATTGGCTATTTCCAAATCCATTTAGGTCAGTTTTACTTGATTTTATAAAAAAGTAATATAAGTACATACACCCCAACCTGAAAGAATTCCCAATGGTCAAAGCTGGTCTAATTCGAGCAGCAAAATAAATAATGTAGAATAAGATTATATCCTAAAGTGAAAAATAAATATCCAGTAGTTCAGGCTACTAATAAATTATTGAATGAATTAAAAATTGAGATAGAGAAGGAAATGGAATAATTCCAAATATCGTTTGGAGATTGCTCCTTCCCTCAAGGAAGGGGAGCTTAACTCCATACCCCTTTCCTAGCGACCAGTTTCAAAGGAGTACAGTGTGGAAAAAAATGAAAAGGTAATCCTACAGTGGAGAAAATGTCATGGTGACCAAAGTTAACATCGTCAGTGAAGACTCATGTCGCTAGTATGCTGTCACTTCTTTAAAAATCAGATTTATTGACATAGAATTCACGTACATCAACATTTACCCATTTGAAGTTTGCAATTCAGTGATTTTTTTCTTACCTCTTAGCAATCTTTCATTCATCTCTACCATACCACTACAACCACTACTCTACTTTTAGTCTCTATGGGTTCACCTCTTCTGAGCATTTCATATAAATGAAATCATACAATTTGTGGTCCTCTGTGACTGTTTTCTTTCTCTTTCATTTTGCTTTGAGAGTTCAATTATGTTGTTACATATATCATTCCTTTTCACATTTTACTATTCAAACATGTTTCATTATATGGATATCCATATTTTATTAATCCATTTATCTCATGAAAACCTGAACTTCCCCTCTGCTTGACTATCATGAATAATGTTGCTATAAATGTTCATGTGCAAGTTTTTGTGTGGAAATATGTTTATCTTTTTTTAAGAGTGGAATTTCTAAGTCATATGCTAGCACTTTTTAAGATTTTGAATAACAAACTGTTTTTTAAAGCAGCATTCTGCATTCCTATCAACAATGTTTGAGGATTTTAATTTTTCCACATCTTTGCTAAAACTTACTTTCTTTTTTTAATCCTGTATCCAAGTGGATATGAAGTGGTGTTTCATTGTGATTTTGATTCTCATTTTCCCTACTATTAGTGACTACTAATACGGTGACTTCCTAATATTTAAAGGCTCATCATGTGCTTTTTGGAGATTTGTATATTTGGGGGCGGAATGTTGATTCATACTCTTATCCATTTTTAACTGGGTAATTTATTTTCTATTATATAGTTGTAAGAGTTCTGTACATATTATAGATACTAGTCCTTGGACAAATATATGACATTAGCTTACATATACAGTTATTTTCAGTCTTTACACACTCCACTGATTTCCAGAGTTATTTTAGTCAGCACCTTCTCATTCCACCATTACAGGGAGCTTTTGTATACATTTATAATGTAGTTAGATACTTAGAATATAGAATTTTATCCTTGTATTCTCTGATATCCTATTTTTTAATGTTTATACATTAAGGTCCATTTGTGCTGTGAAGTTTTGTTATTTGTGGCAAAGGCAATGTCACACATGTCATCCTTACGGCATCATATGAAATAGTATCTCCACCAAAATATCCCCTATGTTTTGCTTACATTATATCACACACCCCGAACACATGACAGCTGATGATCTGTTTACTGTCTCTCTCTATATTTTTACATAATGATACATAGTTGGACTCCTATAGATGTAGCTTTCACACGACTTCCTTCATTAAAATATTTAAGTTTCGTTTGTGTCTTTGTATGACTTAATAGCTCATTCTTATGATCACTGACTAGTATTCCATCTTAGGATTCACCACAATCTGCTTATTCATGTATCCACTAAATTACATCTTGGTTCTTTCCAGTTTTCTGATGATTTTCAGCAAAGCTGTTGTAAACTTTTATATGCAAGCTTTTGTATAGATCCATTTTCTAATTTCTTGGGTAAATACATAGGAGTACAATTGCTGGATTGTATGGTAAGATTATATTCAGTTTTGTAAACTCCCAAATTTTCTTCAAAAATGGCAATACCCTTTTGTGTTCTTATTTTACTATGAGCCTGAGGCTATATTACATTTTATAAAGATTATTGCATTTAATATTGCCAATAACCTGCAGGAGCTGGTAGTATCTTCCTTCTTTATAAATAAAAAAAAGAAAACCGAGTTCCTGATGGGCTGGCTGGGTAGAGTGTGTGTTGAACAGAATTTGTTCATATACATGAATTGTAAGCTAAGCATACATAAATTGAATTGATAGATTACAAGAGAGCTCCACATGGCAAAAATCAGAAGTGGAAGAATGAAGACTGTGCTGGAGCTAAACTAACAAAGGCAGAGACTTCTAATGTTCATCCACATTTCAGTCTCCTCTCCTGGGTTAATCCTATACCTCACCCTGTTGCAATGAGGCAGAGCCATGCTACTATTTCTGGATGTGACTAACAATCATATATAACACACACACACACACACACACACACACACGTATATGTGTGTGTGTGTGTGTGTGTGTGTGTGTGTGTGTGTGTGTGTGTATAATTTATGAATAGGAACATGTGCTTGTTGGTATAAAAGTGTCTAGAAAATTTGCCCACTGTTGTGAGGACTTCCAAAAGTTTGGGATGATATGGAGGAATCAGTCACACAGGGGATTCCATGGAGGACAGGCTAATGGAGTGTTGCCCAGACCCGCAGAGGATTGAACACAAATTATAAACCAACTGTTTTTATTTGAAGCCACACAAAAGGGGGGAGCTGTTAATGTGGCATAACCTAATCTATACTAGCTATAGTATAGATTTGCCTGCTATCTCTAGTTTAAGTGACAAACCACACTATTACATGCTACCTCTTATAATACACACTAATAGCCCATCTTGAATCTTTTTAAATAATTCAGACTTCTTTGCAAAACCCAGTATTATTTATTTCAGCCTAGAAGTTGAAGATCTTCAGTCAGCACCAGCCATAATTTCTCAAGGTATTCTTTTTTTATATATATTTTATTTGGAAACAGGGTCTCACTAAGTTGCTGAAAGTCTCACTAAGTAGCTGAGGCTGGCTTCGAACCCATGCTATCCTCCTGTCTCAGCCTCCCAAGCAAGGGGATTACAAGCGTGCGCCACCACGCCCGGCTCAAGGTATTCTTTTTATTCTTTATTTCATTCAAAGCAAAGTAGTCAGGCTTTCCCAGTGTGCCCACTGCATTTAAGAATTTGGAAATGGATTCTGTCGCCTCCAGTTAATAAGCATTTGGACTGAAACTGAAGTGTTTGGGGCACTTTAGAAGTAATTCCTACATGCTGCTCTTTAATGCTGAAATTGGAAAAGAGGAAAGAGTTATTTGAGATTTATACTGTAGCAAAATTAGTAATATTTAACTTCTTTCTTATTTCATTTTTGAGACAGCCAGAATTCATGCTATATCAACAATAATGGCTTATTACGGAACTTATTACTAGAAATAGAACTTTAGTGTTTCCATTGAATTCCTTTGCTGAGTGTGATATTATTCAGAAACTACTATGACAGTGATGGAGGTCAGATTTAACTAAATCATAAATATGCTAATACAAGAGAAAAAACTGTACGTATGTATTTCAGGGTCATTTTAACAACATAAAATTTATTTTCAATGAAATTAGCATTATTCTTAAATTAAAATTAAAGAATTGATGAATTTTCTAAAATCATAATTTTTAAAAATTTATTTTATCTTTCAATAATTGTTTCAAATCCTTACTTATAATCCAAGAAAGGGGACAATATTTTGTATAACCTAAATTTATAAATTGTGTTTGACCATAAAGAGGATTTAAAAAGTTTTTTGATGAAATAATAGAATAAAATCTTAAAGTAATAAAGGTAATAATAGAAAAGTTAAAAAGTACAGTTTTCTGGAGAAAAGACAGTCCCACTGGGTCACACTGTTTTAATGCATTAATGTGTTCAGTCTGTTTTCCTTCTCTGGACAGAAGGGAAGTCAAGGTAGGGGAGACATCAGTGAGAGTGGTAAGTGTGCTCCTCCCTGAAGAATCGACTCTGGCAGTCAAGATGAACGCAGTCTGAACAGTGGAAACTTTAGAGAACTCAGAGAATGTGGGATGCCATCCTGATTTAAAAAGTATACACTGAACTTCCTATGTTTAGTCCGGGATGTAAGGATCTTAAGGTCATCCCTGCTGTCCTAACAATAAAATAAAACCAAACATACTGTAAATAAATAACTTTTATTAGAACCATCAGAGAATTGAAGTCAAAGGGAAACTACTGTCCCCAAACTGGAAAAACTGGCAGGTAAATACAGAGAATGGCAACTTACTGGAATGGGGCTCAATAACAGAAACCACTTCTAAAACCAGGATGGGAATAGGAAAACTAAAATTGCAATTGACAAATTTTCAAAGACTAATATAGACAAGCTTGAGAGTTAAAGATATCAAGGAGGATACCAAGTCTTAGGGGGCATGATATTGTGAGCCCTCAGGAGTCACAGATGATTATAAGATTACCACAGCAAAACATTCCCTCATTTTTCCAAAAGGGGGACATTTCGAAATATGCTCAGAGCATCCTGTTTTCCTTAATAATGCTGCCTTCTAAGTTTTTATGGAAAGGCAAAAAAGTCCAGAGCAGGCAACACAATGTTGAAGGAGTAAAACAAAGTTTAAGAACTGACACTGTCCAACTTCAAGACTTCATATACATTTATACATTGTGGTCTGTTGAAAGAATAGTTAAATCAATAGAACAGAATTGAGAGACCAGAAACAGAACAAATACAAATGCTATCAATTGATTTTTGACAAAAGAGCAAGGAAAATTCAATAGAGAATTGATAGTCTCTAAAGCAAATGACTCTGAAACAACTGAATATTTGCGTGCAAAAGAGAGAGAGAGAGAGAGAGAGAGAGAGAGAGAGAGAGAGAGAGAGAGAGAGAGAGAGAGAGAGAGAGAGAAGAAACATCTAGGCAGATATCTTACACATTTCACAACCAACTCAAAATGAATCAATCACCTAACTTTAAAATGAGAAACTCAAAGGATTCTAGAATATAGGAGAAAAATAAAGATGATCTTGGAAATGGTAATGACTCTTTAAATATAATGCCAAAAGCATGATGCATGAAAGGAAAAACTGATAAGCTGGACTTCATTAAAATAAAAAATTTTTGCTTTGCAAAAGTTTCCTTTGAAACATACCACAGACTACAAGAATCTCTTTGCAAAACGCGTATCTGATAAAGAACTTAAATCCCAAACATATTTTAAAAAATCTTAAATTCAACAATAAGAAACAGACTAATTAAAATTGAGCAAAATGTCTGAAAAGATACCTCACATCATCAAAGATGTGCAGATGAAAATGGCAAAGAAGTATATGAAAAGATGTCTGGCATTATATGTCATTAGTGAAATGCAAATTAAAATACTGAGGTACAACTGCATTTCACCTATTAGAATGGCTAAAACCCAAAACACTGACCACTCCAACTGCTGGTGGGAAAATAAAATGTTAAAACCATTTTGGAGCACACTTTATCAGATTCTTGTGAAACTAAACTTATTCTCGCCATACAATCCAGCAAAGACACATTTCAGTATTTACCCGAAAGAAGTGAAGCTTAAAAACCTGCACAGGGACGTTTTATAGCAGCTTTATTCATAGTTGCCAAAATTTGGAAGTAATCAAAATCATTCAGTAGGTTAATGGACAAACAAACTGTGGTATAATCACATAATAAAATATTACTGAGCAATAAAAAGAAACAAGCTATCAAGCCATTAAAAAGATATGGGGAAGCTTACAGTCCTATTGCCGAGAGTAATAAGCCGATCTGAGAAGTCTACATCCTAAGTGATTCCAACTATATGACATTCTGGAGGAGTCAAAACTAAGGCAATAATGAAAAGACAAACATTGCCAGAGGTTCCAAGGGAGGAAGGGTAAATATATGAGATACAGGGGATTTTTTAAAAGGCAATAAAATTATTCCGTATGACACTATAATCACGGTTACATGTCTTTATAACTTTGTCAAAACATAGAACATGTACAATATCCAGTTTTAACCCTAATATAAACTATAGGTGTTAGTTAATAATTATGTATCAACATGGTTCATCAATTATGATAAACATGAGAGAATAATGCAAAATGTTAATAGTAGAGGAATGCAGAGAGGAAAAGAGAGAAGATAGGTACTCTGTCTTTCCTGCTCAATAGTCTGCTAAATAGTCTACTAAAGACTGCACTGTAAGATAAAGTCTAACGATTCCTAAAGCTGAGAATGGGTTTGGGCATCAGTTGCCCTGGGTGGGCCATGCTGGGTGTGAGCCTGAGTAGCGCTGGACTCATCGAGGGTGGCAAGTGACAGTCTCGGTGCCTGAATTACAGGGCTGGTTTGAGGAGATGATGGGAACTTGGGAAGCATATGACCAGTGTTCCTGAATGGCTGGAACGTCATCCTCAGAGCTCATGTGAGGACATTTCTAATAAGAGAACTACTCAGAATGGGACTGGGCTCCCTTGTGACGTGGTTCCATGCCCCTGGACTACCTGAGCGTAGACAGATTAAGTATACATTCATTACTGAGATGGAAAAGAAGCATGCCACCGCAAAAACGACCAGAGAGCATGCTATCTTGTGTCCCTTTCAATACTGAAATGGTAAGCTCCTGTAGAAGTCGATGATGCATGCAAAACCACTTATAAAATTGTAAAAGCCAAAGATATCCCTTGTGATCTCTCCTAGTTGGGCTCAATAGTTCAGCTCAGTGCCAGAGAAATTTCTCCACAGCCCTGGACTTATATAGTGTCAGGATTAGAGAAAATGCCTATGCCCATAAATTCAAACACCTTTTACAGATGCTGAGTATGAGCCTCCAAGAGATGGATTTCTCCATGGTCGCAATGAGAATTAAGGGTACAGCTGAGTGTAAACTTTGGATATAAACCTCAGTTCTGCTCATTTTGTTATACATGCTGCCATCTGCCATCCTTATTGACAGAGTAACATTTTCAAAATACTAAAGACTTCACAGTTACATTACGAGAATAAACTCAGCTTTTCTTTTTGCAGTGTTTCCTCTAAGCTCTGAACCCATGGCCTATGTGGGAGAGAGCATTTCAAGCTTCTGTTCTTTGCAGAAGTTGCTCCTGTTTGCTGTTTCTTCCACGTCTACGATACTACAGATCAAAATCTACCACGACATGTGGACAATGGCACTTCCTTAAGGACATCATAATAGCAGCTTTACACTAACCCATTTGAAAGTCACATATTACCTCTTCCTAAGCGTTTTATAAAATAGGCGAGATAGGATTTTATTTTAATCTTTATTTTATAGATAGGAAACAGGGACCCCGAGTAGTTCTATGACTCACTCAATTCACAGAGCTCATCAGTGGAGCAATGACTCTGACACAAGTCTTCTGACTTCTGATCTGCTGCATCTCTCCTTGCTATTGTTATTTGAAAAGAACGTGTTGCAGTGCATTGCAAATACTCTTGCTTCAAAACTATTTGTTTCACCAAAGAAACAGTGTGCCTTATGGTGCCGTTGAGCTTCCAGACAGAGACCCCTGTTTTTCCCTTGCTGGAGTACAAAGCTTCTCCTTTATCAGTTGAGAGAGGAAGTTTCTAAATGGTATCAAATTAATTAAAAGAAAAATCTAAATTTCTTACTAAAATATATAAATATATATTTTGTATATTAGCTTGCTTCTCTTTGTTCCTTTAAAAAATATCCGTCCAGTGTCCTGAGAGCTACCTGCTCTATTTCACAGATACTTGATACTACCCATTTCTGAGCCTCTTGAAAGTTCTGTGGTTTAAATTATATTAGATTTTAGCTTTTCTCCTGCTGACTTTGAATTTGGATTTCTTGAGTTTTCTAAGTAGGCACTGACTTGTCTGTATCTGCTTTTCACCTACCAAAACGTGTTGTTACTCTCTTTCTCTGGATCTTTTCATTAACCTGCCTTTATTTCCTTTTTTCCTTAGTTCCTTCCTTCCTTCCTTCCTTCCTTTTTGCAGAACTGGAGATTGAAGCCAGGGGCATTCTACCTCTGAGCTACACCCCAGTCCTATTTTATTTTTTATTATGAAAAAAGGTCTCACTAAGTTGCAGAGGGCCTTGCTAAGTAGCAGAGGCTGGCTGCGAACCTGTGATTGTCTGGTCTCAGCCTCCCAAGTACTAGGATTACAAGTGTGCATCCCCATGCCTGGCTTGCATTCATTTCTTAAAAATCAAATTTACTGATATTTTGGTGGAGTTTCTGTATTAAGGGAGAGCAAAATGAAATGCTTAAATTCAACCTACCATAACTCCATATTCTAAAGTTTTTCTTTGGTGATTCAGGGGTTTGAGGATGAAGAATAGATCCAAAAATATGACAAGAGAGAGCAAGAATGAGAGAGAGCAACTGATTTAAAAAAGATTGTGCGTGCCTGTCGATCCTGCCAACCCTTCCTTCAAATACCCCTCCTAAAAATCTCAGGCAGCAACCCTCGAGGATTGCACCCCAACAATCTTTGGCAAATTGATGTTACCCATTATTCCCCCTTTGGCAGACTAAAATATATCTTTGTTTCAGTTGATACCTACTCCCAAGCATGCTGGGCCTCAGCCCATGAGGGAAAAAAGACCAAATATGCTATTAGTCATATGCTACAATGTTTTGCCACCCTCCAGTTGCCGGACCAGATAAATACAGATAATGGACCATGTTTTATGGGCAAGGCTTTTGCTGTTTTCCTCCAAACCTGGAATATCTCCCATACTACAGGCATTCCATATAATCCTAGAGGACAGGTCATTGTAAAAAGATTTAATTATACCTTAAAGTTGAATTACAAAAACAAAGGGGGGGGACTCATTACCCCCACATGATCAGCTTAGAATATTAAATTTTTTGAAATACAGCCCAAAACTTTCACCATTCCAAAAACACTGGTCATCCTCAATCACATATACATCTGTCTTGGTGAAATGGAAAGACCCACTCACAGGCATATGGAGATGGCCAAACCCATTGATTACGGCTGGAAGGGGATTTGGATGCGTCTTCCCTCCAGATGAAAAAAGACCCCTGTGGGTACCAGCAAGGGACATTAAATATCTTCCTCCATACACTAATAATTGTTATTCCAGGGAAAAAGAGATCCCTGATACTAGCTCTCTCTTCTTAATTGCAAAAAGAGAGACGAAAAATCCTCATCAGTCTAATCTTATTAGCATGAATTGGGGCAGCAGCTCCCAGACACCAAGTCCAGCAAAGAAGCAGCAGAATCTTGTTAAGCCAGTGACTGCAAAAAATTACTATAAAAAGCAATCATACTCTCCTCTCCATGCTTGAACACCTTGAGACTCGACTCCCTTGACTGCCCAGTCAGACAGTGCAGGTAAATTCTGTGGCTGCAGGTGCATTCGTCCTGGCTTGCAGGGCCCTGGGTAGCACTTGTCAAGACCATGAGTTTACAAAGCATCCCAGCTAGAGCCCTGTGTGGCCACAGGGATCTACATGGCAATGAACAGAACCAGAACCCTGGGGTCTGTGAGTTTGCAAATCATCCCTTTAGAGGTGGGATAGGGTTAGAAGTGGATACAGCAGAAACATGATTTAGCAGACATCTCCAAGGACATTCAGGCAGGAGGGATATAGGGTGGCCAGTTTGCCACACTCCTGTAGGGATTCTAGCAATCACCAGAGGACTGCCAGCTGTGGTGTCTATGGGGTAAAATAACTCAGCCATCCATGCCGCAGGCTGCGAAAGCCAAAACTCATGCCTGATAGTGTTTAAACACTACAAGCAAAGTCAGAGTCCAAAATGATTTCATGTGATCACAGCTGCCCAGAGCAGAAGTGGTGTCCCTGGGGCTAAATAACTAAGCCATCCAAGCTCAAGGCTCAGGATTTCTTGGCCCCAGAAAGCAGAGTGGCCCAGGACCTAGAAGGGTTCTCATGGCCACAGCTACAGGCTGGGAACTCAACACTCTCTGCCAGCAGAGTATGGGTCAGATGTGCATGCATGCCAGTGACTGACAGCTTCATGTGGTCACAACCAGCAGATCAACAGTGGTGAGATTGCAAAATTGTTTAGCCACAATGAAAATCAGTGTGAAGCCGGGCGTGGTGGCGCACGCTTGTAATCCCCGTGCTTGGGAGGCAGAGACAGGAGGATCGCGCAGGTTCGAAGCCAGCCGCACGCTGGCTTAGGAGACCCTGTTTCCAAAATGAAAATGTAAAAATAGGTCTGGGAGTGTAGCCCTGAGGTAGAAGGGCTTCCAGGAACCCCAGTACCACCAAAAAAAAAAAAAAAAAGAAAGAAAATCAGTGTGAAGATTCCTCAGAAAATTAAGAATGGACCCACAAGATGATTCAGTTATATCATTTCTGGGTATCTTTCCAAAGGGACTGAAATCAGAGAATTATAGTAATATATGCATATTCATGTTCATAGCAGCACAATTCACAACAGCCAAATTATAGGACCACCTATGTGTCCATCCATAGATGAAAAATTGTGGGATATACATACAAGAGAATTCTACTCAGCAATAAAGAAGAACAAATTATGTTGTTTGCAAAAAAAATTTATGGATCCGAAGAATATGTTAAGTGAGATAAGCCAGTCATAGAAAGTGAAGGGTCAAATGTTTTCTGTAATATATGGAAGCTGGGAAGTAATCATGATACCAAGGGATTTCAGATAATGAAGGAGAAATTTCATTCAGTAAAGCCAGCGAGGTTGTCTAGGGGACAGGGAGAGAGAAGAGGGAGGATCAATGAAGGAATTACTTCCATCAATATTATGTATATATGTAAGAACACCAATGTCAAACTCAATACCCTGTATGGGGAAGGGAGAGAATAAGTCAGTAGCTGGAGAAAACCCTTTCAGGTACTGTGTGTATTTATGTCACTATCACTATGATTTACATTATGATGTGAGACTGTAATGCACCAATAAAAGTATGGAAATAAAAAAAATAAAATAAAATTATAGAAAAAATATTGAAAGCCCAGACTTTGTGGCACACACCTGTAGTTCTAGCTACATAGGAATTTGAGGCAGGAGGGTTGCTTGAGCCCAGGAGTTCAGGACAACCTTAACAAAACAAAAGCTGGGCATAGTAGTACATGCCTATAATCCTAGTACTTGGGAGGCTGAGACAGGAAGATTTCATTTTTGAGGATTGCCTCAACAAGTAGTGATATTTTCACCAATCTAGTGAGACCATTTCAAAATAAAAATAAAATAGGGCTAGGAGTGATGCTTGGAGATGGAATGCCCCTGAGTTCAATCCCCAGTACCCCAATCCCCCCTCAACAGAGTATACCTCAGTGGTAGAATGCATGCCTAGCATATGCAAGACCCTGGGATACCAAGCACACACAAAAAGGATAAAAATGGGACACAGAGTTGGTTCTTCACGTTTCTTCAGCATCACATCCAAACACAGTTCAAAATTCAAAGCAGATAACCTTCAGAGTCTCTTAATTAACTAAAAGAAAATATGTAAAGTGTAAAGGGTGCTATCAACTTAGAAAGGTGTCCGTTTTAATTTAAGGTAATGCTAATCACACAACCTTTTCTGATATTTACATCTTTCTGAGTATATTAAACATTACATAATATTTATAATTTATTGTATTTTGTACCAATTGTTTTTTCTGTGGTAATTAGGTTGAATTAAAATATAATTATATAAGAAAATAAGACCTTTTAACTTAAATAATTATCATGAAGACTGACTTACACTTACTTTGTTTTTTATTTACTCTGATATTAGGCAATATTGCTTTTAATACTTTGCTGCACTCAGGTCAAAACGGGCTGGGACTTAAATGGTTGACCCATAATGATACTTGATGTTTTGATAATAGCAGGGAGTTGCTTTGATCTTCAATTGAGTTTTACATTCCAGGTAACTGCGATTTGTTCTTAGGAAAGAAAGGGCATGTAACCCCCTTCTCCCTCGCCGGGAACACATGAAGCAGAACTCCTTGCAAACATCAACAGTTAGATGAAGGTCTTTCAGGGATGCCATGTACCAACTACTTACCTAGAAGTAATTTCAGCAAGATATTTGTCCAGGATAGATTGTTTATTGTCAATAAACCTGCAAAGTTGTGGGCTGCATCTGCTATTAAGAATGAATCTCGGCGATCTAACCAGAATAAGCAATATGCTAGAGAAGATAAATGAGTGAAAAGACCCCTGAATTCAATAGCAGCCTGGTTCTAACCTATCCCTCCAGGGTCAGTTCTTTGCTTAGAAACCAAAACTCACCTTGGCAATATGGACTCCGGGAGCTATATCTGATAAATGTGGGAACTCCTAGATATTGGTGCTGCACATACTATTGCTTTATCATACACATTTCACTAACCATCTGTGCTGGATAAGGACATACATTAGATGAAGGTCTGATTAACACTTAAGGCCACTGTGTTCATATAATCTAATAGTGATAGAAAATTCCAACCTTAAATTATCTTCACAGAATACAATGACTCAAATTGCACACCTTATTGAAAAACGGGAATGCAGTGTTAGGGAAAGGTGCTCTCACTGTTTGGACCAGGCATCCCTGCAGCTGGTTCTCTGCTCTGCTGTGACCTGACTCTTGATTTCATTAAGCATGTAAGAAGTTCTTCTGGAGCAAACACTAGTAAGACATTTACTAGCAAAGATATCTGCTCAGGCTGGGACTTCCCTGACAGTGGTAATGATCTCATTAGTTATTTTAATAGTTTTAATAGTGCCTTGGAGAGTAAGAAGATCTGCCATTAAGGGAAGAAAAAGCACAGCTAAGTTGTCTCATTAATGAATTGAGCCACTCATTAGCTAATCTTTTCCAAAGCCTCTAATGATGTCCTGGCTAATGGCCACTAGAAACACAGAAGTATTTTAATAGAGGGTCCTCAATCTAAAGCCTTTGCAGCTATAATATTGATTCCTTTGTACACAGTTGTACAACACCAATAAGAGTAGCGGCCAACTTTTATTGAGTCTTTACTGTGTGTCAGGCACACATGGCAATAGAATACTTGAAAAGACAAACTGGATTAATTCTTGGCTAGCTAATGGATATCTAACTCAAGTTGTACATAAATTTGTTAAATTGGACCAGTTGATTTGCTTGGCTGACTACTCAAACTTGTGCAGATGGAGGGTACAGGTGTATCCTGAAGGCTCATGATTCATGAGAAGATGTATATGTCTTCTTGCCTCTATAGGGGAGAAAAATCATTTTTTTATGGGCAACATAAATCTCCAACCTGAGGTCATAAGGGAGAAAGTTTCTTGGTTGTGTTGTTGTTTTTCTTCTCTCTTTAATCTTCCATGCAAATCAATCAAAAAACAAATAAAAGGCTCATCCTCTGAATGCAAGTCATTGTGTTAGTGGTGTGGAAGAAAGCAACCAAGTTTCTCAGACCCTTAATGTGAAATCTCTGATGGTCTCCAGCAGGTGATTCGGACCATCAAGATCCTCATCAAATCCTGTCCAGGACAGGTGGTAGTATATGCAAGTATAGCAAGAAATGAGAGACTCAAGAGTCCAGGGGTATGTGCCAATTGAAGCCTGTATGAGATGGCCAGCGGCGGTACCCTCTTTAAAACTTTATAACTTTATAACTATAAATGTCTTTATAACTTTGTCAAAACATAGAACATGTACAATATCCAGTTTTAACCCTAATATAAACTATAGGTGTTAGTTAATAATTATGTATCAACATGGTTCATCAATTATGATAAACATGAGAGAATAATGCAAAATGTTAATAGTAGAGGAATGCAGAGAGGAAAAGAGAGAAGATAGGTACTCTGTCTTTCCTGCTCAATAGTCTGCTAAATAGTCTACTAAAGACTGCACTGTAAGATAAAGTCTAACGATTCCTAAAGCTGAGAATGGGTTTGGGCATCAGTTGCCCTGGGTGGGCCATGCTGGGTGTGAGCCTGAGTAGCGCTGGACTCATCGAGGGTGGCAAGTGACAGTCTCGGTGCCTGAATTACAGGGCTGGTTTGAGGAGATGATGGGAACTTGGGAAGCATATGACCAGTGTTCCTGAATGGCTGGAACGTCATCCTTACACATTTAACCCAATCACTACACGAGCTACTGCAAACAAGCCAAATACAGACGCCAAATAGCCATTAACAGGACGAGGGTGGAAACACACAGCTGTGAGCCCTATATGGTGATTACTGAGGTCAACAGGTTAGCTAGATCCTGTCTGACAAGAACCACACGTTTTGAACCTTGCACAAAACTCTATATGTGGCTGGGGAAGAGGGGAGCTTACTAGAACTTAGTTACACAAAATGGTGAGGGGGACAAAATGGAGCTACTTTGGTTTTACAGTGGCATGTCAGAACACCCATCACGGATACACTGCTCCTAGCGTCTAAGAAAGCAGGCATAGGCAGTTAAAGTTTTCCCTAAAGCTCTGTCTCTGCTTGTTACCATGTGACTTTGTGCAAATCATTAAATGTTATAACATTTTAACTTTCCTCATCTCTGCAAATGGAGATTCTAGCAACTACCTCACTGGATTGTAGGAAAGACTGAATTCAAACAAAATAATATGTATAATGTACTGGTATACCATACCTATCCAATCAATGACAACTGTTATTATTTTTGTATTTATTGTTAATAATTGGAGGACCAGTTGAGTCGTTTACTATTAGTAATGTTATGCCCCAGTTTCCTCTATCTGAGAGTTTAATATCCCACCTGCAACCAGATCTTGGACACTACTCAGATTTCTGTTTTTCAAAATTCACTCCTAAGGGCTGGACCCAGCTTCCTTTACACCCTTCTCAACAATACAGTTGCTTCCCCACTGTTCTCAGCCCCCAGCCCACTGGCTGCTTTGCTGCCATGAATTAAATAATCAGAATGGTGTTGAAGCCCACTTGTTTCTGAGTAGGAGCTGACACAATAACTTTCTTCTGTATCTCTGCCCCACTTAACAGCTGGACATCTTTAGGTCTCAGCAATCATCTCCACTAAGCCTGACTTGCCTTTTGTAGTATGAATCACTTGGCTGCCAGGGTCGTGGAACTGTTTGTACTAAGTTGTGTTTACCAGGTTCTTGCCCGAGCTTCTGACTACTTCCTGTTGGATTAGGTCTTCCCGTGCCTCACACACAAGCATTTGTTGTGTTAAACTATCCAAAAGAACAAAGACTTGCAATAACTTCATTAAAGCTTACAATTTACTTTTCAACATAATCTTACCCTCTAGTCCAAAAATACTTGAAAAATTGACATAAATCATTACTGTTTTACTACTTATTTTTCTTTCAGGAGAATTCCATGAATAAATGCCAATGTGGCATCCAATGTAGTAATGTACCTGCTTTTATTCTATATTATGCTGGGTTGTTGGTGTGGATACAAAACAGCAATTAAGTAGAAAATCAAAGTGTGTCCCAAGAATTCTTATTTCATCTTTATCAGTCTATAAGAAAATTCAGAAACTATGATTTAATACTACTGCAACATTAGATATCACTGATACCATTCAACATTATTTTTGAAGATAAAGTTATATATTTTTTTCTGAAAGAATAAAGGCCTTCAAAGTAGAAGTCATAGTCTCTCTTGACTATGGAGATTGAACCCGGAAACATTCTACTTCCAAGGTATATCACCAGCACTTTTTATTTTTTATACTGAAACAGATTCTTACTAAGTTGGTAAGGATCTCACTAAGCTGCTGAGACTGGCCTCAAACTTGAGATCCTCCTGTCTCAGGCTCCAAACTAATGAAATTACAGGCTTGGGTCACGATGCCCAGATTCAGCTGGCAATATCTTTAGCTGACAATTTCTCTTTGCTTTTATGGGGATCTAACCCAAGGCCTTTGAGCATGGTAGGCAAGCATTCTGCCACTAGGATAAACCCACAGTCCAGCAGTATCTTTTAAATAGCTTTGTATTAAAGCCAGCCAAATGTGACTATCCATAAAAATGCCTCCTTGGTATGTTGTGCCTCTTATAAAATTCTTTATACTGGGAATTTAGCAATACACAAATTATATTTAATAATCGGAATAGTTTACACACACATATCGCCTTACATGATAACAATTAGTTTTCCTTTTAATAAGGCTTTGATTTAATCTAATAATCTCAATATCTTATATTAATCAGGATGAGCTATTCTCTGTGACAGCCCCCAAATCTCTGCTCAACAAAATCTCTTTCCTACAAAATCTAATGTGAATATTTCTGGATGGCAACACTCCTGTGCGCCTTTCATTCAGGTGGTGACTAAAGAATCCAGGCCCTTAACATTTTAATGTCTCCATCTCTATGCATGGCCTTCAGCTGTGCTGTGTGAGGGGCAGGCAAAGGAGAGCATGGATGCTTGCATGTGGACATGCATGGCCAAGTCTGGAATTATTACATACAACATCTATTCCATTCCATTATTGAAATTCCCTACATAGCCCCCATAGAACTTCAAATAAAACTAGGAAGTGTAATCTTCCAGCTTGCCCAAAAAAGAAATGAAATGGAATTGAAAAGTACACCATTATCTTTGCCATACCCTTAGTAGTCATAATTCAATTATATTTGTAATGTAAGTAAATTATGTCTATTTGGGTTGTGTAGTTGTGAGTGAGTGTGTGTGTGTGTGTGTGTGTGTGTGTGTGTGTGTTTTACTGGAGACTGAACTCAGAACTGTTCTGCCACTGAGCTATACTCCCCACCCTATTTTATTTTTTATTTTGAAACAGAATCTTGCTAATTACTGTGCTGACCTTGAATCTGATTCACCTGTCTCAGTCTCCCAGGTACTTGGATTACAGATGTGCAACTATGTGCACTATGCCTGGCTTCTGTTTAGTGTTTTATATCTATATGTAAATATCTTTCATCGCTTTAGATCATAAAGAGTAGACTCAAGGTCTGTGTTATTCTCACTGTACAGTGTCTGGTACATAAATCAGTAGGAAGTTGAGTGAGCACTGTTCATGTTGCTGTTCAAAATGACAATGGTAAATATATTTGGGTGTATGTCCACTGAATATAAATCATTATGGAAGAGGGGAAGACAGAGCAAAGTAGTTCATTTTCTCAGCCATTATTAATTAGAAACTAGAGAACCCCAGAAATAAACATGGTTCACAGGAGTGAGTCAAAGTGATGCTTCATGTATAAATCCTACCAGAGTATTCTCTGGCTTCTTATGCTACCCAAATGTCCTACATAAAACCACACACATACATAAAAGACCTCAGTGAAGAATGGCATATCCCCCAGGTAAGCAGGCATCATTTAGCTGCTGCCGGATGAAAAAACTTTCGGAAGCAATTCTTGACACCGAAGTAAACATAAAGGCCTTATGCATAAACAACCCAAAAGTAAAGAGTCTAAACAATGAAAGATGCAATGGCTTCCTAGATGAAGGCACCAGGAGCACATACTCTGTCAACTACTAGTGTGTTTTGAGTTTTGTTACAAGAGCTTTTATTTTTATAACATGGGTAATTAGTCTTGTTCTCAGCTGGGGGTCCAGCTTAGCTTCTGTTTTAGCAAATAGATCCAGGGAGAAATTAGCTCTGGTGTTGGATGCCTGCCAAGTTGTAATCCCTGTTGGACCAATGAAAATAAACCATTATTCAGGAGGTCTAGTTCTGGCCTTAAACATTTCCCTATGCTTTCACTCTTCTGCTAAAGTTGAAACACATGGGCTCTCAAACTGCAAAATCTTAGAAGGCTCTATTCTCGTAAAACCACCATATTTTCCACACTGCATTTGTATGGATGAAGCCTTTCGGTTGGAAATGTATCTACTTACTCCAGAATTGCCTTTTTGTGGAGAAATTCCGAATGTGTGATCACCTTGCTTAACACATTTGAAATGCTCCCAAGTGCTCCTATGACAGAGACCCAGGTCCTCCTCACAGTCTGTGCAGCCTGACATCATCTGGTCCCTCGCAGCTCACACACCCGCTGTCCTTGCTCTGGGTCCCCTAGCACTGTCTCTTTCTCTGGCTGCCCCAGATGACCTCCCTCCTCCAGACCTTTACCATCTCCTCCAGGCACCTGCTCTTCCTTGTAGTTGTAGCTCAGTTGTTATTGAAAATCCCTCCTGTGTGCCTTTATGCATCACGTGCCTCTTCTTTGTATCACGGACCACATTTCAGCATTCCACATACCTTCTGCAATTCTGTGTGTTCTGGGTTATAAACTCTAAGTTTCATCAAGCCGTAGACTATGCTGATTTTGGTCTTCATTGACTTTTCAGGGCAAGCGCAGTTCATGGCGCAAAGCAAGTCCACAAAAACACATTTCATTAAAGGCAGAGAAAGATTAGAAGCTCAGCAGGTTTCGCTTTTCAAAGGAGCCTTTTTGTCCCCAGCCAGTGCCTCCCCGTCAGCCTCCATGGCTCTGATCCTCAGCTCTCTAGCCCTCGCCTTGCTGGTGGCTGCTCACTCCAGGAGCCTCGTTTCTCCAGCTGCTTTTTGCTTGCGCTTGTCCCACTTCTGTTCATGATTCTGCATGGTAACCTGTAAGCCATTGATCTCTCATTCAGGCAGCTCCTAGACGGCCATCACAGGCTCAGCTGGGGGCCTGGACCGAGTCCAGGCCACCTTCTGTAAGCACAGAGCTTGACACTTCATGCTTAATATTGTTGCCAGGGAGCACCGATGAAGACATTCACAAACCCAGGTGATGGCCAGGGAAATGTCATTCTTCTAAAGATGCTTCCCATGTCTTGGTTATACTCTCCCTAGGGAGCATTTTCCTTTCAGGATTTTCACCTGTGATAGAGATTCATGGCGTTCAGGGCATTATTCCTGCATACATTGTGCAGTCACCATTTCTTTGTATGGCTGCATTTGAGGGGGGAAAAAAAGACTCCTGTTTATCAAAAAAAAAGCAAATCCTTCAATTCAGAGAGATGTGTTGAAAAAATTTCATAAAAATGCTCAGAAATTGAGATTGCTTCTTCAAGGCTCTCACAGACAAAAATGTGTTGATATTTATTTGTAGGCAGATTCCTTGGTAAAGTCAAAAGTATGGCATTTGAAGCTGTCTGTCTTTCTGAATTTTTATCTGATCTGGCTCTATTTTGTTTCCTATGTAGTTCTGTTTCTTTGTATGCTAATTAATACTGTCATTCATACATGTCTCTGCCCCCTAAATCTTGACCTGTTTCATCTGTATTCTTGATAGAAAACATTCTTACTTTAGCCTTGGAAGACTTTTATTTGGGTTATCTTGATGGATGAACACAGACTTCAAAGGGCCAAGTTCAGACACACAATGACAAATGTATTGGTAACAACTTTTATGTAGTTTTGACTTAGACCTAGTCTTGTACCCCCACATACTCTCAATTTATTTTGCAACAAAATTTCTTCCTTAATGGTGACTCCATCTATGCCAACAAGTGTTCACTATAAAGCACAAATTGTTCTTATTAATTATATATATACCTCATTCAGAATATCATACATGCAATACCATTAGAAAACCTATTTTAAGCCGGATGTGGTGGTGCACGCTGTAAGCCCAGCATTTGGGAGGCTGAGACAGGAAGGTCGTGGTTCACGGCTAGCCTCAGCTATTTAGTGAGACCCTGTTTCAAAAAAAATAAAGAATAAAAATAGGGCTGGGAATAGAGCCTGGGGGTAGAATGCCCCTGGGTTCCATCCACAGTTCTGTTAAAAAAAAGAGAAAGAAATATATATTTTAACTTAATACTATACACATGGGCTTAAGGTAACTATTAATTTGTAGATTATAAAACTCAATATTTCTAAAAAATATTGCATTCATGATATTTTCTCTCAAAGCCCTCTTAAGAGATGGGAGAATCCCCACCTGATGTTCTGAGTATCTACACCCCCACAAAAAATCTCTGTTTTGAAGACTAAACCCCCAATATGTCTGTACATGGAGATGGAACACCTAAAAAAATAATAAAGGTTAAGCAGGGTCACCAGGATAAATAGGGGCCCTGATTTAATAGGATCCGTGTCCTTCTAAGAAGGGATATCACTTCTCTCCCAAATCCACCAATGAAAGGCCATTCAAGCATACAGTGGGAAGAGGGTCCCCTGTAGTCTCAAGGCTGAACTTTTTCCAGATGCCAGCCTGTGGCCCAGGCACCTTGCTATTGCATTTCTAGTTGCCGGAACTGAACTATTGATTGAGCCTCCTGTTCTAAATCTGTAATGGCAGCCCAAGCACACTAACTTAACACCCTACCACTGAGAACCTCAGAATCTTCTTTCCTTGGAACGCAGCAGCATGATATGAATATACTATTTCTAGAATCTTACCAGAGAGGACCAGGCAGTGAGTTATTTAATAAGATGCTTCGCCATGAGGTAGTTTTCCAAAGAAGCTTGTTGTCTGTCTACCTTTGTATTTAATGTCCTTCCATCAGTCCTGATGTTCCCAATCACCTCTCAGCTTTCCACTCACCTCGGAGTTTCTAGAGTCTTACATCCAGGGCTTCCACCACAGAATGCTAAAAAGAGAGAAAAAACTTGAATTATTGGCAATCTGCTTTGATCTGGGTTTTGTGTTATGTCTTTTATTCATACACATTGCCCATTAAATTGTCTCAACTATGCTATGAGTTAGAACTTTTAGGAATGAGAAAAAATGAGAATTCTCAATATCCAGCCTTTCGCATTCTTCTTAGCACTTCCTATCTTTCCAGCTTGTTATGTTATACCCTGATTCCGAGTTTTCTTCAACGCCAATAATCAAGTGTCCTGTGACTCAGAGCACTTTCCTGTCCCTCGTGCCCTTCATGAATGCACTGCTCCCCTCTGGATTTGATACTAAGGCCCCTGTAACAATCACCCTCTGGAACAGCCCTCACCACTGTTGCTTTTTCTTCCTTTATCCTCAATTGCTTGGCTAAATTCCCTCTGGGGGTAAATCCAATTCCCTTCCTACTCTATCCTGATACCTGGACGGTACATGTGATTGCTCCACAGTAAAGTCATGACCCTCTACCTGGGACGCATTAGTGTTACCAGGCAAACCCTTTGCTCTCACTCAGTGCATTTTCTCCCATTTGCCCCAGTTATTTTATACCTTTTTCTTCTCAAATCCCCCAAATGTCTCCATGTTCTTAAAGAAATTATTTCTATGAGAAAACAAACAATGCAGCATCTTAAGCCACCATCACAACCCTAATTGGCTGCACAAATAACAAGGTAATATCTTCAATAACAGCCCTAGAGAATCCACCCTGCTCACTCATTATTCTCTTCCCTCTCCCCTACTGAGGGGCCGCTCCCAGGCAATTGTCTCGTCTTTCCACCATCCTGTGTTTTCAATCTCCACTGAGTCATCCTATCCTCAGACAGACGTGTCTTTTTTTCTGCTACTTATGATGCCTTCACTTGTACCCATTCCACCACGTTTATCATTCCGTTTCTCTGTCACCACTGACAGCAAAATTTCTCAAGATTATATCTATTTCTCACCCCCAGACCCCCTCAAATCCAGTCTGGCTTTTGCCTCCATTCTTCCCCCATGACAGTCAAAGTCACCAATGAACTTACATTGAGAACAAATATTTGGCACAGAATTAGTAAAATAAATACTAAGTACAGGTGGTAAATGGACCAAAAGGACCTCTCTCTAAGTCATGATTTTGCTGGAGACTAGGCATGATTAAATATTAACGATTACCCTTACTAGCATAATAACAACTATAGAAGTAAATAAACTGATTTTTATTTTCCATCAGAAACAAATAACTAAAAAATAAAATAAAATTTCTGGGAAGCTAATATTTACAACAACTTTTACCAAACACCTCAAATGATAAACTCATTTCTTTCTAACTAATAAATTCATTTCTTTCTGACAACTTCCAAAACATTTTCAATCACCAAAAAAAGATTAATAGACCGATATACAAAAAATGCATCAATATGAATCACCACAACAAAATTTATTTAAGAAATTATTGCTGGGGCAGACAGCAGGCAGGAAGCCGAGGAGAGAAATATTTCTATAATCCAGGTGTGTGGTATTTGATGTCAGGAGTATCCCCAGACAGTTGCCTTCATATATTTTTTTCTTCTGAGATTCTACTAGGACTAGTAGTAGTGATATAAAAATAGCAAAAAAAAATTGTTGACTTTTATAAGCTTAATTTTAAAGTGCTGCAAGTAAACATCAAATAATGACTTTGATTGTTAGGGTGAGAGTCCACACATATATGAAGGTATCAGTACCAATTTCATAAATATGTATGGAAGGGGTAGATAATGGGGTGAATCTGGAGAGAAGAGCACCACGTGCTCTTTGTACATATACTTGGATCACTTTGAACCTCACTATGATGTATAATTACAACTCACCAATAAAAGTATAGACATAAGCCGGGCGTGGTGGCACACGCTTGTAATCCCTGCGCTTGGGAGGCGGAGACAGGAGGATCACGCAGGTTCGAAGCCAGCCCCGCTGGCGTAAGAGACCCTGTTTCAAAAATATAAAATAGGTCTGGGAGTATAGCCTGGAGGTAGAAGGGTTTCCAGGAACCTCAGTACCACCAAAAAAAAAAAAAAATTATAGACATAAGAGAAATAACAACTTAGACTAAGTTGATATCAAATTAATGATATTAGGGCTGGTGTGTATCTTAGTGGTTAGAGTGCTATACAAACATGGATGAAGCCCTGGATTTGATCCCCCACACAACAATTAAAAAAAATTTAAACTATGTTAAAATTGTGATATATATGTATATATACTATATAATTATATATGTGTTATATAGATATATAACATATATAAATGTGTGTATGTGTGTGTGCGTGCATGCCCATGTGTATGTGTTTAGTTACTTTATACTCATTGACATACAAACAGAATTGAAGTGATGACATCTGTAAGTGATATAGACTAGCTTTTAGATTCCACTTAGTTGTTGAAAGCAGTCCCTCTAGCATCCGTGGGGTCTACAGGAGGGTGTAGAGATGATGTATGCAAATCAGTAAAGACCACTTGGCTGCAAGCACTTCACCCCATGTGAAGGGCACTGTGTTAGCCATTGACCTGTGTGAGCAAACCCCAGGTCACTGTCAGTTTCATTTTTGAACAGCCTCTAAAATGGAAAGATTCATATATATATATATATATATATATATATATATATATATATATATATATATATTAGAACATTTTAATAACCTGGCTTTGTTTTACCCACAAAATCAAGTACCCAGCCTTTTCTATTTCTTTCCCTTCATCATGTGGCTTAATATATTTTCTTTTTTTTTTTTTTTTTCAGGTCTGGGGATGGAACCCAGGGGCATTCGACCTCCGAGCTACAGCCCCTGCCCTATTTTTTTTACTCTTTATTTTGAAACTGGGTCTCACTGAGTTGCAGAAGGCCTCACTAATTAGCTGAGGCTGTCCGCAAACTGCGATCCTCTGGTCTCAGCCTCCTGAATGCTGGGATTACAAGTGTGCGCCACCACAACCGGCATTGTTTTCTAAAACCTAAGTTTTAAGGAAAACATATCCCATTTTCTGGCAACCACAGACCTACTTCTCATAGTCTTAATGGCTAATTGCAGTCACATCATAGAAATATTAGTCCCACTGATGAGATTAGTCCCACAAAATCAGACCTTCAGAACAGTTACAAAACAAAAACACAAAAACCCCTAAGCAGGACAGCTTCCACTGTTCCCTGGGCACTCCAGGCACCAAGCTGTCTCCTCCCCATGGCCACTCTGTGGATGGCCAGTGAAATGCCCTGTGGCATTCCATCTGTTTTGGGCACTACAGTGCTTATAAAAGTGGTGCTGGAGTAGGTGTGTTGCCGCATGTGGTATGAATAGGTTCAGGGCCCACGCTGGTCCAGAACCAGAGCTCAGCTGGTGTGCCAGCACCACTTGCCCACGGCGCTGTGCCAGTTCAGAGCCATGGCACTACCAATGATGAAAAGGCTAATGACATTAGAAAAGTGTCTACAAAAACAAATGAGGAATTTTATTTGCTTTACTCTGCACTCTTCCTTTGGAACTTTCAGTGATCAGTGCTGTGGGCTGGCCCACTCACACGTGGCACAAGATAAGGACCGAGGGCATCCCGAGGGCTGCCGCCCTGGGGGCACAGAGAGGTAAAACAAAGTGCTCAGGGGTGCACTGCCTACTAATTCACGTCCCTGTCCCGCTCAGAGCTGCCACTTTGTGACATCTATTGGTCTTCAAAGCGAATGAAGGACGCTCGCCTGCCTCGTTTTGAAGGTTTAGAGTGAGGGCCCAGCTCTGGCACCTCAAGTAGCGGGGTGAGCGATAAGGCAGAGAGCTTCTTCAACACGATGCCAACTCAGTCTCAGGAAGGAGCACGCGCTGTTTCCATGGCCCACACAGGGATTCTCATACACACAGACCCCCAAAACTCAGTAGATGGTTTGTTTTATCCTCACCAGACTGAAAAACCTTTGCCTCACTTTTTATAGTCTGGCTTTTCGATTTTTTATAGCATGAACTCAAACACTGTGCCTCAAGAGAAATGCCCAGAAGCACTTCTGTAGTTAAAGACGCACTGTGGGCCGCCGACTGCCTGCGCTCCCTCCCGCACCCAGCGCAAAGCACACCTGGAGATGCCACCTCTCTTCCCCCAAAAGCCTCGTAGCTCAGAGCTGCACAACTCCTTGAAGGGGGAGAATTCATAACACCCAGGAGAAATGGCACACACTTAATTGACCCGCGGCAATTAAGTGTGAATGTGGGGAATGCCACGTACAAGGCCGGGCAGCCTTCTTTAGCTAGGGTAAGTGCCACAGGCCTCTGAGATTCATTCTACACTATTCCTAGAACAAGAAGCCATATATGAGAAGCTCTCTTTCACTGCTGTCATGGTACTCCTCATTCCCTTACACCGAAGAAGAAACGATTTCCCCTTAAATCCCTACTAAAAACTAAAATTAATGGGACCCTAAAAAACAAGTCAGGCGGCCAACATAAGGGGAATCTCAGCAAAATACAACTGTTGAGTCGGGGAGTATCCCGGGTGGAGAGATCTAGCATCTTTGTTAGTCGATCTGGAAGGAATAATTTAGTGTTCTTCATCAGAAGAAAGGCCCTCGATTTCATCTCTGTCTCCGCCAATCGCCATCCAGAATGCCTTGGCCACCTTTTCTGCGTGCAACTTTCTTGGCTCGTGAGGAAGTGTTGCAGCCTTGTCTTTCATTCCCTTTAACTTAGAAAACAGTCTTTCAAAATTCTCCAAATCTCCTCCTCCAGTAGTAAGACTGGCTAATTCTTGAATATCCAGATCTAACATGGGATCCACAATGCTGTCAACCTGGACATCTGTGGTGTTAGATGCACCATCTGGATGGTCCGGGAGAGATTCTGTCCTATCTGCTGCTGGCGAATGGGGCTGCTCTGAGTGAGTGGCCTCTGCTGATCCAATACTACAATTTGCTCCAGCCAATGAGTTGAGAAGGCTAAAGCCTTGGTTCCTATCATTCTTCATCACTACATTGGACCAGACATTGGCATTCAAGGCTTGCACAATTCGCTTTACTCCAGTAGATTCAGGGAAGTCATCATTCTCCTCAGGCAACTCCTCTGGACTTAGTTCAACCAGTTCAAAGCCATGTTTGATGCACCATTCTTGAGCTTTTTGTCGATTTACTCCCTCTTCAGACACTCTGTCACAGACCAAGATCATCACCTCAGGTAACCACGCCTCTGCCAGTGGAAGCCATGAGGAAACACTGTCAAGACCAGACTTTTGTGTGCTGTCAAAGTAAACCACGAATGCCTGGACAGCATCTGCAATCTCTGCAGTGACAAGAAATTTGTTGGGCACCACACATAGATTGATATCCGCGGAGTAGTACTTATTATCAATGGTCCAGGGGTAATATCTCACCGTATCGTTGCAAGTTGTTTCCTCAAGAAGATCTTCCGTTCCAAGGATATGTTGCACCAGCCGGTCCCCGGAGAAGGTGGCGGAGCAGCTGGTGACTAGCGCGCACGGGACGCCCGTAGCCATCGCGGCGCCCTGAGCCGGCCGGTCCGCCGGCCGCTTCCGCCTCAGGCTGCACCTCTGCGTGGGGAAGGGCGCGCGTGCGCGGAGGAGCGCCTGGGAAGATTCTATATGAGTAAAACTCTAAATCTTCCTGAGCAACATAATAAAACTCCACAAGTTACAACAATTGTCCAAGCCAGGCACGATGGTGCATCCTTATAATTCCAGCACTTTCGAGACTGATGTAGGAGGATCACAGGTTTGAGGTCATCCTCAGCAATTTACCCAGACTCTTGACAACCTAGCAAGACTCTGTTTCAAAATAAAATAAGGCTGGGGGTATGGTTGGAGGTAGAACATCCTGAATTCAATCCCTGGTAACACACACACACACACACACACACACACACACACACACACACACACACATGATGTTCCATCATTTACAGCTTCTTTTATTAATCTATTCAATACGAAGAGTGGTTTATTGAAAGAACTTGAGGTGACACTTGCTTAGGACTGAATAAGAAGTATTCTGAACCATGTTGGATAGCTCCTAGGAGAAGGAAGTATATTTTTTTTTCTCATTCTTCTAAGTCTTATACTATCCTTGGAAATTTTTTAGATCATTAGCCCTTTGTATGTACAATTAATTATTCCTTATCACAATTTAATAAGGATATATATATATATATATATATATATATATATATTGCAGATTGCAGTACTGGGAATGAAACCCAGGAGGCACACCTCCAGCCCCATTTTTTATTCTTTACACAGGGTCTCACTGAGTTGCAAAGGGCCTCACTAAGTAGCTGAGGTTGGCCGCGAACCTCAATTCTCCTGTCTCGGCCTCCCAAATGCTGGGATTACAAGCGTGCGCCACCACACCCGGCTCTAAAATAACTTTTAAATAGAAAGAGAAGCCGTGGAATTATGTTCTAGAGGACAACAGAAATGGCTAAAAATGTTTTAAGGGGGAGTTGCAACCTCTCCAGATCACAGACATAGATGACATAAGATGCAAAGCAGAGACTTTTCTCACAGGAGTTTCCTGTTGGTTCAAAATACTGAGTCTCAAAATAATCTGGTTTCCAGCCCATCCCTGAGGGATCAAATCATCGATGGGAGCCAGAAAACTACTTGCTGTATGATCCCCAAGCACTTGTATCCTACAGCATAGTTTGAAAACCGCTGCTTTCCCAAATAAAGTCTGGCAAAGGCATTTATTTCTTCATCAGTGATCCTCAAACCTTGAATTGTACCTGCAAGCAATGGACTTGAGTCACTTTAAAGGTAACTGGTAAGGGCTGGAGATGTGGCTCAGTGGTGGAATATGTGCCTACCATATGCAAGGCCCTGTTCAATCCCCAGTACAATGACAACAATGATAATAATGATATTAAAACAATAAATTAAAGGAAAGAGCAGCATCCTTCATGTCTCAGCTGCCTGTACCAAGATAAATAAGGAAAGATGAAAATGCGTAGTATGTCCACAGGGAAATTTCCCTCTTCCCAAGAAAAGGATATATAAGATTCAACACCCCGACACTTTATTTGAATTTTGTATTTTGCATGGCTCCTATGTTTGTGCATTAATAAATTTGTGTGAATTTTCCATATTACCCTGTCTATTGTCAGTTAATTTCAGTGAACCTTAAGAGGAGGAGAGAAAATTTCCCCTAATCCTATAGGGCTGAGCACTATGCTGAAAACTTTACATGTGTCAAAATACTTAATGATCACAACCACCTTATGAGTAAGTACTCTTTATCTGCTTGTTTTACAGATAAGGAGATACATAGAGTGAACAGAAAACTTACTAGAGAACAATTTGCAGAACCAAGATTCAAACTAAGTGGCCTCCATGCCTAAGAGGATTTCCATATCCACTAGCAGAAGAAGAAGTAATACTCCAGGCCCTATTGAAGCGTTTGCTTTCTTTAGAACACAGGATGTTTTAGAAGTAGTTATAACCCTAAAATATTTCCTTCCATTAAAAAAATCTACTTGTAAAAAATCTACCTTGCACTAGAAATCAACTTAACCCTCTTTCCATAATTTACACTAAAATCTAATAATACAGCTAAAGTCCAAGTTACTTTGTGCTAATTTTATAGTCCCAACTTTATGATAGAGTTGACTGGGATAAAAATTCAGAACATTTTTTTATTTGATTTAGAGTTTCTATATCTGATACATACAGGAAGCAAAAATAGTCTCTCCCTTTGTTTATTTATTTTTAAATTTTACTATTATTATTTTTATTTATTTATTTATTTATTTATTTTTTTGGTGGTGGTACTGGGGTTCCTGGAAACACTTCTACCTCCAGGCTACACTCCCGGACCTATTTTATATTTTTTTATTTGGAAACAGGGTCTCTTAAACCAGCGAGGCTGGCTTCAAACCTGCACAATCCTCCTGTCTCTGCCTCCCAAGCGTGGGGATTACAAGTGTGCACCACCACGCCCAGCTTAGTCTCCCTTTGTTTAAAACACAAAGTTTATTATACAAACCAGCACTTAGAATCAGTCAGTCCATGCAAGCTCCTGATCTGTGTTCTTTGGAAGCTGTCACTTCCTGCAAGTTGCTACAGGTATAGGTGGGAACTGAACTTCAGTACCTCTTATTGGATTCAAAGGTAAAGAGCAAAAAAATGCAGAATCTTTATTCATGGGTCTGATCTCAATCCCAAATGGGCAACAGCTGGAGGGTTCTCTAATGACAGGAGCGTGCTAAGTTTACTTCCCATGTTTTCTCATAATATTTCCATCTATATTCTGAATCCACAAATAGTCATTCTGCTTTGCCAGATTTCATTAAAAGATACACAAAAGGGTGTTTTTTGAAAAAGAACATAATCCGTTGGCTGAAAACTAAAAGAATATAACTCTTATCATGCCTATTTCTATTTACCATTAGCAATCAAATGACTTAAGCTTTATACTAAACTATACAAGCGAGTAACTTACATTAACATTCAATTACAGAGAGATATAACAGCATGGTGGAGACTACCACTGTTTCTACTAGAGAATAAACCCAAAAATAAGTAGAAGGCTCTGTAATCTAATAACCTCATAGAATTGTTAGAAATTCCATGAGTAGTGGATTAAAGTCTAATGAATCATGAATATGATAAAAAGTAATGTGCAGAAAAGCACCACATCTGTTCAGAGCACATTGCCTTTTGAGAGTTAGAATAGAATAAAACAATTTAGCATAGATGTAGTAGGCTTTTTCTTAGGTTCCTATGAGTTTTCTACATATACAAATATGTTTTATGCAAATAAACAGTTTTACTTCTTCATTCCCAATGGTTATGCTGATCTCTTCCTTCCAGTGTTTTATTTCTTATTCTTTCCTTTTTTCCTTCTTATTGTGTTGGCTTAGACCTTTGGTAGTAGAATGAGTTAATAGAAATGGTGAGAGTGGAAATATCTGCCTTCATTTTTATTTTAAGGGCAATGAGTTCAGTATTTTATCATCAATACTGAATAATCATCTCCATAGATGCCCTTTGTCAGTTTAAGAAGGCTTTCAAATTCCTAGTATGCTGTGAGGGTTTTGTTTTTGTCATGACAATTAAGTATCAGTTTTATTAATTATTTTTCTGAGTCTAGTAAATTATTCATCTCGTTTTTCTCTTTTTATCTACTAATATGGTAAATTACACTGATTTACTTTAAAATTCTAAAGTAAGATTATAACTCCAGGACAAACTTCACGTTGTTATGATGCACTATCTTCCATTATATAATGCTAGGTTTAATTTGCTAAAATTGTGTTCCAGATTTCTGCATCTACATTAATGGGTGATATTGCTCTGTGTCTTTCTTCTCTCAGATGTTCTTATAAGATTATTATTAGTATTAGTATTAGTATAATTTGAATTCAGAGGATTATTTCTTAAGTGAATTATTGAATATTGAATGATTGCTTCTATTTTTTGACTTTTATGACAAAGTATTTCTTCCTTAAATGTTTGCTAATAATTCACTTACAAACCTGGCATAATGATTGCCAGTTATAAAAAGGGAAACTATGCCCATTTAAAATTTAATTGAATATTCTATTATTAATGTTTTTTGAGCCATGATTTCTCTATGTCTCCCAGGCTGGCCTTGAACTCTTGGGCTCAAGCAGTCTTCTCACTTCTGCCTCCTGAGTAGCTGAGGGATTATAGGAAGGCTCCATCATGCCAGATATGCCTGTTTTTTAAATGCATTTACTTTTCAAAGGAAGATACTGTCTCCTCATTCGCAAAATGCCAGCTCTTGTTCTTCTTTCATAGTTTGACTCAGTCCCATAACTTTCTCTGGCCACCATAACCATCAGCAATTCAACTTCCCCTGCGCTCATGTAAATGTGGGCTTGCTATTTGCCATTTTCCTCATCATTTATTGAACTACTTCCTGTCATTTATTGATGCATAACCCTCTCTTAAATCAGTATGTCCTAGAAGGCCATGGAATATATTTTATAGCCACTGGCCTGCAATGTAGGCCAGGGCACATAAGGAGTCTCAGCATGATTACTGATGATGTTGAGGGCGGCAGTGATTGTAACCAATGCAATTCATATTACTAGTTTATAGTACAAATTTAGAGAAAAGTCTAACATTTTTCTGGTTACTGATTATTTCAGCTCCCAAATGCCTTATAAAAAAAAAAAGAAGTCTATTCTCTTCCTCTCTGAGCCCTTAATCCTAACCCCACAAATTATTCAAAATCCATAGGAATTTATTTAGATCTAAAAAGTCAATTATGAACATCAGTGCTAGCTAGAGAAAGAAAAAGAAGGAAGCATAGATTGTCTAATTATACAGTTACTTTGACTATTTTAGTTGTTCAAGAGCAGTACCACATGGTCACATGAACACATCTCTACTTCCCTGGTGGTCCTTACTGGTTTGACGTCCCACTAATACCGCAGTTATGCCCCACACTGGACTTCTGAGTTGAGACTGACATGTTCTGTCTTTGTTCCCCATAACTAGCATGTGTTTCAGATCAGATCTCAGCTCAAGCTCTGCCAGAACTAGACCTCCCACAGAATCCTCAACTCCTAATGCTGAGCCAACACTCTCTCCCCTGTACATTTCCTGTAGGTTTTGCTGAATGTGATGTTCTTTTCTCTCAGCTGACCTTGATTGAATGCCTCTCTGATTCATGGAGATATTTTTTAACTTTCACCCTCAGGGTTAGATGTTTTTTCTCCATCCAGCTTCCAGTAAAGTTTTACAAAGTCATAATAAAAAATAAAGTAAGGACTGGGGGATGCAGCTCAGTGGTAGAGCACTTGCCTAGCATGTGCAAGGCCTTGGGTTCTACCCCCAGCACTACAAAAAAGAAAAAAAGAAGAAGAAAGCAAAAGAAAAAAGAAAAGAAAAATAAAAAATGAAATAAAAACAAATGCTCCAAGCCTTCAGTGTAAATTGAAAAAAAGTGCCAGTGAAGCGAATACATGTGTAAATAATAGCTAGAACATCTGCTGTGGCCCAATAAAACAAGCCTATTTGCAGGCATATCTCTAGAATAAAAACAGATGCATCAAGGTGCTATAGTGTAATTATGCTCATTCTAAAACCTATCTAACAAGCCAGCTCTCATTCCAAATTCACCAACAAATATCATATAATAATTCAGATTCCCATGTAAATTTTTCTCCAGAAGGAAAATGCATTTCTCATTAGAAATGTGTAAACTACTCTTCTGGTTGTTATCCCACAACTTTTTGACCACATGTTACGTAAGTATTTTGTGCTGGCAAAACAGGTTCTGGATGCTTCATTCAGAAAAATCCTACTATTGTCTGTGTTGGGTTTGCTAATGTAGACAAATTTCTTCAGATTGTAGCACACACATTTACACACACACACACACACACACGCACACCTTGATTACAATTGGAAAATGTTAAACTCAATATTTTAAAAACTTATGAAAAAATGGGATATGTACATAATAAAATTTTACTCAGCCATGAAAAAGAACAAAATTACATCATTTAGGGGCCAGGATGTAGCTCCGTGGCAAAGTGCCTGCTTTGCAGGTGTGGTGCTCTGAGTTTGATCCCCAGTTCCTAAAAGACAAAAATTATGTTATTTATAGGGAAATGGATGGAACTGGATAACATTATGCTAAATGAGATTAGTTAGTCACAAAAAATAAAAAATCAGATGTTCTTCCCAATATTCAGAAGCCAGGAAGAAAGGTCATAAGAGTAATTCTAGACAAAGAAGGAGAAACCACAGATGAGCAAATAAGGCGACCTAACTGGGAGGGATGGGAGGAGGTAAGAGGGAAATTCCCTAATGGAAGTGATGTATGTTCACAAACGTATCAAAGTCAGTCACTAAGCCAAACATGAGTAGGAGGGAGAGGGAGGGAATGAGGTGGGAATTGGAGTAAGGGCTAATTGAGTGATGTGTGCATGTATGCCTCTACCATCTTGTACCCCATTATGATGTGTGATTACAATGCACCAATAAAAAAATTTTTAAAAAGAGAAACAAGCATGTATCATGCCATTCATCCACCAATTATATCAATGAGTAACCAAAAACTAGAGGAACAAAAAACTACTCATTACAGAAATATCTCAGCTAGTAAATGTAAAGGAATGTTAAAATTAGAATATAATAATGTTGTAGCTCTTTATGAATTAATAAATATCATTGGTACTTAACATGGCTATTAATATCATAAAAAGAGACAATCAGAAATATTTGATTCCTGAAGAATACAACACAACTTCCAAAGAGTCTTACCCTCAAAAAGTTTAAATAACCAAGTAAATCACATTAAACCTTTCTATCCAACTACCAATTTAGATAACATACCAAGGACAGAGAAAAACATAAAAGAACAAACTGGGGTGCTATTATGCTTCAGAAATGTTTCCCAAAACTCAATAACGGTTTATTGAGGAGCTACCATGTGCCAGAGATTGTGTTAAGTGCTAGGCCACTGCAATGAATGATTCAGATGTTGGTCTGAGAAGCGTGTTCCTTATGGGGGACCTATCTGATTGCACGACTTGGCTTGGAGGTAGTAGAGGGAGGCCTTTGATGATGTGACATTTCAGCTAAGACTTGAAGAAGGGATCAGGCTTATGTCAAGACTTTTGCCAATTATAATATTTTTCTCAGGGAGAATGGGAATTGGTAAGAACATTCTCAGCAGAGAGATGAGCATAGACAAAGGTTAGGAGATGAGCAAAGTCGTGGCATGCTCGAGGAGCTGAAAGAAATCCAGTTTGGTTGTAGTACACATGGTAAGAAAGATGCAGAAGATCAAGTTGGAAAGATAAGCAGGAACCAGATCCTTACAAGCTAAATTACTCTTAAATTTTATCTTAAGGGAAGTAACAAATATCTGTATTAATCAATCTTGTTATTTTCTATCATGTCATAAAATAATACAATTTAATGGAGAAGGGGTGAAATAGTCTATAACATCACCTGCTCCTAGCCTCATTGTTTAGGATCAGAGCAGTTGGTTAAACAAATCAATAAAGTATCACTTTGGCTTTAAAAAGATATGATTCATTAACATACAACTTCAAACTCAAGAAACAGATCAATGTTCAGTGTATTTCTAGTTATGACATCTTGTGTTTCTTGTTTCAAAAACACTGAAGTTTGGTATACTTTGTTTTGTGATCCTAAGTTATGTAATTGGCTATTTTAACTAAGAGGGAAAACATACTTGAGTAATTGGAGTCCTTCCTAAAGGGAGCTAGAGTTCAGATATGTCTTACCACTAATTACTTAATTGATCCTATTCTGGTGTTTATTTAAACTCACTTATTTTTATAGGTGCTAAAGAATGATAAATTACAACAAAGAAAGCTCAGGAGCTTGCATTATTATAATTATATTTAGTTGTAAAACAAAAACCTCAAAGTTGCTGTCACTAATTCACCTTTTCAAATAAACTGTGAGGTTTTTAAATGTTTTTATTTGTTGGAAAAAATTATTTATGCATGGTCTGATAATTGAAAAAACTGAATAGAAGACTTTCTTCTTTTCTTTAAATTATACCATTGTGATCATGGTAATTTCAATTATACTCATTTCAATTTAAGATCATATTCCATCAGCATAAATGGAAAACAAAATTTAATAATGCCAAATGAATTCGCTAATCTTAAGGAAATAATCAGTCCCTTTGAGCATGAATTAAATTAGTTAACAGTTTTGCACTATCATGTTGCTACTCAGATAAGACTTGAAAGAAGTCAACTGCGAAAGACCATATTTTCAAAATACTTAATTCCTGTTTGCATAGTGTTTTTCTAGAAATGCTTGTTAATTTTAAAAATATCAAGCAATATCAGACCTTGACTTCATAAATTGTGAAATTGATGAGATGCCTTTTTTAACCTTATTACTGTGAAGAAGAATGTAATGAGGGCTTTTCCATAAGGATTACTTCTTCTTTATTTAGATTTATTTCTCCTTCTAGGTTGATTCTCTTGTCTTTTTGTGTGTGCTTCTGACTCTTTTATTGCCCCAATAAACTTTTGAAATACTCAGTTGAAAAATATAATTATGAGTAATAAGTTATGGATATAAGTCAAGATATAGATAGCTTGGATCCATGATATGACCATGAGGAAAGAATGCTGAGATATGTTTTTAAAACTGAGCTTGGTGCCGGGCGTGGTAGCGCACACTTGTAATCTCTGCGCTTGGGAGGCGGAGACAGGAGGATCGCGCAGGTTCGAAGTCAGCCGCGCTTGCGTAAGAGACCCTGTTATCAAAAATATAAAATAGGTCTGGGAGTGTAGCCCGGAGGTAGAAGGGCTTCCAGGAACCCCAGTACCACCAAAAAAAACAAAAAACAAAAAGAAGAATTGAGCTTGGTATGAATAATGTCATCATTATAGTATACAGGAAAGAAAAGAGAACACACTGATTAGTAGGATCTGAATATTTGTGTGATCTCACAAATTTTTAATCCCTCTGAACGGGATTAGTGCCCTTAAAAAAGAGGACTGGAGAAGCTTGTTTGATTTCTGTCATCAGAGGATATATCAAGAAGGCCCTATAGGAGAGGAGGTGTTCACCAGTAACTGCAGATGCCTTGAGCTTGGACTTCTAGCCTATAGCACTGTGAGAAATGAATTTTAATGTTTGTATTTTGCAATAGCAACCCAAATGTGTTAAGATTATATGTAGCTTAAATTTTAAAATTATAGCACAAATATAAATACACATCTTAATAGTATAAGTCAATATATTTCCACATACCTTCATGTACACACATCTATTTTATCATTGAGACCAAGATATTGAGACCAAGATATTGAACTTCAAACTTCAGCATGGTACACACACTTGTAATTCCAGTACTTGGGAGACTGAGACAGGAGGATCATAGGATTTAGGCCAACCCCAGAAATTTAGCAGCATAGCCGGGTGTGGTGGCGCACGCTTGTAATCCCAGCATTCGGGAGGCTGAGACTGGAGGATCACAGTTCGTGGCCAGCCTCAGCTACTTAGTGAGGCCCTTTGCAACTCAATGAGACCCGGTTTCAAAATAAAGAATAAAAAATAGGGCAGGGGATGTAGCTCGGAGGTCGAATGCCCCTGGGTTCCATCCCTAGACCCGAAAAAATAATAATATACCAATCTTTTTTTCAAGCATAGAGGACATTTTTGTTGTTGTTGTTATGGTGCTATGTTAGAGTTGAAAAAGTGTATGTTACTTATAAATATTCTTGTATCTGTTCTTTTAAAAGTTGAAAACACAGGGTGGGGATGTAGTTCAGCGGTAGAGTTTTTGCCTAGCTTGCCCAAGGCCCTGAGTTCATTTCCCAGCACCAAAGTAAAAAACTACCAGCTATAATTTTTTTAAATCTTTGAAACAAATCAGGCATGGTGGCACACGCTGGTAATCTCAGCATTTGGGAGGCTGAGACTGGAGAACTGCGGTTCACTGACAACCTCAGCTACACTTAGGCTCTTTGCAAATCAGTGAGACCCTGTTTCAAAATAAAGAATAAAAAATAGGGCTGGGGGATAATCTTGGAGGTAAATGTCTCTGGTTCAATACCCAGTACCAGGAAAAAAAAAATCTTTGAAACAAAAACCTTAAGTAGATCATGAAATCGCTTCGTAAAAGTACAAAAATGTATCAGCTTCTTAATAGTCTGCAAATACACAACAGCAGGCGAAATGGATTTTCTAGAAGTAGTTCAACAAAAATATTTTCCTAATTACTAGATAGAATTATATAATTAATTCAGAGCTTTTTTTTTTTTTAATACTGGGGATTGAACCCGAGGGCATTTTACTTCCTAATGAAACCCTCAGTCATCACCGTCATCGTCATCATCTCCTCCTTCTCCTTCTCCTTCTCCTTCTCCTTCTCCTTCTCCTTCTCCTTCTCCTTCTCCTTCTCCTTCTCCTTCTCCTTCTTCTTCTCCTTCTTCTTCTCCTCCTCCTCCTCCTCTTCATCTGCTTCCTCCTCCTCCCCCCTTCCTTCCTTCCTTCTTTTCTTCCTTTCTTATTTTTTGAAATGGTGTCTAAGTTACTGAGGGTCTCTCTAAATTGTGGAAGCTGACTTTAAACCTGTGATCCCCCGTGCCAGCCTCCCAAGGAATTAACAAGCATGCACCACCATGCCCAGCTAGTTCAAGACTTTAAAGAAACTAGTTTTTATTTCTTCCTGTTAAACATTTTTAAAAATGTGTGTGTGAGTGTGCGCGTGCACACATGCATGCTTTTTCCATTTGCAAAAAACACTAAAACTGAGTAATGGTATTATCAAATAAAGTAAAATTAGGTCTAGTTCTTTGAATTGCTATACATAGAATACTAAGCCATGATTTTAAAAATTAATGAAGCATTTTACCATATTATACTCTACAAATTATTAATACTTTTTGTGAAAGCAAAAGGTATTGCTTATCATTTAATGCCATAAATATTTAAAGTATATTTTCACCTTCATCTCACACTTTTCAAAGTTTTATTTTCGCATATTTTATACAATAAATAATACATAGTAATGTAAACAGTTCACAAGTAAATAGCTATGTATATATCAATGTACAGGCTCAAAGGTTCTCACTGACAGAGCTGCACAATCAGAAAATTTGGACATCAGTGTTACTGGCAAAGTTGTTTTCATAGGAGGAATTCAGGGTTGTATTTTTTTTTTTTTTTTGGTAAATGGTTAATGAATCAAGATAAATATTCTATCTGAATTAAATTAAGCTAGTGGGAAATAAGATAGATAAGAAAAGATCCTTTTGGAGTTTAAAATGCTGTGAAAAAATAATTAGGCCTTTATTGTGCAGGTGTTGAAACTTTGCTTCTGATTAGCTCTATAAAAGGCTCTGGCTGCTCTTTTCAACTCTACTGTCCACCTGCTCTCTCCTGTCAACCTACCAGAAAACAGGATAAAAGGACATGTACACACACACACCACACACACACACACACACACACACACACACACACACACACACACACGAGAGAGAGAGAGAGAGAGAGAGAGAGAGAGAGAGAGAGAGAGAGAGAGAGAGTTAGTTTCACAGTTTTCTCCAGTCTTATGGAGATTGGCAAGTCCAGCCTCCACAGGGAAGGCCAGCAGGGGGCATTGAATAGGACTCAGTATTACTGAGTGACCCACTGCACTGTGGGTCCTGTGTGTGCCTCTCTGCTGGAGTGCTTAAGGTGCCAGAAGTTGCCTTGGATTTACTTAAGATGGAACTTTGAGGCACAGAAAATACCTTGGTCCTGAAGGTTGAAGGTGGAGTCTCTTGAGGCCATCGGGATACCTGATCTTCTTGCCAACAACATTCCTCATAGACCTAGAAAAATCAGTCATGAATTTTATATGGAGAAAGAAAAGACCCAGAATACCCAAAGCAATTCTTAGCGATAAGAACCATGCAGGAGGCATCACAATCCCAGACTTCAAATTATATTATAGAGCAATAGTACAACAATAGGCAGACTGACCAGTGGAATAGAAGATACAGAAACAAACCCACACACCTATAGTCAATTGATCTTTGACAAAGGGGCCAAACCTGTATGCTGGAGAAAAGACAACCTTTTCAACAAATGGTCCTGGGAGAACTGGCTATCCATTTGTAGAAAGATGGAACTAAACCCTTACCTCTCACCATGCACAGGAATCAACTCGAGATGGATCAAAGACTTAGAAATTAGAGAAAGACTGAAGTTATTAGAGGAGGGCATAGGCTCAAAACTCCAATATATAGGCAGGCACAGGCAGTAACTTTCTCAACAAGACCTCTAAAGCACAAGAAGTTAAAGCAAGAATTAACAAGTGGGGTGGCATCAGACGAAAAGGTTTCTTCTCATCAAAGGAAACCATCAAGAACCTAAAGAGAAAGCCTACAAAATGGGAGATCTTTACCAGCCACCACTCTGATAAAGGACTAATATACAGAATATACAAAGAGCTCAAAAGACTCTACACTAGCAAAACCAATAACCCAATTAAGAAATGGGCAACTGACTGAATAGACACTTCACAAAAGAAGAGATACAAATGACCAATAGATACATGAAAAGATGTTCAACATCATTAGCCATTAGAGAGATGCAAATCAAAACTACGCTGAGATTCCATCTAACCCCAATCAGAGTGGCAAAGATAAAGAAAACAAATAACAACAAATACTGGTGAGGATATGGGGAAAGAGGAACTCTCACTGTTGGTGGGAGTGCAAACTAGTTCAGCTGCTATGGAGATTAGTGTGGAGATTCCTTTGAAAACTGGGAATGGATCCACCATATGATGCGGCTTTACCACTACTGGCTCTTCCCAAAGGAGTTGAAATCAGAGAATTACAGTAACATATGCATGCCTATGTTCATAGCAGCACAATTCATAATAGCCAAAATATGGAACCAACCTAGGTCTCCATCAACAGATGAACAAATTGCATAATTATTGCAAAATAGATTGCAAACATTATTGCAAAAGAGATTGAAAAATAGATTGAAAAATTCTACTCAGCCATAAAGAGGAACAAAATCATGTCATTTGCAAGAAGATGGAAAGACCTGGAGAACATTATGTTTTTTCTAATATGCTCAAACTAGAGAGTATTAGGGATACCAGAGGGACACCAGACAATGGAGGGGAATCCTCAGTAAAGGTAGAATGGAAGGATAGGAGAGGAAGAAGACTGAGGTTGATTAATGAAGGAGCTACATCCTAATCTGTGTAAAAATATAAATAAAAAAGCATAGTTAACCTGGACACTCATTGTTGGGAAGGGGAGGGAAAGTGCGAGAAGGTACCAAGCATAGTCTGAAAGTATGCCATTTTCAATATGTTCCACATAAAAAGTTTTTTAAAAGTATTCAGAGTACAGAGGGGAAAGCTTTCTAAAACCACCTTCTTCTCCAGGAAGCAGGTCAAAGAGAATTGGTAAGATTGGGTCTGTGAAGTGGTGGAGTCTGGGACCATCTGGTTGCTAATACTTGAGGTCACGTTCTCAATGAAAACAATTAAATTTAGTGACTTGTGAGTTTTCAAGCAAACACTTGAACATATGAAGACCTAGATAATGGAGAATTTCAACAAGATAATATTTCCAAGAAAACTAGTAAAGGTGAGTGAACATTCTTATTTATTTATTGGTGGTGCTGGGGGTTCCTGGAAACCCTTCTATCTCTGGGCTACACTCCCAGACCTATTTTTATTTTTATTTTTATTTTTATTTGGAAACAGGGTCTCTTAAGCCAGCAAGTCTGGCTTTGTGATCCTCCTGTCTCCGTCTCCCAAGCACAGTGGATTACAAGTGTGTGCCACCATGCCCGGCTAAACATTCTTATTTTAAATCTCATGACCTTGTGTAGTAACATTATCCTTAGTTACAATATAGCAAGGAGCAGAAATATGAGATATAGATAATATCTGTACCTTACCCAGAAAAGATTGACCTCCATCTTCTCTCTCTCTTGATGTAAAACCAATAAAAGAAAGGTATAAGTGAAAAAGCAGCCATTCATTGGGACAGCTCCAGCAGGGCTCTGGATCCTGGTATAAATGAGGGAAAAATACAGTGACTTGACTTCTACCTGCAGCTTTATGTGCTTTGGGAATATAACTATGTGTACTTTTACACAGGCTTCCTTCCAGAGGGTAGCCTGTTGAGACAAGTATATTTTGAGACCCCCGTGATAGAGGTTATACTGTTATAGGAACATTTCATTTTATTGTCCTCTTATAGGGCTCAGAGATTCCCATTACACCCTGGCCCTTCCAGCCTGTGACTGAATTCACTCTCAAGAAGACAGTGACAGAACTAATGGGCATCACTGAATAGCCTGCCCATAAATATTCTTCATTACTGTCCACAGCTTCTCCTCCCCACAAGCACAGAAGAATACAGATTCCAACACAGGCACCAGAAAGCAGAAACAGCCTTTCCAGGAACTTGCCAAGAAAAACCCAAGGGGCATCTGGATTAAGCCTGTTAGGAGTTTATTTTGTTAAATATTTTTTATATTGGGGACTGAACTCAGGGCCATTTTAACTCTGTGTTACACCCCAGCCCTACTGTATTTTTAATTTTGAAACAGTACCTCAATAATAGAAATTCTGATATTTATTTTAAGCACAAGCTAGCTGTCCTTATTTGAACAACATTCCCCTTAATATATTACCACTGAAGTAGGTCCATAGCATCCAAAATTATTATGATTTTTTATTTTGTGTGTGTATGTGTGGTACTGGGGATTGAACACAGAGACAGTCTACCTCTGAGCTACACTCTCAGCCCTTTTTATTTTGCAACAGGGTCTCACTAAATTGCTGAGGCTGTCTTCAAACCTGCTATCCTCCTGTTTCAGCCTCCCAAGGATTAGGATTACAGGTGTTAGGCACTGTGCCTGGCTAAAGAGCTTACCTTTTTTGTCTTAGAATTCAAAGTTCAAAAACAAAGAATGGAAGAACTTCCAAGGTATCCTGGGCCTGACTCGTTCTCAGCACTTGCCAATACAGATCCAACCCAAGCTGCTCTAGTAGCTATTCACCAGTGCTAGCATGGATCAAGATGATGGCCATAAGGACAAGTGATTTGGGGATAGATGTCTAAAAATGTGGGCTTAGAGTAGCCAACATCATAGTACCTTCTATGATATGTTTTCACCATCTTTTATTATGAGACTTTAGTAGACACAGTCTGCGTGGTTCAGGTTTTCAAGCCTAACTCTACTTGTACTATGTGACTATGAGGCCTGAGGGATGAAAGGGAGGAAGGAGTCAGTAGTTCCTGCTACCATATTAGAGCCTGACCCAGCAAAAGAAGCAGCCAGTTTGGCCTGCCCACCCAGTATTGAACACAAAAAATGGCAACAAGAACCTATATCTTTTTTAAATATAGTCTGCTATTGAAAATCCTGAAAAATACTGGAAAGCAAGATGGATAGCATTACTCCATGTTCCCCTGCCCAGGTTGTTTCTTCTGCAGATTCTCACTCCACTCCACTCTCAAATAAATCCAGACTTAAAATTCAGTGGCTTGCCGGGCGTGGTGGCGCACGCTTATAATCCCCACGCTTGGGAGGCGGAACAGGAGGATCGTGCTGGCTTAAGAGACCCTGTTTCCAAATTTAAAAAGTATAATATTAGGTCTGGGAGTGTAGCTCGGAAGTAGAAGTGTTTCTAGGAACCCCAGTACCACACACACAAAACAATTCAGTGGCTTCTCAATATCCACTGATTTAGAAAAAGAACTTGGAAAGGAAGCTGAGTTGGCCAAGTAGCATCTTCCTCCCTTATTCTAGGACTGCAAAGCCTCTAGCACTTTGAGAAGCTTTTTAGAAAACTGAATCTTGCGAACTCTGGAGGCACTGATGACCTCCCTAGGTTGCAAGGCGCTCCTGAATATCTCACCAAGGTCTTAAGAAATAAATCATCCAGGACAAGCATGTGTGGGCATTATCCTCTATATAATTCTTGGAAAATGGCTTAGCTCCTTAGAACCTAAGCTCAGGGCACCTTGAAATATCTGTTAAGGAACTAAGTTTTGTACCTTTAGTGTTGGATTTAAGCAGTGGGGATTATTATATTTCTAATCCTATTTAGGAGGAGAATAAATGTCTGTGGGTTCACGCTTAGTTTTAGGGTGGCTTACTAGACCCTTACTTCCTTTCGTGTTCATAGGAAAGATGAATGGGACACCAGACGACCAGAAGCATCAGATCTCTAGATATGAAGCATGAACGTATTGAAGTTATTAGTCATTTGAAGGTCAAATTGTTCCCGGATAAGGGTAACTCTAAATATAGGACATAATTTGATATTTTATCAAGTGGAAACCACTAATATGAAAGGCTGAGCAGACACACGGAATGCAAGTGTTTTAAGGTCTCCCAAGGGTGCTGCCAGAGTCTTTGGATGTGAGAGTAAAAGTGAAGGCATCAGAGCCCTAGGCCCTCCGGGGCTGTCTGACCTGGTCACCAGGGCAAAAAATTTTTGCAGACATGCAAATTGCCAATGCTCACACAGTCCCTTACCAGAGACCTGCACAGATCGTTGGAGTCTGGAGACACCATCCCTGTGCACTCTGGCACTTTGTTTAGACTTCCACAGGAGCTCTCCATTTGAAATCTCCTTGATTACATCTCAGGACATAGCATCGCTTTCCAATCTGAGAGTTCTTCCAGTAGTAGAAGAAATTATGCACTAAGTAAGTTTTGGGATTATGAGGATAATAGCTAAAGGCAGCCTACCACTTCAGTGATAAATGTCTCAGGTGACCACATAGTTTGCTTTAAAACTTTATGTGAATTTTTCAACAGATTCTTTTTTTTTCCTAAGATAAAATTGTCTTAAATAATACATTAGTAGTAAGTAAAATTATGCTGCAGGAAGATGTCACAATTATGTGTTGTTTCTTGTACCAGCTGGAGGATGGTAAAAGGCATGGTCCAGTTAGAGAGGATCAAGCCCAAATATCTTTGCATGATGTACAAAACTTCTTACAAGCCTCCAGTCTCCCAGTCAGACCTTTCTTTGCTGTCCCCTGAGGCCCAGCCATGGACAGTTTGATCCTTTTCTGAATGCTAAATTCTTTTACATTAGAGACTCCTCCAAGTCTCTGTATGCATTCCTCCCCCAGTCTGGATTGTTTCTCATTTTCTTATCTAGTTAGTAACCTGCTATTTGTTCTTTAAGACACATTTGTGTTTTGCCTTTTGGATGAGGGACTTTCCTATCCCTCTTTTGTGCGTCCTCTCCATTCCTCTCCACTACAACTTGTATTTGCTCTTTTCTGTTTTCTTTCACCATACTGAACTGCTTGAGGGCCAGACAACATTTCATCTATTGGATGACCAATAGACAGTTGGATGAATGGCATACATTTCTTCATGCAAATATTCCTCACATAGGTGTTTTGTATCTTCCCCTTTATTCTAGCATTATTTTTTCCAATTTTTATATTCTTGAGTCAAACTTCGCACAACTCTACCAAGCTATGAATTATCTATATGAAAAGTTCTCCTTATGATGACTATGTAATAATTCAACATTACACATGTATAAACAGCCCAAGTTACTAAGAAATACAATCTCCTTAAGAGCTGTTTTCCGTAGCTGATTTGATCTATATCCTCCAAGACTGTACTTCCATTTACTTAAATTGAGAGATGATCCTAGACAGATGGTCTTTACCAATATCAGGACACAAACTAGTATAAACAACATCTAATTGCAAAGACAATTTTTGCTCTTTTATTGCACTTTATTTTATATCTTTTTTGTTACCCAGTTTTCATAATCCTAGTGAAAAATCATGTGTCTCAACAGATATATGGTATAAATAATGTTATAACCATTTTTATGTGCCTTAGAGATTTAAAATGAATAATAAAACATATAATTCCAATTCTCAGTATATATTTGTAATTGAAAACATAGCTTCACAATGTTTAGTAATAAATTGCCAATTTAGTAAGTTCTTTCTCTTTTGTATTTACATAGCACAATATTATACCTCAGTCTCAAATTAAACTTTCTTACTCAGCTGCTTAAACATTTCCTTGGATATCTGTCAAACTTCTTAGCAAAGCCGAAATGTCTTCCCACCCTGGATTCTGCATACTCCTGCACGTTTATTCCCTGACCCCCAGTCACACGCATGCCATTATCACCACTTGTACCAAGCCTTTTGCACCCCTAACCTATTTTCTGGAGTGTCACACACTTTTCATGTCTATTTTTACATTGTTCCCCCCACCTACTACACACACACTTAAATTCATGAGTATCCTTACTCAAACTTAAAGCTTAATTCTAATCTTACCTTTACACTGTATTTCTGGGATTGTGGCTGAGGTCTTGGTGAATTGCAATTTACTCTGCCAAATTGCTCCAGGAACAGACGTTTAGATTATTCTCCAGAAATTATTAAACACTTTTTAAAAATTGCATTATGGAACATTATAAAAGAAGAGTTATATTCTCTAAACTGATCATTGATTTTTAAAGTCTATTTCCTGAGCCAGGTGTGGTAGTACATGCCTGTAATTCCAGTACTTGGGAAGCTGAGACAGAAGGATCACAGATTTGCAACCAGCTTCAGCCACTTAGTGAGGCCCTCCAACAATTTAGTGAGACATTGTTTCAAAATGAAAAATAAAATAGGACTGGTAGTAGCTCAAAGGTAAAATTTCTCTGGGTTCAATCTCTAGTAACTATCTATCTATCTATCTATCTATCATCTATCTATCTATCTATGATGTTATTTGGTTAAATATCACCTCAGAAAACAAATTTAGCATTCTATTTTCAGCCACAATCCCAGAAATCCAGTGTGAAGTCAAGAAGAATAAGCTCCTTGCCCAGCACACTGCAGTGCCCATCTTTCCTAGGCTGTGGTGTCCTCAGGGAAAGCACAAACACAACAGGGATTCTTCACACACACATGTTTTTCTATCAGGAAGAATAAAATATCATGGAAAAATGTGGGTGCAATCAGGGATGGAATATCATTGCAAATGAAACCCTCCCCGCAATTTCTCCATCTCACCCCCATTCCATTATAAATTGGCTTCAAGTCACCAACCACCCAAAACCCTTTCAAGAAGCCACAAGTTGCTTGAAATCCCTTCAATCACCAACATTCTCTCCACCATCGCCTTGGCTCGCTCACAGACTAAATGTCAAACTTCAGGACCGAGATCAAAATGTCATCACTGTCCAAACCTTTTTTGATTACCAGTTTAGAGTTGATTATTCCCTTCTTTGCCTTTTAACTGCAATATCTCCCCCCCCATACTCATATTTCCACATTAAAACAAAACTCTGAATTACATATTTGCATGCAGTACATGTTGGAAAAACAACTATAGTAAACATATTTACATTAACCATTGTACCGTAAACACTGATTAACGTTTAATGCTATCGTTATAGGCTTCATTTGTGGTGCTTTGCTTTTGAGGTGATATGTTGCCTTTGGCTTGTAGTAACATGAAGTTCTGCAAATATATCTAATGCTCGGCATGTCCAGCAGAACTGGAACATGATTTTCACATTTGCCAGAGACTGAGAAAAGGTGGCAGAGGATACTAGAATGAGAATTTCAGCTTTTGAGCAGCTGCTACCTGAATGCCAAAGGAGCTTCTTCATTTGACACAATGGGTGTTAGGCTAGAAGTGGCTATAGCCCTAGAATGAGACATGCTTCAGAAGCTTGGCTTCACAAATATGGCATAGAGCTAAGTGTTAAAATAAGCCATTGATTTTTCCCTTCTTTTTTGCTGTGTATTTCATTCTTCCTTTGAATGGGACTATTCGCTAGGAAATTCTTTACTTGTAATAATATCTGTACTCAAATACACAAAAAGAGTACACTAAAAGTCTTTCTTTATGGAAAACTGAAGTGATTAAGGAAAAGAAATTACATATCCACCCAACTTCCCCAGGAGATAAATAGCATGTGAACTATGCAATAAAGTGGGGAAGAGACCACAATGGTTTCAAATTTTCCTGCGTAAAATATGTTCTAATTTGTCTAATATTGTGGATGGAGGATTTTCTAAAGAATATGTCTTTGGGGTTGAATGAATGCCTCATTGATAGAATGTTTTCCTATCATTTGTAAGGCTCTGGGTTTAATTACCACCCAAAAGAGAACACTGTCCTGGTTTTCTCACATTAGGCTAGAAAGGAAAGAAAAAAATCTGTTAAGAGTACTGAATAAATATCTTTCTTAGGAGATGTGGACTGGGGAAATTTTTCATACTTAGTACCCTGTTGAGCACCAAATTAGGATCAACCAGGCTTCCAATGAGTAAAGTTGTGAAGTAAATAAACTAATTCAGAAATATTCACTCAGTAAGATAACTTTGGAGTCTGTGAACTAGTTTGAAAAGAAATATGGGAAGGCAGAACTATAAAAAGAACTATTAAAACAGAACTCTCCTGCCCTCTAGGACCTGGGTCATCTGTAGTCTGTGTTTTTCTGCCAAGGAATCTGACTGCACACCTCTCAATGTACCTTTCTTCCTATTGGGATTTGCAGGAGTTAATGAGTAAAAAAATTAGACAGGGCCCTAGTATGATCCAAAGCTGACAATGTGCCATGTGATTAGCTGAAGAAAGAAAAGGATAGAGAAGGAGGGAAGGAAAGCAAGAAGACAACACTTCACTCCTACTGAACTCTGAACCGAGAGACTGACAGAGGAGTCCCGCAGGTGGAGATAAGGTCAGTTTTTATCACTGAAGGGCTGCTGAGACTATGGCTTGGGTCTGAGCCACAGCAACTCCGTTCCGCTGAAGCCCAGGACAGGCAGGCTACTCCACCTGTTCACACGCAAAGCTGAACTACAACAGGCTTGTGACCCTAAGAGGGGGAAAAAAAAAAAACAGGAAGAGTATAGCAGAAAAGGAGGATGTTCCCTGCAGGAAAGAAGGGGGTTTCTCCTCCAAAATCATGCATCAAATAATTTACTCCCCCTACCCTAGAAAAATTAATACAGGCACCAGCCAGCAAAAAGAACTCTCCAGGGGAAAAGTTTCTCCTCATGTAATTCAAAAGGTCGGGGGAATAAGAGAAGCTACCCTTTCTTCTCCTGTAGAGTGTTACATTCCTCCCTCCCAAACTCACCCCAGAGACAAAGATGAAGGTTTATTTAGAAAAGTGGGGTTACACGTTCAAGGGAGCCGGGCGTGGTGGTGCATGCTTTTATTTTATTTATTTATTTATTTATTTATTTATTTATTTATTTAATTTTTGGTGGTACTGGAGTTCCTGGAAGCCCTTCTACCTCCAGGCTACACTCCCAGACCTATTTTATGTTTTTGAAACAGGGTCTCTTACGCCAGCGCGGCTGGCTTCGAACCTACGTGATCCTCCTGTCTCCGCCTCCCAAGCGCGGGTATTGCAAGAGTGCGCCACCATGCCCGGCTGGTGCATGCTTTTAATCTTGGCGTTTAAGAGGCTGAGACAGGAGGATCACGTTTTGCAGACAGCCTGAGCTACTACTTGGTGAGGCCCTTTGCAACTCAGTGAGACTCTGGTTCAAAAATAAAGACTAAAATATATAAAAAATAAAATATAGGGCTGGGGGTGTAGGTCTGAGGTAGAATGTCCCAGGTTCCATCATCCCCAGTACCGCAAAAAAAAAAAAGAATGTGAGAGGTATTTGCGGTTTTGCAATTATTATAAGACCCTTGTGAGGGGTGGGTAGGGGCACACGGCAGGATGAAGGTCTGGAGTTCCTCAGAATCCTCAGGTTCCCAGCATCCATCTGTCAGTGGTGGTGGCTGAGTCATGCCTGAGCTTGACCATTCTAATAGAGCCAGCTCATAATGCCTAAAGTTTTATGCACCTATTGCTGTGCCATTAGGATGCAGAATTAAGTCAGACATAGTTCTTGCCCAAGCCTTAAGAGGAATCCCATAAGTAGGCAAATAAATAATAGCACAGTGGAGCCAGGCGCTTGGGAGGCGGAGACAGGAAGATCACTCAGGTTCGAAGCCAGCCTCTCTGGCTTTAGAGACCCTGTCTTCAAATAAAAATATAAAAAATAGGTCTAGGAGTGTAGCCCGTAAGTAGAAGGGTTTCCAGGAACCCCAGTACCACCAAATAATAATAATAATAATAATAATAATAATAATAATAATAATAAAAACAACAACAACAACAACACAATGGATAACACAATGGAATGCTATGACAAGAGAAGAACGTAATGTGAAAATAAAGCAAATAGCTACATTTTCATAAGTGCTCTGTCTTGACATCCATGATCTTAGAGCTGGAAAATTCTGGAAGGACTAAATAAATAAATGGGCTTCTTCGCACTTTGGCTTTTGGTTTTGTTCAAGCAGTATGGCACTCCAGCAGGAGAAAGAAAGGAAGGTTGGGGTATTCTTCTCCTGGATCCCCTCATAGGCAGAATGGCTGTGTTTATATAACCAGAGGCTATAGCTCCTGACACCTCAGAAATTTCCAGATGACAGGCCTAGAAGTGGGGAAGGCTTTCCATAGGCCAGACACTGAACTACACACCCAGCCCATACATGTATACCTAGTTTCTTTACTAAGCTCTCCTAAAATTACCTGGCTCTCCTAAAACTTGCACATGTCAACATTTCCTGACTCAACCTGAAATAGCTTGAAAGAAGATTCTGGAATCAATATTGGAGGGTTCCCATCGTGGTGTGTTGGAGTACCACATCACCAGTGTTCTTGGTGACACAGAGGCTGACGTGCAGAAAAATGTGGATGTTCATGAATTTGAGTTGACAATGTATTCAAAGGAACTGTCTCTGAGTGTCACAAATTTCTGGAAATAAATCAATATGTTACACTGACATATTTCTCTTTGTGAATGTACAATGATGATGGGTCATTTTGAAAAATCTTTACCTTAATAAGTCCACCTATTTCACTAAGTATAAGATTAAAACCTTGGATAAGAGAAAAGCACTTTATCACAATTTAATTGGCAGCCTATTTTAATGGAATTTAAAATAATGGTTAATCAAATAGTCACTGGCATCTTAGAGTCAATAAAATATTTTAATGGCTTTTGGTATGAATTCTATCTAGCCTGTTATTAGAACTGTGTTTTCTGCTTTCTTGCTTGCTCTGCCTTGCATATTTTAGCTATCCTTTCATTTTCTAGATTGACAGGTTACTTTGAGGTGTGTCTCATATATAGCATAAAGTTTGCTTTATAAGCCACATTTGTTTGCCAGGGATTGAATTCAGAGGCATTCTACCTCCAAGGTACACCCCTAGCCCTATTTTATTTTTATTTTGAAAAAGGGTCTAAGTTGATAAGGGCCTCACTAAGTTGCTGAGGCTGGCTGTGAACCTGTAAACTTGTAATCCTCCTGTCTCAGCCTCCCAATTACTGGGATTATAAGCATAAGCCACGAAGTCACTCTTGAAGCCAAGCTATAAAGACCCTATATTTAACTTCACCTGACCTTAGTCTTTCTTCCCTTGGCAGCTACTACCTTTAGCACGCCTGTTTTGTAATATGTCAGCAACTGCATGTAGGCAAACTAATCAATAACAGAATAACCTGAGGAAATAATGATCTTTGACTAGAGTAATCACGGTCACCCCTGAGATTTGCAGAACTGAAAACTATCTTGTGAATGGATGATTAAGATCAGATATGTATCACCTAGCCAAAAACCCAAAATCATCACCTACTGCCAAAAACCCAGAATCATCACCTACTGCAAAAAGGTACCCACCAGTCGGTGGACACCCATCACCCACCATATAAAATGCTCCAAAGTCACCCTTCAGGCAAAATGGACTTTGAACTTTTCAAATACAGTCACCTTCCTGGTTTCAACACCTTGACTCTTGACTTAATTGGCACTATGGTGAAGCAAGCAGCCAGACTTAGGTCCAGGAACTCCACCACTGAGCCATGTCCCAGATCATGGTTTTAATTCTTTATGTAGTAGAGCACACTTGTCTGGTTTCTTTGTCTTTTTCCCTAATACTTTTAGTTCTTTCTTTGTTCACATTTCATTGAATTAACTTTTCTCATCTGGCATCTATGTCTACTAGGATATTATCTTCAATTTCTATATTTTCTAGTACTCCTTTCAATTTCGTTTTCTATTCCTTTTCTTTAAATAATTTTGAGTCCTGTAGGCTCTTGTTTAATATACTATTGTTTAATTGTTATTGTCTTGGTTCTCAAGTTTCTCATCTGTGGTCCTCCTACACTGAGGTTATGGACTGAGATTCTTTAAATCATAGAGAAATGTTCATTCTTTTGATCTGGTAACAGCCCCCCTCATGAGTGTTATTTATCTATTGGTAAATTTTGCTACTTTCTTTCAATATATATAATATGGTTTCTTATGATCTCCCAGTTCCTGGTTGTTGGTTCCTCTCCCCCTAACTGAATGAGTTAGATTTTGTAAAAAATTTTCTGTGTAAGGGAGGGCTCAAGGGAAACTTCTAGAGATTTAATATAAAAGATTCTGACTTTTGCTTCTAGCATTGAAACAGACAACTTCCTATAAGTATAACCAATTATTGCAGTCTCTTTCTTTCTTCCCCATTCTTTCCTTCCTTCCTTCTGCTCATTTCCTTTGCCTTTTTGAAACAAACCAGATTCAAGAAGGCGTCTGCCTCCAACCTTGTTTTTCTCCATATTGTTATAAATAAGGAATGTGGTTACAATTTCAGCTGAGCCTGTCATTTCCAGGAAGTACATTTCCTGATGTTTCTTGAGATCTGCTGCGACTCAGCTCACCTGTCACTCTTGATGCTTCTACTTATCACTTTTGCTTACCTGCTTCTTTCAAGTCTCTGTTTGGGGCATTCTGCATTTTGCTCAAAAGAAAGGATTTTCTTTTATAATTTCCAGAAGGGCCACAAATCAGAAATTTGAGAAAATGAAAAATGATAACTCGGGTAGTAATAAGCATATCAGAAATGCACTTAGAATGTTCTAATTTGATTCACTGAAGATACTTTTATGGGAATAAGCTTTGACTATGTAACATATACTTATAGGACAACATTTGAGATCTCATCCTCAAAACAATGCAATATTTTTTACATGATGCAACTACCAGAAGAGCACCCAGTTTAATTAAGTGTCAAGTCATAGTGTAGAAAATGATAGCATCCTTGTCCGTAAAGCCAATGCACAAACAGCATAGTCCATAGAGATTTCTCCTTTCATTTGCTACCTAGTGGCTATAATCTATTGTTTATCCTTGCCCGAAGAGCAGACACACAAACAGCATAACCCACAGAAATTTCCCATCTCATTTGCTACCTAGTGACTAGAATCTCTAGTTCATTAAATGTTTTGGGGCTCTCTTCACAAATCTCTGCAGTCTGCTGTTGCTGCAGGACCTGGCTCCATTCTCTGAGGGCCAACCCTCCACCATGGCTGCCTGCCTCTACATTTTCAGGAAAGGACCTTTGCTACACAAAAAGACCCTCTCCTCTTTTACATGGGCTATCCTCCCAACATATACATGTACACATCAAAGAAAATATCCATAAAGTGATAGATAAAGCACATAATAAATTTCAGACATGACATGGTTTAATGTTATCTTCAAGCACACTCGCGTGTAGAAAAAGAAGCATTTGTTCCAATATTAAGTTGGGATAGCATCTAAGAAATAAGATAGAAAACTCAGGCTTCATAAAGGCAGTGATGATATCTCTCCCCAGCGGGCTCTGGATGCATTTCAATATTCTCAAACACACTGTCCTTCAGAGCAGGAGATGGAGGATTTTTTCAGACCTCCAGTTTGTGGATTAATCATTTACTTAGGATGCACTCTGTTGATCCCATAAAAATCTCTATAAGCGGGTGACCGAACAATGTTTCTTGTTTGTTCCTTTGTTTTTAGTTTTTTCTCTTAGGTTTGGTATGCATTCTTTTCAGATTGACAATTTTTTTGGCTGAGAATGTAGCTCCGTGGTCAGTGGTAAAGTGATTGGGTAGTATGTGTGAGGCCCTGATCAACCCCCAGCATAGCTTCCCCCCTTAAAAAAAAGTTTCTTAGGTTGAAAAGTTTCAAGATTATGAACACAATGTATAGTTGGTATTGAACACCAATATTTAGGTGGAGAGAGGTAAATGGTTCTTTCTCTGTAAAAAAGAAGAAACAAAATAAAAGCAGATTTATTTCTTCGTTGCTTTTTGTAACAAAAGAAAATTTTTCAGAGTCAAAACGAATGTTTGCAGTGAATATGTAAATGTTAGGCAATTCCTTGAAGCACTGTTTAAGAATCTTCAGAGGTAGCCACAGTCCTGTGCCTACATTAAATTCTGAAAGAAAAACATACTTCCAAGAATGGTTACTGACTCTCTTATAAATGTCTTTAATTAAAAGACATTTGCAGCCAAGTGTGGTGGCAAATGTCTATAATTCCAGGTACCAAACAGGCTGAACAGGAGGACCAGAGGTTTGAGGCTAGTCTGGGCAACTTATTAAGACCCTCTCTCAAAATAAAAAATAAGAAGGGATGAGGATGTAGCTCAGTGGTAGACTGCCCCTGGGTTCAATCTCCAGTATCCTTCCCCCAAAAAAGGCAAACTTTCTCATCTTACCTGTAGAAAAGCTTAGGTTTGGGGCCTTTTCTATTTATTTTGTTTCTATTGCCTGAGATAGCCAGAATGATTAGATAATATTTATCTAAGATTTAATGAAATCCACAAAAGCCTTCTCTCTTCACTAGTCTGGCTATATGTGAGATATAGACTGCTGTGCTACTCATGAGAAAAAAACACATATTTTCAAAGACTCTGGTTTAATCACTCTATAACTTTAAAATCAGATTTACTCTAGAGAATTTTACATAATGGAAGTAAAAATTTTGAATGGTTTCATATTGATGTGTATGTGAATTTTTAGTGGTAGACTAAGATAATTCGAGAAATAGACCCAATTAATTAATTTTTAGAAAATATTTAAATTTTTTGCATTGATAAAATAATTTTTTATAAAGTTTTAGCTTCTTAAAAATATCTAAATGGCAGCACAATTCTAAGAAATGTAAAATGGACTTTTGATTATGAGATAAAAGGTGTGCTGAAATTTTGTACTTTATATTCTTCAAGAATCAATTTCTTGTGTGTGTGTGTGTGTGTGTGTGTGTGTGTGTGTGTGTGTGTGTGTATAGAGGATGGAACCTAGGGGCACTCTACTACTGAGGTACATCCCCAGCCCTTTTTATTTTTTATTTTAAGACAGAGTCTTGCTAAGTTGGCCAGGCAAGCCTTGCAATCCTCCTGCCTCAGCCTTCCCAGTTACAGTTACAGGTGTGTATTCCACCACAATTGGCTTAAGAATCGATTTCTAGCTTTTTTTTTTTTTTTTTCGGTACTGAGGATGGAAACCAGGGGCATTCTCCCTCCAACCTATACTCCCAGCCCTACCTTTTAGTCTTTTGTTATGTTTGAAACAGGGTCTCACTAAGTAGTAGCTAAGACCGTCCACGAACCACAATCCTCCCGTCTCTGCCCCCGAATGCTGGAATTACAAGCGTGTGCCACCACACCAGACCTAGCATTTTTTAAAGCCATTTTACAATTGAAACATGGTTCAATTCATGAAACAACTGGATTCACCAAGTCATGGCTCAATTCCAACTTTATTTTCCTGCCAGCCACTCATAGGCTCAGCTTCCTGGATAGGATGAAAGAAGAAAACAGGGAACAATCAGTCAATAATATATGTTAAAATAACTAGATGTTAATATTGAATAGAAAAGCCTTAAAATTAGTTAATTGTATCAACTTTTCCTCAGTCATTTGGTAGAATATAGACTCAATCTGTGGGATTTGGGCATGTTTATGGTTATACTTTAGAGTTAACTAACCATTACTACATCTAAGAAATACTTGTAGATGTAAATGCTGTTGCAAAAGATACAGTAATATGTGTTGTTTTATTTAAAAAAATTAAAACATAGCCAGGTGTGGTGGTGCACCCTTGTAATCCCCGCGCTCGGGAGGCCGAGACAGGAGGATCAAGCAGGTTCGAAGCCAGCCGCGCACGCTGGCCTAGAAGACCCTGTTTCCAAATAAAAATGTAAAAATGGGTCTGGGAGTGTAGCCCGGAGGTAGAAGGGCTTCCAGGAACCCCAGTACCACAAAACAAAAAAATTAAAGCATATTCATTGGCCAGGCATGGTGGCGCACACTTGTAATCCCAGCGCTTAGGAGGCTGAGACAGGAGGATCGCAAAGGTTCTAAGCCAGCCTCAGCTACTTAGTGAGGCTCTCAGAAACTTAGTGAGACCCTGTTTCCAAATAAAGTATAAAATAGGTCTGGGAGTATAGCCCGGAAGTAGAAAGCCTCTGAGTTCCACCCCCAGTACCACACACACACACACACACACACACACACACACACACACAACATATTCAGTGAACACATGGTGTACAGATAGTAGAGTTGATTCAGTTAATTTTTGGTTTCAAGGAATTATAGATTACCTTAGTAACTTCAAGAATAGCAAAGTTTATCATAAATATAAACAAAGATTTGAATTGAAGGGCTATCAGAAATCAGGTACCCACCTCCTCTGTCTCCCTCTCTATCAAGAGCCACATAATCCCCGGTGATGCGTCTCTGCTCCTTCGCTCTAATACTGCTCTCTGTTTTCTCCAAAATGGATTCCTCCCAACCATTACTTGCACTGGCCTCAAATGGCTGCCTGTGCCCCACTTTATCATGACCAACTGGCTATCTTATCCTTCTTCCAACTCCAGATTATTGAGAAAGGAATGTGATTTACCTAAGTTACTTTTTTAATTTTGGTTTTGAATCCCTAGAAGACTTATGAATTTTTTGCCCTTGGCAGAATACAGATGGTTGCAAATTTCTTTCCCCTTCCATTAAAAGATGAACTCTAATTTCCTTCCACTTAAAACGGGTCTGGCCTTAGTGACTTACTTAATATATAAGATACAGCAAAAGGAACTAAGAAGAGGAACTCCCAAGGTTAGCTCAGGAAGCCCTGCAGCTTCTTCTTGGGTTTTTGAAGAAGCCAACCTCCTTGGAGCCATGAGCCACCATGTTAACCACCTTATTAGAAAGACTATATGAAAAGGCTCCTTAACTACATAGAGGAGAAAGGTGTGTCTGAATCTTGGCTTTCAGTGGCCCCACCAAGGTCCCATCCATATGAGTGAACGATCTCGGACCCTCCAGACCAGTCATCAGTCATATACCACAAACTATCCCTAGTCAATGCACATGAAACAAAATCACCCACATGAGCACTATCAAAAATCCACGACTACAGGAGTTTGATAATTAAATGGTTGTCTTAAGCCACTAAGATTTTTTTTTAATGTAGCAATAGATAACGGAAACACCTCTGGCTCCTATCAGCTCTGACTCAAAGAAGCAGGAACAGAGCGGGAACGGTCAACCTAAACAAGGACCTGTTGGAAGTTTACTTCTGGAAAAGACTGTTTGTTATCAAGAACCATAAATGAAATCCCTGGTTTAATTGCTTGCTGTTCTTAATTTCCCTTGAGGATAAAACAAGGAGGAATGGGATTGAGTTACAGCCAGACCCTGATGGGATTTAGATTGCAAACACAAGATGTATCTAGATGTTAGATGAAACTACTGACTGACGTCACTAGCCAGATTGCAGCTTGCAACTTAATCATATTAAAAACAAATAAGTATATTCCAACAAGATTTATATTTGCTGACATAAGGATAATTACCTAAAAGCCAAGGCATATCTTTGTAGGTCTCATATTTTAATGGTCATCCGAAGCAGAGAAATTAGTAAATTTCAATGATGCCTCAATTCTTTTTGAACCTTGGTCTAAATGTGTCTTGTAGATATTCACTTGACAGTGAAAGGTATGTATGTGAAATAAGTTATGTGATATTTTTGAAGAAAAAGCTTAACACTTAGAAACCAATTTCATGGTCATTATTAACTAAACAAAGCTAATACGTTTCTCGTAAGTGCCGTCACATAAAAACATTGTCTCTCTAATATTTTAAGTTTCAGACTTCTACATATTAGGAACTACCACAAGCACCTAGGTAGTGTGTTTATTCTTAGGTTTATTCTGACTTGCCTTAAAAACAACTGACTCAGTTTACCTTGTTGACATACAAACAAAATATTGTATCAGCAAAAAATTTCTGTGAATCATTAAAATTAAAACAATGTATAGCTGGGCGTGGTGGCGTACGCTTGTAATCCCCAGCGATTGGGAGGCAGAGACAGGAGGATCGCGCAGGTTCGAAGCCAGCCTCGCTGAAATAAGAGACCCTGTTTCCAAATTAAAAGTATACAATAGGTCTGTGAGTGTAGCCCGGAGGTAGAAGGGTTTCCAGGAACCCCAGTACCACAAAAAAATAAATAAATAAAAAATAAAACAATGTGAGAATGAGAGAATTTGATTCATATTTAGGCAGACTAGATGGGAGTACTATGTAAATAATTTTTTTTCTTTTGGTGGTACTGGGGTTCCTGGAAACCCTTCTACCTCCGGGCTACACTCCCAGACCTATTTTATATTTTTATTTGGAAACAGGGTCTCTTAAGCCAGCAAGGCTGGCTTCAAACCAGCGTGATCCTCCTATCTCTGCCTCCCAAGCGCGGAATTACAAGCATGCGCCACCACGCCTGGCTTGTAAATAATTTTATTTGAAAAAATACACTAATAGTCAATGCAACTGTGACAGGATCTCTTTCTTTCTTTCTTTCTTTCTTTTTTCTTTTCTTTCTTTTTTTTTTTTTTTTTTTTTTTTTTGCGGGTCTGGGGATGGAACCCAAGCAGGGGCATTCGACCTCTGAACTACACCTTCTGTCCTATTTTTTATTCTTTATTTTGAAACAGGGTCTCACTAAGTTGTGGAAGGCCTCACTAAGTAGCTGAGGCTGTCTGCGAACTGCAATCCTCCAGTGTCAGCCTCCCAAATGCTGGGATTACAAGAGTGCACCACCAAGCTGGCTTGACAGGATTTCTTGTTATATTGCCTACTTTAAATTGGGCAAGGGCTAAATGAGCGATGCATGTACGCCTCTGCCAGCTTGTACTCCATTAAGATGTATGATAGAATGCACCAATAAAAATTTTTAAATATTGTGCTCGCAATTTTAAATAGTTTACATTTATGATGTCTTGGAATTTGATTCTGAGTTAGCCTTAGGAGAAAAAATTATTGAGATACAATCACAAAATGAAATAGATCACTTTTTTGTGTATGTCTTATTATTTGGAAACAAGGTCTCATCAGGTTGCTGAGAGCCTCACCAGCCTCACTCTTGAGGAGGCTTTCCCGGAATCTGCAAACCTCTATCTCATCCTCCCAAGTACTGGAATTATAGGCATGTACCACCAAGCTTCTCTCCTACTTCTTTTCAAATGAGTCTTTTTGTAATGCTCATTCAGCAAATACTTGATGAGTATTGAAAAGCTAGACTTTCTTTCCACACCTGAGACTTGACCACGACATCCTAGTTCCTCCATCTGCTTAGTCTAGTAGTTCTTCTATCATGGACTCACTTTTTAGACCAGAAACATGTTCAGTTTTTTCATTCATGCCTTTTTTTTTTTTTTTTTCAGTACAGGGGATTGAACCTAGGAGTGTTCTACCCCCACACTGCATTCCCAGCCCTAGTTTTTATTCTTTATTTTGAAACAGGATCTCACTAAATTACAAAGGGTCTCACTAAGTAGCTGAAGCTGGCTGCAAACCTAGATCCTCCTGTCTAAACTTCCTAAGTACTAAGGTTACAAGCATGTACCCCCGCACTCAGCTTTTCTACTACTTTTTATTTATTTCTTTAGTTATTATCTCTTTTCTTTTGCTTTGTTAATCAACATCTTGGGAACATTCAACACAGACATGAAGGCCTAACCGACGTAAAATTAACTACGTCAATGCTTCCTTGATTGCCATTCAGAATTGCTGCCACATCTAAAAAAACTACTCATTAGACAGTAATTATAGAATGAATGTTTGGAGATTTAGTAAAACAAAATACACTCCCTGACTTACCTAATTGTCAGAAAATAATTTGCTATAATAAATTTCAAAGGAAACAATAAGAGCCAGGTGTGGTGGCGCACGCTTGTAATCCCCACGCTTGGGAGGCTGAGACAGGAGGATCGCACAGGTTCGAAGCCAGCCTCAGCTACTTAGTGAGGCTTTCAGCAACTTAGTGAGACCCTGTTTTCAAATAAAATATAAAAAAAGTCTGGAAGTATAGCCTGGAGGTAGAAAGCCTCTGGGTTCCACCACCAGTACCACCAAAAAAAAAAAAAAAAAAAAAAGAAAGAAAGAAAGAAAGAAAGAAAGAAAGAAAGAAAGAAAGAAGAGAAAACAATAATAGAAATACAAAGGTCAGACCGGGCATAATCCCTGCGCTTGGGAGGCAGAGACAGGAGGATCACGCAGGTTCAAAGCCAGCTGTGCTGGCTGAAGAGACCCTGTTTCCAAATAAAAAATATAAAAATAGGTCTGGGAGTGTACCTGGAGGTAGAAGGGTTTCCAGGAACCCCAGTACCACCAAAAAAAAAAAAAAAAGAAGAAGAAAGAAAGAAAGAAAGAAGAAAAGAAAAGAAATACAAAGGTCAAGAAGGAAAAATGAGCTCTGGTTAGAGTAATCTAGGAAGGCTCTATGTAGAAAAGTGAATTTAAATGCTATCTTAAGGGTGAATAGGATTTTATTGATGACAGAAAAGGTTAAGAGCCAGAAAGACAAACCATATGAGAGAAAAATCATCAATATAGGACATTCATGGTTCATTGAGTTTATTTATTTATTGTTGTACTGGGGATTAAACCCAGAGGCATTCTACTTCCGAGCTACACCCCCAACCCTATTTTATTTGTATTTTGAAACAGGGTCTTGCTAGATTGATGAGCATCTCACTATTTGCTGAAGCTGTCCTTGAACCTGTAATTCTCCTATCTCAGCCTCCCAAGGTCTGCGATTATAGACTAAATTTTTGGGGGTGCTGTATCATCTACAGTGTCTTTAAAATATGTCAGTATATATTTGTTTCATTTTAATGTACACTGTTTCCTTAATATTGTAATGATTGCCTCAAACGATCTTTACAGGGATGAGTGATTCCCCAGAAGCGTATAGAATAGGTATGACTGTTATAATAATTTGGATATGGAATGTTCCCCCAAAATCTCGTGTATTGGTAATGTATGTTCAGAGGCAAAATAATTGGATCAGGATTATAAACTCATCAGTGGATAGATCCACTGATGAATTAAGAATTTGAATGATGCCAGGTGTGGTGGCGCACGCTTGTAATCCCAGCATTTGGGAGGCTGAGACCCGGAGGATCGCGGTTTACAGACAGCCTAAGCTACGTAGTAAGGCCCTCTGAAATTTAGTGAGACCCTCTTTCAAAATAAAGAATAAAAATATAGGGTAGGGGGTGTAGCTCGGAGGTCAAATGCCCCTGGGGAAGTAGGTTACCCAGAGGAAGTAGGTTGGGGGGGGGTGACCCTTCCCCTCTCATTCCAGCTGCTCGGAGTAGCATTCCTTCACCATACCCTGCCCCCAGGATACTTCTGCCTTGGAGCTGGCCAATCATGGACTCTGAAACCATTAATCAAATAATCCTTTCTTTCTCTAAACTGTTCTTGTCAAACCAAGTGTGGTAGCACACACCTGTAATCCCAGTATTTGGAGGTTGAGACATGAGGATCGCAGATTCAAAGCCAGCCTCAGAAACTTAGTGAGACCCTTATCAATGAGACCCCATTTCAAAATAAGTAAAATAAATAAATAAATAAATAAATAAACCAGAAATGTAACTCAGAGGTAAAATGCCCCTGTGTTCAATCCCATACCAAAACTAGAATAAAAATTAAAACAAAGTAAATAATTCTTATTAAGTATTTTTGTCACAGTGATTAAAAAGCTAGCCAAAATACTTTTTTGAGCTGGGCAGGTGGCACATGTTTGTAATCTTGTACTTGGGAGGCTGAGACAGGAGGATCACAGGTTCATAGCCAGCATCTACTTAGTGAAACCCTCTGCAACTTAGCGAGACCTGTTTCAAAATAAAGAATAAAAAATAGGGCTGAGGTATAGCTTGGAGATAGAATGTCCCTGGGTTTCATCTTCAGTACCACACACACACACACACAAAAAAAAAAACTGTTTTGTGCTAATACATTTTTGGGCTAATAAATGTTTGTATAAATGGCAGAAGTCCATATTTTTATTATAACGTACTACATGTTAGCAAGATTATAAAGAAGAAATATTTTCTACCTTTAAATATAAGAGATTAGCAATATTTACCAAAAATAATCCGATAATCCGGGCGTGGTGGTGCACGCTTGTAATCTCCGTGCTTGGGAGGCAGAGACAGGAGGATCGCGCAGGTTCGAAGCCAGCCTCACTATCTTAAGAGACCCTGTTTCCAAATAAAAATATTTAAAAAATAGGTCTGGGAGTGTAGCCCGGAAGTAGAAGGGTTTCCAGGAACCCCACTACCACCACCAATAATAATAATAATAGTAATAATAATTATAATAATCATGATCCAATAATTGTTAGAAAAGAAATTCAAGTACAAAAGTATGTAAAAAAGTTAAGAAAATAAGTGGTCTGAGCCAGATGTAATTATACACCTATAATCCCAGTACTTGGGAGGCTGAGACAGAAGGATTGCAGATTCAAGGCAACACATAGTAACTTAGTTAGACCATGTTTTAAAATAAAAAATAGCTGGGCATGGTGGCGCATGCTTGTAATCCCAGCATTAGGGAGGCTGAGACTTTAGTATCATGGTTTGAGGACAGCCTCAGCTACTTAGGGAGGCCCTTTCTAACTCAGTGAGATGCTATTTCAAAAGAGAAAAAGACTAAAAAATAGGGCTGGGGGTGTATCTTGGAGGTGCAATGCCCCTGAGTTTCATCCCCAGAACCGCAATAAATAAATAAATAAATTATTAATTAATTAAAAAAGAATAATAATAAGGGTATAATTCAGAAGTAGAGCACCTCTGGGTTCAATCCCTAGCACTACAAAATAAATTTACAAAGAAAATAAATGGTCTGTAGGTCAGGCTTTCTGTAACTATTTAAGAATGTGGTAAATCCATTACCCTTTAGTCATATGTGATAAAAAAAAAATTTTAGCAACCTTCAAAATATTTCTAATTTAGAGTTTCCAGCTCAGCCTCTTAACTTTTATTCATTCATTAATTCATTGCATCTAACATTTATTGGATCCTATCTCGGTTCTAGTGATGTGGAAAGCTCAATTCTTGATCTGATATCAATTCAAATAATCGAGGAAAAGTCTTTGAGAAAAAGAAGAAAAAAGAAGTTGTATTGATTTGCTAGCAAATAGAGAACTGGCACTTAGAAATGGATGCTTTTTCTGATTAAGGGGCTAAAAGAAGGGTCATAAAGAAGAAATCCAAGAACTAAGCTCCAGGTATACATATCAGAAGGCGTAATTCATGTCCAAATGCTGTCCTCTGAGTAATGCTCCTCAGAGCTTCTGGCACCAACGCCTTCAGCTCCCACAGTGAGATAAAGGACAGAAGAAGAACATTAACTGTGTTTCCTCCACAGTTAGGAAAAGTAAGGAGCGGAGGAAGAAAGAGAAGAAAGACAGCTTTAAAATAGGCCACCTGCTGGCTGAGCAGCAAGGTTTATCCTCAAAGCAGAAAATGAACCCCGATTTCACTGCCCCTTATCAGAGGTAAAAACTGAAGAACGTGATAGAAGAGGTCCCTTCCCTCTTGGCCTCTACACTCTAGGGTAATGAAATGAATTAGGTTTTCAAGAGCTCTAAGATTTCTAATTGTTTTCTTGATTTTTCCATGAGGTTGTTGGGAAACAAAACAAAACTTGATTTTTGTACATAATCTCTTTTTACTTTAAAATTTTAATACAGGAGCACATTCACCTAAACATTTTTCTGGGTTAAGAACTTTGAAATCTGATTATTCTTTTGCTGAAGACTGAACCCAGGACCTAGTACATGCTAGGCAAGCACTCTTATCAGTCAGCCACATTCCTGGCTCAAGAAATTTAGTTATTCCTATCAAAATAGACATCTTTTTTTAAAAAAATAAACTCTACATTCTCAACAAAAAACAGTCAATGTTTTTGTTACCAATTGGCTGAGGGTTTTTTTGTTCATTTTTGATAAGAATTGCCAGGAGGCAAAATGTAACTACCCCAAAGATTTATTAAGACTTCTGTTGCAGCAGAAGGGCAAGTCATCCATGGTCTCTGCTCTAAGTGTCTGGGGAAGGCTGCTTATATAGGAAAAAGGGCAGGCTCGGGCACATACTGGCTTAGCTAACAGAAGAGCAGCTTCGTGAGGGCAAGGGGCAAGGAGACGCCTTCCAGACTTGACTGGTGACACTTAAGCAGCTGCAGAGGGTAGAGTCCTTTAGAGATGCTACTTTCAGCACAGGTCTCCATCTAGCTTTACTCAGCTAGTATTCCACATCAAGAAAAAATAAATTAAAAACTAATATTTTCTTAATTCCTTTATCATACTTTATAACCATATGATTATTCAAGCTCATTTTTACACCTGTTGGCATCAAGCAGCCCTGACCGAGCCGTGGCTCTGCTGTACTTAAAGTGCCGGGCACAAACAGGACATGATTCTTGCCTGCATAAGAAATTACACCCACAGTGACAAGGTGCTGCTTATCCTTTTTTGAACAATTCTAATTTCCCCAGTGGTCTTCTGGTTCTCTTCTTCAGTACTGATGGCTAAATACTGTTAATGTATTCCCTGAGAGCTAAAAGGCCTACTTAGAAAACAATATTAACAATATGAATGTTATATGTTTGCATATATGTGCATGTGCAAAAAATCTAGTTAAGAAACCCAATATACTTGCTGGGCGTGGTGGCGCACGCCTGTAATCCCCGCGCTTGGGAGGCGGAGGCAGGAGGATCGCCAGGTTTGAAGCCAGCCTCGCTGGCTTAAGAGACCCTGTTGCCAAATAAAAAAATACATATAAAAAATAGGTCTGGGAGTGTAGCCCCAAGGTAGAAGGGTTTCCAGGAATCCCAGTACCACAAAAAAAGAAAATGAAAGAAAGAAAGAAAGAAAGAAAGAAAGAAAGAAAGAAAGAAAGAAAGAAAGAAAGAAAGAAAGAAAAGAAAAGAAAAGAAAAGAAAAGAAACCCAATATGCCATTGGGAAAATGGGGGAAAAAAGCATTTCTGGAATATGCATTGTTGGGTTCTGTGTTATTGTGAAAAAGGTGAAAATGGATAACAGAACTGAAGTACCATAACCTTTCATTCTCCTTTTCCCAGTTTCAGAGGAAGATGTTTTTCTTGGGTTTGTTTGCCTGCTTAACCATCTTCTTCCTCTCCCCTCTCAAAAAAAAAAAAAAAATACAACCCAGTAATATAACCTGTTTGGATTTTCTACTTCGATATCAAGTAATTTCGTAAATTAAAATGGCTTTGAATCTAGTAGAATGACTGTTACATAATTTTCTCTGATTATTTTCTTAAGTGTTTATCTAGTTCCAATTACATTGTTACCTTTAAATTTATCATAATAAAGTGTATGGGATTCTCTGTCCTGCAATGAACTCCTTAAATGCATATTCTGGATGGTCATGTGAGTAGTGCTACTAACCCAAGGATGCTTATGAAACACTGAAACCATTAGGTAAATAAGGGGGGAAAAGTGAATTTAGTGAAAAGGATAATCAAATAAACTCAGTTGACATGTGCAGTTAAAACCATGGGGAAATTAGTAAACTCTTTTCATTTTAAAAGTAATGTAAATTGGTACCAATTCACAAGTCATATTCAAATCACTAAGAGGCTATTGACTATTTGATAATTTTGAATGTTATTATTTTGTAATTACTGATCATTTGGGTTCAAGACAAAGCTAATGTTTCCTTTGAATCTTTTGATAAAGAAATGCCAGGTTCAGTTGATGCTACAATGTAGAACGCCCATTTTGCAGGACAAATTGCCTTTAGGAGTTTATAAACATTACAAGTACCTATTTACATGAAAGCAGATAACACACATATTTCATATTACTTTCTACCCTTAACTATGCAACAAAAGAGATTCTTCCAGAACATAAATCTAATGTAGTTGTTTGTTCTATGGTAATTTGTAGTGGGAGTAGGGTTGGTATGTAACATAGTTAAAAGCATGTGCATCTAGCTGGGCGTGGTGGCGCAAACCTGTAGTCCCAGTACTTGGGAGGCTGAGACAGGAAGGTCTCAGTTCAAGGACAACCTCATCGGGTAGAAGGGTTTCCAGGAACCCCAGTACTACCAAAAAAAAAAAAAAAGAGTGAGACTCATTAACGTAGAAATAAAATCAGGCTGGGTGTGTAACACTAAGGTGTCACTGTCTCTAGGTTCCACCCCCAATAACACACGCACACACACACACACACACACACACACACACACACACACACACACACGTGTGTGCATCTTTAGTCATTCCTCAGTTACAAAGGGCCAGTTTTTAATGTATTATGGGCTGGCTAATCTGATTGTCAAGAAACTTGAAGCCAAGTTTGATCATCAGTTACAAATTTATAATCTGGTTGGCCAGTATATTTCTTCTCTTATATTTTTTTATTTGTTTTTCTGTTTGTTCTTCGTATTGAAGATTGAGCCCAAGATCATAGGCATACTAGGTAAGTGCTCTACCACTGACCTACATCTCCAGCTCCCCCTTTTTTTCATACTGGGGATTAAACCCTGGGGCATTTTACCTCCAAGATACATCCCCATCCCTTTTTATTTTTGTGGTTTTTAAAGAGGGTCTTGTGATGTTGCTGAGAGTCTCATGAGGTTGCTGATGCTGGTCTTGAACCTGAGATCCTCCTGTCTCAGCCTTCCAAGTACTGTGATTACAAGCATACACCACCAGGCCCAGCTCCTTTTTAAAAACATTTTATTTTGAAGCAGGATCTCCCTAAGTTGGCAAGGTTGACCTGGAACTTTCAGTCCTCCCAATTCATTCAAGTTATTGGCGTGCACATCATTCCCAGCTCCTATTACAATGTTCTTTGGTACATTCATGTTGGTCAAGAAAGATTGGACCCGAGAGATAACTCTCTTGGTACATGATCATATGTCTAGAATCCACAAGTTAAAACCATTCCTGCTAACCTTCTCCAAAACTCCAGACACCTGTGGCACGGCTCTGCAAAACTTCTTTTTTTTTTTTTTTTTTTTTATTGGTGCACTGTATTCATACATCATAGTAGGATACATACTTTTGTAAACATACATGCACACTTTTCCCAGTCAGCCCCCACCCAATCCCCACCCCATTCTCTCCCTATCCCTCCCTCTCATGCTTGGCTTAGTAGTTGACATCTAGTATTATGGCAATTTATCTAAAATTAAAAATGATAATCTCACATAACAGTTTCATTTGTCTGATACCAAGCTTTTGATGACTTAAAGATAACATTTCAATATTTCTTTTTGCTTTCTTTCTTACCAGAGAATATTTTTTTCTATTTTTTAGGTGAAACTATCATATATTTATATATTTATTTTTCAGAAAAAAATCTATCCTAATATGGAATATGGAGTCTAGGTACCCAAAACGATCTTGAAAAAGAACAAAGCTAGAAGATATATATTTTCTGATTTCAAACCATATAAAGCTACAATAATTGAAACAGTATAGTACTATTCTAAAGGCAGATATATAAACCATTGGAGTTAAATAAAAGCCTAGAGCTAAATTCTTCCCTATATTGTCAAGTTATTTTTGACAAGGTTTCCACGAACATTTGGTGGTGGAAATGATAATCTTTTAACTAAATATTGTTAAAAAATAATAATTACATGGAAAAGAATAAAATTGGACCCTTACCTAATCCCATATACAAATATTAACTCAAAATAGATAATAGACCTAAATATAAATCTTAAGACTATAAACTTTTAGGAGAAAATCTGGGTCATAAAACCTCACAACATTGAAATTGGCAGTGATTTCTTGGTTATGATTTCAATGGCACAGGCAACAGAGGAGTATACAGACTCCCTAAAAAATAAAAAAAAAATTGTATATCCAAAGACAATGTAAACAGAGTTAACAGTTACTAATAGAATGGGATAAAATATTTCCAATTGCTATATCTGAAGGTATATTAATATTCCAACTAGAAATCCTAAAAATTAACAACAATAAAAGCAAACAATACCATTTAGAGATAGGTAAAAGACTAACATAAATAATGAATCTCCACAGATAACCAATCTTAATTGTCTGTAGGATGAAAACTCTTGTTTCTCTGGTTCTGGTGTGTATTACCTATTTCTTCTTTGTAGTTAATCTCTTTGAGTATTTTCTCTAGTGCTGGTTTTGAAGACAAAAATTACTTCAGTTTCTGTTTGTCATGGAAGCTTCTTATTTCTCCATCTAATTTGATAGAAAGTTTTGCTGGGTAGGAAATTTTTGGCTGGAAGTTGTTTTCTTTCAGAGTTTGGAATAGGTTACTCCAAGCCCTTCTGGCTCTCATGACTTGGTTTGGGAAGTCTGGAGTGATTCTAATTGATTTGCCTCTGAATGTCACTTGGCCCTTTGTTTTTGTTGCCTTTAAGATTCTCTGCTTGGCTTCCACATTGGTCATTTTGACAATTATGTGGCGTGGGGATCCTCTTCTCCGATCCTGTCTAAAGGGAGTTCTATATGTTTCCTGGACCTTTGTATCAACCTCTTGCTCTATGTTTGGAAAATTTTCTGCTATTACTTCTTTGAAGAGATTGTTGATCCCTTTGGTTTCACTTTCTTTTCCCTCCTCTATTCCAATTATTCTTAGGTTAGCTCTCTTAAAATGAACTATGAGTTCATTTTTGGATTGCTCATCTTCTAAGAGCGAGATTCTGTTCTCCATGTGTTCTAATCGGTTGTTTGTGCTTTGAATTGAGGCCTTTACTTCATTAATTGCATCCTTTATCTCTTTTTGGCTCTCTCTGAGTTCTTTTCGAAGCACCTCTATTATTTCTACAGTTATTTTCCTGATTTGATCTTCTAGAAATCTCTGATTTTCTGTTTTATCGGGTTCTGATGTTGTGGGGTTGTGGGCATTAATTGCTCCAGTATTATTCCTCTTTCCCATGATTTCCGATGTTTGTGCCTTCTCTGGGTTCTTCCCTTGGGTCACTATGACTTCCCTTAAGGTGTTCTGGATCTCGAGTCAGTAGTATCTCGGACCCCACTACTCCTTTACTGGGTTTTATCACAGAGTCTCCGACCCAGAGAGTCGATAGAGGCTGCTTTAGACTGTGGGGGGTGCCAGGTTGCACGTTCTCCTATGGTGTGATATCTCTGCCACCACCCTTCCCCCACTGGGTCAAGTCCCAGGGAGTACAGTACTGGGATTTCTCCTCTGTGGCCCGCAATTTGACTCACTGTTCTTGAGTACGCAGATGTAGCTGTACTGGCCTCGCTGAATTCGCTGCTGCTGCCGCCGGTGGCAATATGGCGCCACTGCTACGCCCTCGGCTATGGGGCTAGTGTTTTTCTTCTTGATTTTGATTTCTACTCTGAATCCCTGCAGCGTGTGCTGAGCTCGGCCACTGGGAGCTTTAGATGCTCTCTGCGCGGAGAATTCCCGCCTAGCTGTTCCGCAGTGGCTCACCTCGGCTTGCTGTAGCCATCCCGTGAATTCGCCGGTGTCTCCAGCAGTATGGTGCTGCTGCCGTGTCTGCCGCGTCCTCGGGCGTGAGGCCGGTTATCTCCTCTGTGGCTCTGTTCTCAGTCCGCTTTCTCTCTGGAGCCTGGTGATTTTTTGTTTCACTGGTGATGGTGTTTTCTGGCTATGAAAGGCGCTGATTTTGTGGTAATGGAGATTTGTTGTTAGCGGGGCTCTTAAGCCCCGCTTTTCTCGGTCGCCATCTTCCCGGAAGTCCCTGTTTTTTCTCTTCAAAACTTCTACCATCTCTCTATTTATAGAAGGAATGGAATAAAAAGTGACTTCTTGGTATTGATTCATGATCTACCAAATAAATGAGAGATGGCAATGAACTATACATATGACAATCACTTGGTGCTTATGCCAAAAAACTGAAAAACTCCTTGCCATTCTCTCCCTTGAACTTCCCAGCTTCTGCTGCCTGCCTGCTGGCTTCCCTTGGCTTAGAGCCCAGTCATTGAATCATTGTCCCTTTGGTCACATTGTCTTTCTTTTTCTGTTTGTGCCGAATCTCCTTCCACCTCGCTTTAAAAGGGACACTTGAACATTAGATGGACAATCCCGGATAATCTCCCCATTTTATAACCCTTAACTTAATCACTTCTTTTTATTGTCACATAAGGTACAATGGATAAGAATGTGGAGATATTTGGGGGCAGGGGACATTATTCATTTTACCACACCTTAACACAAAAGGAATTAGATTAGCACCTTGGCCCTCGTGTCAGCGTATCCCGATCAGTTCCTGCCCAACTCCCTCAGCCTCATATTTTGTATGGCTAAAATAAGGAGATGATCAAGCCAGCTGTGGTGGCGCACGCTTATAATCCCAGCATTTTGAAGGCTGAGACAGGAGGGTCGCAGTGCGAGGACGTGAGGACAGCCTCAGCTACTACTTAGTGGAGCCCTTTGCAACTCAGTGAGACCCTGTTTCAAAATAAAGAATAAAAAATAGGGCTGGGGGTGTAGCTCGGAGATAGAATGCCCCTGGGTTCCATCCCCAGTACCACAAATAATAATGATGATGATGATGATGATAATAATAATAATAATAATAATATCAAAATTTGATTTCACGAGTCCCATTGTTTATTGTCATAAAATTGACTTCTTTCTCTTTGCTTTTCATTGATACTACTTAAAGAGAGGGAGAGTAACAGAAACAAATCTCAGGAATGTGCTCAGGAGATGAGGTACATTGGCCACACAATAAATTCCAATTTAGAATCCAATTACTAAAATCTAGGGCTCAATTTGGATGAAAGTTGACCTCTGTGAAAAGTCAAATCTCATTAAGGAAGAGGTGTAAGTTTTATAAGCAGGTCCCAGGAAAGACTGGATTGAAAACAGAGTTCGCCAAGGATAAGCGAGGTCCCTGTGCGCTAGCAGGCAGTGGCTGGCCAGGCTTTGGAGACTGACTCCAAGGCTAACAGGGTAAGAGCCAGGCGTGGTGACACTCCCTTGTAATTCCAGCATTCAGAAGGTGAGACCTGAGAATTGTAGTTCGTGAACAGTCTCGGCTACTTAGTGACTTTGCAACTCAGTGAGACCCTGTTTCAAAAATAAAGAATAAAAAATAGGACTGAGGGTGATGCTCAGAGTTAGAATGCCCCTGGGTTCCATCCCCAGGACCAAAATAAATAAATAAATAAATAAATAAATAAATAAATAAATAAATAAATAAAGGCTAAGAGGATGCAGCCTGCCACAGCCTGGACTCTTGGTTTGGGGAAAGTAGCTGGCAGGCAGCCCTGCTGCAGCCTGAGCTCTCAAAGTGTCTGTCAAAAGCTTTAGGTTGCCAGGTGTGGTGGCACATACTTGTAATCCCAGCGCTTGGGAGGCTGAGACAGGAGGGTCACACAGGTTGAAGCCAGCCTCAGCTACTTAGTGAGGCTCTCAGCATAGTGAGACCCTGTTTCCAAATAAAGTATAAAATAGGTCAGAGAGTATAGCCCAGAGGTAGAAAAGCCCCTGGGTTCCACCCCACTACCACACACTCACACACACACACACACACACACACACACACACACACACACACACAAAAGCTTTAGGTTTATTTATATCTTGGAGTTTAGTAATTAAGGTCAGTAGCTAACACAAGGCATCTGAGAAGGTGTGACATGGCCTTTTTTTTTTTTTTTTTCAGCACCGGATATTGAACCAAAGGCTTCAGGCATGCTGTATTGGCCAGCATTCTACCTGCTATAATCCAAAGACCTGTCCACATAACTTAGAAAAAAGAAGATTTATTTGCTCACGGTTTCAGATCTAGTCCATGTGAGGCCAGGGACCATGATCTCAGGCCATGGTGGTGGGAAGTAGAGAGAGGAAGAAGAGCACATGCCCTGAGCTGTTCACATCATGGAAGCCTGAAGTGAGAGAGTGAGGGGAGGGAGAGCATATATAATCTCCAAGGCCAGAGCCCCAGGGACCCACCTACAACCTACAACAGCCACAACCTACCATCCCAGGCTGCCACGCAGATACAGCCAATACAATAGATTTATTCACTGCTAGATTACAACCTTCATGTCTCAATTACATCTACTCCAAATACTAATTTATGAGCTTTTCAGTGACCATCAATGTCTAACTAAAACATATGCTAAGCGAGCACTCTCCACTGAGCTACGTCATCAGCTGCCCTAGAACTTAAAATATTCCTGCCTCAGCTTTCCAAGTAGCAGGGATTACAGGTATGTGCCACCATGCCCAGCCCAACATTCTAGTTTTGAGGGCAGAGAGCTCACTCCAAGTTCTTGTTATAACAAAACATACATCATATATAAATGTCTGAAATAACTTCAAAGCTACATAATAGTGAGACCTACAGAGGAGGCCAGTGGAGCAGAAATAGAGACATAAACACTATGTCCTCTCCAAACTCCTTCGCTTCTCCACATACCAAATAAAGATGGAAGATTAAGCAAGTGCAAGAGGCCAGAGGGGAGCAGATAGTCCTATACAGAGCATGTATATTTAATCAGCTGAGTATCTTCTGCTGAATAACTAATGACTGCATGCCGTGCATTTCTAAAGCTCTGGGCTGGGTATATGAAACAATTTCTACTTCTGCGGGTGTGAGATTTGAAATGCACAGGCACACGTGTCCTCCTCTTTAATAAGGTGAATTCAGTACATTAAAAGGAAGACTCATCTCAACCGGTAACTGGAAGAAGAAAATAGCTTTCACCTGTTTTAGAGGATGGTGACTTCTGAATTAGTTCATGAAAACATTAACATATTTTCTTCCCATTATGATTTCACTTATCTAAAGAAACACACACTCCATTAGCAAACTTGTAATGCTAAATTGGGCTGTAAGTCAACATCCCTCAATGACTGGACTATCAGTTTTACTGTACTCAGAACTTTGCCTTTTTACACTGATACCTGCCCATGTTATATTCTGGTTTCAAGTGATTTTGCAACAGAGATAAGTCTCTAGGAGAGATATAAACACTTACCATTACTATAACCATTAATCGTTGAGTTTGCCAGGCACCTGGTTCAGTAAATTATATGGTTCATTTTATTTAATTCTCACAGTGTCCCTATGACAAAGATTCTCTTATAAAGAATTAACCAGCTTCTTCCATTCTAAAGCCAACCAAGCCTTAGAGATTTACTTGCCCCACATTATAACTGTCACTGTGATCAAGTTTAAATCCACACCTTAGAGCCCACAATACAGTGCACAGTGGTTGCCACCTAATGTTCATATTTAGACTACATGAATTTAACCACATGTTCTCAGTATGGGAAATCAGATGAAAAAAAATCAAAATTTGCCCCATCTTACTCAATGGGCTGTGGGTACAATGACCCTGAGGTGGAGTTTCTGATTCTGTTCTGAGCAGCCCCACCTGGCTGTACTGAGTGTGGTTTTCATATTACCTGATTAAAGCAACATAATCCCGACAACTAAGACGCTGCTACATCTGCAGCTCAAAAAGCAAGGTTTTTTGTTTCCAAGCTTAAGGAAAACCTTCTATGTTGTACATATAGTAGGGTTAGATGTAGAACAGCCCCTTGAAGAGCTCATAAATTGGTGTTTGGAGCTGATGTCATTGAGGCATGAGGGTCATAATACCAGAAGTGGATAGCACCATTGTAGCGGATTTACCCGGGTGGCACCTGGTAGGCAGGTTGGGTGTGGCTGGGGGGTGGGTCCCTGGGGGTGTGGCCTTGGGGATTGTATAGAGCTCCTCCTGCCCCCGGCTCCTTCTCTCCCTCCTGGCCCCTGTGATGGAAAGAGCACAGCCCAAGTGCTCTCCCTCTGCCTCCCACGGCTGGGACACGCTGAGATCTCTGCTCCCCGGACTCACAGGGACTGAGCCAGAAACCACATGAAAATAATTTTTTTTCTTCTAAGTTATGTGTCCAGATATTTAGATTGGGGCTGAAAGAATGATGATGCATACAACTTATTAGAAATAATTTTGTCTTGTACTTTTTAAGTGATTTAGAATTTTCCAGGGTACCTGAGATTCTAGAGTTGGAATGTTAGAAGATCATGCATACGACTTAGAGCACTTTCCTCCAAGTCCCACCTCTGCCTCTCCCCTCCCAATATATGTCTTTGAGATTTTATTATCTATATATAATAAGTTTCATATACATAGTTATATATAATTGTATATATATGTTTGTATAGCATTGTATATGAACACAAATATATATCAATGTACATATACATTGATATATATAGATATATTGATAAATATAAATATATACATTGATATAGTGATATATATATATACACATTGATAGCATCATCTTCCTCTCCCCCCTTTCTTCCCCTAACCCCCCGCATCACTCCACTGGAGTCTCTGCTATTCTACCTGATGTTACTCTTGTTTCCCAATTTCTATCTAGCTTCCACATGTAAGAGAAAACAAACAACTATTAGTTATCTCTGAGTAAGATTCCATTGTGTGTATATACCACAGTTGTTTTTGTTTTTATTTTTTGTTTGTTTGTTTTGTGGGTCTAGGGATGGAACCCAGGGGCATTTGACCTCCAAGCTACACCCCCTGCCCTATTTTTTATTCTTTATTTTTGAAACAAGGTCTCACTAAGTTGCAGAGAGCCTCACTAAGTAGCTGAGATCACGAACCGCGATCCTCTGGTCTCAGCCTCCCGAACGCTGGGATTGCAAGCGTGTGCCACCACGCCCGGCTTATACCACAGTTTTGTGATCCACTGATCTGTTGATGGACGCCTAAATCTGTTCCATAATTTGCCTATTGGGAATTAAATTTGATGAAAAAGATATCAGTGCATTTGTAAAGTTTTAAGTATAGAAAGGTAATGTTCAGAATACGTGTGAAGGAATGCAGGAAGAAGAATCTAAGATATTGACAATACTAGTATAGGGAATCTACTAGAAATAAGAAAGCAGGATATTAGAATTAAAATAGGACCCTTGTAGAAGTAAGAGAGTAACAAAAACATGTGAGAGTACTGTAAGGAAACATTCCCCTCTCCTGATAAAATTAAAATGTGAAGAATTAACCTAGAATAAAACTGTGAGTCTCTGCTTCGGTAACCCCACTTGCCAATATAAAGTACAACTTGTAAGTTCCTGCTTATGATAACTGCCTGAGTTCTGGCTTCTGTGAAACTGCTTGCTTATGTCCCAGCTACCTTAATGTTAAAAGTTGTTTTAATTTAAAAACCTAGGTTACTATTAGAAATTATTTTAAGGATAGACTTGTTTTTCAAAATTCTTGATGTTAAAAATTGTTTTTTAAAGTTTGAGATATTTTAAAATAGTATAAAGTAATTTAGGGAATGAAGCTATTTTTCTTGGAAGTGAGGCCCAAGCTCACCGCAACTTTATCTCAAGGAAGCACCCGGAGGGCTCCTCAAACGGTCAGTACTCAGGGGCCGAGCTGAAGGTTGCCATAGTAACCAAGCATGAAAGAGAAAGTCACTCTTTGGCGGGCAGTGACGTAGAAAGGCTGTCATTTAAGACTATTTGCTGTAATTCAAGTGTGTGTGTGCTTTCTTTTGAAATTATTGGTTGTACTTGTTTACCTTTTTATCTGATTGGTTATATCCTACCTTTTGGCGGGCTGTGACGTGTGTAACCACCCCTCCAAGGGCTATAAAAATAGAGCCTGAAGTGTGCTCAGGGTCGAGCTCCGACCACTTTCCTTGCTGTCTACTGAGGCTGAACGCTAGCTCGGCCAGAGGCTCCCTCTGGTAGCTGCTGGGCAATTCCTCTACTGACAGTCAAGCTAGTGAAGGAGTCTCGACCCTGGCATGCCAGTGAGAGCTGCAGCACTATAAACTCTGCTTGTGAGTTGCAACCTTGGTGTGTCCTTCGTTATTTGGGTAAGGGGGTGACTCTCGGACCCTAACATCGAGGGTTTTAAAAAATACAAAAAAGACTAACAACCCAACAGAAAACTTCAGAGAGAAAATAAATGCATAAATCAAAGAAAATAAGACACAACTGACTAAAGAACACATGAAGAGAGACTCCATTACTAATCAGAGAAATGGAAACTTACACTGAAAGCCTTTTCACCCATCCTTTTTGTAAAGAACGTTATTTTCTGACCCTACCAAACATCACGAAGTTTTCTTTTCTTTTATTGGCGCATTATAATCAAACATCTTGGTGCAGTCCGGTGCAGCAGAGGCACACATGCACACAGCACTCATTTAGCTCTCCCCCAGGTCCCGCTCGTCCCCTCCTCCCTCCTTCCTGTGCTCAGCAGAGTAATTGACTTTGATCAGTTTGTGTATGCACATCGCGTCCATTGAGATGTTTCCTGTTTCCCCGCCCATCTCCCTCAGGTCGCCTTCTTCGCTCATCTGAGGTTTCTCCTCCTTTGTCCAGAGTCCCTCCTGTGTCCTGTTTGCTCCCGCACTTCTGCATATTAGGGAGAGCATCCAATCTTTCACTTTCTGTGACTGACTAATCTCATTTAGCATAATGCTCTCCAGTTCCATCCATTTCTCTGCAAATGACATAATTTTGTTCTTTATGGTTGAGTCATATTCCACTGTGTACATATCCCATAGTTTTGTAATCCATTCATTTGTTGGTGGACAGCTCAGCTGGTTCCATAGTTTGGCAATTGTGAATTATGCTGCTATACACATAGGTATGCACGCATTACTCTGGTAGTCTGGCTTCTATTCTTTTGGAAAATTCCCAAGAGTGGTAAACCTGGGTCGTATGGTGGGTTCATTCCCATTCTTCGGCGATTCCTCCACATATTTTCCAAAGTGATTGCACTAATTTTCAGTCCCACCAACAATGTATTAGAGTTCTTACTTCTTCACATCCTCACTAGCATTTCTTGTTGTGTTTTTAATGATTACCATTCTAATTTGATTAGGTGAAATCTCAGGCTAGTTTTTATTTGCATCTCTCTGATTGCTAATGATGTTGAACATTTTTTCATACATTTATTTGCATTCATATTTCTTCTTTCCTGAAGTATCTATTTAGTTCACTTTGCATTTTTTGATTGGGTTAGTTGTCTTATTGGCAGTGGGTATTTTGAGTGCTCTGTATATTCTAGATATTAGTCCTCTATCAGAGAAGTAGCTGGCAAAAAAAAAAAAAAAAATCTCCCCTTCTGTCAACTCTATGAATTTTTGGTAGTTTCATTTGCTGCACAGAGCTCTTCAGTTTAATGCAATCCCACATATTGATCCTCATTTTAATTTCTTGTGCCTTAAGGGTCTTATTGAGGAAGTTTTTACCCATGCTTATATGTTTGAGAGTTGGTCCTATGCCCTCTTCAAGTTGTTGCAAGGTCTCCAGCATAATATAAAGGGTTTTGATCCATCTTGAATTAACTCTTCTGCAGGGTAAGGAAATGAAGTTTATTTCCATTTTTCAGCACATAGATAGCCCATTTTACCAACACCATTTATTGAAGAGGCTATCTTTTTTCTGGTATATGTTTTTGGCCCCTTTGTCAAAAATCAACTGACTGTTAAGTGTGTGGATTTGCTTCTGAGTCCTCTCCTCTGCTCCACTGGTCTATGTGTCTGCTTTTGTGCAAATACATGCTGTTTTTATTGCTATGGCTCTGTAGTATAGTTTGAATGTGATGCCTCCTGCATGGTTCTTATTGGTGAGAACTACTTTGGCTATTCTGATTTTGTTGTTGTTGTTGTTGTTCCAAATGAATTTAAGGACTGATTTTTCTGTCTGTGAAGAATGACATTGGTAATTTAATGGGTATCGCATTGAATCTGTAGACCACTTTTGGAAAAATGGCTATCTTGATATTTATTCTGCCTACCCAAGAGCATGGGAGGTCCTCCCATCTGTATAATATCATGTCATATGCAAATAAAGATAGTTTCAGTTCTTCATTTCCTGCTTATATTCCTTTGATTTCCCTCTGTTCTTATTGCTCTAACTAGAGTCTCAAATACTATATTGAAAAGGAATGGTTGTAATCCCAGTACTTGGGAGGCTGAGACAGGAGGATCACAGGTTCTTGGCCAGCTTCAGCCACTTAGTGAGGCCCTCCACAACTTAGTGAAACCTTGTTTCATAATAAAGAATAAAACATCGATCTGGAGGTGGATCTCAGAGGTAGAAGGCCCTGGGTTCAATCCCCAGTATCCCAGAAATAAATAAATAAATGAAAAGAAGTGGTGATAGTGGACATCCTTGTCTTGTTCCTGTTTTTAAGGGGAACTCTCATAGTTTTTCTTCATTCAATATGATGTTGGCTGTGGGCCTATTGTATATCGCTGTTATGATGTTGAAGTATGGCCTTCTATTCTGATTCTCTGTAGTACTTTTAACATGAATGGATGTTGGTTTTTGTCCACTGCTTTTTCAGTATCTATTGAAATGATCAGGTGTTTTTGTCCTTAGTTTTGTTTATGTGGTGAATTGCATGCATTGTTTTTTGTATTTTGAACCAGGCTTGCATCTCTGGGATGAACCCAATTGGTTGTTGTGTATAATTTTCTTGATGTGATTTTGAATGCATATTGCTAATATGTCGTTTAAAAATTGCAATGCTCACACATTTCTAGTGAGAATGTAAATTGAGCAAAACACTCCAGAAAATACTTTTACAAAGTCTCTGAAAGTCACAAAAATGCAAGTTTTACAAAAGAGGAATTTTATTTCTATATATATTTATTATCAACAACCTACACATATGCAAAAAAGGCACATTAAAGGGCATTATAAGAACAAATAAAAAAGACTTAATTCTGTTGAAAATAAGGAAACTTTATCTTTCGCCCTTATCTTAGAAAGTTTATTTTAAGCAATGTCTAATTTCCTTCTCTGTCTCTTTGAACTGTTTATAAAGCTTCTTAATAGCTATATATGCCACTTACCAGCTTTGTGACCCAGGAAGTCTTTCTCAAGGACCTGGGAGTTCTCTCTGAAATGTAAATATTAGGTGAGATAGTGCCCCCATGTCCCAGTTTCTGTGGGAGCCTGAGAACCTAACATTGGTGGATATTTTGTTCCCAATTGCAAAATACCTCCACTCATAAACCTAAGTATTTACTTTTCCTTCATACAAATTTAATTAAGTAACAGATGGTAACATGATCACCAGGTAAATTAAGGGTGAACTACGTGTAATAAATGGTGCTGTCATGTTCATTTACTTGAAGATAATTACAGCAAAAAATTTTTTGGGGGGGGTGGTACTCGGGGTAGAACCCAGAGGCTTTCTACCTCCGGGCTATACTCACAGACCTATGGTTTTTTTGTTTGTTTGTTTTTTGTTTTTAATATATCTTATTTGGAAACAGGGTCTCACTAAGTTGCTGAGAGCCTGACGAAGTGGCTGAGGCTGGCTTCAAGCCTGTGCAATCCTCGGTCTTAGCCTCCCAAGCACAGGGATTACAAGCATTCGCCACCATGCCTGGTGTTTTACAGCAAAATTTAAGAATATATATAATGGGTTGCATCTGCTTGGATATAAAAAAAAAAGGGTGAGTGATTAATATTTAAAGATGCGACGGGTCCCAATCGCTACAGATACACGCGGAAATCCATTATAGGTGGTATGGATGCCTTTATTCGTGGGGAGTCAACCACCAGCCCCCGCGGTCCCCGGGGGGCTAGTGGGGGAGAGTCCGTTCCTCTGTCTCTCTCTCTCTCTCTCTCTCTCTCTCTCTCTCTCTCTCTCTCTCTCTCTCTCTCTTTCAGATCCAGAGGGGTGGTCTTCCTCTGGGAATCACAGGGCTCTGCCTCCTAGCTTCCGGCCCCGCCCCCTGCGGGGCAGGGGGCTCGAACCTTTCAGTGAGATTTCTTTTTTCTATTTTTGCCATCTCATTGTGGGTTTTCTGTAATATGTATCGCATCCTTGTTTAATGCTCATTCAAGTAAAAAAAAAAAAGTTCTTTATCACCTTTTTGAAGAGCTTTTCCAGGTTGGAAGATAATTTTGCTTTTAATTCTATTTCTCCAACAATGTTAATTCCATTGTTCTTTGTAAAGGTGAAAAGTTTTAGCTACTTTAAATATTTATTTGTAGAAGAAGTTATTATATAATAGCCAATGGGCATAGGATATAACAGTTAAAAATAAATTATATGTATAAAATTAATAGACTCAAAAACATAATATTCAATGAAAATGCATGGTGGTAGAATTACCCATATTATATTTTATTTCTATAAAACTGAAAAGATGCTAATTATTTATGAATATATATAAACACAGTAAAGATAGTATGATGGAGAAGGGAGGGTAACAGATTTGGATAAGAGAGCAAAGGAAGTCTTATATATTTGTAACATTTTACTTCATAGCACCAGAAGCAAAATGTAGCTGGACTCCAACACTTAGTTGTGCTACTGGGGTCCTGGCCAGAGGTTGACTCTGGGGATCTGGATTCAGTTGCCAACTTGCCTCTGGAGTCAAATTAACAAAAATTATCTTAAAATTAAAAATGAATTTATTTGTAGTTTGGCCCAAATTGGGAAGACAGCTCACTTCTGTATTTCCAAACCCATAACAAAGTCAGAACTTTATATGGCGAGAACAAAACATATAACTGCAAGTATGGTATGTAAATCCAGCTCTTTGGGTATCAGGGTTCTTCCCAGCAGGAGATGCAGCTGGCTGGAAAAGGCAACTTAAAAGTGCAGGTCGGTGCTTCTTTAAAATCTTCACATTTTATTATTTTTACTTTTTTTATTTTTTGGTGGTACTGGGGGTAGAACCCAGAGGCTTTCTACCTCCGGGCTATACTCCCAGACATATATATATACATATATATATATATATATATATATATATATATATATATATATATATAATTTGGAAACAGAGTCTCATTAAGTTGCTGAAAGCCTCAATAAGTAGCCGAGGCTGGCTTCGAACCCGTGCGATCCTCCTGTCTCAGCCTTCCAAGCACAGGGATTACAAGCATGCACCACCACACCCGGCTTAAAATCTTCACATTTTAAAGAGGACCCTGTTACAGTTATATGACTTTCAGACATGCAGGCATTCTTACTATTCTCTGTATAATTTAAAGTTGTCATAATAATTTTTTGTGTGTGTGTGTGGTACTGGGGTTCTTGGAAGCCCTTCTACCTCTGGGCTACACTCCCAGACCTCTTTTTACATTTTTATTTGGAAACAGGGTCTCCTAAACCAGCGCCCGCGGCTGGCTTCGAACCTGCGCGATCCTCCTGTTTCTGCCTCCCAAGCGCGGGGATTACAAGCATGCGCCACCACGCCCGGCTTCATAATAAAATATTTTAATAAAGGCAAAGTCCCTGGATCAAATAAAAATTATTTCAGAAGATGCTTTTTTCTAAAATTTAACCCATGATGGGATGCTGAACACATTCCCTCTCCACACAAAATGGAGCTACTTCTTACCAAAGAAGAAAGTGGTCGTCCTCAATTTGGCAGGTCGAGGTTGTGATGGGAAGTGGTTTCTGGATAAGAGGTAGAACTAAATGTTCCCTTACATGGTTTATTCCTAACATCTCAGATTCAGCCAGGGCATTTCGATCTATGAAGCCAAATCATCATGTCTCTCAGTTATATTATGCTTTTTCTGGAGATTAAATACAAATGATGTAAATTATGGACTGATCTTCAAAGTGAGATAAACCTTATAAGTATCTGCGGTTCACCTCAGGATACCTGCCTTCATGGGACAGCCTCAGAGACTCGCAGCCACTCCGCATCTATTGTCTTAAAACAAGCCAGGGCATCCAAACACAGTAGTCCCTTCTTATCTGAGGGTACAGGTTCCAAGACCCCTAGAGGATGACAAGAGTCACAGGTAGTACCCAAAGCCTATATTTACTGTGTTTTTCCTTATATATACATAGTTATAATAAAGCTTAACTTATTAATTAGGTATAACAAAGACTAACAATAATAAGTAAACATCACAGGAGATCAGTGGGTTTTTTTGTTGTTTGTTTTTGCAGTACCGGGGATAGAACATTCTACCTTCGAACTACACCCCAGCTCTACTTTTTATTCTTTATTTTGAAACAGGGCCTCACTGAACTGCAAAGGGCTAAGTAGCCGCAGCTGTCTGAGAACCCCGATCCTCCTGTCTCAACCTCCCAAATGCTGAAATTACAAGCGTGTGCCACCACACCCTGCTAAGATTATTGTTTTGAATTAGGTTCCCATCCTCGGTCCCACTAAAAATTTAAATGGAGTCACCTATGCTAAATTTCACATAACCAAACCCAATCTAAATCATTCTCTGACCTTGAGAAATGAGGAGTGAGCCAATTCTCTAACAGCCAATTTCTTTTTCGGGTCAATTTCAGTTGGGATGGCATTGAAATTCTCTCTGCTTTAGTCCTTTTACAGAAATGTCACCTAAAGTAACTTGATATTAACCAGTCAGTTTATTTTTCTACTGACCTGTTTCTCAGTCCTTACATTACGAGGAGATTAACTTTGAAATGGTGGATTAACTTTTTGTTCTTTGTTTTTTTTGCCTTTTTCAGCCCTTCCCTGTCTATAAAAGTGACCTCTGCTACTCAGATCATTGAAACATTCAGTCTATGGTATGGAATAAAGTGTTGCTCATTTCTAGAGCTAAAAATAAAGCCAATTAAGAGTTTACATCATTGTAGCTTTATCCTTAGATATCATTAAATATCACTTAGGAAAAAATACTGTAGTAAAATTATATAAGTATGGCCTCTCTCTCTCTCTCTCTCTCTCTCTCTCTCTCTCTCTCTCTTTTTTTTTTTTTTTTTTTTTTTGCAGGTCTGGGGATGGAAGCCAGGGGCATTTGACCTCCGAGCTACACCCCCTGCCCTATTTTTTATTCTTTATTTTGAAACCGGGTCCTCTGAGTTGCAGAGGGCCTCACTAAGTAGCTGAGGCTGTTCACGAACCGTGATCCTCCAGGTCTCAGCCTCCCGAATTTTGAGATTACAAGCATGCACCACCACGCCCGGCTTGGTCTCTCTTTTAAAGAGTTAAGTCATACTAATGTTTTCAGGCCACACTTGACTCAGGTAATGGAAACCCTGGAAAATAGAATTTAAGAGGAGGCCACTGTAAAACCTGGAGCCAGCTCATCTTCGATCAATATGCTTTAATCTCCTCTTTTTAAGGTTACCCAAAATATTCTCCATAACTAAGTGGCTATCAACAATCACCACAATCCTAACGCCATTCCTGGTTGCTGAGATAGACCAGAAAATGCCATCCCAAAACATACCTCTCACACAGGGATTATTTATCATAAAGGAAACTGAGAGCTGACAAAGGCAGAGCTCTTCACCTCCCCTTACCTGCCTAAAAATAGATGAGAAATTCTCCCTACTACACAGAAAATCAATGCCTGTAAAGGAAATTTCCATTTGTAAAAAGTGTCACTACCCCCGGAAGAGAACTCCCCCCAGGGGATACCTTGCCAATGAGAGTCTATGCAGAAGACAACCCAGCTTACTGCAGAGCTCCTTCTCCCACCTTCCCAGAATGGGCCTCCTCCACCCAGGTACCCCAACCCCCTTTTATTTCATTTAGCCTAAGGTGGTAAATCATCAGACCACCTATCTCCTTGAGTCTTATTTTTTTCCCCTTCACTACCGGGGATGGAACCCAGGGTCATCCTACCTCTGAGCTGCACCCCCAGCCCTATTTTTTATTCTTTACTTTGAAACAAAGTCTCACTGAGTTGCAAAGGGCCTCACTGAGTAGCTGAGGCTGTTCGCGCATCAGAATCCTCTGTCTCAGCCTCCCAAATGCTGGGATTACAAGCGTGTGCTACTATATCTGGCTCCTTGAGTCTTATTTATTGTGAAATTCCCATCCATAAGTGCCAAGACATCCTGCTGCCTCGGCATCTATGTGTTGAGACCCCACTCCACATAGTTAATTCGGCAAAAAGCCCCGAGAAGGAGGTGTCGTCTCTGGCCAAAGTACCCCCCACTTTTACTATTATTCTTTTAACCCTCTACACGAATTGCTCCAATTATGTGAAATCAGGACTATGATGAAATTGAGTCCGTGGAAATAAAATCTCTAATAATTTGCCTAAACGTCCTTGGCTCTGCTCAATAATAATAAAAACTGGCCAGAATTCAGATGCTGTGATAAGCATTCCAGCTGCAGCAATCACAAAGGGTCTCCAACCCTCACTATCACTAACTTAGGTTAAGCTATTAACTCCGGTAAGGTAGCTCAGTTTAAGGTAACTTTGTTTACCCTTGAGATCCTGCCTAGAGACAGAAAAGATAAAAACCTTGTGTGTGACCTTAAAGCAATTTAGTTGATAAACAACTTAGTTGCCCAAATACAATAGACTCAAGGAAAAAGATTGGTGACTTTTACGCCCAGTGTAAATATTCCTGAAGACAGAGAGGCTGACCGCATGGTTAGAAATGAATATGACAAAATAAAGGACAGACGTTTTAAGTATATATGTATGAAGGAAAGGAAATACCGTAAGAGTAAGAAAAGCATTTTTGCATGAAGAAGAGCTTATCATAAGAAAGTCTCAACTGGGAAAGGAAGGAATTAGAAGGTTAAAAGCAGGTTGCAGAGGGTTTGTGACAGGGAAATGGATTATTAAAGATGGATAGACCTTTAATAGGCTTGTTGTCTAAAGAAGAGTGTTCAGCAGTTAAGGAAATACATCTGACAATTAAAACCAAGAACCTTGTGGTGTTGTTTGTGGTATTTTGCCTGCCAAACTGTGTTGTGAGTTTGCTTAAGCTTTCGGATTTAGAAGGTAAAATGTCAACACCTGGAGAAACTCTATCACATCCACCTGAATCACCACATCTCCCCACAATTGCTATATAAACTGAGCCCAAAAGATGGAAAGTTCCAAGAAAGCCAAAGAAGATTCCCCGAGAAACCCCCAAGCCTTGGCCATGCTTGTTTATTTTGGGAAGTGGCCCCCTGGGACTGCTTATCTGCAAAGACCTTGGAAAAGAATCCGGAGTCAATCTCTCGAAGGCCAACAGCCAGCTGAAGGACTAGTTTTATTACCTTTGTTTACATGTCATTCATTATTATTTCACAATGATTACACCCACCTCCCTTTTCTCTTATTATTAACTTTACTGGTGAAGGGTATAAATTTTGGAGTTTTTTGTAATAAAGTGTCATTGGCTCAAGAAGCCTTTGTCCGCCTCAGATTCTTTCCCAAACGTCGTACCTAAAAACTTAGGGAATTCATAGAGGGGAAAGAATCGCTGCAGATAAGTTTCTGCAGGACATCACCTGCCTTTTGCCCCATCTTTCTGAGGCTCCCGGCCGCGAGTGGACTTGCCCCCCCACAAGGACTGAGCTCGTCGGTAACACATAAGCACACAATTACGCTGTTTTTCTTTTATAAACCTATTTCGTCCCATTGTCCTATATATGGACTATGCATAAAAACATAAATTGAGCAACAAATATATCATGGTGATTTTGGAATAATTACTATGTGATAAGTTGGGTCCTGCACTCATGTGACTTTGTGTCACATGACCTCTGCAGGGCAAGGGAGGGGCTGAAACCCCCCGCGAGAATTGGGCGTTCCTGCGAGTAAACCCTTATCTCGCGAGATGCATACCTTGAAAAGGAGAGCCCGCATCCTCAAGCTTCAGACAGGCACGCGGGCCCCACGGTGCCTCGCCCTGATCCCCGGGAGAGCCGTGCCATTAAAACTTTACATGCCATGTGTACCGGAACTCTCTCGTGTTTTTCACACTCCGCCGTACTCACATTATTTTTATTTTACTCGCATTAATATTTTATTTTACTTATCATTTGGTGCCGAACCAGGAGAACTCTTGGGTTCCTCCCCTTTTTTTTTTCTTTTTTTTTTTTCTCTTTTTATTTTTACTCTCTCTTTGAGCCCCAGACCCTCCGAACCGCCAGCAGCTCGACTGCGAGGTCCCACACCAGCGCTCTGCTTGCAGGCGTTGCTCCCACCACTGCCGCCGCTGCCGCCCCGTGCCTGCCCGGACCGTAAGCCTTCTTCCCCAGCCCCGCGCTCTTCAGGAAGCCGGTGGCCTTCTTCCCGCCCTGGGCTCTGCTGAGAGTCCGCGGCCATCTTTCCAGCCCCGAGCTCTGCTGAGAGCTCGCGGCCATCTTTCCGGCCCCGTGCTCTGCTGAGAGCCGGTGGCCATCTTTCCGGCCCCGCGATCTGCTGAGAGCCGGTGGCCATCTTTCTGATCCCGCACTCTGCTGAGAGTCTGCGGCCATCATTCCGGCCCTGCGCTCTGCTGAGAGCCAGTGGCCATCTTTTCCTGCCCACGTGCTCTCTTCTGGAGCGCCGACAGCCATCTTCCACTGCCACCGCGGTCACAGCCACCACTGCCGGGGCATGCAGGCTCCGCCGGCCGCCAGGCTGTCAGTTCCACCCGCCTGGAGCCAGGCTCCTTGGGTGATGCTGGCACCTGCTCTGCCTGCCGACCTCCTGCACGGGCCAGGACCTCTGCCTGCTGCTTGGACCTCCTAAAACCACCGTTCCAGCTCGGCGCTCCAGTCACCACCGGGACCTCTGGCCGATTTGCCCCGCCTGCCCCAAGCCAGGCTCATTGGGCGGCGCATAGCCAGCTTCAGTGTCCGCCACAGTCACCCGCTCCAGGCGTAGCTCTACTCGCTGCTGCTGCTCCGTTTTGCTCGCCCAAGCCAGGCTCACTGGCAGTGCTCCTCGGGGCCCAGCCTCAGCGACTGCTGCATGCCTGGAAGCCATTTTGTCTCCACGCCACAAACTGGGCAAGACATGCCGCCTGCGTGCCACCGTTTGATCCCGCCTGCGCCAGCCATCAGTGCCATCCACGCCAGCCATCAGTGCCATCCACACCAGCCACCAGCATCTGCGTGCTCCAGCTCCACCGCACCCCCAGCAGCTTCTCAGCACTTCTGTCGCAGCCAGCACTGGCTGGGAACACTTCACTCCGGTAAACTGCCTCCTTCCCTTGGTTAGCGGGTTCCGGACTTGGGTCTTCCGGTCCACTGGGACCCCAAAATCCAAGCGCTTGGTGACCCATTGTCCCCGGGTCCACTGGGACCACCCTGCGGATGACCAGGTCATCCTCCGGTTTTGAGAAGGAATGAAGACGTTCTTCCCTATCTCTTAAACTCCGTTTCCGAACGATTGAGCAGGGAAATCGGGGATGCCCATTTCCTGTTCTTCGTTTCCTCCCGTGAACCAATTATGGGAAGTTGAACCTTTATACTAGCAGATGCCCTGAGAGCCTGTCTGCCTTGATACGAGTTGGGAAATGGGTTGCGGTGGCCAAGGAATAGTTAGGAACTTTTATAAGCGGTCTGGTATCCCTCCAAATGCTCTCCCCCATCAGCTTCCATTTATTTTCCCGACAGCTGCCATTTTGTGATGGTGTGTAGTCGCTGCCTGGTGATGTCACAGTCGCCATCTTGGCCCGCGCCAGACTGCAATTTTGTTGGGCGGCTGCCCGGCCGCTCCGCAAGGTCTTAAACGCTCTTGGCTTCTGGCTCCCTTTCCGGCCCGCTTGGGCACGCCCTAGGTGCTGTGGGAAACGCCAGGCCAGGGCTGGGGCGACACCCTCTGCCCATGGGGAGTCTGCATTGCCATTCTTGCCGGACATCAGCCCCGGGACACGCTCTTTGTGAGTATAGGTCCGTCACAGCTGACAGAACCTTAACATGGCATCTAAGTTTTAATTCCAGAGAGAAACAGGCGGAAATGGAGCGTACACTCCGACTTTGCCAAAAAGCAGATCCCTGGTAGCTGCCCTTCGGCTGGCAGTGGCGGCTCAGCCCTCTGGAGTGCCACCTAGGTGTGGAGGACTGCTACGACGACTACCTCCAGGAGCCTGCCTGAAGTGGGGCAAAGCCACGCCTACCAATCAGACTGCCCGGCGTGTGGCCAGGAGGGCCACTGGAACAGTGCCCTTGGAAAAGGGTGAGCCCCAGGTGCCTCAACACAGGGAGAGCACCTTTCCAGACCAGGCCCCACTGCTGTCCCTACTCAGCCTGGCTGAAGACTGACGGCTCCTGGATCCCTTAACCTCCATCCTCTTTGCCAGCTCAGGCCCTTGCCTGTTCAAGCCTCCTCAAGTGCACATCACTAAGCTGTCCAGGGTAACCTCCAATTCGCACTGCAGCTATGTACCCACCTGCACCCCCTTCTGGGGGACTGGACTCCCGACTCCTCCCGGCCTGGGGCCCCTGACGACGCCCCTTGACAGCAGGAAGAAGCTAGAGGGTCCAATCGTCATCCATTATCCCTACCATCAAAAGGCCGGGATGATAAGTTGGGTACTGCACTCATGTGACTTTGTGTCACATGACCTCTGCAGGGCAAGGGAGGGGCTGAAACCCCCCGCGAGAATTGGGCGTTCCTGCGAGTAAACCCCCATCTCGCGAGATGCATACCTTGAAAAGGAGAGCCCGCATCCTCAAGCTTCGGACAGGCGCGCGGGCCCCACAGTGCCTCGCCCTGATCCCCGGGAGAGCCGTGCCATTAAAACTTTACATGCCATGTGTACCGGACCTCTCTCGTGTTTTTCACACTCCGCCGTACTCACATTATTTTTATTTTACTCGCATTAATATTTTATTTTACTTATCAGATAGTCCTTTGGGTAATCAAACTTGGGTACCAGCCAGAAACAGATATTGCTATTAATAAATAGACTTGTTCCATATAATTATAGGAAATGAATCAGTAAAGACTCAGATGAGAAATTTCACACTTTCTGAAAAGGTGTCTATCATCATGTTCTTTGTAGAGTTCAGCCATTTGGAGATTTATATGCCTGACAGGCAATTTCTATGGTTGGCTAACACTACTCCCTCAATTTTTGAAAATGTATAAAACACCAAATCAGTCTCTCCCTGTGCACTGGGAAAAGAGAATGTTCAGTGCCAGCTACCAGAATGAGGAATCTCAGATAATAATGACTGGCTAGCTTGAAGCAAAATAAAAGTGTCAAGGGTCTCACAGCTACCTGAAGTAAAAGGAAGTAATGATACCTTTCTCCTGACAGGTGGCATGGACTCATCATTTTTCTAGGAGGATGTCAGAAGAGACTGTCTGATGATTTGCATACACCCTTGAGAAGACTGTACCAAAACATTCTGCTCTCACAGGGCTGCCTAGGAAGTTGTTTCTGTACCAGTATTGGGAATGGCCTAGGAAGATTTGAGAAAGCTATGATTATTAATATATTTCAAAAATTGGGTGAGGGGCAAATCTGTGCAAGGACTTGGTTTCTGCCTAAAAGCAGGCAACTATTCCAATGTAAATTAACCTAGCTAAAAGTAATTAACAAGTCAATAGGAGAGGAGAACTAGGCCTTTATCTAAAGACAGATCTACATGATTAGATAAGCAGCTAAGATGGTAGGAAGGGTCGACCTTCATGAAAGGAGACACCTTGCCACACCTTGTTGGGGGAGGTACCTTACAGGGACGTTCACTACGTCAGAATTACGCGAACAAGATGGAGGTCATGGGCATAAAAAGTCCGATCCACATGTGACCCCTTTGGTGTATTCATTCGAGTCACCCCTCCATGCCAGTCTGGTATGGAGCTGTACCTATCCTCTGTATTTCTATCTTTTAATAAACGTCTTTAAATCTTCAGCAACTGTCCAATATGTTCAGCTCTGCATATTTATTCTTAGCTCAGGACAAGAACCTGAGCTAATTTTCTGGTTTTGGTCGTTTGGGGTTTTGTTGTGCTTTGAGGGAAATTGTGTCCGGGACCCTAACAGGGGTCCCCGGGAACAGTTTTCCCAAAACCATACTCTCCCCAAAACCATAACAGTTTCCCCAGGATTCATTTCACTGTGCTCAGCCATCCTCATCCAAGCAGTGCTGGCTTTGCTGGCAGGCAGAATGCAAAAACTGAGGGCCCAAGGAAACCTCCACTGCGATTTTAAATGAAGGCCGGGGAGGCTGGGTACTGTGTGGCAGCAGTGGAGTCCTGTGGACAGCCCCAGGAGGGTGATACAAAGCTCCAAGAGTGGAGTTGATGCTCCAGGAAGTTAGAAATGCCAGGAATGTGGAACATCTGCTGCGGAAGCTACAGGAACCGAGCAGATTTAGCCCCAAAGAGGGTCCTAGCGAGGGCAGGGCTTCTGCAGCTCTTTTGAGATCACATCTCACCACCAAGATGCTAGATGTGGAAAAAGATTTCACATTTTTCCTGGTGGGTTGAGGTCTTGTGTGGGTCCCATTCCTCCTTTTCATTTTTCTATTCTTCCTTTTCAGAATGAGAGCTTACCCTGTGCCTATCACACCATTGTATGTGGGAATATGTAAGTTGTTTTTGTTCGCTTGTTTTTTAATAGGTGCTCACAGCTAATAGCTGAGTTTGCCATGAATTAATTTTAGAGGCTTTGGGCCCTGAACTTTCTGAGAAATGTTGGAATTATTAAGATGTAGAGACTGAAGATGGACTGAATATATTTTTTATTGTGAGATGGGCATGAGTTTTGGGGGCCAGGAGTGAAATGTTGTAATTTGAATATGGACTGGATAATTATTTTGACTATGAAGTGTGTCTACAGGCGTGTGTATCAATGACCTGACACACAGCTAGTGGTACCACTGGGAGGTGGTAGAATACGATGTGGGCCTATTTAAATAGGAGGAAATGGATCACTGAGGGCATGTCCCTAGAGGGTATATCTTGCCTCCCGAGCTTTCCTTTCTAGTGGGTACTGATAAAAAGGAGAATGGAAAATATAAATGCAGCAGTTAAAGTCTAATTAAATATTAGTGTTTTGTGTACTTTTTCATTAGGATCTACATATAGAGGATATCTTTAATAAGTCTCCATCAGATAAGTTCTAAGAAGCCATATTTTCTATACTTACATAAAGGATTGTAGCTTTATGCATCTAAAAATCAATTTAGTTATATGAGAAAACTTTAGTATTTTTCTGGACAAAAGTAAGCATTAATAAACAGTGATATGTTTCAAACTGCAAGAGGTAAAAATGCTATTTGAAATTTGGCTGTAAGTGACTTAATTTTAATTTATGAAGAACAGAATTCAGATAAGAAGGAAATTCTAAAGAATTTTATTGAATGGCTACTACCTTAAATGTAATATTGTGGATACTCTTTCCCTTTACTGTAGGCTAAGATACCAGTGAATAACAGTTGACCATGTGCTAAACTGAAACAGATAATAAATGGAAACAAAACCTTGGGAATCACAACACCCCAGAAAGAGACAGTATTACTTGTGAATTATATGTGACAAGAACAAAAAAGAAAGAAATTAAACTTGAATCTGAACAAGACCTTAGATCTAATGTGTTAGTCAGCTTTCCATTGCTGTAACAAAAAACTGAGAAAGTCAACATAAAAGAGGAAAGATGTATTCTAGCTTATGGTTTCAGAGGTTTCAGTCCACAGTCACTTAACTGTGTTGTTTCTGGACCTGTGATGAGGTAGAACATCACAGCAGAGAGGGTGTGATGAAACAAAGCTGATTACCTCCTGGCCTCAGGAAACTCAAGAGAGTGAAAGCAAAAGAGAGAAAACCAGAGAACAAAATAATCCCTTCAAAGGGATCCTGTCTCCTTATCTCCAACTGAGATCCATCTCCTAATGTTTCTACCACCTCCCAGAAGCACCATCAGCAGAGACCAAGACTTTAACACATAACCGTTAAGCATCTATGCACCTGAAGAATGTTCAAAGAAATATTCCAATTGAATATGATTAACATCTAAATTATAGTTATTATATTTTTAATATTAATTTTTTTGCAGTACTGTGTATTGATCCCAAGCGCACTTTACCACTGACCTACAGCTCCAGTCCTTTTTATTTATAATTTGAGACAGTCTTCATATAGAGCAGAGATTGGCTTCAGATTTGCAATCCCACTGCCTCAGTCTCCTGAGTAGCTGATATGTTCTTTTATAGCCTAATATGCTACTTATTAAAACAACTAAGCCACTATCATAAAGAAAAATAATAGAGAAATTTAGTTCATTTTAGTTATATATTCTAAGGAGAGTATCAAAGACAGTATCAATGCAATCGTGCTGTAAGCCAACATAAACCACTTCAAACAAGCAGTGCATCTACGTGAGAGCTTTCCAATCAAAGTTGGGAGACTTGCTTAAAGTTGTGCAAAAAACTCTCAACTTTTATTTTATTTCTGAGGCAAGTTGGTTATGGAGCATTGTACATGAAACATATGGTAATATGAAAGTGAAAGATATTCTAGATGCTAAAATAAATGCTGAGTACTAATGAAATTCTTCAAGTTTTATCTCTCCAGCAAAAAGTGAGCAATAATGGATAATAAGTATGCGGTGCTATGCACATGTGAGACACTGTGATGAGCATGTTGCATTAGAAGAATAGCAGCATTCCTGTAGGTTGAGGAACCTGCAGGGAAGAGGGGTGAGGAACTTACCAAGTCCTAGAGGTTAGGTGGGACTTGAGATGTGGCTCTCTGACTCCAAGTTCTATTCTTCAATCATCATTTTTTACTTGATAGGAAATAATTTGGCAGTAATTTGGCTTAGTTGAACTCACTTTATACAATCCAAAATGGCATGGTCTTCCAAATCGACAATAGAATAAAATTGCTATTTATTACTGTTTTGCTCTCATCCACCAGCAGAGGGGAGTAAAAATTCACTTAAAATTAAGTCCACATTCTGATAATGATAAAATTAAACAGGGGTTTAAATTCCCTGCTTCTAGAAATCAAGAATCCAAGGTTTGTAGAATCGAACTATTATATTAAATGACAGTTACATACACAGATAATGGTAGGTCAAGACGAGCAATTCAAACCCCCTGGCATGCAGGAGGGGGCTCATGCTCTCTACCACTAAGGCTGCTAGTCCTTTTTTTTTTTTTTTTAAATTCTGGACCAGGGTCTCACTAAATTGCTAAGACTGGCCCTGAACCTACAATCCTCCTGTCTCAAGTTCCCAAGTACTGGGATTACAGGCATGTGCCGCCATGCCTAGCATGGCTGGTCCTTTTAATGAACATAACGTTCTTTGCTAGTCCAGTGAGTGGTCATGCAAAATGTTTCAAAAAACCAAACTCAGGTCTTACAAGAAGAACAGATGACCACTAGTTTAAGGAGAATTTAAGTTGCTCTGATGAAGCAATTGATGCAATTCACATGCAAACATTAATTTAACAAGTTGATATACTGTACAAACTAAGTGTAAATGTTAACAAAAGCAAAACTGAGAACTAAAAATAAAAATTATCTTCGGATCTTTCAAATACACAATAATACATTTACACACCATTATGATGTATGAATACATTGCACCAATAAAAATAAATTTAAAAAATAATAATACATTTACATAGTAGTAAAACTTCATACAATTTTTATTTTAATAGGTAAAAATCAAAATCAGATATAAAATGGACAGTAAATCAACATCGAGTTTAATACATTCATAATTCCACATAAACTATAAAATAGATTTAAATCATGTGTTTTTAATGCACTTTAAATTTCACAAATTTTCTTGAAATGATTTTTGATTTTTTTAAGAACTCAAATGATGTGCCGAATGCTAGTATGAGTGCAGTTCATTAAAAAAGCAAAGTCACCCCTACTCATTTCTAATCAATCAACATGAGCATTCATTAGCAGTTAGTGCCAGGCCTAGAGAATACCTTTAAGCCAAAGAAAACTGAATGTTCTTTGATAATGGAAAAGTCTTATCTTCTTAATTGAGTTATAATTTCTTTTTGGTTGCTGGGATTCTCATATTTTCATTACGTCCTTAAAAATAGGCTAGTTTGGAGACACTTTTATCTGTAGTTGTGGCACAATTAAAAATTTAGATGTTCTCCCAGGGCATGACCTAGGGAGAGGAGAGAAAGGTTGGGAACTAATTGTGGGCTGAAGTGAGAAGAAGATGGTCACAGTGTCTGCCTGAGAACACTGGTACCAGGGGAAGTGCTCCATGGGAAGAGAAAAGAAAGCAAAGGGATCATGAACCTAAGCTGGCTTCTGTGTTGGAGAGACAACACTTCCAGTTCCTTGTAGTTGTTTATACTTTTTGATGGCGCTCACTTCCACTTCTATCTTACACTAAGCTAAGGCAGGGCAGAGTCTGGCTCCTTAGGGGCAGGAATGAAGAGGACTCCAGCTTAAGTTCCACATCTCCCACACCTGAGGAGGAGGACACACCTGTTTCTGTTCATGCTCACTCCCATCTTGCCTGTCATTGTTTTCTGGGGATCAAAGGAATAGGAGGGTCTATCTTGGCCCCTTCTAGGCTCACATCAGGTAATCCAGACTTCCATTACAAAGAGTTGGTAGGTATTAGTTGCTGGCTCAAATTATACCTAAATTTTTATTCTTTTTTTTTTTTTCTTTAGACATGGTTATCTTGGTTAGGAAGGCCATGGGAAACTAAGGCAGTGTGCACAGAGTCTGTAGCACTCCTGGGCTCCAGGAACCCAACAGTCCCAGTGGTACCAATAACAGCCATAGTTTATCTCTAAGAGTAAGCAGAGTTGTACCAAGTTGGAAAATTGCGAGATTAGTTGGCCCTCATAGTTGAGGCCTAAGCTAGGCTTGCCCAGCACTCTTTTTAGGGTACTAACCCTGGTCACCTTTTACCTTTCAAGGTCTAAGACCTCACCCTCTGCATCCCTTATTATCCCAACTACAGGATATGAAGAGAAAGGAGAAACGTATGTGCAGGATAGATTTTCAATTTCTTTATTTCTCCAACTGACGCTGCCATCCTTAAGTCCACTGGCATTCAGCTATTATCCTTAGGAATGACTCTGGGAGTAAAACAAGCCCTAAGCTAGTTTAACTATAAGACTACAGCCTTCCTCCCTGCTGAACTCGGGTATCTATGTTCTCAATTCTTTCTCAAAGCTGTCACCAACAGATGGACTGAACACTCAAGGTAACACCTGTTTGCCATTTCCATCTGTCAAAGAGAACCAGGACTAGTTGAAGCAGTAAAGATGTGTTTTATTAAGAAGCTAATACAAAAGGGGAGAAAAGGCTTCAGTATAGAGCTGAGTTCAATACAAATACGGTAAGATAAGGCCAAGTGAGAATTTATAGCCAAGGGTGTTGTGGGGGGGAATTGTCACCTGGCATAAAAGTACTAAATATAGAGGAAATATTTTGGTAGGTGTGTTCTTTTTTTAATTTTTTATTGGTGCATTATATTCAAACATCATATTGGGGTAAAAAACGGTAGGTGTGTTCTTGCTAAACGATCTTAACGGAATTCCTGCTGGGGGCAGGGCAGGGTGGTCAGATATCAAATGTAGGGGATTCCTCCGGAAAGGAGAAAGAATTATCTTTTCATCTATACTTCAAAGTCCTAGGTTGGGGCATCTTATAACGAAAGACAGATTAACGAGAGAAAAACATACACACGAATATATTAAAACTTGTATTACAAGAGCCCGCATAAGAAAATAAAGACCCAAAGTAGAGGTTAAACGTCAGTGTTTTATACAGAATGAAAAGTTGTTTAAGAATGTGATGGAACCAAGAGTAGTGAACTGGGAGATACTGAGCAAGGCCTGTTCGTTTAGAGTCCTCAGAGCATCTCTCTGCCTTTCGAGGGTAGGATGTTCCTTTCATTTGTGTACAAGGGCTTCAGTCACATGCCGGCTCTTCTGACCTGCTTCAAAAGAAGTTAAGAAAATCCTTCTTATACCTGCTGTTTCACACATTTTGTCATCTTGAAATGTTTAATATGCCAAGGTGCCGCATTGGGGGGGGATAGTGTCCAGAACCCCGTCACTCTCTAATCTGACGTAGCAGGATTCATGCTACAACTAGACCCAGCAAAGATGAACACAGAAGCTGAGGCCGAGGCCTGGCTGCAAAGAGGCCTCAGACGAGGATAACTAAGGTTTGCTTAAGAAAAGAATCTTGTCGCATCTGGAGTTTAGAGTACATTTACCTCGAAAGATAAGAAACTGCATATAACTCTAAAACAATCCGCCTATGGTTTTAAGTTCTGGGTTGGGGCAATATCGTGTGCACAAATAGCTGCTTTTGACACCAGACAATTCTGAGCTGTTGGGGTTCAAGATGCTCCAACTATGGTGCCTTGACATGCTGAGTCTTTTGAGCTAAAAGTGATTGGAAGGGCCGCAGGAGCATGACAATCTCTCTGAACTTCTCTCATCCTCCTGTCTCCCACTATCTTTGTCCCACGAAACAGGTTTTAGAAGCCAGGATTTCCTATCCCCCGAGCAAGCCATAAAACCTAGCAAGGTCATTCTTCCTTTCTCCTCCACTGAAGGCCCCCAGAACTGGCAGCCTGCCCTAAACCTAGGGAGAAAGAACTTCATGCAAGGACACAGAAAAGAGCCTGCACTAATAGGCCCTGCTGCCCCGGCCCAGGTGTTGCCACTAAATCACACTCCCTTTTGGTCCAGTCATGGTCCTCCACTAGAGTCTACTTCTTTCATCAGACTTAATGTAAAAAAATACCATTTTCCTGGGTCTTTGGGTCATCATTTCTGAAGGCTCTCATGTCATGTAAAACTTTGGTTAAATCAATGTGTTGCACTTTTATTAACCTGTCTTTTATTATGGGGGTGTCAGCCATGAATCTTGCAATGGGCAGAGAAAGAATATTAGTTTTCTTCCCCTACAGGGTTCAAGGCTCCAATGGGTATTTAAAGAGAAAAAGCAAAATAAAAAACTTGAATCCTATAGGTCAAATTCAGTTTTTCTCTGAGACTGTACAGATAAAATTGAACAAGCATTTCATAACTTGTTCAAGAAGGCAAACACATAAGTCACTGAAAACATAGCAAGGTTGAATTACCAAACTTTAATTTGAACCTTGTAATAGCCACATCAAGAGAAGCCCTGTTGATTACATTTTATATCAGCTGAATAGCGTTTGGAAGGCAGGCTCTCATTTAGAGCTGAAGGTGCCTCTACTCATGACCCATTTTGAGGGTTACCAATGTTAAATAAGAAAGAAATGTTTTTCTTTTCTATGGAACTGAGTCCAGAAACATGGTGCTAATAACTTGAAAGGAAGGGCTTTTCTTTTTTTCCTTCCTCTTTTTAATTTTTTTTGCTTTTGTATTTCTATTTCTGCTAGCACTTTTTCCCTAATAAATTTTAATTGAATAGGTCAAGTCTCATATTCAGCTATCAACTCAGGGTACTTATCAGAACAGCTATAAGAATTAAGAATTTCTTTTATGGACAGTCTAGAAGAGCACGGGTATATGTTCACTATCCAGACACCTGGCAGTTCTCCAGGTTAGCTTTTTCCAATATCGCTTCTCAGAAGTCTCCATAGTAGATTCCAATTTGGGAGGTCTGAGATACAGCCCCCAAATTATTATTACCTTTTTTGTACTGGAGATTGAACCAGGGGCCTTCTACCTTTGAGCTATACTCTCATCCCTCAGTCCTTTTTTTTATTTTGAAACATGGTTTTACTAAGCCTGGCTTATTTTTTGTTTTGTAACAGAGTCTCACTAGGTTGCTGATAGTCTCACTATAGCACTGAGCCTGGCTTTGAACCCAGGATACTCCCTTCTTGGCTTCCCAGATTCTGGGATTACAGGTGTGCACCACCACACCCGGCTATACCTTTCCTTTTCTTTTCACACTTCCCATCTGTTTCACTTTCTCTCTGCACACCCAAAGGCTGCCCCGAGCCCCCAAAGCACACTTGGGGAGGTAACTTACATTTAGGCCTAAAATATCATGTTACCCTGTCAGAAAATGAAGCGTGGAGGAAAGAGAGAGGCAGGAAGGTGGCAACTTTTTATTTATTTATGTATTTTTTTTGGTGCACTATAGTCATACATATTAATGGGATAAAAGATAGTGGAGACAAACATGCACACGTCACCCAATTAGCCCTTCCCCAATTCCCACCCCATTCCCTCCCCCTCCCACCTCCTCATGTTTGGCTTAGTGATTGACACTGATATGTTTGTTAAAGTACATCAGGTGCTTTAGAGTTTCCCTCTCCCCCCCCACCCCCTCAGTTGGGTCGCCTTATTTGCTCATCTATAGAATCTACTTCTTCGAAGGTCTAGAGTTCCTCCTATGACCCATTTTCTCCCTAGCTTCTGCGGGAGAGCATCCGATTTCTTATTTTTTATAACTGACTAATCTCCCTTAGCATAATGTCCTCCAGTTCCAGGCATTGGAGGCAGGAAGAGCTGTTTATGGAGGAAGATCGGAAAGCAAGCTTCTGGTTTCCCCTCGGGGACGCTCGCTGCTCAGGACCCATCTCCATTTTCCCTCAGGTCTCCTGGAGTCCAGCAGCATCGTGAGGAGGCCACGCCACCAGGATGCTGGCTTGGCGCAGGCGCAGAGGGTCACATTGCCACACCTCCATCCAGCCTTGCAGACCCACGGCCACTGTTCACGCGTGGGTGAGAACGTGACATTTTTGCATCCTGTATCCATGGTGGGGACCGCAGGTCTCCAGCCCTGTTCCTGTCAGAGTCCTGTCAACCTGGTAAAAAGCAACAAGGAGAAGGCGTGGGCACTGTGAGGTCTGGCCATGAGGTCATGCGGAGGAGGATTGAGAAAAAGGAACAAAGAAAGACAGACAGCCCCTGATCATCGCCCAGCCCCAAGATGAGCGGGCCGCTAGCACACCAACCAGCGGCTTACATGACTGCTCCTGTCCCCCCTCCTTCCTTGCCCCATAAAAAGCCCCTGGCCTGTAAGGAGGCGGCTCTCATGGGCTCTCTCCTCGTCAGATGCTCCTTACAGGTTTTATTCCTTAATAAAGTCTGTTTCCTGCTGTCCGACTGTGTTTTTGGTTTGGTTTGGTTTGGGTTTTTTGCCCCATATACCTCAACACTGGCACTCCCGGCTGCGGCCTGGGCCTCACCTGTACAGTGCTAGTGATGGGGGCGGGGCCAGAAGGACGGCAGACTGAGCAAAAGGACCAACATATACACATGTACTTTGGAAGCAAAAGCAGAAATCAGGAGATCTTTGATTGATTTGTGTGTGTGTGTGTGTGTGTGTGTGTGTGTGTGTGTGTGTGTGTGGTACTGGGGTTCCTGGAACCCCTACTACCTCCGGGCTACGCTCCCAGACTTATTTTTACATTTTTATTTGGAAACAGGGTCTCCTAAGCCAGTGCGGGCGGCTGGCTTCAAACCTGCGCCATCCTCCTGTCTCCGCCTCCCAAGCGCAGGGATTACAAGCGTGCGCCACCACGCCTGGCTGATTGATTGATAGTTTAAAGTCAAATTTAAAGTAAAAAATAAGTCCAAAAGGTACAGCTGTTAGGTAGCTAGACAGAGCAATATGGAGGGGGAAGGATATTTACTAAGAGTGTCAAAAAGTCACTCTACAACCGGGCGTGGTGGTGCACGCTTGTAATCCCTGCGCTTGGGAGGCTGAGACAGGAGGATTGGGCAGGTTCGAAGCCAGGCTGGCTTAAGAGATCCTGTTTCCAAATAAAATATAAAATAGGTCTGAGAGTGTAGCCCGGAGGTAGAAGGCCCCTGGGTTCCATCCCCAGTACCACCAAAAATAAAAATAAAAAAAAGTCACTCCACATTGAGTGCTAAAGAATCCTGCCAAAAACTGTCTCCGTCATGGCAATTTTTTTTTTTCTTTTGGTACTGATGATTGTACCCAAGGGCATTCTACCTTCGAGCCCCACATCCAGCCTTTCTTTGTTTTTTTTTTTTTTTTTTTTTAATTTTGAAACAGGGTCTCACTAAGTTGCTGAGGCTGACCTCAAGCCTGTGATCCTCCTGTCTCAGCCTCCCAAATACTGGGAATACAGGTGTATGCCACCACACAGGCCCACACTACTTTCTTAAGTCTAAAGGAGATCAGGTATAATCAGCCTAAGGGATTTTATGGATTCTCTGGAACGTGAGCAGAGCACTAAGCCTACGAGTTTCCCATAGGTATTGATGGAAAGTTTCCCAACAAGGCAAAACAGTGCAGACTCACTACGCTCTGACATAACCCAGCAGAAACCACTCCCAAACGCATCACACACGAGGGAGATTTCAAGACCAAAATAAAAACACCACTTGGGAGAAAACATCGCCATTCAGATTGCTCCTGGACACACTCTTTGGAGCGCAACTTCTCCCTTCAACTATGGCCTCCTCTCTTAAAACTGTTTCTAAATACACTTTCTATTCTTTTATTATTGCTGTCTCCTGCCTGAAATCTCGGTTTGAGAAATAAAAGAATCAAGGAAGATCACTGCCTGCTAACACAGTGGCATTTAATCTTTACCATTCCCACTATTTATGTATGTATGTATTCATGTATTTATTTATTCATTTGTTTATACTAAGGGTTGAACCCAGGGGCATCATTCTACACTGCACTCCCAGCCTTTTTTTTTTTTTTTTTTTTGAAAGAGTCTCATTACGTTGCCGAGGGCCTTGCTAAATCGCAGAGACTGACCTCAAACCTATGGTCCTCCTGCCTCAGCCTCCCAAGTACTGGGATTACAGGTGTGCACCACCATGCTCCACTTTCTTGCCTCCTTTTCAAGTAAAATAAAGAATATAAGGGAAGCCAGAGAACTGATTCAAAAGGTGTTTCAAGCCGGGCGTGGTGGTGCATGCTTGTAATTCCCACGCTGGGGAGGCGGAGACAGGAGGATAGTGCGGGTTCAAAGCCTAAGAGACCCTGTTTCCAAATAAAAATATAAAATAGGTCTGGGGGTGTAGCCCGGAGGCAGAAAGGTTTCCAGGAACCCCAGTACCACCAAAAAAAAAAAAAAAAAAAATTAGAAAAAAAAATAAGAAAAAGAAAGTTGGTTTGTACTTTCCAGCTCAAACAAGGCTTAAAGGGGAGATCTTGTTTTTAAAAGGCAAGGCAAAAGCACTGCTGACTGATGTCCTTTAAGATGAAGAAGAAAGCAGAGAAGCATTGATTTTAAAAGCTCTGTAGTTTGGGCGTGGTGGCACACACTTGTAATCCCCGCACTTGGGAGGCTGAGACAGGAGGATCGCGGTTCACAGAGGTCAGCTTCAGCTATTTAGTGAGGCCCATTGCAACTCAGTGAGACTCTGTTTCAAAATAAAGAATAAAAAATAAGGCTGGAGGTCTAGTTTGGAGGTAGAATGCCCCTGGGTTCCATCCCAGACTGAAAAAAAGAAAAGAAAAGAAAAGAAAAGAAAAGAAAAGAAAAGAAAAGAAAAGAAAAGAAAAGAAAAGAAAAAAGCTCTGTAAGAGCAGTGCAGGAAGCATGGGACACCTGGAATTTAAATATTCTGTCACTTCACTAATAGTGCTGGGACACACTAGAGGCTGGGTCCTCATGACACTCCCAAAAAGGAGCAATGACCCAATCAGCTGATGGAAGAATCTTGGAAATAGAAGTAATGGGGCTCAAGATATACCATCCCAAAATATGATTGTAGGTGACCAGAATATGCCCCTCATGTGACACTTTGACATAATGATTATTTATGAATTGGTTGTTCTGTTTAGGGAAACTGCAGACACAGGATAAACCTTTAGAAACAGAGTGGAAGTAGCCCTTTTGTTAAAAAAAAATCTATAGAAAGAAAATACCCACTTGTAAGGGTGTGTCCTCCTCCGTACCAAGAAGACTCAGAAACTCCACCAGGGGAGAGGAGAGGACTTGCTCCTGATGATACACCTTACCGTGTTCACTGTGCTTTTCCTGATCACCTTGTCACCAGCCCTTCTCCGTGTCAATCTTTGTGGAAAGTACCTAAGCCTGAAGTTTAAACTACATTTCTGAGATCTAGTCTCTAGACATACTCCTGTCTATGGTTTTCTCTCACAGGTATGTGAGGTATATGTGTTAACATACTCCTGGTTGTTTTTCTCCTGTTAATCTGTCCTTAGGTACAGGTGTCAGGAATAAAAAACATCTTTTCTACAAAGTAGCAAATTCCATAGAAGTGTACTCAGTTTCCTGCTGTGATTGTAGCTCAGGCGTTCATTTGTAACTCTAGCCTGGGTCATCATGTAATTTGTGTACATTTGTTGTATGCTCCACTTGCAGATTCTTTCCAAATGTCAAACCTGTGGGTTGTAAGAGTGTACTTTAAACTTTGTTTATTCTAGCAGTAAACCGATCACTGCAGAGTGTACCTTAAATTGTGTCTCTAATTGTCCTAGTAGTAGCCAATCAATGAAGAATGCGTCCTAGGACTTTGTTTGTCAAAACTGCATTTCTGTCTGTATTAGAGAATAGCCAATTGCTCAGATTTATGAACCCAAGCCCTCTCCAAATCAGTGTAAGGGGCACTATCTCATTAGGGATAAAAGCCGTTTCTAACACAGGGAATTCTAGTTAACTATGGAAAGTAGAGAGAAAATTATTATTCTTCCCCAACAGGAGTAAATAGGTGTTCCTATGGGCTGATGATGTGCTCTTCTGGGAAGAGTGCCATGTTGAAACAGATAGGATGGAGCTTCTAAGAAAGCAGGAAAGCTAGATGTGGTGGGTACACCTGTGGTCTCAGTACTTGGGAGGCAGAGACGGAAGAATTAGAGGCTCAATCCCTGCCTTAGCAATTTAGCAAGAGCCTGTTTCAGAACTAAAAAATAAAATAAAGCTGGGGATGTAGCTCAGAGGTAGAATGCTTCTGGGTTCAATCCCCAGTCTTTCTCTCTCTCTCTCTCTCTCTCTCTCTCTCTCTCTCTCTCTCTCTCTCTCTCTCAACACACACACACACACACACACACACACACACACACACACACACACACGGCATGAACTGACATCCAAGAAGAGGATAAGAGGATATGGAAATGAAAAGATGTTCAATATCATTCGCCTTTAGAGAAATACAGAAAACTACCAACATGATTAAATTGAACATAACCATATCAATTATGTTAACCATAAAACAGCTAATTCCTTAATGTAAAAGCAGAAATTGCAAGATTACATAAGAAAACAAAGCTCAGCTAAAACTACAGAATAAACACATTTAAAGTAAAAAGACATAGATTTAAATGAGGAGAAAAGATGTATAGAAACATGAATCAAGAAAAAAACACTGAAATGTATGTAAATGCATATATATCAGGAAAATTAGACTTCAGAACAAAAAAAGTATCACCGGGCATGGTAGCACATGCTTGTAATCCCAGCATTTGAGAGGCTGAGACAGGAGGATTGGGGTTCACAGACAGCTTAGTGAGGCCCTTTGCAAATAAGTGACACCTTGTTTTAAAATAAAGAATAAAAAATAGTGCTTGGGATGTAGCTGGGAAGTAGAATGCCCCTGGGTTCTATCTCCAGTACCCCCCCCACACACACACACTGTCATCAGGTAAAAAGAGCCATTATATAATGATAACATATCAATTCATCAAAAATGCATCATCTTAAATGTGTGTACATTTTCAAAACAAATAAAACCAGTAAAATGAAAGGAGAATAAACTCATTCACAGAACCAGTGTTAGAAGTTGGCTGCGGATAAAATAGATTATAGCCTGCAAATAGGCAGGAGGAGATGTTTTAGAAACAGAATCACTGTATCTCAATGATGATGGCTATACAGGTGTACATGTTTGCCAAGCAGACTACACACTTCTGAGTAGGTACACTTAGTTATATATAAGTTGTATCTTTAGAGACTTGAATAAAAATTTACAAGTGTATCCTTGAATGTATTTTATTTTTATTTGTTGGTTTGCATTAATATTTCAAAGTAGCTGTGCTTATTTTCTCTAAAGACATTTTTTTAATGGATGAATAATATTACAGTCATTATAGCAAAGCATGATTCACCTGGCTTGGTACATAGAAAAGAGTACAGTTAGAACACGATTGACCTGAAATGATTTTTTTGATCATGATATGAAATAGATTTCTGGAATAAGTTTCTTTATGTAAAAAAAAAAAAACAAAACAGTAAAAATGGCATAGTTTTGGCTAGAAGTATGGTTCTGTGGTAGAGCATGTGTTTAGCATGCAGGAAGCCTTAAATTCAGTCTCTAGCACCAAAACAAACAAACAAATAAAACAAAAAAGGAGAGCAAAGGAAAGAAAATAAAAAGATGGCATGGTTATTTTAACAATCATTTTTATATTATCCATATAACATACCATTTAACATATAGTTGCCCTCCCATATAAATGTAGTATTGATCCAGGACCCCTCCCCCCCAAGATACCAAAACCTATGGTCAAGTCACTTGTGTAAATACAGGGAAGTGTTTGCAGGAAACCCACACACATCCTCTTATACACACATCCTCTTATACACACTAAATCATTTCTAAATGTAACATATAACACAATGTAAATGCTATGTGATTAGTTATAATATTATATTGTTTAGAGAATAAAAACAAGGGAAGTCCCTGTATGTGTCTAAGTTCAAGATAATACTTTTTCCTGAATATCTTTGTTACAAGAGACTTAGTCCACAGAGAACAAGAGGCAGAGGCCAGGGTAGGTTAGCCCTGAGCCCCAGTTGGGGTCATCACACAGGTTATATAGCCCCAGGGAGACAGATTTTGATTGAATCAGTAACAGGCAGGGGCCAATACGAGGGCTTGGGTCTATTTTCATTGTTGCCTCCTGAGCTAGATATCCAGTATTAGCATCCAAGTGTCCAGAACTGGGTGGTGCCATCTTGGGCCCCACATGGCTAGGACTGAGCAGCGCCATCTTGCTGGACTTAACTGCCTTATCTTGTGGTGTCAGCTGCCAAGAGAGGCTCTCTTTTGTTTACCTCAGAGGGGGATCTGGGAAGAAAGCTTATTCTCCTCTCTTGTTGCTAGGCTTTTAGCCAAGAGTCATCTTCAAGGACATAGCTGGGCTCTTGCCTCATCTTCAATCCACTACTGGTCAAAACTATGGGTAAGAATCCACAGATAGCCGGGCATGGTGGCACACGCTTGTAATCCCCGCGCTTGGGAGGCTGAGACAGGAGGATCGCAAGGGTTCGAAGCCAGCCTCAGCTACTTAGTGAGGCTCTCAACAACCTAGTGAGACCCTGTTTCCAAATTATATATAATATAATATAATATAATATAATATAATATATATGTCTGGGAGTATAGCCCGGAGGTAGAAAGCCTCTGGGTTCCACCCCCAGTACCCCCCCCCCACACACACACACACACACAAATCCACAGATAGGCTAGACAGGGCCACATGTGTATATGTACACATATACATAATCACTAACACAATTTTGACTTAAAAATTTTTACAAGTACTTGTCAACCAAATATCTCAGTAGGAACATTGAATACTAATATACTTTAGTTAAATGAATACAGCATAGTCATTCTGATTGGCTTCAAAGTGAAGTGACTTCAAAGACATCAAGTAGAGCTCTCCATCAGAGAATTTTTAGACACTTTTTTTGTGTGTGTGGGTCTGAGGATGGAACCCAGGGGCATTTGACCTCCAAGCTACACCCCCTGCCCTAATTTTTTATTCTTTATTTTGAAACCAGGTCTCACGGAGTTGCAGAGGGCCTCACTAAGTAGCTGAGGCTGTCCGCGAACCAAGACCCTCCTGTCTCAGCCTCCCGAATGTTGGGATTACAAGCGTGCTCCACCACGCCCGGCTTTAGACACTTTAATTGGGAAAAAAATAGTGTAAAGACTATCTGAAATTTATAATCATCTGAACCCTCGTTAGAGTTTAAATGTAAAGTGCCCTTACAAGTGACATTAGTGTTTCCATTCCCACCCCCCTATGACTATCTTTGGTTTTCATCAAAACAGACAAAGCAGAGGGTAGAGACTGCAGTCCTCCTCAGGACCCTTCTCGCCCTCATCCTGGTAGCAGCGACCACTGTGCTTATGATGTTCCAAATCTACCTAACCCCTTTATATATTTTAACTCCTTTAACTATCTCCAAAGCCTATGGAGTATATGTCTTCATTATTAATTCTTATCATCAATAAGTGGCTCAGAGAGATTAGCCATAATTTCACAGTTAAGAAGTAGAGCTGGGATTTTTGCTTGCTTGGTCCTAGGGATTGAACACAGGGACTTTCTACCTTCAAGCTACACCACACAAATAAACACACACACACACACCCCTACCGTTTTAGTTTTTATTTTGAAGCAGGGTCTCTCTAAGTTGTTGAGTCTGGCCTTGAACTTACACTCCTGTCTCAGCGTCCCAAGTACAGGTGCATGCCATTGCGTCTGCCTTTGGGGTTTTTATTTTGACAGCTTCATACTGAAAATTGTTCTTTGAAGTATTATTGTGTGATGTGACTGATATGGTAATATATTTTAAGATATAAATATCATATATTTATTTAAAAGGGAGGATTCCAAACCCATAGTCTGTCCTGAGCTATAACAGTCTTGGGAGAAGTTCTGTTAAACAGCAAAGGGACCAGACATTTCCAAATACAAAGATCCCCAGGCTATAAAGGTTCCCCAAGACTGGGGAAGTTACAGCCACAAAAGGAGGCAGAAAACAGAACTATTACCAGGGGAAAAGGTAATAGAATGAATAGAAGTAAACTTGAGAGCAAGTCCTGGGAGTCTTTCCAGAGGAACTGAAGCCAGCTCATTATAGGGATACACGCATATCCACCTTAGAGCAGCACAGTTCACAGCAGCCAAACTATGGAAGCACCTTGGGTGTCTGTCAACAGATGACTGGGGCTTTATATACCACAAAACTGTGGTATAAAACACAAAGGAGTTTTATTCAGTGGTAAAGTGGAACTAAACTATGTCATTTGCAGAAAAAAAAAAAGGATGGAACCAGAGAATATTATGTTGTGAAATTAGCCAGTCTCAGAAAGCAAAGGGTCAATATGTTTTCTTTCATATGTATGTAGAAACTAGGAAACCGGAGAAGAAACTAGGAAACCGGAGACTAGATAAATGAGAGATGCCAGTAGAATAGTGGAAAGGGACTTGGGAAGGGAGGGGAGAAGAAAAAGGAAAGACACGATGAAGGAAACAGCTCAAACGATCCTATGTGCATTTATGAATCTGTCAGTACCAGCTTCAATGTTAGGGGAGGGAGGAGGAGGGAGCAGAGTGGGATCCAGAGGGTAAAGTTCTGGGTGCTGGGAGCACGTATGTTTCTATCACAGTAAACCTCAGCATGATGTATGGTTATAATGCACCAATAAAAGTATATTTATAAAAGAACAATAATACTATTCTATAAGAGATTGTGAAAGTAAAATGCATAAGGTGTTTTTTGTGGTACTGGGGATGGAACCCAGGGGCATTCTACCTCTGAGCTACACCCCCAGTCCTATTTTTTATTCTTATTTTGAACAAGGTCTCACTGAGTTGTAAAGGGACTCACTATGTAGCTGAGGCTGTCCGTGAACTGCGATCCTCCTGTCTCAGTCTCCCAAATGCTGGGATTACAAGTGTGACAATGCATACATTTTTAAAAATTTTACATTAAAAGTAACAGATTGGCTGGGCATGGTGGTGCAGGCTTGTAATCCCAGTACTTGGGAGGCTGAGACAGGTGGATCGTGCAGGTTCAAAGTTGGCCTTAGCAACTTAGTGAGACCTCAGCAATTTAGTGAGACCTTGCTTCCAAATAAAAGATAAAAATAGGTCTGGGGGTATAGTCTGGAGGTAGAAGGCCCCTGGGTTCCACCCCCAGTACCACACACAAAAAAATGTAAAGATTGCCAAAATATAAAATATTTCAGCTCAACTCCTTGAGGTAGAGAACTAAAGGTTGTATTTAGTATGTAGAGAACTAGAAAAAAAAAAGTTTCTCCCATACTTTCAATAAGAAAACACAAGAAAAATCTTTGGGTACGTGTGTTAAACTGAGTAAAATATAAAATGGTACAAGAATGTTGGGGGAAATTGAGCAGTTTATTATTAACCTGTGTTAGCTTTTCATCACTTTGACAAATATCTGATAAAAATAACTTGAAGGAGGAAAAAACAATGTATCTTGGTTCAGGCTATTGGAAGTTCCAGTGGCCGGCTCCACTGCTTTGGGACTGAGATGAGGTGGGGGCATCATGGCCCAGGAAAGCTGCTCTATGCAGCCAGGACAGGGAGGAGAGAGAGAGAGAGGGAAAGGGAGAGGGAGAGGGAGAGAGGTAGAGGGAAAGGGAGAGAGGGAGAAAGGGAGAGAGAGAGAGAGAGAGAGAGAGAGAGAGAGAGAGAGAGAGAGAGGAGAGAGAATGAATATCCAGGGACATTATATAGGACACATCCCCAGTGACCAACTGCCTTCACCCAGGTCCTGGAGTTCCCTTCCTATAAGCCTCACCTCTAGGCATTGTTGCACATGCATTTTGGGGGTACACTTCAAACCATAACCTGCCTTATTATTCCAATCAAGTAGATAGTCCATTCCTAAGTACGTTCTCAAAAGAATGAAAACACCCACAAAACTAAAATGAAAATGATTGACACAAGATTTGCTCACACTGAGATGTGGTACCATAAGGCTGGTGGCCTAGTAGCCGATCTCAGGGGCAAACTTTCCAAGTTTCCCTGGGTTTCAGCCCCCAGGGAGAACTAACCACAGATGATGCCTGGTGAGGTTGTGAGGTGTGGAATAGGCCCCATCACTGAAATTTTGAAAACTTTTTTCAGGTGATTTTGGTGTGCTGCTGAGTCAGAGGCTCTAGATTAGGCAGTCAAGGGCTAAAGTATACATACCACTGTAGAAAAGTGGCATCGTATACAACATATAGCTCAAAGTATATTCAGAAGTACATGCCAGTAATCCCAGCAACTCTGGAGGCTGATGCAGGAGGATGGCAAGCTCCAGGTCAACTGGGCAGCTTAGCCAACCAGACCCTATCTCAAAATTAAGTACAAAAGGGGTTGGGTGTCTAGCTCAATCACACACACACACACACACACACACACACACACACACACACGGAAAAAACATACAAAGGAGCAAAGAATCAGACATTCAACACATATGCTCTAAAAGAAATGAAACAGAACACAGAACTGATTAAAAATCATAAATAAGCGCTGGGCGTGGTGGCGCACGCTTGTAATCCGGCGCTTGGGAGGCTGAGACAGGAGGATCACACAGGTTCTGAGCCAGCCTCAGCTACTTAGTGAGGCTCTCAGCAACTTAGTGAGACCCTGTTTCCAAATAAAATAGAAAATAGGTCTGGGAGTATAGTCCGGAGGTAGAAAGCCTCTGGGTTCCACCCCCAGTACCACCAAAAGAAATAATAAATAAATAAATAAATAAATATCATAAATAAAGTGAGTCAAAAGAAAGACTGAAGATTTAAGAAAGCAAATGAAGGGAAGAAATGCCTCAATAAGGCCAAGGAATGAGAAACAGCAAGGAACTGAATGACCACACTGCAAAGCAGATTAGCGACAGTGAAGAAAGACTGAAATGCTGACCAAGAAGACAGATTAAATACATTGAAAGGAAAGATACGGAGGGCAGGTAATAGCCAGCCCATACAAACGAAGCCAAGGGAAACTTTGCTTCACCTTTCACCAGTCTGAAACACAGAACAGAAAAAATGTTAAAGTAGTATCAAGTATGCCTATGTATCAGAATGAAGCAATACTCAATGAAAAATTTAAAGACGTTAACTGTTAGGTTCTAGATCCCCACGAGGCAGGGGCGGGGCTGGAAGCCAGGAGGCAGGAAGACCCGCCTCCTTACCCTGCAAGCTCCATGGAAGACCACTCCCCTTCGATAAAAAGAAGGGACGCAGCGATCTGAGGGGACAGACAGAGATTTTGAGACAGAGAGAGCTTACACTGGTGGAAGGCTCCCTTCCACACACACACCCCCACCCCGCATCCGCGACACGGGGGTGGGGGAGGGAGCTGCCCGGGACAAGTGGGCTGGACTAATAAAGACTTATGGCACCTGCATGGATGATCTCGCGTGTCTGTGGGTGCAGAGGGATGACTTGCAGACCTTACAATAACATGACTTGAAGGGATGCAGGAAGAGGAGTCTTCCCCAGCATGAGAGTTTAGTTGGGAAGACTTTCTCTCCTGAGGATGAGGTGTGAAATAAGATATTGACAATTTTAGTGTATGGAACCTATTAGAAATAAGAAAGTAGGATATTAGAATTAAGGTAGGACCCTTGTAGAAGTAAGAGAGTAGAATATAGAATTGAAATATAGAAGTAAGGTAAGATTGGAAACAGAATTAAGATCTGTGAGCCCAGATGCCCGAAGGCCCATCCAGCTTGTCGGACAAGGTCTCTGTCCCTTCTGCCCAATATCTCTGAGCTAGATCAACCCTCTCCCTCCCAGCCTCCGGAACAGGACAATACTAACTTGCCCTCCAGGCAGATTCCTCAGCACAGAGGTCAGCCTGGCCTAGCCAAGGTAGGGGGGGGAAGGCAGCCCCTCCTCGGACTGGGATTTTCCAGTCCAGGTTTGGAGAGGTCTTCCTCCATCCCCCCAGGGCTGGGGCCAGGACCTGAGCCCAGACCCTCTGGAGGGATCTGGGTGCCAAGGCCTATGTGGGCAATGGCAGGGATACCGAGTATTCCTGGCCCACAGGAACAGAGTCCAGACCCCGGCTAAAGGGCAAGTCTGAGGGGTCAGGAAGAGAAGGGCAGAAGGAAAGGGCCAGGCAGGTCTAGGACAGCAGGCCTAGCCCAGGGAGTGGAGCAGGCTGCGGGTCAGGACAGCCTGGCCTCGCCCTTCCATTACTCCTCTGACGGCACAAGGCAGGGACCCCTGTGGTCCACCATGGGCCACTACCTCAGACCTGACCCCTGATTTCTGGCCAGGCTTCCCTGGTACTGTTAAGAATGGCTTTAGAGAATTAAGATGTTGAGATTTAGGAATGTTCAGCAGGTCCCCCACAGGTCCCCGCGGGAAGGCTCCAGCGTGCACGGCCCTGTGCGGGGACAGAGCGGCTCCCGACCAGGCCCAGGGTGGCCGCAGGGCAGTATGTTGGGAATACACAGGAGGCCACATGTGGGCCTTCCTCACCCGCTCTCATTGTAACTTGTAAGTCCCGGTCTTTCTTTAATAACTGCCCGCTCAAGTTCTGACTTCTGTACAACTGCTTATGTATATATTCAACATTTGTTAGGTAGTAGTCTTTCTCGTTTCAAACTTGTTTGGTGTTTAAACAATATTAGAACTTGCTTTTTAGGAAAAGTAGTTCTTCCTAAATTACAAGCCTATACCTGCCTGGAAACATCTGCATTCCACACAATTGGCCAGAGGCACTCCTAGCGAAGGAGCACATACCATAAGGGAGATAAGCAGTCTCTGGCGGGCTCAGACTCTGGGCGGGCTCCGACTTCTGGCGGGCTCAACATTATTGGTTGTACTTGTTTGTCCTTGTATCTGATTGGTTGTATTCTAAGGCTGGCGGGCTCTGACGGGTGGGGGTGGATGCATGTTTTAAAATTATTGGTTGTACTTGTTTGTCCTTGTACCTGATTGGTTGTATTCTAAGTTTGGTGGGCTCTGGTGGGTGTACCCACTCCCTCCTGGGGCTATAAAGCCAGACCCCAAAGTGAGCCCTGGGTCGAATTCTGACCCGCTTTCCTTGCTGTCTACTGAGGTTAACGCTAGCTCGGCCAGAGTAGTATTGCTCTGGTAGCTGCTGGGCAATTCCTCGATTGACAGTCAAGCTAGTGGAGGAATTTCGACCACTGGCTAGCCAGTTAAGAGCTGCAGCACAATAAAACTCTGCCTGTGTATTATATCCTTGGTGTGTTCTTCGTAACTTGGGTAAGAGGGGACGCATCTCAGACCCTACAGACCCTAACAGACTAATTTACATATGGATGGATTCTGTAAACATTTAGTGAAATGAAAACTCAAACAATCTGATACTGCTTTTTACAGATAACAGGGCCAAAAAGTGAAACAATTAATAAAACCATGTTGACAAGGGCATAAAAATAGAAACTTGAGTGTAATGTTGGGTAAAGCCATCATTATCAAATACAAACACCACTCTTTTATTCAGCACGTTCATGACTAGGCATTTGTCCTACATACACACTCACAACTAGGGATATGTCTGAATAAGGTCATTACATCATTTTTAGTCATAAAAGTTGGGGAAAAAAACCTCTAAATTATTGTTTGTATAAAATTGGTCTAAGCCGGGCGTGGTACCGCGCACATGTAATCCCAGCATTTGGGAGGCTGAGACTGGAGGATCGCAGGTTCACGAACAGCCTCAGCTACTTAATGAGGCCTTCCACAACTTAGTAAGATCCTGTTTCAAATTAAAAAGAATAAAAAATAGGGCAGGGGGTGTAGTTCAGAGGTCAAATGCCCCTGGGTTCCATCCCCAGACCCACACACACACAAAAACAAAAATTGGTCTAAATGCCGGGCATGGTGGCACACACTTGTAATCCCCACGCTTGGGAGGCAGAAACAAGGAGGATTGCCCAGGTTCAAAGCCAGCCGTGCTGGCTTAAGAGACCCTGTTTCCAAATAAAAAGTATAAAATAGGTATGGGAGTGTAGCCCTGAGGTAGAAGGGCTTCTAGGAACCCAGTACCACCACCAAAAAAAAAAAAGTTGGTCTAAAATTATGAAATACTAAATTAGTGGAAAAATCATATATTCATTGAAGAATACAGCTTTCTATATAATGACATAGAAAAATCTTTAAGGTAAATCAAGTGATAACAAAAGCTCATAACAATAGTTACAATAGGAATTCATATGCTTGTAAAAAAGGATAAAGCTTATATTCATAAAATGCATTAAAGTCAATAATAAGCTGTAGTAATTGTATTTTGATGGTACTAAGCATTTGAGAGAAAAAGATATTTTATTTTACATTCTCCTATTCCATTTTAAATTTTAATCAGGTTTTTGGCTTTCTTATTGTTATAAAAATTTAGAAGTTTTCAATTAAAAGAGGTTGGAATATTTTAGCTTTTTATGGAGAAAAATCACTAACTAGAAGATTAGACTATTCAGAGATTGCAACATAGGTAAGATTTCATTCTCAAAGGTGCATCAATAACTTTTCTGGGAATTATTAACTTTAGGCAATTATATAGAAACTATATAATATAATCATATAGAACCTATATAGTGTTAAATAATTTCATTTTTCACATAAAGAGACATGAATAATATATATAACTATAACTTAACTATGACATACACAGCATTCATTTTACTTCATTGCTGCAAACAAAGTATTTTCTTCTGAAAGCACCTGATCTGAAAGACCACAAGGGAATCTTCCTTGGAAAAACATCAAAGAGGAACTGGGTTTTTTAATTAACCAGGAACTGACTAGTTCCAAATTTGAATTTTCATCATTAACCAATGTTGCTTCTTAGCAATACCACAAACTTTCAATATAGTATAATTGTTCACCCTTTGCGTTGTTTTGCTATACAACACCCTAATAAGTAAGTTATTAATGCAGTAATTCCTTTTGTTTTTAAAGTTTCTTGTATCTTTATTTGAAAGGCATATCCAAGCCTGTAGGAATGCAGGAAGAAAAGTCTTCCCCAGCCTGAGGTTTTAGTTAAAGAAGCCCTTGCCAATATTAGAGTTAAGGGAATATTATATAAGGTTAGGATAAGAAGGTAGCAGTTTGTGTAAGCAATGAATTGAATAAATGGGCAAACTTCTTATTTCTGTTATAACCTGCTTAAGACCCTGGCTGAGGTACCGGAGATAAGTGTCAAGAGATAGCCATTTGTCCAAGCAGAGGAGAAGCCATTTGTTTCAGACAGGGGTGACACAGAAGGAATGTTGGAAGCCATAAAAGTTATCTGATGGGAAACATTTGCCAGCTAGGGGCGACTCCTGAAGCACGGGCGCACATCCCCCCATAGGGAAGACAAAGGAGACCCTTGGTGGGCGATGACTGTAGGGAGGCAGCTCTGTGAAACCATTTGCTGTAATTCAAATGGATGTGTGATTGCTTTAAACTTAGTGGTTGTACCTGTTTACCAGTTTAATTGATTGGATGTATCTTTCGCGGGCTTCTCCTTGGCGGGCTCTGGTGTGTGTGCCCACCCCCTACTCCGGCTATAAAGTTAGAGGGAACCAGAGGCTAGGGGCCTCGGGACTACGACTGACTCCCACTCCCCACGGGTGAGTGCCGTCGATCTGGGAAGGCCCCTTGCCGGTGAGGAACATGCTGCAGCATTAAACCCTGCATGGAATTACATCCCTTGTGTATTCTCCGTTATTTGGGAAGGTGGGCAATCTCGAACTCTTCAAGCCTACATTTGATACAGCATCTTCACCTTTCTATAAAGATAAAAAAGACAAAAACAATAGAAACGGACTATATGAAGATATGGATGTGAGTGTGGTTGTGGTTGTTTTCTATTTTTCTCTCTCTCTTTTTTTTTTAAATCTCTCTTCTTAAAATACAAAGTAAGCCAGGCATGGTAGAACACGTTTGTAATCCCCGTGCTTGTGAGGCAGAGACAGGAGGATCGCGCTGGTTCAAAGCCAGCCGCGCTGGCTTAAGAGACCCTGTTTCAAAAAAAAAAAAAATTATGTATATGTCTGGGAGTGTAGCCGATAGGTAGAAGGGTTTCCAGGAACCACAGTGCCACCAAAAAAAAAGTAATATACTAGAAAAAAATTAAAAAACAAGACAACTTTAGTTCCCTCCTTTTTATTTGGAAAGGGAAGAAGGTAAATCATGGTTTTCTTCTCTCAGCCTGCTTGTCCCAGGTAAGCCTGTGTTGGAGTTCAGAAATTGATACTGTGCTGGTACTGGAAAATTGGTTTGGTATTAATTTCAAAAACATAAAAAGTAATCAGGGCCTGGGCACTGTGCGGGCACTCGGGCAGGAGGGGTGGCAGCTGGTGCAATGCAGGGTCCCTCTCTCTCTCTTTGCCCTTCCTTCAATTATTAACTTAGAGTAAAAGCCTTACAGGTGATTGAAACCTTTAGCCCTTAAAATATATAGAGGTAATCCGTGTCTCTGTTTACCTCCTCTCCTCTGTGACCTGGCCTGGGTATAGGAAAGGTAAACTTTATGTGTGGCTTCAAAGTGTTACGGATTGGGAAAGTATGGTTTTGGGGAAACTGTTCCCAGGGACCTCTGTTAGGATCCCGGACACACTTTCCCTCAAACCACAACAAAACCCAAAAGGACCAAGAACAGAAAAAAACAGCAGGTTCTTGTCCTAAGCTAAGAATAAATATGCATAGGTTGGACAGTTGCTGAGGATTTAAAGAAGTTTATTAAAAAGATAGAAATACAGAAGATAGTTACAGCCCTGTGCCAAAGAGTGGCACAAGGGGGCAATTTGAATGAATTTACCCAAAGAACCCCAGTATGCTGAGTGTTCTTATCATGACCAAGTCTGCAGCAGGTCCTTTGATATGTAGATATGCTGTAAAGAAGTTTCCTACCTCTTAGCCCAGTTTTCTGCTGTCTCTGTCCCAGCAGGATTTGCCCCAGGGGCACGGCGGCAGTGGGGGGGCAGCCCCTTCTTGGAACACAGACCTCTACACCTCTTGTTACAACCCCAAGATGTGTTAAATTGCTTCTCCGGGATCTGGGATTTCCTCCCACCCTTGAGGCAGTATGTTTCTCTTTAGAAATGTAAAGAGACCCCTTCCCTGGCTCCAATTTCTTTCCTTCTCTTTAGAAATGTAAATTACAAGTCCTTTCTTCCTGATAGTCCTGGCTTTCTTTAGTAAAAACGATATATTTTCAAAATTGGAAATCTTTCCCAATACTGGTACATTAATACATTTTGAAACCTCTTCCTAATACTAGTACACAAAGCACCCATAGTTGATGCAACAACCAATACTGCCTAATACAATAGAGTCAAAGGTCAGGTATATTATTGACCCCTGCACTTAGAAAGTGCTTGGCTCGGCTCTGTCCGGAAACAAAGAGGCACCACCCGCTAAAGGAATAAGTTACTAGCCCATTGCCTTGGCAATGCTGATAAAAAGATAAAAATACAAAATCTATTTAAAGGCCGGGGTCCCAAAAAAGAGTCAGAGTTTCATTTTCGGGTTCTCCAGCATGCGTGCCAGCATGCTGCTTTTTCCTTCTCTATTTCCTACTGATTTTGTAAAAAAGATTTGTTAAAACTGCACCGAGCTGCCTATTTTAATTTTTCTATTTAACAAACTTTAGTTGAATAAGAAAAAGGGCCCTCAGCACCATTTAAACTGAAACAGATACTCCCAAATTATGTTGCTTTGGCAAAGCGAGAACTCTGAACTCACTGAGACCCAAGATCCCACTCACCTTCTCTCAGCCCCTGTGTCTGGCCCTCAGGCCCTCCTGAGGCAGGGAGGGCTTTCTTTGAAGATTCCCTATGGAAGGAAAAGTTCTTCCAGGATGAGGCAGTTGTCTTGGACCCCCAATCCTCTGGCCCTGTCACTAACCAGAGAAGATTCACTCACAGGCAGAGATGCCCAAAGGTCTGACACCTCACCCAGAGGGACTTTGCCACAGCAGCCTCTGGAGGCTGCTCCCCCAGGGGCTTCCTTTGCACCACTGACCCGTTTTGTTGCGCTCATCACGCATTTCCTCGCTTACACCCCTACACACAGTCACTGCCTCCCCCCAGAAGCCCAAGCCCCTATTTTTTTCTGTTGCTTAGAATACCATTTAAGCTCCAATCATTTGAGCCTAATTTTATTCTCATATTTTTCTGTGGTTTCCATGCATATGCACATTAATTATTTTTTACACCTTTTCTCCTATTACAGTGCTTATGGCCAGTATATTGGAGCAGACTCAATTACCAAACATTCAGAGGGTAAAGAAAGGGCTAGCTTCCTTTGCCCGTGCATGTGTTGCCCTTTTGAAATGGAAGTGTCTCCTCTTACAGGGTCTTTGTATAATGCAATTTGACAAACGAAACCCAAGGACTAGCGAAGAGCACAGAAGTATGAAAGTTTAAGTCAGGGAAAGATAAGGACAAAGGAGCTCCTCTTCACACATGGGGTGGGGTGGTGGTCCCCGAAAGAAAGTGACCACAGAGTTCTTGGGAAAGAGCTTGTTTGAACTTTCCTGAGGTTTTCTATCTGTGCTTTTATGATTGGTTAGAATTGGGTTTGGGGGCCTGGCGCGGTGGCGTGCACTTGTAATCCCAGCCTTCGGGAGGCTGAGACAGGAGGATCGCGGTTTGTTTGCTGTTTGCGGACAGCCTCAGCTACATAGCGAGGCCCTTTGCAAATTGGTGAGACCCTGTTGCAAAAAAATTTTTTTAAAGATCAAAGAATAGGACTGAGCGTGTAGCTCAGAGGTAAATGCCCCCAAGTTCCATCCCCAGTACCACCAAAAAAAAAAAAAAAAGAATTGGGTTTTGGGGAGCCAATGACTTTTGCACAATTTCAATCCTTAATTTGAACGATTGTCTGTGAGCTGGCCAGAGCCTTGTTTCCTAGAGCCCATCAGATTCTCACATCCTGGCTACCTCCTCCAACCTCAGAGAAGGGGAGGTGCAGATGGCTGCTTTAACTCTTCCTGTTCCCAGGTCATCTGCCCTGCCTCACTTTGACCTTCTTTCATGGGCAAGATGACAGGGGCCTCTGAGACTAGAGGGGGTGAGCAGTTAGGAATTGGAGGAGAGGCAGAGCTGGGTCCCAGGGGGAGTGCACCTGGGGCAGAGGGGACAGCCCAATCACCTGTGTTTGTATACAGTGCCGGGGAGGGAGGCTGTGACCTTGGTCCCTGGAGGCCCAGGGACAAATGTCAGTTATGTGTGTAAAACAGGGAAAATCTGGGGGTGTTGAGGTTTTTCCCCTTCTGATCTGGTCTCCCCATTTGCCTTCCAGGCTTCAGCTTGCCTCATCTGTATGAGCAGGCATTCAACCCTTCCTGTTGAGACAGCAGGAGGGAGGGACCCCAGGGCAGGAGCAACACTATGACCCCAGCCAGAGGCTAACACATACCGCCAGAACGTGGCCAGTCCCAAGCTTTACCACATCTCATGGTGTCCATTCCTAACTCCCCTTTGTCCCTCCGCATCTTTGTTCTGAGCACCTGCTAATTCAAGCTCCCCCAGCATCCTCTGGGTGTGTAATACTAACATGCTGTTGCAGGCAGCCGGCCCAGGGACCCTGCTTGAATCCTGGCCAGCTGGATTCCTCCACCACCCAAATAATAAATAAGCAAATGATGAAAAAAGGAAAAATAAATTTTGTGCAGTGGGGAGAAGCAGCCAGATTTCTTTTCCAGACATAGCAACAGAGGTGTTTATAGTTTGTAGAAACAAGTGATATTCATATGTGGATTGAGCTAGGATCGCGAAAGGTAGAGAAAATATTAGTGTTAGCTTCCTTGGCCCTGTCCTTAGTAGGAGGGAGAAAAGGGAATTATCAGGCCAAGTGCATGGCCTTTACCTGTAATCCCAATACTTAGAAGGCTTAGACACAAGCACTGCAGGGTTGAGACCAGCCTAAGCAATTTAGATAGACCCTCAGAAGCTTAGTGAGACCCTTTCAAAATAAAATAATAAAAGGGGCTGTGGATATAGCTCAGAGATAGAATGTCCCTGGGTTGAATCTCCAGTACCAAAATAAAGTAAAAAATTTAAAAGAGCAAAAGCAAGTTTTATTGTCAGTATAAGGAAGTTCAAAGGTTAAATCAGCCTGGCACTTTTAATTTTTAAAAGGGTCTTTCAATGCCTGTTCTTGTCTTCTTTGGTGAGCCGGGCCTTGGGAGCCCAGCGCATGCAGCTTGACAGGAGGCCAGGGCAAGCCCCACAAAGGCCACTCCAGCCCACAGGCAGCTGATCAGGGCCAGAACATCCAGCTGGGACAGCTGGTGTGCTCGTGGCTACTGTCAGATAATGAAATCCAGCCCAGGACCTGCTTAGCCCTCTCGATGGCTCCCAAGACCTGCCTACTGGTGCCTTTAGGAAACTCAGGACAGGAGCTGGGCACAAATCTCATGTGATGTAGAGATAGCTACAAAAGTCTGATGTAGAGGAGTCTGAGGTCGCTGGTGAATCTGCGTTGCTGGGGCAGGTGCAGTGGGCCCAAAACCCATTTCGTGGATACAACACATTTGTGGCTATGGGGGTGCATTTGTGTCCATGTTGTGTGAACCAGCTGGATGCTCAAGATGCCAGGGAGCTGCACACTTTTGTCCATGGCATGGATTGGCAGTTCCCAGGACCATAGTATAATTAAATTTGTTCTTTCCGCCCAAAAGGATGTAGGTTTTCCTCTTACTGGGTTTTTTCTCTGTGAAATTAAAAGTAAGCAGATTATATAGAAGGGTGGATATGGAAGTACAAAGATTTGTTTATTTATTTATTTATTTTGAGGTACTACGGATGGAACCCAGGGGCATTCTACCTCCAAGCAACACCTCCAGCCCTCTTTTTTATTCTTTATTTTGAGATAGGGTCTCACTGAGTTGCAAAGGGCCACACTAAGTAGCTGAGGCTGTCCGGGAACCTGCGATCCTCCTGTCTCAGCCTCCCAAATGCTGGGATTACAAAGTGTGTACCACCACGCCCGACACAAAGATTTATTTTATGTCAAGGAAAGACAGAAGACAAAAATCTTCCCTCCACTCTGGAGAAGGGGTTCGGAAAGAGGATAATCATTGGAGTTCTTGAGGTGTGAGCTTTTACTCCTTCCTGTGGTCCTCCATCTGATCTTTTATGATTTGTCAGAACTGGGTTTGGGGCGCCCCATGTCTTTTGCCAAATTTCAGGCCTTAATTTGAACGGTATCTTGTGGGCCGGTGGGCTCTAATCTGGTGCCACTTGTCTGCCCCTTCTGTGGGCTGGGGTTTTGCTGGATTTCCATAGCCCTTGCCTGGTCATTGTTACCCTTATGATTTATTAATTTTCTCTGTTTTTGTTTTTTATACAGATGGCCTCTTTTTACCCTTCCTGTCTCTAGGTTCTCTGTCCTGCCTCTGTATCAGCCTCCTCCTTCCCCGCTTGCAGAGATTCTTGTTAACATAACCATGAAGCAATGATATCTGAAAAATAAATATTTCAGATAACTCTATAGGAGAGCAAACAATTGAAATACATGTAGATTATTTTTAAATTATTTATCCATCCTCTCTTCCAACCCAGAGACTTAAATGCAAAGCCAAATAGCCGGTTGCCAATTACTTATAAAAGTTTTATTCTTAAAGTGAATTAGAAAAGACCAAGATGTTCTCAGATGTATTTATTGTCAAGTGAAGAAAATTGTCTACAATCAGAATACAAACCCTGCCTAAGAAAATCCTGTTTCAATGCAGGAAAAACTCACCTACTTGCAGAAAATCATTGTCTTTTTTCAATTTCAGTGTCAAGTTAACATGATGAGTAATTTAAACATAAACACAGATACACAATACTACTACTACTACTAACTACTACTACTACCACTACTACTACACACTATAGTTTGCTTTGTACGTTGAAATTCTGGAAAAAGCTACAGAACATCATTTCTTTCAGAAAGAAGTGAGTTTACTTTATCTGTTTCTTATTAATAATCCTAATGGCTTTGGGTTCCTCAGTGTGTTCTCCTCATTATTCTGGATCTGGTCTCCTTTGTGACTCACAATGAGTAACCCTTCCCGTGTGGGATCCAGTGAGTACTTTAAAGTCACCTGCCCATCAGCTCTTGTTTCAAAGGTCTGGTTCACTGCCTCTTCTTATCTAGTAAAACTAGGTCAAGCCCGTCAGGGAAATACTGAAATGTTTAGCTGGAGCATAAAAGCTAAACTCAGCTAGCTATGATTTTTAACTTTTAGATGGTGGTAGGTACTAATGAAAAGCAGAGGCTTGTCATTCACCCACAAGGGATTGCTGTGGCCAATTAGGACTGAGCTCTGCAGGCAAGACCTTAGTCTTTGATCATAAGACAGGTGAACATCATTGGTGTACTGGTATTGGGAAGAGAGTTTAAAAAGTATTAATGTATCAATCCGGGGAAAAATGTCCAACCTTGAAACATATCTTCTTTACTAAGAAAGCCAGGGTTAGCCAACATGTCCTTGCATTCCTAAGAACAATTTAACACAGTTTGGGGGCCTGTGTTTGAAATTAGAGATGCCTCCCTCTCAGGCCATAAATCTGGGCCTGTGTTTGGAGACAGAGATGTCTCCCCCTTTCAGGCCATAAACCCAGCTGGAGAGATAATAGAAGCAGAGCCGGGGTTGGCGATAAGGTGTAACATGATCTCCAAAAATCAAAGGGACCTGCTGGAATTAGACAGGATAAAAACTCAGTAAACTGGAGTTCGTTGGCATTTTCATTCGAATTGCCCCCCTGTGCCCCTCTCCGGCACAGGGCTGTAACTATCTCTATATTTCTATCTTTTTAATAAACTTCTTTGAATCTTCAGCAGCTGTCCAAGCGATGAATACTTATTCTTAGCTTAGGACAAGAATCCACGGTTTTTCTGTTTGTCTCTGTGTGTCTGGTGGTGGGGGGGATTATTTCACACCACACACCTTTCCCCCCCAACCTATCCCCTGCAACAATTGGAATGGATTTTCTTCAGTTTACAATCTCCAGAAAAGAGGCTTTTATATAACAAACACTTATTTTATATCTTACTGTGTTCCAGACAGTTTTAAGTATGCAATAATCATTAACTCTTTTAATCCTTCCAATGGTAGCACTTACTGGTGAGTTCTATTATTCTGATGTTTTTTTTTTTTTTTTTTTTTTTTTTTTTTTTGTTTTTTTTTTTTTTGCGGGTCTGGGGATGGAACCCAGGGGCATTCCGAGCTACACCCCCTGCCTTATTTTTTATCTTTATTTTGAAACAGGGTCTCACTAAGTGGCAGAGGGCCTCACTAAGTAGTAGCCGAGGCTGTCCATGAACCGCGATCCTCCTGTCTCAGCCTCCCAAATGCTATTCTGATCATTTAAGAATAAAGAAACCTTAAATGATTAGTAACTTGCCACGGTCACAGCTACTAAATGGCAGAGCTTATTGAACACACAATCCAGGTTCTTAAGGACTTTGTAATACTGCCCCTATGATCAGGATAAAGCAGGGTTCTTCAACTTCAGCATTATCTACATTTTTGGCCACATCATTCTTTGCTACCCTGCACATTTTAGTACTTAGGGCCTCTACCTCTAGGCTTCTGTTGCACAAGACAAATATGTCTTCAGACATTGCCAAATATACCTGAGAGCCCAAGTTATCCCTTGCTGAAAGACCATCCCCTATTTTGATTGTGGAAATAAAGTGACTTGTACAAATCTCAGCCTAGTTAAGGAAAAACATCAGTAAGGCAGTCAGAATTAATCAAATATTCATTATCTGTTATAGACCACTTGTTCTGTGAGAATAAGAACAAAATGATTAGTGAGGGTGGTAGTGAACAGGTCAGGCTTTATGGAAAAGGTCAATAAGCAGAATTTGGGATGGAAAAGTTCATGCAAATACAAATTGTCATCGAGGAGGCATGGGATGTACAGAACAGAGTGAAGTCTCACATCTGGCTAGAATGGGCAGCAAAAATAAGATACAAATAAGGAGTGAATTAGTACACAACTGAAAAAAGACAACAACAAACCATTGAAGGTTTGTAGACGAGAACATGAAGTGATACATGAAAAACATGAAGATATATTAAAGAGCGGAATATAAGTGATATAAGAGTGCTTCCCGTACAGTTGATAAAGTAAACAAGAACATGAAGTGATACATGAAGAACATGAAGATACAGTTAAGAGCAGGGAGAGACTGGGATGTAAGGGTGCTCATGAACATTTGGGAAAGTTGTTAAGTAATCTACTTATGTTGACTATGCAGTGGAAAGAAAGGGTGATAATGGAAGTGATTTCAAGTTGAAAAAAATTGGCAGGAACTGATAGTTTATGAGACACTAAAACAGTTGTGGTGAGCAGTTCCTAAGACTGTTCCCAATAATCTTTTTCTCCAGCAAGATACAGTCTTATGTGATCACCTTCCTAGAGCTTGGGCTAGATCTAGGGATTCGTTTCTAATGAATAGAAAGTAACAAACACAATGGGATGTGACTTCTGAGATTAGGTTATAAGAAGAGCATTTTGGAAACTGATTTACAGCATGATAACTATAGTTAATAATTTATTATAAGCTGGGCATGGTGGTGTATACATATAATCTCAGTATTTGAGAGGCTGAGACAGGAGGATCACAGGTTTGAGGCCAGCCTCAGCAACTTAGCAAAACCCTGTTTCAAAATAAAAAATACAGAGTGCTAAGGGTATAGCTCAGAGGAAGAACAGCCCTATATTCTTCTTTTTAAAACCCTAGTATAAATAAATAAATAAATTTAAATTTCCATTACAAAAAAATAAAAATAACAATGTGTTATATAATTTAAAATTTCTGGAGTAAAAAGTAATTTTTCTTATTTTCTTTTTTTCTTGGTGGTGGTGCTAAGAATTGAACTACGATTGAGCTACATTTTCAACCCTAAGAAAATAATCCTAAATGTTCTTACCACAAAATAAAATAAAAACAATTACTATGTGAGGTGATTTACAAATTAATTTTGAGGTAATCATTTCAAAATACACTTATATAACAGAATATTACATTTTGTTTTATTTATTTATTTATTTATTTATTTATTTATTTATTTATTTGCAGCACTGAGGATGGAACCCAGCGACATTCTACCTCTGAACTATACCCCCAGCCCTATTTTTTTATTCTTTTCTTTTTATTTATTTTTATTATTTTATTTATTTATTTATTTATTTATTTATTTATTTATTTATTTGGTGGCACTGGGGGTGGAACCCAGAGGCTTTCTACCTTCAGGCTATACTCCCAGACCATTTTTTAATTTTATTTGGAAACAGGGTCTCACTAAGTTGCTGAAAGTCTCACTAAGTAGCTGAGGCTGGCTTCGAAACCTGTGCGATCCTCCTGTCTCAGCCCCCCAAGCGCGGGGATTACAAGCATGCGCCACCACGCCTGGCATATTCTTTTATTTTGAAATAGGGTTTCACTGAGTTGCAAAGGGCCTCATGAAGTAGCTGAGACTGGCTGTGAACCCATATTCTCCTGTCTCCGCCTCCCAAATGCTGGGATTACAAGTCTGGGCCACCACGCTCGTCTAGAATATTACATTTTATGTCATAAATATATGTAATTTTTATTTGCCAATTATCCTTCAATAGAGACGGGGAATAAAATATAATATAAACCATGCCACGTTTGGAACAAAGAGGAACAGTTATCTGTTGCAGTGTGTAAAAAGCACAAAGGAAATGAGTGTGAGCTCCATGAAGGTGGGGGTCTCACTTGTTTTCTGCTCTAATCCCGGGGTCTACATATGTTAGATAATAGTAAATAGTAAATGAGCTGAGTACAATTAGTAGTAGAAACAGGACTGTAGCTGAAATGCCCAGGGTCCTTAAATAGAAAGACAAAGTAAATATGCTGTATCCTCCCCTCCATGCTAATTAGCCTACTCGAAATTTATAAACTACATCTTGTGGTGATGCTCTTATGCAAAGTCTCCAGCACAAGGACAATGCCATCTGGCTGTCGATTTATTGGTCAGTTCCTCCAGAGGAACAGGAGCAGTGGGGCATGTGCTAATTTCATGTATCAGTCTGGCTGGACCACGATGCTAAGTTATTCATCCAAATGTTATTCTGGATGTTTCTGTGAGAGTGTTCTTGGGCGCCCTGCCTACAGCATTCTTTCCAACAAACCTTGTTGCAACTAAAAGAAAATGAAGAACTAAGATAAATTATAATAGAGCCCTTCATTTTCCAAAAGGTCATCAGTTAACTCCAGCTTGGAGTCTCAGCTTAGATGTTGCTCTTTCTGGAATATTCCTTAATTTCCATGGTATCTTGTGTTCTTCATCTTGCTAACAAAATTGCAATTTTAATAGCAATAATTTTTTAGTCTATTTCTGTCGTCCCATTAAACAGTAAACTTCTAAAAAGAAGATGGAATGTTTTATTTGCTTTTTGGTCTCTAGCATCTAGCTCAGGCTGGTTAGAAATAATTCATGCTTCTGAAAATGTTTATAAATGTTTAGTTTTAAGCCAAACATAGTTATTACGTCTATTTTTTAAAAGTCTGCTTAAAAACATTTAAATGATAGGTCCAAGTACGTATATCTCTGAAAAGATTTAAAAAGAGATCAGCTAGTAGCAAGATGAATGACCTTTCAAAGGATAACATTTTCCTTTTTTAAAATGAGATCACGCATTTTTGCATTTCTTTACTTAAAAGTGGAATGCTTTTTAGACATGCTTATTACCAATAATTCTTAGGAAGAAAAGAAATTCTTCTCTGGCATTCTTATTAGCATCTTCATCTATTTTTATTCCACCAATATGATCATTCGTGGCTTTTAAATTCTCTTACAATCTGAAAAGGCTAGATTAAGATAATGAGTCTTAATAGAAAAGACTCTTGAAATACACGGCAGCTCATCAGGGCTCGTTAGTAGCCTTAGCAACCACCCACAACACTTGCAATATTCCTTAAGAATCTTATACTTTTCGTGCATAATTTTGGGGGAGGGCAAATGCTTCTGATGATGTGGTAAAAGTTCATGATTTCACATATGCTCATGTTGGGAGGAAAGTTTCTAGCAGAGGACATTTCTTTCAAGTCTCTGAAGCACTCCTAATTTTGTGTAAGCCATTATGATACCAGCATAGTGACTTCTTAGATTCTCACCTTCAAAGGGAGCAGTGCCTTTAAGAAACTTACTTATTACGCTCCACTTTTTCTCACACTTACAGTAAGATTTATGGGGAAAAAATAACACCGGATCAGGAGCCAGGGGATCTGAATGTAAGTCTATGTGAACTTAAGCTTGAGCTGTCTCACTTGCAAAATGTCAAGAGTAACGGTTGCCTCACCTGAAGGAGCATTGTTAAGAGTGATAATCCAGATAATGTATGAAAAAGCATTTTGAACTATAAGGTATTGAATTGCAGAGGAGCATTATTACCCTTATTGACTTTTAAGTCATGGTTTTCTTTTTCCTGCTGGACTAAAAAGATTTAAGTATTTTTTTTTTCCTGCTAAGAGATGCTGTATCAGTTTTTCTACTTATAGAAAATATGTATTTAAACATTTTAAATCTAAATGAACTTACAGTGTTAAGACAGTATGGTCTCAGAATAGGCCAACTACTTTAATTAGTCCCCACTGCTTATCCTTTCCAAAGTTTAAGAGTCTGAAGTTCTCTTTATAAAAAGGATAAATAGCCTTAGAGCTATTACGTAAAGCAGTAACTATCCAACCTTAAAATTATCCAGAGAGTTTTTGGTAATAAGTATCAAAAAAGTAAAAAAAAAAAAAAAAAAAAAAAAAGTTAAAGACTCAAGACCCAGCCTAAGCTAAAAATGATCACAACCAAGAGTCATGCTGTAAAGGGACTGTGCGCCAGCCCCAGACAGAGCTTCTGTTTGTGCCTCGCATCCCTCATCCTTCTAGTGTTCTGCCAGGTTTCTCAGCCATCATAAAAAGGTGACCGAGGGACCAAAAGAGAAAGGGGTCAGGATTGGAGACAAAGACAGTGAGTGAGGGGGAAACTGCAGATTGCGGTACTGCAGATGGTGGGTGTTTGGCCTCATTTATGGACTTGGAGTTTATGGGGGAGGAAAGTGAGTAAAGCTTACCTTGACCTCAGACAAGAAAGCACTGATGCTTAAAGCCTTAGGACTTTGGGGTGCACATAATTATTACCCAAGGTTTACATTACATAATGCAAGTCCTCCATTCTCTTAGGCATTTCTTTATGTGAATAGGATTTCTCAGTACATATATATTTTTAAAAGTAAAAAACAGGAACAGAATTGGTATCAAGTCCTGCCAATTCTAGCAATTGAAACATGCACCCCTGACAAGCCCACAGATAATCCTTCAAATTAACGATTGAAACCATGTAAAAGTCATTGGACCCCCAAATCCAGTTCTGACCAATCCTAAAAGAATAGATAGAAAACCTCAAGAAAGTTTAAAAGCCCATTTTCCAAGGGCTTCAAGGTCACTCTCTTTCCAGGACTCACCCCGCTTTGGGGAGGGGCTACTTTGTCCTATATCTTTCTCTAACTTAACCCAAAACTTTCATACTTCTACAAAAAAAATCTCAGAAGAAGTACAAGTCCAAAGGCTGGGGTAGATGAGTGGGAGAGTGCTTGCACAGTACGCTCAAAACGCTGAGTTTTGGGGGTTCACTTCCACAAAAAGTTTTCTTTTTTTTTTTGCGGTACTGCAGATGGAACCCAGGGGCATTCTACCTCCGAGTTACACCCCCAGCCCCATTTTTTTATTCTTTATTTTGAAACGGTCTCACTGAGTTGCCAAGGGCCTCGCTAAGTAGCTGAGGCTGATCACGAACCACGATCCTCCATTCTCCACCTCTCGAAAGCTGGGATTACAAGCGTGCACCACCATGCCCGGTCACAAAAGTTTATTTTTATTTTATTTATTTATTTATTTATTTATTTATTTATTTATTTATTTATTTGGTGGTACTGGGGTTCCTGGAAGCCCTTCTACCTCGGGGCTACCCTCCCAGACCTATTTCTTAATACTTTTTTATGTGGAAACAGGGTCTCTTAAACCAGCATGGCTGGCTTTGAACCTGCGTGATCCTCCTGTCTCCGCCTCCCAAGCGCGGGGATTTCAAGCGTGGCCACCATGCCCTGCTTTTTTTTTTTTTTTAATTTGTAAAAAAAGGTAGGCCGGGCGTGGTGGCACATGCTTGTAATCCCCAAGCTTGGGAGGCAGAGACAAGAGGATCACGCAGGTTCAAAGCCAGCCTCAGCTACTTAGTGAGGCTCTCAGCAACTTAGTGAGACCCTGTTTCCAAATAAAGTATAAAATAGGGCTGGGAGTATAGCCCAGAGGTAGAAAGCCCCTGGGTTCCACCCCCAGTACCACACACACACACAAAGGTAATAAAATTCCTGCCATCAAAATTCTTTTAAGAAGATACACATGTCTGGTACAATCTTTATTCAATAAATACCAATATTTTATAGTTATTTTATCAATTGCATACTATTGATAATTATAAGACTCAATTTAAAAACATGTTTTATGCTTCCTATCCATGTTCTTAAGGGAGAAGATAATAGTTAATTTAAATTTTCTAGGAGTAAAAATACATTTATTTAAGAAAATTATATGTGAAAAAACTGGAATATATATTTAAAAATTAAAAAAAATTTATTGGTGCATTGTAGTCATACATCTTAATGGGATAAAAGATGGTGAAGACATACGTGCACACATCACCCAATTAATTAGCCCTTACCCAGTCCCTACCCCATTGCCAAGATAAAATTGCCAACATAAAAATGCTTTCCTGTGTTTTACAGATTTTCTATTTGAGGGGTGTGTGTGTGTGTGTGTGTGTGTGTGTGTGTGTTACTGGGAATAGAGCCCAGAGACATTTCTACCTCCGAGCTACATTCCAGTTCTATTTTACTTTTTTTTTTTCCGGAACTAGAGATGGAACCCAGGGGCATTCTACCTCTGAGCTACATCTCCAGTCTTATTTTTACGTCTTTTTATTTTTTAAAACAGGGTCTCACTGAGTTGTGAAGGGCTTTGCTAACCTATTTTACTTTTTATTTTGAAACAGGGTTTCACTAAATTGCTAAGACTAAATTGCTAAGACTAAATTGTTTCACTAAATTGCTGAGACTGGCCTCAAACCTGCTATCCTCCTATGTCAGCCTCCCAAGTACTGGGGTTATGAGTGTGCCCCGCCACACTCAGTTTGAAGATTTTCTATTTCTTCATAATAAGTATTGGTAGATGATAAAGAATTCTTCTATTTAAGGTACTCAAATTTTGGTTTATGATTTTTCATAATATTCTTATAATTCTTTGTATTTAATGGTTCCGTCTCATCTGTTGTACTAACTCTAGTAGATCATTAACAAGACACTTAACTTTTAATGAACCTTTTTTCATAATCTGTATAATGTGGGTATTGGCCTGAATAAAGTCTAAGGTCTCTTTAATGATTTTATGATATAACTATACAAGGTCAAAATTATATGCTTTTCCCTCATAAATTGTTAGAAATAAAGGATTCTATCTCATGCATGCATACTGACCAAGAAATAATATTTTCTGGAAAGAAGAAATCATTTGTTAAAGAGTACTAAAATCTGTATTTGAAACAGAACACAGCTTGTTGGTTGCAAGCATCGAGACGAAGAGAACAATATTCAATTTAAGGCAGTTCCCTTCTACAATGGCCAGGGCTAATTGGGTGACGTGTGCATATATGCCTCCACCATCCTGTATCCATTAAGATGTATGACTACAATGCGCCAATAAAAAAATTTTTAAAATAATGAGGATACATGAGATATGATTTATGAGCACATATGAGTAACTGAGTAATTTAAATTCTCCTAAAAAAAAATGCCAAAATCCAGAAAGGTCTGTAGGTCTATAGTCCGTAAACAGGTACATATTAAGCAAATACAGAACCAGTCTTCATTCCTAGCCAAGGTCGAATTCCCATCAAATACCATAAAAACAAACTGAACACCTTGAAAATAACAAGAAATCGTACTCATATTTATTATAAATATATTTATAATAAAGTAGATATAATATAGACTATAAAATCTATATTATAAATACATACATCCATATATAGTCTTATCAAAACAAATATATACAAACAAAGACCCCTCTAAAATTCATCCTTGGCAGTAGCAAAGTACACATATGGGTTAAAAAGAAGCATCATGGCTATATTTTCAAAAATATAAATTCAGAATATCTTTTGAAAAAACAAACTTAACTACAATTTTATTCAAATTTATACCCAGACTGCAAGAAAATAGTAACAAGTCTTAAATGATGTCAGAACTGAGGTTAGCATCTTATATTTAACTACTTTGAATTATCTTAACATTGTTTCAGCAAACACTGTTTTATAGCTCAGTGGCCACAGAGTTAATGAAGATACTATAGCATCCTAGGCAGAAATTCTAGCAGCTATTTCCTACTCTGCAAATCAAATAAACGAATTGATTCTAACTCCCACACCATAATTAGGAGGCTGACTCATATGACATCATAGAAATAGAAGGTAACATTCATTGTATTTTATTCAAGATCAAACAATTTTCTGCACTTCATTTAAATAAATTGCATATGTTTGTATCACAGAGTGTAACGAAACAGCTTCTATCTGAAATTAGAGCACTGATTACCACAAGAAAAGACAGGCAGTGTCTAATCTCTAAAATCAGTAGTAATCAATTGGTTTTTAAGTAGGCATATTAATCATAGACCTAGAATCTGAATATAGAAATTTGTCTTCATAATTAAGGTACCATTTCCTAGGAATATAAAATTTTTACTAACAACCTAACACATAAATGATCCTTTGACTTTTCAAAGCTGTAGAAGCTATTCATATCCCCTCAGATCATCAACATGAAAAACAAAACAAAAAGCTGCTGGCTAGCACACGCCGTATGCACATACAGGCACATCCAAAGACATGCAGACATCTTCTCACGTTAACCTCCATAACAGTAAAAATTGTTGCTAAGTAGTTGTTGCTCTTAAAACATTTCAGAGATGGAAAATACAGTGATATATTAAAGCTCATGACTACAAAATCATTGGCATTATATATTCACTTATGACTGTTTTTCCATAGTTTCTTCAACACTTTTTTCCCCCCCGGGTCTGGGGGTGGAACCCAGGGGCATTCAACCTCCGAGCTACGTATTTTTTCTTCTTTATTTTGAAACTGGGTCTCACTGAGTTGCAGAGGGCCTCACTAGGTAGCTGAGGCTGTTCGCGAACCGCGATCCTCTGGTCTCAGCCTCCCGAATGCTGGGATTACAAGCGTGCACCACCACGCCCGGCTTCTTCAGTCCTTTAAAACAATGTGATTGCAGAAATTACTGCATTATTTTTCTAGTGATGAAAAAGGAGCTGGGCGCGGTGGCGCACGCTTGTAATCCCAGCATTTGGGAGGCGGAAACAGGAGGATTGCAGTTGAAGGACAGCCTCAGCTACTCAGTGAGGCCCTTTGCAACTCAGTGAGACTCTGTTTCAAAATATAGAATAAAAAATAGGACTGTGGTTGTAGCTCAGAGGTAGAATGCCCCAGGGTTCCATCCCCAGTACTGAAAAAAAAAAAAAAAAGCAGCAGCAGCACCCACTTAAGATGTGCTACCATATTTCAGAAGTTTGATGGCCAGACTTCTTCCTGGTACTCTTTTACTTTTTTACTCCATTTATTATCTTTGTAAAGAGAGAGAGAGAGAGAGAGAGAGAGAGAGAGAGAGAGAGAGAGAGTGTGTGCACGTGTGTATACATATACAAACCTATGGTTTGTAAAGACCGTATACATGCAAAGCCTTTGGTTAGTCTTTTATTCCTTAGGGTCTTTCCTATGTATATAAATTCAGTTTCCATTCAGTCTTTGGTCATCTAAAAGACCTTTGGTAAAGTACATTGTGTTCAATATAAGAAACAAAATATTGAATGTGGGAAGCCAGGGTGTGGCACGTCAGCCCAAGATGGCACCCGGGCTGACTGCCAAGGATGGTGGTCTTGGCTGGCGCATGCGCTGTTGGTCTTGGCTGGCGCATGCGCTGTTGTCAGTATCACGCGCCTCATGCATGGACTGTGACGTAACGCCTCGTGGTTAGGCCAGTACGCCTATGAGGTACCTTCTAGGGAGCATGGGATGGACATAGGCGGAATGGGATTGGTGGATATTTTGGGAACAGGCTTGGAATGGTATATAAGGAAACTGCTGTGGGGAATAAAGAGGAAGTAGCTTCAAGCAAGAGGGTGTTGGTGTGTTTCTTCCCTAGGCTCTGCTGGTCAGAGCCTTAGGGTCGCGACAATTGAACACAACTAAAATATCTTTCATTGACTACATTTTCACCAATATACATCATAGATTTCAAAAAACCTGTGATCAATATGCAAGGTTGCTATTACTAATGCACAGGACACAGCATTTTTAAAGTATGCATGACAGTGTTATTTTTTTCAAATGAAGCTATGTTATTTTCAAACATAAAAGTAGGGAAAAGTAGTCAGGTGTGGTGGCACAGGACTATTACCCAGCCACTTGGGGAGGCTGAGGCAGAAAGATTGAAAGTTTGAGGCTAGCCTAGAAAATTTACCAAAACCTTGTCTCAAAGTAAAACAATACAAAGGGATGGGGGTGTAGCTCATAGACAGAGTACCCCTGGATTCAATCCCCAGAACCACAAACTGAAAGAGAAAAAGTGTGAAACAAAAATACTTTGAAACAAAAAAGTTCAAAGCTGCTTAATGAAGATTAAGGTCAGAAAATTCCTAAGTATAATAATTTAGCCATCTAAACTGATTTAAAAATGTATCTATTCCAAATGTATGTGTTATTCCTCGTGGAATATTTAGAGATGCATCAGAGGTAGGCCAAAAATGACCAAAGTTCTTACATATTGTGTAACATTCAGGTTGAATATGTTTATTCAATAAACAATTATGGATTTAATTATTAAGACGGGCTATCCTGCTAGACTGCCTCCTAGAATACTGAAAATAAAGTAGAGCAGTTGCTTTGTCAGGGAAACGCCACATCCATGCATGTAAGTGATCTACACACACATACACGTGCACACACACACACACACACACACACACAATTTGGTAATGAAACATGCAACTTAACAAACTAAAATGATTCCTTCTCCCAACCCATAGTACCCATAAAATCTTTAGTTTTAAACAAATAGTTATTATATGTCACTTAAATGATGAAGCTTACATAATGTAGTAATGGCAGTATATCCTAAATGAATCTGTTCTACCAGGTAGAAGAAATACAGCAATAGATGCTTTAAAAGTTACATTCGCTAGAAGAAAAAAACAAAAAACAAAACAAAACCTCTCCTACATATTTAAACTGAAGCAGGCTCTCCAGTGAAAATAGTCAAATAATTTCTGTAAAGCTAAATGGTCCAAATCTTCTGTCTCTAATGGCCAGCTTGATCTATGTGCAAGTACTTAAAGTATAGGATGCTAGTGGTGCATGGGAGTCTAGCCACTGATTAGACAAGAAAATCATAGATGTTCATTCTTATTCTATTAAATCATCTTGAGTATAGGCGTGGCTTATCCAATCTCAGCTCCCACTAAATGGTTTTGAGAAAGGACAGTTCCCCCTTTTTATAACATAAGTACTATTTTTGGCCTAAAAAAGCTTCTGGCATAGGTAGTGAAAAGCATGCTATAGAAAAGCACAAATATTCAAAAAATTATAAATGTGCACCTCAAAGAAACATAATAAAGGTTTTTAGCTCTTCTGAACACCTAAGTGGGTTTAATTAAAAAGTTTGCTTACGTGAATAAAGGAAGACGTCTCCAGCAATACTACCCAGGATTGATTTGCACTATACAACAGTCATTTGATAGATCTAGAAATCATGAAATAATCTTCCAAAGAGACCACAAAGTAATTTGCACACTGAAAATATCATGCACAACTACATATATATATATACGTATATATATGTACATATATATATATACACACACACACATATATATGTGTGTATATATAATATATATAATCTCAGTTTTGTTAGAAGAAAAAAAATACAGGGCTAGGGACTTTTTATTAGTAATATCACAGTGAGAAAAATGAGAGTCAATATCTTGAATGAATTTAAGTCTTCTATGATGGATTCTGGCAGATAAAATGTTTTCTTTGCTATGATCTTTATGGGAAGCTTTTTCATCGTCAATATTTGAACTAGTATTCAAAAAATTTTTTTCTGCAGTTCTAGAGAGTTAATGGCAGGGGTGGGGGGAGAGAAGGGAAGACGCTTCTACCTCTGAGCTACCCCAGCAGCCCTATTTTATTTTATTTTGAAACAGGGTCTACCTAATTGCTCAGGCTGGTCTCAAACTTGTGATTCTCCTGTCTCAGCCTCCAAATTACTGGGATTTCAGAAATGTACCACTATATCTGGTAGAAAAATTAACATTTTTAAATGAGATGCTTTTCTGCTTGGCGAATGTTAAAAGAATATAGTTTCTACGTGGTATTTTTGCAGATGTATAATTTAAATATAATACAATATATAAATTAAGAACTAATATGCTACAAGGGACTAATAAATCATAATATATTAACAACATATTAATTCATCCTAAGCATCAAAAGAGTATAAACCCAGGTGTGGTGGCACATGCCTGTACTCCTAGTACGTGGGAGGCTGAGACAGGAGGATCACAGATTTGAGGACAGCTTCAGCAAGTAGTGAGACTCATCAACCTAAGGAAACCCTGTTTCCACATAAGAAATAAAATCAGGCTGGGGGTGTAACTCAAAGGTAGAATGCCTCTGGGTTCATTCCCCACTACCAAAAAAATAAAAGAAAGAAAAGAAAAGAAACAAGAAAAGAAAAGAAAAGAGGAGAATAATGCAAATTTCAGAAAGTTTGAACAAAGTTAATTTTTGAAGGTTCAGTTATCTAGAATTTGGTACATTAGTTTAAATATTATTTCAGAGCCAGGCATGGTGGCCTAGGGTTTAGGAGGCTAAAACAGTTGAATCGCAGGTTCGAAGCCAGCCTCAGCAACTTAGCGAGACCCTCAACAACTTAGTGAGACTCTGTTTCCAAATAAAAACTAAAAATAAGTCTGAGGGTGTAGCTGAGAGGTAGAATGCCTCTGGGCTTGACTCCAGTACCAAAAAAGATTTCAGTCATTTAATTTGATTTGGAAGTTGTAATGCACACTTGTAATCCTAGCACTTGGGAGGCTGAGACAGGGACATTGCAGGTTGACAGCCAGCCTCAGCAACTCAGTGAGGCCCTCCACAATTTAGTGAAACTGTGTTTCAAAATAAAAACTAAAATAGGGCCGGGCGTGGTGGTGCACGCTTTTAATCCCAGCATTTGGGAGGCTGAGACCTGGAAGATTGCGGTTCGCAGACAGCCTCAGCTACTTAGTGAGGCTTTCTGCAACTCAATGAGACCCGGTTTCAAAATGAAGAATAAAAAATAGGGCAGGGGGTGTAGCTTGGAGGTAGAATGCCCCTGGGTTCCATCCCCAGACCCGCAAAAAAATAAAATAAAATAAAATAAAATAAAAACTAAAATAGGGCTGAGGGGGTAGCTCAGAGGTAGAATGCCCCTGGGTTCAATCCCTAGTACCACAAAATAAGAATAAATAAATTTGATTTGGATAAGAAGTAACTTTTATATATAGATGTCCTGTTTTGTCAGAAACCTTTAAAATACAAGAAATTATGACTATATGTTTTATCAAAAAAGTCTCTGTAACAAACCTGACAGTAAACTACAGCCAATGTTTATGAAACCATAGTTTTGACATACATTTTTTTCTTCCACTGAACTTCCATCTACTGGGGCAATCAGATACTGACTTGGATTACTGAAAAACAACTGTTTTGAGACCTCTATGAATATCATTTTTGGACCAATTAGATTATAAATCTACAGCATTTTGTGTGGAGGGGGTACTGGGGATGGAACCAGGGGCATTCTATATCCAAGCTGCATCCCCAGCCCTATTTTCTATTATTTATTTTGAAATAGAGTCTCACTAAGTTGGAGAGGGCTTCACTAAGTAGCTTAGGCTGTCCCTGAACCTGCAATCCTCCTGTCTCAGCCTCCCAAATGCTGGTATTACAAGTGTGCCCCACTACGCCCAGCTAAAGCGTATTTCTTACTACATCAAAAAATCTGAACTTGACATGCACGGTGGCACATATCTATAATCCCAGTACTAGGGAGGCTAGGACAGGAGGATCACAGGTTTGGGGCCAGATCATGGTAACTTAGTGAGACTCTGTTTCAAAATAAAAAATAAAATGGCTAGGAGTGCAACTCGGAGGTAGAATGCCCGTGAGCTCAAAATGATCAGACACTCAATAAATTAAAAGAGATAAATTCAAAACAGCCAGTCAGTGACAAAATAACAAGCCAAATATCTAATAAAGTCAAATAAATTGCATATGCAGCTATTGCTTTAAATCCTACCGTAATTGACAACTGAGTAAGAGCTGTCATCTAGCCAGCGCTTTATCTGGCTGAGGGTGAAACGTGTAATTCAGAGAGGCATCATTCCTGATTGTGCCAGAGCTACTCAGTGCCAACACTGCTGGCTGCCAAGTGTGCGGCGGGGGAGGTGGTTACTGTTGCTGAGTTCTTCTCTATTTTCAGCTCTTCTCCCTGTATTAAGAATCACTCATCTCCCTTTACCTTTTTGTTCCATTTTCTCATTTATAAATAAGATGCTCTGTTCATTTCTCTCTTAGGAATCTTTTTTTTTGAAGTGGGGGTAATTATGCTCACACTCAATAGCCATGGGAGACTGGTTCAAGAGCTCTCAAGGATATGAAAAGTCTATGGATGCACAAATGTTGTATATAAAATGATACAGGGCCAGGCATGCGTGTAGTCCCTGTACTTGGGAGGCTGAGACAGGAGGATCACAGATTCGGAGCCAGCCGCAGCAACTTATTGAGACCCTATTTCCAAATAAAAGATAAAATAGACCTGGGGGTATAGGGTGTAGCTTGGAGGTAGAATGCCTCTAGTTCAATCCCCAGCACCACACACACACACACACACACACACACACACACACACACACACACACACACAATTACACAGTATTGGTACATCTTCACATATATAGTACTTTAAATTATCTATTGATTACATATAATACACACTACAACATAAGTGTTGTGTAAATAGTTGTTTTGCATTGTTTAGAGAATAACGGCAAGAATAAAGTCTGTACACGGTCAGTACAGCTATAATTTTCTTTTGTGAATATTTTCAGTTTATTGTTGGTTCAATCCAAAGATGGAAACCCACAGATAAAGAGGACTATACTGCTTTCGTGGCACATAATTACAATAAAATAAAAGTCATTCACTCCCTCTTTTCACTTGAATCCATTCAGCATCTTACTTCAACCCCCAACCCCCAAACACATCCTCATACGCTGTCAGTAGCACATGATTCTATACAGTCTGTACTTCTCTTGATAGGCAGGATTAGAGACCTAGTCACGAAACTAACAGCACTACATAAGAACCTCATCAGAGCTCCAAGTTTCTCAACTACTCTGTTTTCTACATATCTATCAAGAGGAAAGTAGACAAGAAAAGGAGTAAGACCTTGAGCAGTCTGGATAGTTTTCCAACAATGCTTTGGTGTTTTTAAACAGAGTCTACCTTTACTAGATTGTTGGTTATTAATGGAGAAGGTTTGCATTTAATTCTATCTGCTACATCATTAGAGCTATCTACAAAGAACAACTTGGCTGTACACAGCGAGACTATAATTTTTCTATATTCCTTCCTAAAGTTCTGGTTCAGCAGTCCATATATAATTGCATTGAGGCAGCTGTTGAAATACGCCATATAGTAACTCGCCACGAACAGCCACTCCGGTATCCTGGGTACCATGCTGGCAGGGTCCGAGGCCACAACAAGACCGATGAAGTTCAGAGGAGCCCAGCAAATGGCAAAAAGCACAAAAACCACGAACATGGTAACAAAATTCCTGAAGTCCTGTGGCTTCAGTCTGGGTCTGTTGTCAGGTTTCACCCTCCTTCTGACCTGAAGAACCAGGATCCATATTCTCAGGTAACAGAAGATGACGATGATCATGGGAAGGATGAAGTGGAAAACCACCACAGCTATGGTGTATGCAGAGCTGACCGACTGCGCGAACGTGCAGGAGTAGATCCTGGGGTCGTACTGAAGCGTTCCAGTCCTCAGGTTGGGCATGATGGCCACGAGCGTCAGCATCCATATGAGGAACACGTAGCAGAGGGAATTCCTGTTACTGTACAGTCTGTCGTACTTCAGGCTGTGGCAGATGTAGCAGTAGCGGTTAATGGCGATCCCGGTGATATTGAATATGGAGCCGATGACGCTCAAGCCCATCAGGAAACCACTGATTTGACAGTGCAGATATCCCAGGTTCCAGCCATTGTTAAATATTGATGTCAGCACCAAGGGGTACGGATAAAGGGCAACCACGAGGTCTGCAACTGCTAGGCTCACCACAAATATATTTCCTAAAAGAAAAAGATGTATAAAGCATGGGTTAATACCAGCATTGCATGAACTGTAGGGGGTTGTTCGCAGTTTTTAAGGAAAGAGCTGTTTCCACAACTTAAACATGTTGAGGTCATAGCTATCACCATATGATAATTGAAGCAAAGGCCAATTTCACCTGGAAGCAAGCCTGCTGCTACCCTTGAAAAACCAAGTCCACTCTTCTAAATTTCCGCATCCCCAGAACAAGGCACATTTCATATCCCAAGTTACTGCCTTTCAAACTAGTCTCTCTTCTTTTAAAAAGTCTCAAGTTCATGATATTTTGATTCCGTCTTCTGGGTTGGAACCTTCTGTCTTACCTGAGAAATCTCATGTCATGTCATATCTCAACTTTCTTAAGAAATCCAGCCATGACTTCCTTAAATTCCAGGTTGTCTATCCTCTCCGTCCTTCAATAGTTCTTAATGGACCTCCAGCTTCTGTTGTTGGAGAGCAATGAATCCTTGTCCACAGGGTAAGAGTTAATTAAGAGGAAAGGGGCTCTTTTACCACTTGTCTGGATTAGAATATTGGCTTTATCCCTAACTAATTACGTAATGGGGCAAATTACATCATCTTGCTAACTTCAGTTTCCTCTCCTATAAAATGAGACTAGTGGAAGCCAGGTACAGTGGCACATGGCTCAAAGCCCAGTACCTGGGAGGTAAGACAGGAGGACCACAGGTGCAAGGACAGCCTTAGCAACATAGTCTCTCAGCAACCTACTGAGATCTTATTTCAAAAACAAAAAATTAAGTCAGATGTGGTGGCACACGCTTGTAATCCCAGCATCTGGGAAGCTGAGACAGGAGGATCTTAGCTCATGGACAGCCTCAGTTACTTAGGGCCTTTGTAATTCAGTGAGACCATGTTTCAAAATAAAGAATAAAAAAAAATAGGGCTGGGAGTGTAGCTCAGAGGTAGAATGACCCTGGGTTCCATCCCTAGCACCAAAAATAAGTAAGTAAAATGGGAACAATGATAGGATCTTCTACATGGGGTTATAGTGAGCATTTGATGAAGCATCTTATGTTGGGTACTACACACAGCATCCAGTGCTATATAAATGTTGTTCACTTTCTATAACTCCCTCTTCACAAGCCAAAGGAAAAGGCAGAAATTCTCTTACATTTTTTATTTTTTAATATTTATTTATTTATTTATTTATTTATTTATTTATATAAATACTGGGTACTGGGTACTTACTTTGGTGGCACTGGGGTTCCTGAAAGCCCTTCTACCTCCGGGATACACTCCTACAGGCTACACTCCAAAACCTATTTTTTTTTTTTAACTTTTTATGTGGAAACAAGGTCTCTTAAGCCAGCAAGGCTGGCTCCGAACCAGCGCCATCTTCCTGTCTCCGCCTCCCAAGCGCAGGGATTACAGTCGTGGTTTGCGCCACCACGCCCGGCATCTCTTAAATTTTTAAATCATGTAAGGAACAAAAATTAAACTATAAATATTCTGAGTAAGTGACGATGTTATATAATAATGGAATAACTGAATACATGTTTAATGTATAGAAAAAGAACTCAAGTCAAGTTTTATGAGATTTCCTACAAATATGCTATTTTCTTTTGTGAATTATGAACCGAGGGTAGGAGGGGGCAGGGTGGCATCTGGAGGGAAACTCACCAGGCTGGTGTGCATGTATGTTACTATCACACTAACCCCAATATGATGCAAAATTATAATGCACCAATAAAAATATTTTTTAAAATTATGAGTAAAATATTATACAGATATGAATAAATCCATAGACAACCACAAAGCTGCCCTATCTAAATTGTCTCCCCCAGAACTAGTCCTGTGGCTTTCCTCTAGGATTCCCAAAGGAATGAGTCATTGCTTCTTTATTTATTCTATTCCTTCTCCACCCTTACCATCTCCCCACAGCCCAGCTAAGCATAAAGACTGCACTTGTCTTAGAGGGACATCTTGGCTGGTCCTATAGTTTGGTAATTGTGCATTGTGTGGCTATGAACAAAGATATGCATGCATTAGTTTGGTTGTCTGATTTCCATTCTTTTGGACAAACTTTATGAAGAATAATTCAATGAGTCTCTACTATGAATTATCTTGCTTGCCACATAATTAACATACCACCTTGAGCAGTACCTGAAACAGAGTTAAGATAAGGTGGATTTTTATTATGCCAACTTATCCGGGGTGAAAAACACATTTCCTTTTATAGCTTCAGGTTGGCATTCCCTACAAGAGAAAACTTGCATTATATTTAAAAGAGAAACTGAGCTCCAGGTCCGTTTATTTCCCTGCAAATGACATTTGACAAATGCATTTGACAGAACAAATTTTGTTCTTCTTTATTGCTGAGTAGAATTCCATTGTGTGTATAGCCCATAGTTTTGCAATCCATTTATCTGTTGATGAAAACCTGGGTTGTTCCCATAATTTGGCTACTATGACTTGTGCTGCTATAAACATGGATATGGATGTATTAGTACAATACTCTAATTTCAGTCCTTTTGGAAAGATATCCATGAGTGGTATAGCTGGATCTTATGGTAGATCTAATCCCAGTTGTCTGAGGAATGTCCACATTGATCTCCATAGTGGCTGCACTAATTTGCAATCCCACCAACAGGATGGACCAGAGAACATTATGTTAAGTGATATTAGTCAATTACAGAAAGTGAAGGATCATATGTTTTCTCTCATAGAGGGAAACCAGGAAGTAATAAGGATGCAAGACAGACTCTAGATAATGGAGAAGCTTCAGTCAAGCGATGGAGGGAGTCGAGGGGAGGGTGATAGTTGAGTGATGGAAAATTAATGAAGAAAACGTTTCTACTGATGTTATATTCACATGTGAAGTTACCGATGCCTATCTCAGTATCATATATGTGGAAGGAAAGGAGCGAGGAGGGAGCCAGAAGGAAGCTCACCAAGTGCTGTAGACAGGTATGTCACCATCACTCAGCACTATGGTGTGATGGGAGACTATAGTGCACCAATAAAGTATATATTACAAAAAGAAATTAAGAGGAGGAAGAGAGAAAATAGAGGGGAAAATGAGGCATCTGTGCTACTCTCTTTACGCTCAGAAGGTCCATTGCAGGCTCTGGAAAATGAGTCCCATCCATGGTGTCCAACACGGGTGAGGGGCAGTGGCACTCCACAGCCAGACTCCACTCGGCATGGAGAGAGTGGGAGGAGGCCACTGAGCTGGGTTTATTTCATCCTTCTAACTTCCCGTCATTCCCCCCACATCCTAGTGTCCCTGCAGTCCCCTCTTGACACCCATCTTCCCATATCAGCTGTCTTCTCTGTGACATTAGCCTCCCACAGCAGATTTAGAAGCAAGGGCCTCAGCAAACTATTTCATCAGCTCCCACAATTGCTCTAGTGATTTCGTGGGATCAATCCCAGGGTCTCATGCTTGTCAGGCAAACATTCTACCACTGAGCTGTATCCCAGCCCATTTTTGTTTGCTTGTTGTACCTGGTACTAAAGGTTGAACCCAGGGATATTCTCCCCTGAGCTACACTCCTAGACATATATATTTTTTTTTTGAGGTACTGAAGATGCAACCCAGGGGTATTCTACCTCCGAGCTACACCCCCAACCCTATTTTTTATTCTTTATTTTGAAACAGGGTTTCACTGAGTTGCAAAGGACAAGTAGCTGAGGCTGTCTGTGAACCATGATCCTCCAGTCTCAGCCTCTTGAATGCTGGGATTACAAGTGTGTGCCACCATGCCTGGCTTATTTATTTATTTATTTATTTACTTATTGATTGGTGGTACTGGGATTCCTGGCAGCCATTCTACCTCTGGGCTACACTCCCAGACCTATTTCATATTTTTTTTATTTGGAAACAGGGTCTCTTAAGCCAGCACGGCTGGCTCCAAACCAGCACGATCCTCCTGTCTCCGCCTTCCAAGCGCAGGGATTACAAGCATGCACCAAGCCCAGTTTATTTTTATTTTTTTTGAGACAGTATTTCATTATGTTGCTGAGGGCCTTGCTAAGTTGCTGAGGTTGACCTCAAACCTGCAAACCTCCTGCCTCAGCCCCCCCCCCCAGTACTGGGATTATAGATGTGCGCTGCCAATCCAACTAGAAGTTACAGGTTCTTCTGCTCTTACCTACCAGGACAGTGTTTTTCTCAGTGAGTCCCAATTGTTCCTTCTTTCCTGTTAGCCTGTATGTTAACTATGTGGGAAGCAAGATAATTCATATAGAGACTCAGTGAATTATTCTCCATAAAGAATGTCCAAAAGCAGCCTCAGCACTTAGTGAGTCCCTGTTCCAAAATAAAAAATCAAAGTAAGGCTGAAGATATAGCTCAGAGGTAGAATGCACCCCAGGCTTTAGTCCCCAAAACTACAGTCAAGAAAAGAAAAGAAAGGGTCAGAAAGTAAGAAAGAAAGGAAGGAAGCACAAGATAGTCCCCCAAAGTACTTTTTGCATATAATCTCTCTGCCTCCATCCTCAGTAAACTGCGGACATTTTCTCATGAAAGTTTTACCTGAAGCCTTGGGCTTGATGTGAATTATAGACTTACTGAAATATTTTTTTCTGGTTGTACTAAAAGTACACCTTACCTCCATTTTGTCCTTTTCATTTAAAAGGAAAAGTTGCAAGTTGGAAAAAAAATATTGTCCAAAAGAATGGAAACCAAACTACCAAACGAATACATGCTTATCTATGTTCATAGCCACACAATTCACAATTGCTGAACTATGAAACCAGCCAAGATGTCCATCAACAAATGAATGGATTACAAAACTATGGGATACATACAAAATGGAATTTTGCTCAGCCATAAAGAAGTACAAATATAGGTCAGTTGTGGGATGGAACTGGAGAATATTATGCTACATATGATTAGTCAGTCATAAAATGTAAAAAATTGAGCTGGGCGTGGTGGTGCACACTTGTAATTTCTGCACTTGGGGAGGCTGAGAAAGGAGGATTGAACAGGTTCGAAGCCACCCTCAGCTAATTAGTGAGGTTTTCAGCAATTTAGTGAGATCCTGTTTCCAAAAAAATAAATAAAAAGTAAAATAAATAAAAAGTAAAAAATAAAAAGTAAAAAATCAAATGTTCTTCCTAATATGCAGAACCTAGGGAGAAGAAGGGTCATAGGAGGAACTCTAGACGAGAAAAGAGAAACCACAGAGAAGTAAATAAGGTGACCTAACTGAGGGGGATGGGAGGGGGAAGAGGGAAATTCCCTAATGTACATGATGTGCATTCACAGACACATCAAGATCAAACACTAAGCTAAACATGAGAAGGAGGGAAAGGGCAAAGAGTGGGAAGGGAATTGGGGAAGGGCTAAATGAGTGATGTGTGCACGTATGCCTCTTCCATATTGTACCCCATTAAGATGTATAACTACAACGCACCAATAAAAAAGTTTTTTAAATAAAATATTTTTTTTAACTATCTGAACTTCAGTATCAAAATGATAAAGACCAGATTAGGAGGGGAAAAAATGGACTTCAGACACTCTTGGAAACACTTTTCATTTTTTTAAAATAGCAAATCCATAGATTCAAATCTAAATGGCAAATGTATTATATGCCTGGTTTGTATGAAAAAAACTAGATGCTGAAGGTGATTAAGGAATGTCCTCTGGTGGTGCAAAGAACACAAAGGCTTTATATTTGGACATCACAGCACACAGGCAATGTCTTGTACTCTTAAGCTTAAAATCATTGTGTTTTAGAGACTTATCCTTTCAGATTATTACAGGCAGTGGGAACCATAATTTTATAAACAAAACTTTATACCCCTGGATTTAAACCCTAGCCACTATACCACTTGCTAAAATTACCACAGGTGAGACAAAGCTTCCCAGAGCCTTGATCTCTTAACATGGAATAGATCAAGATAAAACTGTCCATGGTGAGGATGTTAGAGGGTATGGCACATGTTTGGATCTACATAAATACTTTTTTTTTTCTTTGCAGATTGAACCCAGGGGCTTTCTACCCCTGAGCTATATCCCCAGCCAGTTCTGTTTTTTTTTTTTTTATTTTAAGACAGGATCTTGCTAAGTTTCTTGGGTTGGTCTTGACCTTGTGATCCTCCCAACTCAGTCTCCAAAGTAGCTGAGGTTATAAGCTTGCACCCTGTGCATGGTGAATGCTCACTTCTTATTTCTATGTCCCTGCGATGGACACCACATGCTGTGCGTTGCAGAAGCTCCCTCCCCAGGTCAGAAAGCCAGTGATGAGGAGGCTCCAGCCCTCATCCCTGCAACAGTAGAGGCTTCTCTACGACAAATAAGCTTCCTCTTTCCTGCTGCCCACTCTGGCCTCTTCTCTCCTCAACTTTTCAAGCAAGGCTGTTGTTATAGTTAGATATGAAGGGCTCATGTATCAGTGCTGGGAGTTGATGTAATTAAATCATGAGGGCTATAATCTCATCAGTGGATAATCAGTTGTAGTGGTTTACTGGGTTGTAACCTAGGCAGGTGGGCTGTGGCTGAAGGAATGAGTGCCTGGAAGTGTGGCCTTCAGAACTATATTTGGGTCTTTGAATCACCTTTCTTCTTTGCTTTCCCTCTTGCTTCTGGCCTCTAGCATGTGAAAGCAGAATAATTACTCTTTCTCTGTGTTTCCTGCCCACATGCCCTGACCTCTGCAAACCTGACCTCACATGGACTAAAGCCTTGAAATCTCCAAAAACTGTGAGCAGATAAATCATCCATCCTCTAAGTAGTATGTAGTTAGGCTTGTTAGGTCACAGCAGCAAGAATGATGATGGAGACAGCCTCTATTTCCTTCTCACCCATTTTTAATCCACCTTCCTATAATATCTATATTCTGTCTATACCACGTTGTATAAACTTCTCTCCAGTATGCAAGGACTTTCTTACTGACCACTTCTCTTGGCCTTTACCTTCTTTATACACTGCTCACATCATACTCCATTAACATAATACATCATTCATATACTATAGGGCCCACATCATACTCTAATATGGGATCCACATCGTATCCTAGTCTTCTAACACACAGTCCAGGTCACACCTTGTTCACATAATGTACCATCATATTCTACACTGCCCACAGCGTTCCCTGTTCAGCAAAAACACATGTCCCCTCTGAGACCTTTTCTGCTCTTTCTTTCTTGACCCTGATTGTCTTCCTGATTGTGTTCCCAGTTCCTCTTCCTACTTTTTAACTTGACTGTTGACTTTGCTGCAATAAAGAAAATTAATAATAGATTTTTATAAACTGTTCTATTGATATCATATATACAACAAAAGAGACTAAGAACAGCTCAAGTCGTTTTTTAAAAAAGTAATACACATAACCCTCCTGTTCTAGTCATGACTAGAGTCAGCTGTGAAGGTGTAAAATCCTTCTAAGAAGTTTGCTTACATTTTCTAGGTGTGGTTACACTTTTCTCAGAAGGGCAGCTTGGGGAGACATTGAGTATGTAAAGCATCTATAGTCTAGCCAGATGGACTCAGCCGTTCCTGAAGATGGGGACAAAGTACTTTAGTCTGCACTGTTTTCCTCTATAGATAATATAGGATAAAATGTTAACAGCAAAAATGTAATATTTCAACCATATTATTAGACAATCAAGAAAAACTGTATCAACTCTGTTTAAGATAACAGCCTTAACAGCAGCCTTGGACATTTTTCCTAACCTCAAAGTTCTCAGTGAAAATCACAGCTTACATAAATTAATAGCCAATCAATTGGGCATCATAGATCTAAGTTGCTAAGTACAAAAAAATTACTGTCATTATAAAAAATATCACCCTATTTTCATAATAAAATTGAATGAGTGACAGTAAAAAAGAGAAATAACATTATTAAAGTATAAAATAAGTGGGGAGGAGGTGGGGTGTGAAGAGAAACACACCTACAGATGTTGTATGGGTATATATGTATTGCTTTGAATCTCACTATAAATTATAACTACAATGTACCAATAAAGAGAGAGAGAGAGAGAGAGAGAGAGAGAGAGATAGAGAGAGAGAGAGAGAGAGAGAGAGAGAGAGAGAGAGAGAGTGTTCACCTGCATAATAAGCATGTGCTCCCAAGTGATACTGGGGATTGAAGCCAGAGGCATTCTACCTCTGAGCTACTCCCTAGCAAACTATTTTATTCTTTATTTTGAAACGAGGTCTCACTAAGTTACAGGGGACCCACTAAATTGCTGAGGCTGGTTGTGAACCTGCAATGTTCCTTTCTCAGTCTTCCAAGTGCTGGGATTACAGGTGTGTGTCACCATACCTGGGTTAAAGTTTAAGTACAAACTAAGATTCTTATAAAAATAATTTTTAAAAATTCAAAATTTGATTCTTCTATTTTTGGTGTACTTTCCCAGTTTTTAAAGACCTTGAAGTCTTAAATACTATATTCTGCCTCAAAAATAAAAACATATTCATCTGTCAAAACTCCACACCACAAATACTAAATCATGTATTATACTTGCTAGAATGTTATATTGAAGTAATAATGAACTTGAAGCATAGCGATCCATTTGATGCTTGAAACACTGGTATTGTCTCAAATTAATACATGAACAAACTAAGCCAGTCAAGTCACTTGCCCAAGATCACACATACCGGCAGAGTCAGGGTTTTACTGTAGCCCATCTGGTTCCAGAGGCCACATTTTTTTCAGAGGGAACACTGTGTGTGTGTGTGTGTGTGTGTGTGTGTGTGTGTGTGTGTGTAAATTTATTTGGCACACACACAAACAAATAAATGACTATAGCTTAACATATTCCAAATTTAAAAAAAAAAGGTTAAAACAATTTTAAGAACAAGAAAAACAAACTCTTAGAAATACAAGTTCAACTGTAAACCAAATGTTTAAAAAAGTAAAAAATAAAAACAAATGAACAGGAATAGTGTTTACCTTGACACAGAACTATGTCCCAAGCCCCTCATCCTGCATCTGGCACATAGAGATATCCAACAGGGATGTATGTATGTATATATGTAAGTATGAATGCATGCATGCATTTATGGTACTGAGGATGGAACCCACAAGCATTCTACCTCTGAGCTACACTCCAAGCCCTTTTATTTTGAAACAGAATCTCACTAAGTTGCTGAGGCTGGCTGCAAACCTGCAATTCTCCTGTCTCAACAGGTGTTTAAATGCAGATAAAAGGAATACATGAATGAGGAATGAAAGCACACTGTCCCTTTCAAGATCACAAAAGAAGAGAGTCTATATTCCTAAACATGTTAATAAAGTCATAAAAGAGGAAATAGTAATTATGGAATTGCTGAATTACTGAGTAGTAATTATTAAATTATTTAGCATTTGCCATGTAATAGCTATGTGAGAAGTTAAATAAGAATTTAAGCCAACAGAAAGCTCTCACACCATCCTTCTGCAGCAGGTGGGTGTGTGTCTTCCAGACTGTCTTACTTTCTTTAAAGGGTATAGCACCAATGTATCATCGTCACATAGCTGTTTTGTGTCTATCACTAATTTCTTTGAAGTTATCTCATTAATTCTGTCTCAACCTGATGTTGTTTTATGTGTCAGCTAGCCTTCACATTTCCCTAGTTATTAACTATTGTTTTTTCATCTTAAAGTAACAGCTTTCAAAAGTTTTCTTTGGCTATTTTATGCTCCAGTTATGAGCTACCAACCAACTTTCAAAATGTTTTGCTATGTAAACATGTTTCTGTTCTTCTGGTTTTGTACCCTATATCTTATTTTTATTTGGAAATAAAAAGGACAAAACTATTAAAGTATCTTCATAGAAAGAAAAAACTATCTCTGAAAGTAGGAGTCACATTTTATACAAGTTTAACGTTGTCTTTCTTTTTAATAAATCATTAAGAATTTACTGTCTATATTTTGCCTTATGTGGTAGGAATGCAACAAATACTTGGTCACATGAATAGCAAATTCAATAAGCATCAAAACTGCTCAATATTAAATCAGGTAAACATAATTTTAAACCATAAGCTCCAACAACTCAAATTACCACAATAACCTGAATAGCACCGTGCAGACATATTTTAATTCTTTTTTTTTTAATGGGTCTGGGGATGGAACCCAGAGGCATTTGACCTCCAAACTACACTCCCTGCCCTATTTTTTATTATTTATTTGGAAACAGGATCTCACTGAGTTGCAGAGGGCCTCATCAAGTAGCTGAGGCTGTCCTCAAACCACAATCCTCCGGTCTCAACCTCCCAAATGCTGGGATTACAAGCATGTGCCACCACACCTGGCCATATTTTAATTCTTATTTCTTCTTTGAGACTAATTCCTTCAGAGTGACTTCCAAAACTTTACAGCTCTGTGGAAGGAGAGTCTCTGAGTATCTCAACCAGAAAATCTAGAAGTTTCTCATCTGCAGTATTATTAAATTTCACTGGAAGTTACTGAGGTATCACAGAAAGCACTCAGGTGCCAGGTTCACTTGATTGGCCAACCTATTTGAAGAGGTGAGAAAATCAGGGGACTGATTAAGGAACTATCTTTATGAAGATAAGTAGATTATACTGATGATATTGTGCAGAGTTTAGCGCATGCACAAATACATCTTTAAAAAACAGAGGCTAATTATCTCTGTGGTAGCCTAGAAAACCCTATAAGGGTATGTGAATTTTTTTTTTAGAGGAAGGGTATTTCAGCAAGCTAGGCAGGCAACTTGAAAGTAGAAAAAGAAGGAGAAAACTCAAGATATATTATAAACATATTACTATTCACTTCAAATACTCTAGTATTTATTTATTTATTTATTTATTTATTTATTGCAGTATTGGGGATAGAACACAGGGGCATTCTACCTCTGAGAGACACCTCAAGCTCTAATTTTTTATTCTTAATTTTATATTTTGAAACAAATTCTCACTTAGTTACTTAGAGCCTTCCTAAGTAGCTGAAGCTGTTTGCAAACTGCGATCCTCCAGTCTCTGTCTCCTGAATGCTGGGATTACAGCCATGCACCACCACACCAGGCTTAGTTTGTTATTCTTAATTGGTAATAATAAAGAATAAAGAGAAAAAACTCCAGAGAATCTATGGACATTTAAAAGGAAGGTCCTTTTCAAAGCAGGTATTTTTAAAAGCAGAACCATTAAATGTTAGTATAAAAGAGGTTTAATTCCAAGAGTATTTTTATTCTTGGCTAACTTTCAAAAATTACCAAAAGAAAACTGATTCAGAAACTAGAAAGAAAAACAAATTTGATCTGATCCATGATTCATTTATTCTAAACATTGCTGTAAGGAATATCTTCTTAGATATCAATAACTGAAGAAACCAAAAATTATACCCAAATTCAATCATGAATTGGAGAGTCTGAACTCCACATCCTAAGGATTCCATGGGATTTGGGAAATTACTCTGGCAAATTCATAAAAACTTAGAGCTCCATAACAGTGCGCTATGCAAAACAGAAAGAAAAAAAAATAGATGTAGTACTTTAAATGGCAGCTTTGCATGCAATGTAAACAAAAAAACAATAAAATGGTTATAAAAGTAAAAATTTGCTATGAATCAACAACTTCAAATATTATAGAGATATACAGGAAGAAACCAGCATCAGGGCTAACAAGAAATCTCTCATATTGGAGATTGTATGAAGCATGGACATGTCTGAAATCACTTTCCACGTTTGCATGGTACAGGTTAGGCCATAATTCTTTGAATTTGTAATGTACTTGTCAAGAAAGTTATTGTAGCTTCTAGAGCTAATTCATTTAAAATTAGGGAAGAGTGTGGATAATAAAATAATCAATCTGTGAATATGAGACCTATTTACCGTGGAGAGATAATGGTCATTATGAAAGAGATCACTGCAGTGTTTGTATAATGTTACAAATGAGTATGCGATCCTAAATCTTCAATTGCCAGCGGATTCACTTCCTACTGGTTCCTTTTTTCTAGTTTTCTAAACATACATTTAAAAAGAAATGAACATTTAGCCGGGAGTGGTGGCTCACGCTTTTAATCCCTGTGCTTGGGAGACAGAGAAGTAGGATCACGCAGGTTCGAAGCCAGCCATGCTGGCTTAAGAGACCCTATTTCCAAATAAAAAAAAAAGTATAAAAATAGGTCTGGAAGTGTATCCCGGAGGACGAAGGGTTTCCAGGAACCTCAGTACCACCAAAAAAAAAAAAAAGAAAAGAAAAGAAAAGAAAAGAAACATTTAAAAATTAAAAACAACCTAAAAAGAAGTAATCACAGAATACATAGTAGAAATAATATAATAATTAACAGAATGATACAGGTATATATTATTTTTACAATATTTTATAACTTCAAAATGATAAATGGGTGAATAGGTAGACAGGTGGATGGACATACAGATGAGTGGCCAGATGGATGGCCTGGTAAATGGACTGATGGTTGGACTCTGGGTTTATTTTCCAAGTTTATTCTGTGAGGTAGGATAAAGTAATATTAGCTCCATTGGACAATAGGGAGAAATTGAGGCTTAGAGAGAAACCGAGTAACTGTACCCCAAATATATTACAAAGAAAAGTATGCAAATATGACTTAACCTGGATCTTCTGGGTTTAATTCCTGTTCTCCTTCCACTGTACAGTAGGATGGCTGTGTTCTAGAATAAGAAATACTGATTATTTAACTGAATTTTGTGCTTTAGTTTTCTTACCAGCTTGAGGAGGTTGTTATATGAACAAATAAAACAAATCGTGGGAAAGTACTTTGAAAACTGCAAATTGCTCTATACACAGGAATACAAAGCACTAGATGTTCTAAACAAGCAGTTATTTTTCTACTTTGTAAGACAGAAATCAGACTAAATCAGATGTTTGTGAAGTGTGACAGAAAGTGCAATTCTACTAGTTTTATACTTTATTCTCATGCTTGGAAAAGGTTTCAAACTCAAAATCATCAATAATTAATAAAACAAAATTGTAGGATTAAAAGCTAATTCAGGTAATAATTGAGTTTGGTTTGATATGGGTACAATAAATAATTTGTATTTTAAGTGGAAACATTCACCAAAAGATGGACAACCACTTTTGCAAAGATAATTATAGGCCAGAAAAGTAAGAAAGAGGATACAGTTTTATCACAAGAGGATTTATGATACATTGTTAAGATACTAGGTCAGAATGTTGAGGCCTACTGTATATCTCAGTCCCCAAAACTAGACTTCATTACTATCCTATTTACTTTCTATCTGATGTCCATTGATTTCCTTTATAGTGAGAAGAGAACACAAGATGTGGCATGATTCAACAGGGAGAAAAATTCCTTAAAGGGTAAAATTATTTAAAAGTCTTGCCCAGAGAGCATTTTTTAAATTTTATTTTTGGAGATTTGGGTAATTGTCTCATGTATGGATACTTTGCTTTGCCTTCTGGTTTTATTTCTCACAGAGTACTTATCTTTCAATCAGTAAACCATGTGACTCGCCTCTTTTATGACCTCTATACAGACATCCTGAATTGACCTTGCTGAAGATACGGTCTGATTCTTTATTTTGGAATAAATAAACTTATAATATGATGAAGTGCTTATTCTTCATTGTCCTTGTCTTAGCATTTTCACTGCTATAATCCAAAGACTTGACCACATAACCTAGAAGAAGGAAGATTTATTAGCTCACACTTTCCTTGGAAATTTGGGATTCAGTCCATGTGAGGCTGGGGACCACAGATTTCAGAGCGTGGAGGCCGGAGCATGGAGGCCAGAAGGTAGAGAGAGTGTATGATAGGAGGAGGAACCATATATAATCCCCGTGGATCCACCTTCCAACCACACTGTACCAGCCCATGCTACCACCCAGATAAATCCACTGCAATGAAATTATCCACTGCTGAGATTACAACCAAGCCCCTCTTCCAACATTGCTACCCTGCTTCTGTGAGGGCTAGAGGGACATTCTCTTTCCAAATCATTACACTTCTTTGAACACCTGATGAGAGATGTGCTCATTCATGTGCCCCTGAGTCCTTCTCTATGTGAGTGTTGTTGCAGACAGAACGGCCTGACTGGCCACCTATTTGGGATGTTCCTCCTGAGCAAGTACATCTTAATGGGGTCAATTCAATTCTAATCTCTCATCTTGGCTCAAAGGCAAGAAAAATAGCTCAGTTGGGAGAATGACTCCCTACTCCCTTGCATACACCATTAGCTTATCATGAGCATCCCCTACTCAACCTACTCAATTCATGAGGACCAGCATATATCCAAGATCACCAACCCAAGGTGTCTCAATTAGAAAAGGTCCCACCAAAGGAGGCTTGAATTATCCTGTGTGGTTGGTTACTTCATTCTGTTCCCGGTAGGGAAAATTACATTGGTAATGTGTGTGTGTGTGTGTGTGTGTGTGTGTGTGTGTGTGTGTGAGAGAGAGAGAGAGAGAGAGAGAGAGAGAGAGAGAGAGAGAGAGAGAGAGAGAGAGAGAGAGATACAGACAGACAGACAAGGGCACTAGGGATTGAACCTAGGGGTGCTCTACCACTGAGCTATATCCCCAACCATTTTTTCTTTTTAATTTGAAACAGGTTCTTGAAAGTTGCTAAGCCTGGTCTCAAATGTGCAATCATCCTGTCTCGGCCTCTCAAGTACTGAGATTATAGGCATACATCACTGGACCCAACTTACATGGGAAAATTTTTATTTCCTATTTTTTACATTTATTTATTTATTTATTTATTTATTTAGTTAGTTAGTTAGTCAGTCTTACTTATTTTTGCGGGTCTGGGGGTGGAACCCAGGGGCATTCAACCTCCGAGCTACACCCCCCTGCCCTATTTTTTTATTCTTTACTTTGAAACCGGGTCTCACTGAGTTGCAGAGGGCCTCACTAAGTAGCTGAGGCTGTCCGCGAACTGCGATCCTCCGGTCTCAGCCTCCTGAATGCTGGGATTACAAGCGTGCACCACCATGCCTGGCTACATGGGAAATTTTTTAAACTTGTAAACACTCCATGGGAAGTAAAGCCGGGAAACCAGATGTCATTAAGATATCATTTTCTATACTACAGAGAGACACATGTGAGAACTGGGGCTGGCAGTTGAGGAAGGCAGCTCACTCTCCTAAGGGCACGCTTTCTCAGATCTCTGATGCCTGTGACCACTTCGTACGTAGATGACAGAGCATCCATGAGCCTCCCTGTGGCTAGTAACTTCATATCTCTATGATTTCAATTCTTTAGTGAGTTTAATCATCCTGAAAATCACAGGACATTCAAGCTGGAAAGAACCTCAATAATCTATATAACCTAGTCAATGTACCAGAGTGAAAAACCAACCAGAGAGATGAGAAGTTATCTACCACAACTTAAAATTCATAAAAAAATTCTCAAGCAACTTGGCATGGTGGCACATGCCTGTAATCTCAGTACCTAGAAATATGACAAAAAAAGATCACAGGTTCAAGACCAGATTCAGCAATGTTACAAGACTCTTAGCAACCTATCGAGAACCTGTTACAAAGCAAAAATTAAAAAATAACAGAATAATAAAATAACAAAATAAAAAGGGCTGGGGTCCAGCTCAAGGTAGAATATTCTTGGGTTCAATCCACAGTATCACAAACAGGCACACAAAAGCTCTGGAGCACAGATTCTGGATATTTTTTCCTTCCAAGTGCCTCCTCACTTCCCTGTTATCTGAGAGGACAGACTCCAGCACAGAAGCACCATATTTATTTTTGTTTATTTTTTATTTTTTGGTGGTACTGGGGATGGAACCCAGAGGCCTTCTACCTCCAGGCTACACTTCCAGACCTGTTTTATATTTTATTTTGGAAACAGGGTCTCTTAAGCCAGCTAAGGCTGGTTTCGAAACTGCACAATCCTCCTGTCTCAGCCTCCTAAGTGCGGGGATTACAAGTGTGCACCACCATGCCGGGTGAAGCACCGTATTTATGAGGAGCTGCATACACTTACAGTCATCTTTTGGAACCAGAAATGGATTGAGTCCAGGATACCTGTGGATAACCCCACCCAAAGGGACTCAAGTCCTTCATATCAAATGGAATGGTATTTGCATAAACACTATGCACATCCTTTTGAATATTTAAAATCAACTCTAGGTTACTTATTATACCTAATCTAATGTAAGTGCTAATCTGGACATGGTAGTGCACATCTGTAGTCTCAGGTACTCACTCGGGAACCTGAGGTTTGAGGATCACTGGATCCCAGGAGTTGGAGACCAGCCTGTGTAACATAGCGGGCCCCTGTCTTTAAAACAATGGTGGCCGGGCGTGGTGGCGCACGCTTGTAATCCCCGCGCTTGGGAGGCAGAGATAGGAGGATCTCGCAGGTTCGAAGCCAGCCCCGCTGGCTTAGGAGACCCTGTTTCCAAAAAATAAAATAGGTCTGGGAGTGTAGCCTGGAGGTAGAAGGGCTTCCAGGAATCTCAGTACCACCAAAAAAAAAAAAAAAAAAAATGTAAATAATAGTTCTACTTTTGTTTAAGAATTCACAATTTTTTGAAAGCCCATACATATCCAAATTTTTAATGGTTTTGATCTGCTGTTGGTCAAATCTGTAGACGCAGAACACATAGACTTAGAGCTATTTGTTTTCACCACATTTCTGATGTGTAATCCATGCCCCATCCATCATCTCTCTTTTCCTGAGCCCTCTCTTGATGATTTTGAGGCAGTAAGCAAAACATTCCCCCAGTCCCTTATACACCCATCTATCTAGTTCTCAGAGAATCCCAAGAAGTTCAGGACTCAGAGCTAGGAAGGTTGGGCTGAGGATTCACAGATTCCCAGGCAACTCAGCCACTCTGAATATTATTTCAGCCACATTACTGGTTTGCATGACTTGGTGTGCTAGTATAAGGGGCAAAACACCATATACAATATTATTTTTAAGAATCCATAATGAATGTGTATAATATAGTATGCATTTAAGTTTTGGACTATCTTTTTTGCTAGCACTCAACAGATACAATCAGGAACTAAAGACGCAAGTGTGATTTCTACTGAAGTAGAATCCAGTTGTGGTACTTAAAAGAATTATGGGGGCCAAAAGGTAAGAAGGAGTAAGAGAAGAAAAGGGATGGGAAGGGAAGAGAGGAACATGAGAAAAGCCAGGGAAGGTGCACTGAATGGCCAAGAGCTCAAAGGATCTCAGTGGGACCAACCCTAGAGTACTGACCAAGGGACGGTGAGCAGGGCCAGAGGTAACAGAGAAGGTGATGGGCCTCGACCTGAGCAAAGCTTCAGGCACCAAGTGAGCACTGATTTGCTCAAGGGTGGTAAAGGACAAACAGAACAGGTTGGTGGCTTTCAGTACCTAGGCTTGGCCGCAAATTCTAGTCAAGTAGATACCAGTACTACCGTCTGTTAATACCCCTTTTTTCCAAGTCCTTTCTGAAAAGTGATGGTTACATATGTCTATTGATGTGGGCATGTGTGTGTGGGTGTGTGTAAAAATAAATCGAGATGTACACTTGAAGTTTTGCACTTTACTGTATCAAAGTTATGCTATAGCCGGGCTTGGTGGCGCATGCTTGTAATCCCCACGCTTGGGAGGCGGAGACAGGAGGATCGCACAGGTTCGAAGCCAGTCGCACTGGCATAAGAGACCCTGTTTCCAAAATAAAAAAGTATAAAATAGGTCTGGGAGTGTAGCCTGGAGGTAGAAGGGCTTCCAGGAACCCCAGTACCATCGCCCCCCCCAAAAAAAAGTTACACTAAAATTGAAAAACATACCTAGGAGTCATGTTTAATACTTTTAACATCTTAAAATAGTCCTGATGCATCCAAAGAATGTTTTCAGGGACAGTTAATGGTGGGCAGGGTTATTCAGAGTGCCTGCAAAAGGTTCTAATTGTTTGGTTTCCATACCTGCTGTGCATGCACACATGAGTGCATGCGTGTGTGTGTGCATACACACATCCACTAGGGATTGAACACAGGGCCCCACAAACACCAAGCCCATGCTTTACCATGGAGCCACACCTCCAGTGTCCAGACTTGCCTTTAATGAGTCTATTTCAATGATGTTGCTTGTCACTGTATGTTATTTCATTAATTGTGCCAGTCTTTTTCCAAGTTGACTGCTTACAATGTATAGAAATCGATTGTACTCCCCGCACTTGGGAGGTGGAGACAGGAGGATTGTGCACGTTCGTAGCCAGCCATGCTGGCTTAAGAGACTCTGTTTCCAAATTAAAAAAATTATAAAATAGGTCTGGGGGTATAAGCCCGGAGGTAGAAGTTTTCCAGGAACCCCAGTACCACCAAAAAAAAAAAAAAAAAAAAAAGAAAGAAAGAAAAAAAAAGAAATTGAGAACCTAGCATCACAGTTTTATGGAACTCTGTTTTTAGAATAAGCTAGATATGGGTGAGTGCTTGTCATGTCTTAACATTTTTTTTCTTTATCCTATACAGGTTAGATTGCCAGATAATTTAATATTGAATAGGCATGGTATTTTGCTTTATATTTTAACAAAAGTTTTATTTAGGTATAGTGTACATGTAGAAAAGTGCACAAATTGCTAAGTATGATTTTTAACAAAAATCATATTTTTTGGTTTATGAAACCAAAAATATTCAAACATATAACATTACTCGCTCTATCCTTTTCAAAGTATTTCCATGTGCGTCATTTCACCAGGTAATGGCAACCATCCTGTGAGGTTAAAAGATGAGGAGGCTGGGCGTGGTGGCGCACACTTGTAATCCCCGCGCTTGGGAGGTAGAGACAGGAGGATCGCGCAGGTTCGAAGCTAGCCGCGCGCGCTGGCTTAGGAGACCCTGTTTCCAATTTAAAAAATGTAAAAATAGGTCTGGGAGTGTAGCCCGGAGGTAGAAGGGCTTCCAGGAAACCCCAGTACCACAAAAAAAAAAAAAAAAAAGATGAGGAGTTATTTGTATTAACTCCTCAAGTGTGGAAAATGAAGTTTTTTGTATTAACTCCTCAAGTGTGGAAAATGAAGTCAGGATGGATAACAACTGATTTCTCAACTCTGAAGGTAAATAGCAATCTTAGTATTAACTGAAAGGATCTTCCCATTATGCTCTGCAGTTTACTCGGAAGGTATATGTGGAAGTATCAGTTCTAGTTACCATGTTTTGGAATGGAGCAGAGCAAACATTCTGCCATCACCCAAGACCCTCAGGGCTGTGTCTGCTCTGATTTGCCAATGTCTCTGCCATGCAGGTGGTTAAACATTTTGAATTTCTTCCCTGAAAAGTCAAGTGACAACACATTCCCTTAGGGAAGAAGGGGGCATAAACAATTTTGCAATTAGACCAGATTTCCAAGAGAAAGTATTATTTCAGTACTGAGCTGCCTTAACATCCTATTTTATTTTTTCATTCTCTTATTGATTTTGTCTTTTCATCCTTAAAGCCAACAAAATAAAGGTAATTGAAATGGAAAGGCTGCACAATCGTAAGGACTTCTAGTAAGCGCTCTGGTTTGGATCTGCAGTATCCCCTAAGGCTCATGTGTGGAAGACCTGGTCCCCAGTGCAGCAGCATTTGGCAGTGGGCTCCTGGGAAGTGACCGGATCCTGAGGACCCTGAGCTCATCAGCAGTATATCTGTTGATGGAGTCATAATAATTTGATGCCATTATTGAGAGTTGCTAGAAATAGTAGGAGGTGAAACCTTGCTGGGGGAAGTAGCCACTGGGGGCATGCCCTGGGCGGTATAGCTCATCCCTGGCTCCCTCCTCCCTCTCTTTCTCTTAGTATTTCCTAGCTGCCATGAGGGTGGGCAGTGCCGTCACATCCCCTCTGCCATGATGCTTTGCTTCACCACAGGCCCACAGCCATGGAGCCAGCCACCAGTCACTGAAACAACATACCTTTCCTCCTCCACACTGTTTTTCCAGGTATTTACTCACAGCTATAAAAAGCTGATTAATAGGATAAACATCCCCAAAATGATATTTGAATCAGACCTCTTTCACTCCTTCAAATTACCATGCATGCGAGGAAGCCTCAATGGTTTGAACTGCACCAGTGTTACACTGGAACAACAACAACAACAACAAAATCCCAATTATGAGCCTTTGAAAGCTTTGCAGATTGAAGCTCACTAAGGATCTCCCAGTCAGACAGAGGAATGTAGTGTTTAAAAGACTGCCCTCTGAAAAAGTTGCTGAGCCAATAAAGTATGAAATAGTGTTGGAAAAAGCAGTTTTCATAAAACACAAGAATCAGAACTATTCCAGGCATGTGAACCTTTTTTTTTTTTTTTTTTTTTTTTGGTAAAAATAAAGTTTCTGCAGGGCAAGCTCTAGACACAAGTTCTATCAATTAAAACCTGCCTGCTGTTCGTGACTGTGAGACAGACAGTGTGTGACCTCAGTTCCTCTCTGTAAATTGGGTAACTGGGGCTGACCAGAGGATTCACTCTGTTAACACAGCACTCAGAACCACATCTGGCTCTGGCCAGTGGATAGCTGTCTATATATATACTTTTCTTCCTAGAAGGGAATGACACCCCTACACACACACACACAGAAAATGCCGGGGATAGAATCCAAGGCTTAGCATGAGCTAGGCCAGTCTCCACCATTGAGCTGCCCTCCCCCCCCAGTCCAGTCCCCTTCTTGAGGGCAGAATTCCTCTGTGTTAAGCCTATGAAGTGAGATTACTCAATTTACTAACTCAAGCTCAATTCAGATTTTTAGGTGCTTATTAACTAATGTCTGCATTATGTGCCGCCTCAAGCCTTAAAGATGCAAAGGGGGAGGGAGGTCTCTCCACAAGGAGCTAAATGACATCAGAGCTTTTACCAAATGTCTGGTTTGGAAAAAAAAAAAGATCACTTTTGAAAAACATTTATGTGGACAGTTTCTTCACCTCTTCTCCCAAAAGTTTGCCTCCAAATAAGGGACCAGAGACCAAGTGTTTAATACCATTTAGAAGTGTGAACAAATCTGGGCGTGATGGTGCACACTTGTAATCCCAGCATTCGGGAGGCTGAGACAGTAAGATCGTGGTTTAAGGACAGCCTCAGCTACTCAGTGAGGCCCTCTGCAACTTAGTGAGACCCCGTTTCAAATAAAGAATAAGCTGGGCATGGTGGCGCATGCTTGTAATCCCCGCGCTTGGGAGGCAGAGACAGGAGGATCGCACAGGTTCGAAGCCAGCCATGCTGGCTTGGGAGACCCTGTTTCCAAATTAAAAAAAAAAAAAGTATAAAAAACAGGTCTGGAAGTTTAGCCCGGAGGTAGAAGGGCTTCCAGGAACCCCAGTACCACCAACCCCCTCAAAAAAAAAAAAAAAAGAATAAAACATAGGGTGGGGGTGTGTGGCTCAGAGGTAGAATGTCTCTGGGTTCCATCCTCAGACCCACACACACAAAAAAAAGAAGTGTCAACAAACATTTAGTGGTTTGTGAGAAAATGTCCACCAGCCCTACCCAGTATAAACCAATTTCAATTCACTGCCTGGAGGAAAAAGCAAGTTTAACTCAAGCACATTCTAGCTCCGGTAGTATATTATATGTAAATGGATTCTTTACTACAATTCCTATTTTTAAAATGCAAGCTTGTTTACTTGCAAGACCAAAAGTGCTTTCCAAAGCATGTTTAGGAGCATATGGTTATTTCCCCCCAATTATGTGCTAATAACTGCAAACTGCTCCTGACAACAAAACTACAACAGTTGCTCAGTGATTCTGCCAGCGTAGATATTTTCTCATATTTTAGCCAAGTTGGAAAAACTAATTTATATGTAAAACCAAGCAACTGATGAGTTCATTGATCTGATCTGAGGGGGCGTCTGGAAGAACTTTTCTCAATCTGCACCTCATGCCTCTCCATCTAATAAACTCCCAGAAATGGAAAACTATTGACAGCCAGCTCTGCCCCTAAAGAAAGGCAATTCTAGCAAAGTTTTCTACTCCTTAGGGACTGAAGACTTGTGGTTGTTTTGCAAAATGACACTTGAGATGGGGCAGGCTAAAGAGGAAGCAAACCTACAATCTTCGCTCTCTACTGGGGGGAAACATTGTTGAAGTCCCTAGTCTTTAAGAAAAGCAATGTTTCCAATGCTACTTGGGGGGTGAGGGTGAAGAGGCGCCCGCAGGGGATTGACCCGGCTGGGAGAAGTTGAGCCCCAGCCCTCGGGGCCCGGGTCCCCTACCTGCGTTCCTCAGCTTCTTGTTCCGGTACACGGACAGGATGACCAGGACGTTGCCCAGGATGTCCACCACGATGGTGAAGATGAGGATGAAGGCCAGCGTGGAGGCCAGCCACGAGGGTCGCGGCCGCGCGCCCTCGCCGCCCCCGGGCGCGGGCTGGGAGGCGTTGAGCAGCGCGCTGCCATTGCCCTTCATGGTCCCCTCGGGGCGCCTCAGGGCCACCTGGCCATCGCCCGCCCCCCGCGCGCGCGCGCGCGGCTCCAGCCCGCTGCCCCACTTTTTAATGGCTCTGCGCGGCCCTCCCGCGCCTACTCCTCACCCCGACTGCTCCTTCGCGACCCTCCAGGCTGCTCCGCCCCCTCCCCGCGGCCACACACCCACTCTGCACCTGGCGGCCGCAGCCCGGGGACATCTGGTGCCTACCGGGCAACTTGGAGTCCAGGGTCCCGGTGGCACAAGCCAACAGCGCCCCCGTGCGGGAGCCAGGGCGCAGCGGCGCCCCGGGGCCGGGACCGCAGAAGCCCTTCAACACAGGAGCAAGGCAATCAGCACCTGGTTGCTCTCTGCAAAGGGACTCGCATCATGCGGGGCCAGGCTCCCTGGGCTTTGCCCTAACTCTGATAGATGCAAATTGCTAGCCACTATGCGCCCCAGTTTCTTGTATGCAAGATGGTAACAAAACAGTAACATCTAACTCATCAACTTTACAGTTTGTAAGATATGAGAAAAAAAAAAAAAAACAAGGTCAGGAAATCTTTTCAGCCTGGCATTGCACTATTTAATGTTGTTAAATGAGATTATAAGAATCAGGATTTGCAGATGATAGGAGTACTTTCTAAAATATAACTGAAAATGAGAACACAATTGGTACTGATACACAATAGCAATCAGTGTAAATTCTCTGGCAATGGCTTAATCAACTGTGTACAAAATGAAAAAATAAAACCTCAAAACTTTCTGGGAACAATTAAAAGAAACTGAAATAAATAGACACACGCCATTGCTCTCATATTGAAAGCTTGAAATCTTTGTGTTGTCTCACCCCAATAAAAATGCCAAATGACCCTAAGTTTCTTTGAAAGAGTGAAAGGAAAGTGTAAGGAAAGGGAACTGAATAAGCTTTGTAGGAGAGAAGTGTGACCACCAATATCTCAATACACATTAAAAACTGCAAGAGGCACTTTTATATGTTGGTGACAGGAACAGAACCCTGGGGCCTTGTGCATCCAGACAAGCACTCTGCCCGGGTCACATCCCCAGCCTCCACTGCTGATGGGGATGTAAATTAATACAACCACCGTGGAGATCAGTTTGGAGGTTCCTCAAAAAATTAGGAGTTAAACCACCATATACGACTTAGCTATACCACTCCTTGGTATATTTACAAAAGAATTAAAGTCAGAATATTATAGTGATATATGTATAACTCTGTTTATAGTAACACAATGCATGATAGCCAAATTCTGGAAACAAACCAGGTGTCTGACATCAGATGAATGGATAAATAGAGTGAGAACACACACACAATAGAATTCTACTCAGCCATGAAGAACAAAATTATGTCATTTTCAGAAAAACGGAAGGAACTGGAGAACATTATGCTAAGTCCATCTCAGCTGGAAAAACTAGGGAGATGACTTGCCCACATCTAAGAGAAAAAGCATTAATGACCTTAATTATATAAGTAACACTTTCAAATCAAGAAGAAAAATGAAAATATACTTAAATGTCATAATTATAACGTCAAAAACTGAAAATTTGGGGCTGGGTTTTAGCTCAGTATCAGAGTGTGCACTTAGCATGGGTCAGGCCTTGGTTTCAATCCCCGGCACCCTCAAAAACTTCTAAAAACTACATGTAACACTTTTCTTAGAAATTTAAAAATAAATGATAGTAATTCCAGATCTTTCTTTTGAAAACATTAAAACTTGTAGCATCAAGTGTGGTTTAAAAATATGAGGAAGCCCAGCATGGTGGTGCATGGCAGGAATCATAGTACTTGAAAGGCTGAGAGAGAAGGGTCACAAGTTCAAAGACAGCCTAATAAGCGTATTGAGAGTCCTGTTGAGATCCTATTTCAAAACAAACAAACAAACAAAAAGCTGGGTGTGGTGGCACATGCTGGTAATCCCTGTGCTTAGGAGGCTGAGACAGGAGGATCACAGGTTCAAAGCCAGCCTCAGCTGGTTTAAGAGACCCTGTTTCCAAATAAAAATATAAAAAAATAGGTCTGAGAGTGTAGCCTGGAAGTAGAAGGCCCCTGGGTTCCATCCCCAGTACTATATATATATATATATATATATATATATATATATATATATATATATATATGGCAGGAATGTAGCTCAGAGGTAGAATGCCCAGATTTAATCTCCCAATCCCCAGTACCACCAAAAAAAAAAAAAAAAAAAAAAATAGTGGGGAAAAGCATTCCTATGCACTACATATACAAGTTATAAAACTCTGCATATACTTTTATTTACTAATTCTAATACAAGATACTTTGATAAGCGTTTAAGTATGTAAGGACACATAGTTGTTTCTTGGAGCATTGCTTGTAAAATAGCCATGCGCCACTTAATGATGGAGATACATCCTGAGAAAGGCATCCTTAGGCCATTCCATCATTGTGTGAACATGCATAGCAGACTTACACAAAGGTGGCTGTGAGGTCTTGAGGGTATATAATCTTATGGGACCACTGTTGTATATCTGGTCTGTCTTTAACGAAATGTTATGTGACATGTGACTGTACTTAAAAACTTAAACCTCCTATCTATAACTGGGGTTTTGAAGAACACATTAATATATTCAACAGATGAATTAATATAATGATCCATTAATAATAATAAATAGATGAAACCCAAGGTCCAGGTGGCTAATTCTCCCCCATAGGGGTGGCATCCACAGTGGAGGAACACAGAGGAATCACATACCATCTTCCTGGCCCAGAAATAAGAGTAAAGCTGGGAAACCATGAACTCTGAAAGCAATGGAGACCTCCCAGGATGAAAAGAGCCAGAAAGGGGATCCCAACCTCTTCCTTCCCACATGAGAGATGTGAGTGGTCCCTGAACCAGGCAGGTGAGGAGTACACTTAAAGTAGCCAGCTGGAGGGAAAGGGTCTGAGCTGAGAATGGAGCTGCCACTCACGAAACAGAGGTACAGTCCCAGCCTACCCCAAAACACAGCCTACAAAAACACAAGAAAACACATGGCGGAATATAACAGAACTTAGAATGCTCAGTTTAACATCTATACATTTGTCTGTCCATCCATCCATTCAAATATCTCTATCTATCATCAATCAATCTGTCTGATGCATTTTTAAGATATAATATAATTTCTTTTTTTTTTTTTTGCAGGTTTGGGGATGGAACCCAGGGGTATTCGACCTCTGAGCTACACCCCCTGCCCTATTTTTTATTCTTTTTTTTTGTGGTACTGGGGTTCCTGGGAGCCCTTCTACCTCCGGGCTACACTCCCAGACCTATTTTAACATTTTTATTTGGAAACAGGGTCTCCTACGCAGCGTGCGTGGCTGGCTTCGAACCTGCGCGATCCTCCTGCCTCTGCCTCCCAAGCGCGGGGATTACAAGTGTGCGCCATCACGCCCGGGAGATATAATTTCTAAAAATTCAATCCCTTGAGCCGGGCATGCATGGTGGTGCACACTTGTAATCCCAGTACTTGGAAGCTGAGACTGGAAGATCACAGGTTCTTGGCCAGCCTCAGTTACTTAGTGTGGCCCTCCGCAACTTAGTGAGATCCTGTTTCAAAATAAAGGACAAAAAATAGGACTGGGGGTGTATCTTGGAGGTAGAGTCCCCTGGGTTTAAATACCAGTACCGCAAAATAAAAAATAAAAAAATAAAAAAATCCAGTCCCTATCCTAAGTGAATTGGATATTAATCTAACAATCTTGAGAAAGAAATAGGAACAATAAAAGAGAACAAAATGGAAAATCTAGCAGTGAAGACAATTTTCTGGAATTAAATATTCACTGGATGAACTTCACAGCCCAGTGG